>NC_140389.1:7500000-8750000 GCF_056956725.1 Heliconius melpomene rosina | reverse complement strand
GGTGTCCGTAGTAATATATCCCATACTTGAACGTAGAAATGTTTCGGTACCCGACATAAGCATCCTTCTAATCTTCGACGTTGGAGAGGCGTCAATCTTAAAATTATAAAAATAAAATATTTAACGAAAAATATAAACATTTACCTTTTTAAACGTAACGGCACGGGGAGTATATCATAACAACAGTTGGCAAAAAAAATATTACCCTTTTTCCTCCGCCCAATCTGACACAGTAAGTACTTTCTGCAACAAAGTCCTCAACTTATAAGGCGAGAGGCTCTCGATAGTAGCGTCTTGGCGTTTCTCCTGAGGAAATATTTCCAAATAAATACGAATCGCTTCTAGAACCCATCCCACTCGAATTTTGAGAATTCCACGGAACATATCCGGGTTGGTGCCTATAAGACGTCCACAGTAGAGAACGATTTCCTGTTGGGACAAAAAAAAATCAAATTAATATTGAATATTTTTTTTTGTTTAATTTTAAATTATAGTGTTATAAAAAAAGTAATTAAAATAAACAAAATAGGCGTTGATTGGTAGTGCTAGTCAATTAAATATGTAACAATTGAATCTTGTCATTAAACACGATATAGACAAATTAATAATAATGCATTGAATTGAATTCGTGCGTACGCTAAATAACGTACAAAGTACGGCTAAATATTCGTTGCCGTCCTGAAGTTAGGATTTCCAAACTTTCACCCAATGTCATTCAGGAAGAAAATTAATTTGTCCGTTAACCATCTACAGCTAACTTCAGGACAGCCACGACTCGTCGGCTTCACTGTACCTGTTGTAAAACAGCGCCAATTATGTCATACGGTTGTATCGTGGAGTACATGACAGATTGAATTTCGCCGGGAGTCATGGGCTTGTCGAATACTGTTTCCTTATGGCCGATCACTCCCACTGTTAACTATAAAAGAAAAAATATTAATGAAATAATTTTAATAAAAGGTAATATAAATTCGGTTAAATGTAATAATTATAAAAAAACAATAGTAGCGTGACTTAACCTGTGGCTCTTGGACGATTTCCAAAAGGTTGTTTTTACATAATGTATGTAGGTGTAAATGTTAGCAGAGTTTAAGTATTAATATGCCTATACCTGTTTCCCACTAACAAGTACGGTGGTGATGAAGGGGCTGATAGAGTCCACGGTGTGGTTGAGCAGCGACGAGCAGTAGCGCACGGCGCGCCAGTGCCGCAGCACGCCCGCGCTGCCGTACAGTCCCTTCAGGGCCTCCAGGGCACTTGTGCCGTTCACCTGTTGTGCGGTAATGTTGGGCAAACATTTATATACTTATTTGTTTCTGCGTGATAAACGTAGTTAGAATATGAAAAACATATAGTAATAATATTTTTTTATTTATTTTCTGGCACTAAATATATATAAATAGAATATAAACAGCTGCTAAGATAAATATAAGAAAATATTTAGTTCACTCACTCTTAGCTGCATTTACGTGTATTAACTGTGTCTTTAAATGCTGCCATGTACTCTACTTCCGAAGTGGATCCCGCACAATACGGTCACGACGAGTCATGGACAATACGAACGCACCTCATACATAGGCCCCTCGCGCTCCAGCAGGATGCCCCACAGCTGCGCCTGTGCGTACAGGTTGTCGGTGTCGCGCAGCGCCGCCACCACGTCGGCCGAGGGGCGCCCGCGCAGCGCGCCGCAGTCGGGCGCCAGCTCGCGCGCTGTGAGGGTGCGCGGTACGTCCGTCAGCGACTGGTAGCCGATGTAATCATGCTGTAGCTGCTTGAACTGTGTGAACATTTCTGACGGGAAGTCGCCTTGGCTCATGAAGTCCAGGTGTTCTGTTCATTGAATAGTTATATAATAATGGAGGCGTTGAGTGACGGAACTCAACGCCACGCTTTTTATTAGGAAAAAAATATTATTAGTTTTCTTGCTAAACAAGATAAAAGAAGGTAGAGTAGGTATAGGTTTTATTTTTTAACGAAAATAGATCATACCAATACAAGAACTTGAAATAAGGTTTTGCAATCTTCCCAGACGCACTTTAACTCCATCACAATGTCCTTTCTTAAGCATCGCAAATAGATCCAGCATTTGTTTAAAATGTGGATCTCTCATATGCTCCTCTCGAACCAAAAGACATACCGTCGGCCTTCCCGACAAACGCCAGTATCTTTAATGCAAACAATAAATATTTAAGTTATAAATAACATATTGTAGTATAATGTCTAGTTTAGTTCATGAAAAAAGTAACTAAGCATATATGGTATTTGTTAGATGATTTTCAAGAATTTCAATAGGTTCAAAATTATCAAAATTATAATATGTATATATACGTATTAATATATTAATCATTTCTAAATTTAGTAAAATGTTACTTACTTTCCAACGAATTGCAATTCAGTTTTAATATCATCTATTAACAACGCCATATCTCGATATAAGTAGAACTCTGACACTTCAAATATAAGAGGATAACAGAGCACCGTCATACCACACACTCTGTAAATCTGTAAATTATAATTAATTATTATCCATGCATAGAATAAAAAATTTAACAATTTATAATTACATTTTACTGAAAGAAAAAGATGATTTATAATAATTAGACTCTAAAAGTACAACATTCAAATCATTAAACGGGGAGTGTTGAGACACTAAGAGAGCGACAAATGGAATGTTTGGACATCGGGTTTTCACTGTCTACGTCTACCCTGCCAAAAGCAAAGCCTAGTTCGATTCCCGCAGAAGGACCCTTGCCACCCATCCAAGCAGCCACGTAGTGCTTGCAATATCTCAGGGACATAGTAATTTCTTTCCTCCTCGCCCGGTGTAAAACCCAATAAGACTACCAGCATTAACTTGATGTTTGGAGGAAAAAAAACTTACCTTACTTGTACCTAATGAACCAACTGGTCTTATGGGCCTTCCCGTTAACTTTAATTTATTGCACACTCCTAATTCTCTATACACATGAACTAATTGAGTTGAACTGCATATCTGAAATATATGTATAGGTATAATATTTATAAAGAAAATGTAAATCAATGTTATTTATTTAAGTTTAAATAGCTGAAGTTACGATGAGATCACAATTTTTAAATATTATTCATCAGGACTCTAATTTTATTGAATTTTCACAAAATTTACCTTCACTGTTACTTACTTGGACAGGTTCAACTTCGTGTGGGGTTTGTGTTTGGATACCATAAGTACCCATCATAGCTTGAAGTCGCATCGACTCCGCGATTAATACTACTTGAACTACTAAATCAGTAGCTATGCCCTAAAAAAACAAAATATAATAGGTATTACTTGTGTGAAATTACGTTGTACTAAAGCTTATAGAACATCGACTAGTGAAGCTTACTATGCCTTGCCTAAGTCGGTATTGTGAAATGTATCAAACTATTACTTTTAAATTACAGCATAATATTGACAATGTCGAATAAAGCTAGTCAGATGTTTTTCATCTAAAAATATATTTATATGCATTAAAATATGCTTAAATTAAGGGTTAATTTATTTTCAATACTTACAAACGCCGGTTTAGCCTTTATGCACGCATGAAAAAAAGACTTTGTTGTCATAGATGACAATTCCCATACCATTTCGTTATAACTACCAAGAATAATTATTTAAAAAGCTTATATTTGATTTAGTTCTTCATTTCGATAAACTTTTTTATTACAAAATATTTAAAGAAAACAAGAACACATTCTTAAAAAAAAACTTTTGACTCTAATTACATGACAGCATAGAAAACACAATTCTATGTAATTAATATTCAAATAAATATTAATAGTAATATATTATTTCTATAATATATATAGCCATATATTAAAATAAATATAAATTTTAAATTCGGCAGTAGGACATCGTCTGACTATCAATGCGACGATTGTGGCTTCGATTCCCACAAGAGAGTGAATTATTTTCATTCGTCGTTGTGGTAAGAAGCAAGAGTATAGTGTTGTTCCGTCACTTAGCATAAAAGGACTAAAATTAGGCGGATGGTGGGGAGCGGAGTATTTTAACATTAGGTTCCCCCCGTCTTCCCTGCTTTATAAGGGATACATGAAGCTAAAAATATAAAAATTAAAATATATAAATTTTATTAAATAAACATAGAAGCCCACCTGAAAGGCAGAATACCTCCCCGCACGTCGGGGCCGATTGTACGAAGGCAGGTACCTCCGTATAGGATCCAGTTCGTTAACGTGCAACAAGCCACCAGTAAGTAACTGGGCCAGCACGAATAATGACTGCGCCCAGAGGAAAAGGCCTCCTGTGTCTGAACAATTGTAGTGGATATAGAACGGTGTGTTGACACACAAAATTATACTTTTATTTTTAAAATAATAACACTTTCTTATAATAGCCTAGGTCAATACATCCCTAAGGCATGGATCCACGCTACTCTACATCTAGTGTAGTTCACTAGAAGAAGTGTATCTCCTCTTAATTTCTGTACCTTACAGAAAATATATAAAATAAAAGTTATATTTTTACAATAATAATTTCATAAATAATTAACAATTTTTTAAAATTCAATGTGGCTGGCGACATTTTAATATAATGCATTTCAAAATACAAACTGAAAGACGTTGAAAGATTTTTCATTTGCAAAAATATTACATATTTAGTTTCGTCATGAAACAAAGTTTAATTTAAATTTCAAATAGGTAAAATTTAAACTTACATGAGATTTCAATATTAAATATTATAATTACATTACATTTAATAGTACATGGATGCATTAGTACAATTAATTAAGTAAACTATTAAAATAATACCAAAAACCAATAGAGTAGCATGCAAAAAGGGTAGACAATATTTTAGTAGATTTTACACCAAAACAAACAGGAAGTTATAGTTTTCTAATGTTCCACTACTGTTCTAGAAATCATAAATATACAAAAAAGCGTAAAATAAAAAGGTATAAAATACCTTTTTAGGCATATAAAAAAAATAACTAATAATTAAGAAAGTTAAGCTAGAAAGAAACAGAAAATTAGCACAGATTATATCAGAGCATACTTAAGTATGACACGATTTTACCTTTGCCGTCTTCATCACCTGGTTGGTCTGTAACATATTGTTGCTTTGAAAAAAAATTTCCTCATGCATTTTATTTAATGTGTATAACTATAATAAAAATATGTAAAGCAACTGAAAAAAAGTTTTTTTAATAATATTTTTCAGTTATTTTAATATTTTTGATAAATATACATACTAGCTGGAATTCTGCGTACTGAATATGATTCGCTGCGTTCATTATCAATTCCCTCACGCGGAACATAGTAGTACCATGGAATAACAGGATCTGTTAAATAATAGAAAAATAAACATTTTACACGAATTTTCAAATACAATTATTTTATAATAAAAACTGACTATAATCTATCTATTTAAATATCAAAATAAAATAATTCTTTCATTTTCAATATGAAACCGAAAAGAAATTAAATAAAAGCTTTAAATTGTTAATGATCTTTAAAACAATTAACATACCCCCATATTCGTCCATATAGATGCGAGATTTAAGCAATCTCTGATACTCTTCTACTTGATCTGGCAGCGTGCGGAATACACCATCTATGATCATCATTACATAAAAGAGCGGCCATTCTGATTCTATACCTTCAAACTCTTTAAGTTCGCCTTCATTATAATATCTCCTGTTAGGATCTTCTAAAACGCATTTGTAACCATCTCGGCTGAATCTTTTGAAACCATACCTGCCTTGCAGACGATTTAAAATATTGTTTTTAGTTAATTGCAGTAACAGTTCCTCATGGGTGGCAAATGCTGGGAATGATATGGTAGGGAGTAGTGCCGCATCTACGCCCTGTTGAAAATAGTTTATCCATATAAATTAAATTCATACGAAATTGTAACTAATAATATTCATTAGTATACAAAATATTTTCTTTTTGCTAGTTAATCAATATTGTAAATCAAAAGTAGTTGTCTCTTCATAAATCAGAAAGAATTTGTCTGTCTGAAAGTAATGACTGTGGTGGATTCAACGCGACGGTTGTGGATTCGATTCCCATTGAGAAGATGGGATCTTCTCAGCATGCGCAAAAAAGCGTTGCTGATTATGATAGCTGATTTATTATATAGTAATATAGCTCACCTTTGAGCTAGATTCCCTAGGAAGCATAGTCTCGAAGATGCTTCTGTTACGATTGTGAGCGTCGATATCCACGTACACAACACTCCATGATGCCCCTTTATCACCAAATAAATTGCATCCATTGATAGCTTCTAAAGCTGCTTTTGCCATACCTTACATACATAAATACATAATATGTTTAATACTACAAATATTTACACTTTTTGGCTCAAATATGGTTAAAAAAATTAGGAATTAGGAGCAATTTAGTCAGATCAGTTAGATCAGTCAGTCAGATCACTATATACAAAGTAGTTGCAAATGTATATTTAATTAAAAATATAATAATAATATGTTTATGGATGTGAGTCGGAGGAATTTATTTTCTTGTCCCCGCTCTGGTAATAAAGTGTGGCTTGAGTTCCATCACTTTAAAAACAATGATTCGAAAATTAAGCGGAAAGTGGGGACAATTCCCTACACAGTTGTCCTAACAATAATAAGCCTTGCTATATACAGATACCGTATAAAGGTACAAAGAAACGATAAAAACAATATAAATATATATACCTATAGAAGAAGCATGTATCTCCGGTTTGCCATCATTATACTTGGTGCCTCTTTCCCACATACCATAATCAGGAGTCCTATAAGCTCGTTCCACATAATACACTAAGTTTTGTATAAAAGCTACTTCATCCTAAAAATAAATAGTAATTAAATATGATACCTCTATTCATATATTCATAAAATATTTAATTATAGTTATATATTTTGTTATATATATACATATATCTACTGAATGATGATTACAAGCCTAATGGCTGTAGGTTTGATCCCCACTCAGAAGAATGAAATATTTTCATTTACCTGCTCTGGAAGATAATATGTGAAACTGAATTTCCATTGCTCAAAATGCAGTGTTTCAAATTCACACATAAGTGTTTTAACATTAGTTTCTCTCTGCTTATCCTGCTATATACAGGGGAAAAGTATAATGTTAAATAAACCTGTATATTGACCTATGTACTTTTATGTTTCCTTTAATATATCTCATAAAATTTTTGTGCAAATGAATACCTGTGTATAAATAATTTGAAGTCCAGATGTAATCATTTGAACAAGAAACAGGAGATAAAGTGAAATGACATCAATTTGCAAATGATGGTACTGTTCATCACTTAGAACCGGTTCTCCAGTTGTCAAATGAAACTTTACATGAAGAGCGTGGGCTGCACTTTGTCTTGTTTTAAAAGCTTCCACTCTGGATGACTGCTTAATCCAACATTCGAGGATACCTCGCATACATTTAACGGTACTTTGTCCAAGTTCATGTGACTTTCCTCTGTCATCGTCTATTCTCCTAAAAATTGATTTCACACTGTATATGGTGTATAGCAGGGTAGGTGAACCTCCTAAGACACTGCGTTCCCCAATTTCTACACAATTTATGAGATATTGAGTGGTGTAACTGTATGCCATGTTTTATGTTGTTACCAGATGCAGGAAATAAAATTATTTCATTCCCCCAAGTGAGAATTAAACCCACAATTATTGTGCTTACAGTCAGAAGCTTTGCCACTGCATCATGATGGCTTCAGTTAAATATATTTCTTTATAAAAGTACATTTTGTAAATATTAAGGGTAGCATCTTATATTATAAGTAACAATATATGTAGGTTACTTTTTTGTATTACCTATAGGCTTGATACAGACCCCACACTGCAGCAGCACAATATATACTGTCTCTTACACTACCTATGTGTAAATCAGATGAAAGGACTGGAAACAATCCAGTTATGGGACTTTGAAATCTCAATAACTGTCTTTTTACTGCAATTTAGAAAAAAACAAGCAATTAAATAATTTAAAATAAAATAATAAAATTAAAAACTACATAAAATTAAACAAACCAATGGCATAATAAATATCTAACTGTCTCACTGTATCTTCATAGTTTGAGATCTTTAGGAACTGTTGAGCATTTATGTCATCAATACTCCCTTGTCGGATCATTGTATCGGGGAAAGCCTAAATGTAAAAATGTACATTTAAGTTATCGTTTAATTGAAATAAATAATAAAATTTAAAATCAAAATTATGTAATAATCATAACCCACATAAATTATAAAACAGGTTAATTATTGTTACTTTATTACATATCTGTAAGTACTGTTTTCTACTATAACAACTTGTATATTTTTCAAATATATTTTTTTAATATAAATTAAAGTTTATTTCAGCTTCACTGTAATATAGCACACATAGAATATCTATATATTTATTTATGTAATATGTATGTACTTAATTTTAAAAAAATTGAAGAGGTCAAATCCAAGGTTGAATAAATAACAACATTAGAACGTCAATGTCAAAAGTCAAAAAGTATACAAGATATAATAAAAAAACAGCTATAATTAATTATAATGGTAATTTTCATTATGTATGAGAATTTTCATTGTACAGGTAACTGCACCGTACTGTATCTATTTATCATAAAATATTTATTATGGTATCATAAATTATAATAAAAAGAAGTTGTTTAAAATGTACCTATTTATAACTAAATCATATTATAAAATTAGGTATATTTTCGGAATTATTCTGCCAAATATGTAGATTTTTATACCGACCTAAATTGTTTACTTACGGTAGATCACTTTAAATATTCAACTTAACTTCGTATCTAGTATATGTTCCTTGCTCTGTATAGTATAATTTATTTAAATTTTAATTTATATGTCATTTTTATTTTCAACTAGAAAGTTATGTTTTTATAATAATCTGTCATCTGTGTTTGCAATATGAAAAAAATAAACAATAGTGCAATAGTGATTACTTGTTGTTTATTAATTAGGTGCAGTAAAATCGTGATTCTCGTAATGGTCTTCTCGTACCGTTTCGATTGCTAATAAACTTTGTACATTTAATTTATAGGTAAGAGATAATGTATGTTGTAATCTTAATCAACAATTAAATTTAAGATAAGGTCATGTTTAAAGTAAATGTATCTAAATTCTGACATTATATTACACCAACAGAAATGAATAATAATCTTCATCAGCAACAGGATGTTGAAAATACTAGCAGCAGAGATGCTCAGGTTTCAAGGATATATCTTTTACTGTGATATTAATAACTAACCATAATATATGAATGTTATGTTGCACATCAGATTTATTGAAGCATGTTTATTTATTAAATTGTTTTAACCATTGTAATAATGAATAAGTAAGAACTATACTATGTGTCCAAATTAAATTATTCTGTTATAATTATTAAAATATTATTATGCTACTAACTATGAAGTGATTTTTGCACATTAAATTTATTAAATTTTTAATATGGTGGTTGATTTATAAATAAATAATTGAAAATATGTACTGTGCCTTATATTGTGTGTGGGTGAATTTTATATGATTATGATTTAGAATATTTTATGTTTAGTTACTTTATTTTGCAAGTTCATGTTGGTTCATATTAAATTGATATTTAATTTTTAATTGTGCAAAAATGTTTTAACAGATTCATTTATTTAACCTAATTGGAGGAAGTTGGCCACCAGCCCCGAAGGAGCCTGAGAACCCTGAGTATGGGTCAGTGCCCAAGAATTCTAGATGCAATATGCAGCGTACAAGCAATGAACGAATAAAGTCAATGAACCTAATAAATCATTTAGCGCCAGAAAGACGTAAAAATAGGCCTACAACATCTGTTAATACTACAAGTAGTGGCGACACAGTATCTATCAGCAAAATGGTTCAGGATACAAAAAAAATTGATACTGGCTTATTAGTAGGTATGTAATTTAAATTTGCACCTGTGCTTATTAGAATAATAATACTGTTAATAAACTTAATACTGTTCAACTATTTTGTCATTGATCTTGAAACTTAAAATAAGAAAATTATTTAGAAGTATAATATTTATATACTATTTGCTGTTTTATATGTAACATCCACGACTCTAAATATATCATGACCTCTATAAATATTAAAGTCGTGACATATTCAATAAGTTTAGAAAAACCTAATAATAAAACTTATAAATATGAAAAAAAATTTTTTGCTTACCATTTCCATTCTTTTGTGCACTTCACTCATTATTATTAAAAAACAAACTAACAGCTAATTAACAATTATCACATCCTGAGATATAAATACAAACATTAAGTCCCAAGTGGCACAGATTGCATACATGTGTTCTATTTTAGCTTTCCTATTTTCTAATTTTAGGCATACGGCCGCGGTAAGTGATCGGCTGTTACAATGTAGTTTACTTCGACATGTCTCACACGTATTATATCCGAGAGCTCCCTATAGATGAAATACCATTGTGCGTTCTTCAATATGAGCAGAGTATGTCGAAACCGTTAGCGTAATATAGGAAATGATCAAAATTTTGTAGTTTAGTGTTTTTTATTCGTAGATGTCTGCAGTGGGGAAGCACCGGAAGAGTTTTACGATTCTCCTTCATTAGGGTCCCCTCGTGCGATCCCTCCGAAGTCTTCGAATTCTCCGCATTTGCAAGATCACTTGCAAGATGATATTGGCGTCGGCTCACTTGTTGAAGTGGCCACTGATGTCGATCAAAACTATTATGGAGTGGTCAGGTGGATTGGCCTAATTGATGGTAAATATAATTTGGATTACTTTTATTTTTTACATATTATTTCAAAGTTTGTGCCGATAATCAATTGATGACGACCTTAAAAAATATATGTGCGGGTAGTATATAATTTTAATAGTGACAAAAGCAATAATTGGTACAGGAATAAAAATTGTTGTCATAGACTTTTACGTCCAAATGATTTAAGGAAATATAAAATTATATATTTACATTATTTAGAGACCTAAATATTTATAGTAAATTGTTAAAAGAAAGAATGGTATTAAATTAACAATATACTTTGTTAAATTGGAAGAGGTTAGACGAGAATTGGTTTTAAATTATTTTGTAATTATATAATATTTTTTTTAAATACTCTATAAATATATTGTACACAAAAAAATATGAGGGTTATTTAATCTAAATTCTTAACTAGCGAATTAACGATAATTCGATTATTAAAATATATATTTAATAATAAATTTTCCTACTTCAGCTTATATCTAGACGATAGACTTGATTTTTATTTGATTAATTTCTTCCTGACTAAACAATGCCCAGAAGTTCTGTAAACCACAACAAGTCAGAGCGGCCACGACTCGCTGACCATACTATACCCCCCTAACCCATTCCGGGTTAGGGGGGTCTGTCTGTCCAAACACTGCTCTGAGCTCTTTATCTTGCAACATGGGGACCCTATGGAAGCCTAAGTAGTTTCTTCTTTTCTCTCGCCAGATATAGCAACGGCTGGCGTGGAGCTAGAACAAAGTGTATGCGGGCTCGGCGACGGTACCCACAAGGGCGGCCGTCTATTTACTTGCGGTTCGGGGCGCGCTCTCTTTGTACCGCTGCCATTGTGTAGAAGGGATGCTAGGTTTCGGGACACGCCACCGTTGGAGCTGCAACATGTCGATCATAGTGATCAGGTTTGTTTAGATGGCATTTTTAGATAATCACTTATAGGATGGTAGTAAACAAATGGAAAGTGGATATAATTGTTACTTTTATTTACAGTCAAATTGTCTCCTTGTTACTATTTTACAAATTAAAAATCTCCGTAATCCAAAAACAAAAAGTAAAATGTATTTTTATTTTCAGCCAGATTGTCCTGTAGTACCAGGAATAGTACCGCCTCTAAGCTCTCTTGGTGAACTCGCCGGAAAAAATCGCGGTATTCAGGGACACCATAACTCTTGCTACTTGGACGCTACACTCTTCGCCATGTTCACTTTTACAAGTGTGTTTGATGCCCTCTTGTATCGGCCGCCTGAACCTGAGGTATTGTTTTTTATTTTTTTATTTTTTTTTAATCTAAATTTGTTTGTTTTATCTATAATTAAATTACATATTTTTTCTGGTTGTACAACTGAAACATGGCGTTTGTTATAAATTGAGTTAAGGTACCATTGTTTATGCTATGATTCAACGTGAGGGAGATGATTAAAATATTCTATTTAAGTATCATTAAACAAAAGTACATATATATGATGTCCTTTTAAATATATGCTTAATATTTAAATAAATTTTAATTCTAAAATTGAACATAGTGCTTCTAATGTAGCATTCAGAAACACTAAGTCTCAGTAGTCCAACGAATCAGTCAGTCAGTCAGTCAGTAGACCAACAAGTCAGACAAGTGATAAGGTCGCAACAAAGAAGAGTTTACTTACGTTACGTTCATGTATTGATTATTCTATTTGTAGTAGGTAAGCTTAATTTTTTGTCAGAATAATCTATTTTTAAATATTTTTTATTTGAGGATAAAAAGATTAGTTTTTTTTTTAATATTTCTGTTAAGTAGTATTACTGAGGCCATTGTGTCGGTGTGTCAGGACTCGCCGCACTACGGGGAGGTGCAGCGCGTGCTGCGCGAAGAGGTGGTGAACCCGCTGCGGCGCCACGGCTACGTGCGCGCCGACCGCGTCATGAAGCTACGCACGCTGCTCGAGCGCCTTTCCGACGTGCCCGGACTCACCACCGAGGAAAAGGTATACTTCGTGCCCTTGCTACCGTCCAGCACACCTATTCTTTCAAATAATTCATAATTTTAAAACCCACGGAACAAAAAGTTCTAAAAAGAAAACAAACGTCTAGAAAAGTTATGATAATCCTTAAGCAGCTGAACATATTTTCTTGAATGATTAAGCCACAAATTGAACTATAAAAATTAAATAAAAAAAAACAAATGCAGGTTATCCGTTTGGAAGCTAGGATGCCACAAACACAAATACACCTCAAACTTATAGTATATATATATATAATAACTAGCGGCCCGCCCGCGGCTTCGCCTGCGTGAACTACGTTATTATTAATTTCTGTCTCCATGAGTACCTAGGTCCTATAAGTGACGTCCATGCAAAATTTGAGACTCCTAGCATTTGTAGTAACGAAGTTTCATACAAACTTTCTACTCCAAAAACAACCCCTTAGAAGTCGAATATTGAAAATTCCCGTCTTAGCGAGTACCTACGTCCTATAAGTAGCTCCTATGCAAAATTTGAGATTCCTATCACATGTAGTTTCTGAGATTTCATGATGAGTGACCTTTCGATTTTATATATATAGATAGATAAATACATCAAGCTTACAACAACAATTTTGTCTATACAAACTACAAACATTAAATAAATTGTATGTAATAATTCTTATTAAGCAGCAGCATTGAGCTGAGACAGACAAGACTATGAATAACATTTTCTAACAGTGCAGTGCTTATTATATATAGATTTAAGTGACTATTTCAATTATAATTTTATTATTATTTAAATAAAACTTTTTGTTTAAGGATGTTTGAAATATTATTATTAAAGTTTATTAAACTCACGTGCTAAAGTATTTGGCTAGCAAAAATATTGCCTAAAATAACTACTCCAATCTATCTACATATTACAGGACCCAGAAGAATTCTTAAATGGTCTCGTAGCACAACTACTAAGAGCTGAACCTTTTCTTAAACTATCGTCAGGACAAGAGGCCTACTGTTACCAGCTATTTGTGGAGAAAGATGAACATATAACACTGCCAACAGTACAGCAGTTGTTGGAACAGTCTTTTGCAACGTCTGGTGTTAAACTTAGTGAGGTATGTCATATAAAAACTTAGAGATTATTTTAAATAAATGTACCAACTTTACAACTGTACGATTCACAATAAGTTAAAAACAAAGTGCTAAAAAGGTTGTATAAGCAAATATAGTTCGAGGTACGTTAAAAAAAAACCATGTATTTTCTTTTTTTTTAATAAAAATGATCTCTTAGAGGCAAAAGAATCATTATAATATGTTGAGAAGTGTGGCTTTGCTAAAGAAATTCTACAAAAAACATCATTTAATATGCCAGCCATGTTTTATGCTTAGTTTACAGGACTATCGGCCAACCGTGGTACCCTCGGTAAGTAAATAATCGTAAGATTATTTAGATCTTGAGTGTACAGTATACAGAAGTTCAAAAAACCTAACTTCAGGATAACCACAATTCTTCGACCACATTGTAATATTGGTTTATATTTCAGGTTCCAGCTGCTTTTATAATACAAATGCCCCGATTTGGTAAACAATATAAGCTATATCAGCGCGTACAACCATCCCCCCTCTTGGATGTCACTGACCTCATTGAGGGATGTGAGTATAAATTCTTACTTAATAGAGTTAATGTGTGTATGTATGTTTATGTGATAAATAACTTATTTATATTTAATAATTTCATACTTGTTCTAAAATAATATGATTACTTTTTGCACCTTTCTTCTATCTTTATGTAATAAATCCTTTCAAATGGTTGCCTGTAAGAAATCGCTTTAAGTGATAAGGTCGCCATTGCACTTTTTACTCTCTTTTTATAAATATCATGAACTGTAATTTTATTATTTCTTCGTTTTTATTGCAATAAAGTATTATTATATATATCATTTATTACGAAATAAAAAACGATATTATTTAAGTAGAGCTTAAAGATTTATTTTCAAAAATTTGTAATGATAAATGAGTTTAAACTTATGCATTTTAAAAATAATTTGAGCTTGTTTACACCTTTACTCTGTGTCTATTTATTTCAGTTTGTTAATTGCTAAAACTATATTAACAAAATGAAATACCTAGAAGCTGTCTAATTCTCCACAGACTTTTTTTACAACCTTAAAATATTAAAAATAGGAAAAAATTATGAAAATTACGCTAATTAAATTCTTTGCAGAAATAAGTTTGTTTATCTAAATTGTATTTGGGGGAAAAAAAACTGTTTAATATTATTGAGGCCGTCGTGATGTATCGGCATAGGGTCAGACTGAAAACGTGACGATTGTTGACTCGAACCCCACTCCGAGCAATGAATTATTTTCATTCCCTCGTTCTGGTAGCAAGACCAAGCATTGAGTTGCCCCACTTAGATGCAATGTCTCACAAATTAAACGGTGCGTGGGATACTGTTTTAACACTAAGTTCCCTAATTCTACCCTACCATATGCTAAATAAATGAAATATCCAAGTTGTTTCCAGTACCCCGCCAGTGCACGGTGTGCGGCGCTCTAGCCCGCTGGGAGTGCGGCGCGTGCGCGGCGGGCGCACTGGACGCAGGTGCGCTCTGCAACGCGTGTCTACGACTGGCGCATTCTACACGCCCCTCCCATAAGGTACTGTTTATTGCCAAATTATCATATTCTTTTTTTAGGCTTAGTAGGGTAAGCAGAGTTAACCTAGTTAAGTTCTCTACTTTCAGCTGTTGACTGGTGGCACTCAACTCTGTTTTTTGTTTCTTTAGTTTTACCAGAGCGGGAAATGGTAATAAATTCTTGCGCGTGGAGATTGACCCATCGCGTTTACAGCCAGATGTTGCGCCATGTTTTATGTGTAGTTGAAAATTTTTAAGCATAACTATCGAAAAGTATTTTACTTTAAGTAAGTATATAAAATCAGCGTCACGCTGTATCCTGTACACAGCAGGGTCAAGTAGAGAGAATCAAGACACTCCGTCCCCCACTTTCTGCCGAATTCTGGGGACATTGCAAGTAAGTATGTAGATATATCTACATATATCGTGTATTGTCGGTTAAAATTTCAAACTAATAAGAATATGTACAATTAGATAAAAAATAAGCCAATCATTTCACTCTTTTATGCTTTAATAGTTTTGTTTATCTTGAGCTTCATTTCTTCTGTACTTACCAAAGCGACAAAATGAAAATAATTTATTACCCCCCCCAAGTGAAAATCAAATCCACAACTGTGCTGCTGAGCGCGACGGCCTCATTAACATTATATTTAAAAATATCAACGTATCTCAAAACATTCACAGGCAACCCCGCTGTCAATATGTGAGGAATACGCGAACATTCTAGAGTCGTGTCCCATTCCACGCGTATATATGGAACTGTTTGCGGTGCTATGCATAGAGACGAGTCACTACGTCGCCTTTGTGAAGACGGGGGCAGGACATGATGCGCCATGGTGCTTCTTTGACTCGATGGCTGATAGAAAAGGTATTATATCTTCACGCCGCATCTTGAATCAAAACCCATAGTTAAGACACTCCGTTCCACATTTCCGCCATATTTTAGTGACATTGATTATTTAGTGGCGAAATCAAGGGAATCGAATTCCACCTTTGTTTATAATCAAAGCTGTGTCACGGTGCCATAATCCACTTCAACTTCAAAAAATTGTATTTTTGTTTATTAGCTTTTATTTAAGTCATTTCTAAAATCACAACAAGTTGCTGTCTAAGTCAATTCATTAAACAAGCTAATATTTTATACAATTTTTCTCGAACTCATGTCAAATACTTTATACAGATTTGACATGAGTTCTGAGCTGAGATTAGCATGCCCAAACGAACATGCCGAGAATTAATAAGTCATTGTTTATTACATAGAAATATTTGCCTCCAATAATCAGTTACATATTTATTAAATGTATAGATTGATGTAGTATATGAATGTATCCAGGTGAACGCAACGGCTACAACATCCCGGAAGTGGTGCAGATAGAGGAGCTAGCGGCGTGGCTGAGCCCAGAGGGGCGAGCGCTGCACGCCGCCGCGCTGGAGCGCCACCTGCCTGCACCCGCCAAGCGCCTGCTCGCCGATGCCTATATGTGCTTCTATAGGAGCCCAGACCTTGCTATGTACCGTTAGATCGTCCCTCTGGATGCATTTACACTACTCTACATTTAGTGCCCTAGATGATAATATAGTGCAGTCAAAAATCACATGTCTACTACCAAAATCAGAACTCATACTTCTTTACATTAAAATAATAAGTATTTAGGAGATGACAATAGCTACAATATCACCGAGGTAGTAGCAGTAACAGCTCAGCAATCGTTTGGTCGCCTATGTGCTATATGGGCATATAAGGGCATGCTTACAACTTTTTAATAGTGTCAAGAGAGCACATGTAGGTAGTTAGAAACTTAGAAAATTTAGCTAGGAACCATGTTGCATAAAGTGTCTTCTTTTTATTTCGTAAATGTAATCTTTCTTTCACTGAATGGCGGAACTCAACGCCACGATTTGTCTTCTAATCAGAACGAGGAAATAAAAATAATTAATTTTACCGAAAGATATTCAAATCCACAACTATGGCGTTTACGAGCAGCACAATGTTGCATTGCCACTTTATAATAAATTAATATCTAAATCTAAAGTTACTTTTTCTACAATAATTGTTTTCTTGGGCTTAAGAAATTATCATTCCAAATTCATATACATTTTTATATTGTTATTTAAAAATGTACAATAACGATATTTCAAATGTAGTTTCATAGATTATAGAATTATAATTAAAGGAAATTCATTTAAAATGATTATAAGAATTTGAATTTATGAATAAAGTATTATTTTTTAAAGTTACATTTTATTTATATTAATAATATAGTAAATGAATTTAAATTGAATGAGATTCATTTATTTCTTGTAGTCTCTAAACTATTATATATCTAATATATCTAAATATATCTAAACTATTGTTAATTTTTCATTAAATGATTAATAAGTAAATTAATAAGTGTTTTTTTTAAATACTTTTATTGTTTAAATATAACAACATAATATTAAAAAGCAACTATTCACATAGATATCTAAATTAAAGTTTATTATAAAAAATATACTCATTACTTTTTAAGTATAGCAGTAAAGTGGACACTTTAAATTATGTTCACTTAATATAAAATGTTGACTTATTCAATAAAAATGTACTTTTATATTAGTTATGTATTTCAATGTGTCTACTATGTTCTTAATGGATACTGTATTATATACCATATATTTTTTTAAAGTATTTGTGGTAATGTTCAGAAAGCTCTGGTAAACAAATATAACAACAACTTCATATATTATGCACCACAGTCACTGTAATGAGTGTTTTTAACATAAATTTACTAAAAGTCCTTATATTAGTACTAAAGTACAATTAAGTGCGTAATATTTAGACACGCGTTACACAGAGGCACAAGCATACAAGTGACTATGTGCAACGGTTGTGATTGTGATTCAATTCCCACTTGGGGGAATAAAATTTTTAATATATTAATTTCTTCGTTCTGGTAATTAGGCAAAGCACGGCGTTGAGTTCCGCCACTCGATACGTAATGCCTTGAGCGACGGAAAGTGCGAGACAGAGTCTACTCTCTCTCTCTCTTTTTCCCTCTCTCCTCTCTGCCTATACTGCCATATGCTAATACAGTGTGAACCTAAATAAAACATGAGATTCCTACAGTATGATATTAATGACTTAGAATATTATCCTTAGAGTAGTCAACATCTCTATAATAATAGACTGCTATTGGTCCCTTAAATAACTTATACACTAAAAAAGTAAGAACACATTAAAATATATTAATATGATGAAGTAATTTACGCAGATCTTTTTTTTATGGAAAAAATTGTTAGTTTATACTGGTTCTACAACTCTTCATGATCTTTATAATATTTGGTATCACAATGGCAATCAAACTTTGGTTGGGGTACATGAGTCATTCCTTCCCTTACATTCACTTCACCAGTATTCCTTTTACTCCATTTCTAAAAGACAAAAAGTATATAGTGAAATTAATTTTTTTCTATACAGCTAACTATTAACCTTTGGTTTAAAATACTTTTTTTAGCATCACACTCCCCTTAACAGAGTTAAGCACTCCATTCTTCATTTCCCAGCTAACTCAATGCCGTGCTTTGTCTTGTTACAGTGTCGTAAAGGAAATGAAAATAATTAATTCCTCTAAGTTGGAATTGAACCCACAACCTTAGCACTTAAATTCAGACATTGAGTTGCTTTATCACAGTGACGTCATTACTTACTTTAAACAATATGGCATGGTAACAAATTATGTGTTGAGGCAACAAATTCTCATTTGCATATTCCTTTGCATTTCTAGCTATTTTGTAAGCTTCATCTTCATGTTCTCTCGCCCATTTTATTTTTTCTACTAAGTCTGACAAATCTCCTTTAATAGGTATATAATGTTCCCAAGGTTTTAATTGTTTATAGAAATGTTCATAGTATGAAGAATCTTGTTTTAAAACTAAACCACCACCAGATAGAAGGTAGGGAAATCTATAAGCTGCTACAGTCCCATCAATATTGATTTGATATTTGTACTGAAAATTAAGAAATATACCAATAACCCATTTCTTTGACAGTATGTATAACACCATTTCAATATATTAAATAACATACATCAAAAAACTTAAAAAATGAAATATGTGGCTGTTTTGGACCATATTCAGCTTCTTTATCTCGAAAGAAGAAAAAGTTTGTTAGAGAAGCATTAATTAGGTCAGGATGTTTGTGAGCAATATCAATCAATTGTAATCTCTCAGCACGGGAATCGCGTCCACGCCAAAATGCACGATTTTCTCTATCCCTCCATTTATATTCAATACTACCTTGTACTGACAATGTGTCTATGGTAACCCTAAAAGTATATAATTAACACTAAATTAGATTTATTTAACTTTTTTTATTTTAAAACACTTTTTTAATTTAAAACACATTAGAAATTTATCAATATTATTGCTGCTATATTGCTATCCAGTTTTGCCACATTTTGCCTACCAATGCAGGTCAATGAAAATAATTTACATATTTCATATCATTCAAGAAAGGATCAAATAATCATTGCATTTACAATCAGATAATACTCCTCTGCATCACAATAGTCCCTTGTACAGTTGTAAAATTCATGCAATGATTGATCCTATCAAGGTTTTTTGTAGGTCTTGTCTGCCCAACCTGCTTAATGATGAGGATAAGGAACAAAATCAATATTACAATTTACCTTCCCATATTTTCTAATGTTGATTCGGTGATATCATATGTAGGCATCACAATATCATTTGTTCCATCACTACCACACCAAGAAAATATAGGTAATAGTTCACTCCTTTTATGTATTAATGGCCAGTCTCCAAGATTTATCACAAGTTCCATATCAGGTATAATAACTTTTCTTGTTAATGAAAGTAAAATATTATCAGCAAACATATTAAATCCCACATGTTTACCATAGCAATCTCTATGAATAAGGTTTTCTTTTATAACATAATGACAGAAACTTATACTCTCTGGCTTATGGTATTTTTCAATAATTTTATCAATTTCAGTACTAATTTGTACATTTTTGAATGGTTTTAAATCATTTTCTACTTGATCATATGATTTGGGACATTCATAATTCGCAAGCCAGGTATCTAAATCTTCTTGAGGGCAATTACATTGATCTGGTTGTATTGGACCTGAGTTTTTTTTAAATAATTTAACCAAATATAATTTTATACTATAAAATAATTGTTGTCCACTAAAGTTTTAAATTAATGCTTACCTTCAAATTTATAGGGAGAATTGTGAATATGCTTGTTTTTATAATAAATACTAATGACAAGGTTAGAACAAGTTTCATATAATTTATAACGCACAATAAACGTGCCATCCTTGCGATCCAAAGTGTTAATCCATATTCTACAATGACTATTTATGAAAGACTTCCCACTTATTTCTACAGCAAATTTACTTGCAAGCTCTGTGGAATATCTGCAATACGTAAAAGTATGCTATAAACATGCCATTATCATTTAAAATGTATACAAAATATGATCTTACGTTTTTTCGTTAAATGTAGTGAAATTTACGAAAAAATATCTCGCCGGCATCACAATATTTTTAGGTTGTAAGCCAGGACCATGTATTTTAATTTCGTGACCAACAATTGTATTTGATAAAGAAAATAATATTAACAATGATAAAAATAAGTTGCAAAGAGCCATTTCAAAAGTTTCGCTAAATATAAAATATAAAATATTTAATAATATAGTTGATAAATTTGTACTCGACAAGTAGACATTCTATTTGTTTACATTTTTTTTAATTTTGAGACTGACGTTATGTTTATGATATTCGGGTTTAAATGTTGCTATACAATTTTTAAAAATATATTCACGTGACCAACAGCGTTAATAAATGTTAATATACGTTACCTAAAAGAAATATATTTACAAAAAAATCTTAAAATATGGTACCGTATATATTGTATTATTGCAGAAATTAAATACAAAATTTAGCGTTAAAAACGAACGAATGAACATTAACACAACAGATAATATTTTAAGGTTGACAGTTGACATTAGACACAGACATTATTTCTGTGCAGTAATTTTTGGCTTTCTATCATGCTTACATGCTATTAAGTTGAGAAAAGAGATGGAAAAGTTTTAATATAAAAATATATCAATCTCGGAAGACTCGCCTTTTTATTATTTGAAATTTTCACAATGTCTAATTTAAATATGAAACTTTTATGTAATGTACTTAGTAAAATGAGGTTTGTATTTTATAACCACACTTACAAACAAATATGTATAGAAATAATAAAACAAATACTACTATAAATGAAAAATATTTTAATATAATGTTTTTCTTTACTAGTGCACCCTATTATTGTGTGTCATAATATACTTAGAGTACCCGTCATAATGATTATTTAAATAATTTTCAGAATTGAGCATATGACAACAAGGACATGCTACTATAAACCAAAGTTTCGACCTCCACATTGGTATTTACCAAAAGAACGCGTAGTATGTATCATATAGAAAATATCATGTATAGTAGAGATCATATATGTTTCTGTGAAGTCAAGACATTAATTTGCTAAAATATTTTGAATATCATAATCGTTTATATACGTATTTTTTTAATTTCATTGAAAATATAATGATTTGTTTATAGATGAGTGAGGATATGCTAACACAAGAGAATAGAGATTTTATTGAGGAAGTGAAGCAAGATAAGTTAAGCTTGCAACAAAAATTAGAATCACCTATATTGAAACACAACCAACAAGAATTGGTTCAATGGGATCCCCAGACTCGTAGAGTTGGTTTGATAGCACGTAAAATAGGAAACTATCCATTATGGTCTAAAGATGGTAAAAAATTTCAAACAACTTTACTGCAGGTACTTGAAAATATTCTTGTGATATTATTTAATACTTGCAGAAGCGCGCAGATTAGCCTGCTTATTTGCACCCTTAGGGGTGAATTTTAATAAACCATTAAACACATGTGCAATGAAATATTTTTAAGATTGAATTTAAAAATTTATAGAAATTGATGTACATATAAAAAAAAATCATGCAAACTTTCAACCCCTATTTTATCCCTTTAGTGTTAAAATTTTTCAAAATCCCTTAGTGGATGTACAGATTGTAGAAAATGTTCTTGCATTTATCTTAATTAACTTATGGTTTCTGTAAATAATAATAAATAATAGAGCCTTTATTTCCAAACTAAGACATTTTGCACATTTATAACTAAAAAAACACTTATAATAAAATCATAATAGGTCTCTCAGTTCGGTGTCCCTTGTGGCATAGGCCTCCTCCAACTTTTTCCACTGATTTCTGTCTGCCGCCACTCTTATCCAGAGGGGACCTAGCGTCATTTTCAGGTCATCCTCCCATCTTCTCATTTGACGTCCTCGGCTCCTAGTGCCATCCCTTGGGTACCAAGTTGTTACCTGTTTACTCCATTTCTCCTTTTTACACCTGAGCATATGTCCAGTCCACCTCCACTTTAATTTATCAATTCGAGCCAGGATGTCTGTTATATTCGTTTTTTGCCTGATGTCTGTACTTCTCACTTTGTCCCTTACTTTTAATCCTAGCATACTCCTTTCCATGCTTTTCTGACATCTTGCAAGTTTTTCCCTGTGGCATTTTGTCAAAGCCCAGGTTTCGCAGCCATATGTAATGCAGGGTAAGATACAGGTATCAAAGGTCTTCTTCTTGATTTTAATGCCTATTTCCTTGCTTTTCGTGATCTCTTTTAAAGCCCAGAAGGCTTTCCAGCCTGTTGCAATTCTTTTATCAATTTCTTTTGACATTTGGTCTCTTGGTGATATGATTTGGCCAAGATATACATATTCCTCTTCATATTCGAGTTTCTGTCCATTTACGGTTATGTCTATCTGCACTGCATTTGTCATCATCTTGGTTTTGCCGGAGTTCATTTCTAGACCTAGTTCTCTACTTCTGTCAGCTAAGGTTTGTATCATTGATTCCAGTAATTTTGGATCTTCTTCCAATAGGACTAGGTCGTCCGCAAATCTAAGATGATTCAATTGTGATCCATTTATGCTTAAACCTAGATGCTCCCACTCTAACTTTCTAAACATTTGTTCCAGTACTGCTGTAAACAGCTTTGGTGAGAGTGGGTCACCCTGTCTGACACCTCTATTTATTGGAAAAGCATCTCCTGTAGATTCCAGTCTTATACTGCCTTTACTTTTGCTGTAAATATTTTTAATGATGTTGATGTAGGTGTTTGGAATACCCTGCTCTTTAAGGCTTTGCCATACAACCTCATGTCTGAGGCTATTGAAAGCCTTGGCATAGTCTATAAAGGCAATGTAAATAGTTTTTCTGTATTCATTATATTTTTGTAATAGCTGTTTTATAGTATGTATATGATCTATTGTACTGAAATCTTTCCTGAAACCTGCTTGTTCCACAGGTTGATTTTCATCGAGCTTAATAGAGATTCTGTCCAAGATGAGTTTGGCAAACACTTTATATATATTTGAAATGAGAGATATGGGTCTGTAGTTTCTAATATCATCCTTTGGACCTTTCTTGTGAAGAAGTATTATGTGGGATTCTGCCCATTGACTAGGGATGGTACCGGTATATAGAATCTCGTTAAATATTTTAGTTAGTATCGGGCTTAGTTCTATAATTGTTCCTCTCATAATTTCGTTCGTGATTCTATCTGGGCCAGGGGCTTTTTCCATTTTTTGGCTTTTTATAGCTTTTTCTACTTCCGATACTAATATTTCTGGTATATCTTCATTTTTATCATTCATATATTTCTGATTTTGTCCACTATCATATGTAATTGTGCTTGATTGATTTGAATATAATAGGCGATAATAGTTTGTTGCTATTTTTTGAACTCCGAGTAGTAGTTAGCAGTTCCTTGTCTCTTAACTTGGGTTTCCAAACTTTCCCCTTTTCCCGAAGTTCCTTGAGCGCTTTTTTTGTGCCTCCCGTTTTGTTGATGTGATTTTCTAGAATTTTATTTCATCTGATTTTTCTATCTTTCCTCATATTTTCACGAATCTTTTTGCTAAAGTGAGATATTTTTTTTTGGTTATTTTTCTTATCCTTTTACACTTCAAGGATAATTTGGTGAAAGTTTGGTTAGGTTTCGATTATGGAATCCGGAGAAAATTGAGAAAGTTTGTTTTTTTTGGTCAAAAATTAATTATACTGTAGTAGTTACAAGCAAAAACTTTTTAAATTGATGTCAGAAGTGAGATTCCTGATCGTTGCATTTCTTTTCAACCAATCTCAAAAAAGAGGATGTTCTCATTTTCAACCAACTTCAAAAAAGGGAGATTCCGAATTCACCCGAATACTTTTTATGTTTGTTCTTGTCAATATACCAAAATGTAACTTTGCACAAAAATAATAGCTAATTAAATGAAGTTTTACATAGAACAATCACAACCACTCGTTGACAACCACTACCACCACCATCACCACTCGTTCAAGAAGCATCATTTTAAGATCTACCCATCACTAAAAATCGTAAAATAAATTAATTTTTAACAAAAACAAAAACCGACTTCTAACAACGAACTAAAAAGTGAAAAATAATTATATAAAGATTTTATAATTTTGAAGTCGGTGTCAAACTAATGCTACAACACCTTTACTACAATATCTAATTACTAAGCCTATTTGTTTTACTTGGCACCGACTTGAAAATTATAAAATCTTTATATAATTATTTTTCACTTTTTAGTTCGTTGTTAGAAGTCGGTTTTTGTTTTTGTTAAAAATTAATTTATTCATTTACATCCATATCAGAATCAACAGCTTCCATCAGCTCTTCTATTGTGTTGTCTGTGTCCCTTTGTGTGTTCATTTTTTGCCTAAAGCTCATATTGTTTGCTTTTTGTCTAAGAGCTTTTGGATCTTTTTCGTTAAGGCAGCTGCGTACCATACGATGGTTTGTATTAAAGTTTAGGTTTTGTATTATTCCCGTATCACTAAATGGTTTCTGTAAAGTGAACATCAATTGGTCTATCAATAAAATTGAATAAAAAGCTTGTGTTCATGTGGGCTTGTAGTGTCCTCATCAATTTCAATTAAATGTTATGGTAATTAAAGGGCTAGGAAAGTCCATTTGAAGGTAATTTACTGCGTTAGAATCCTGCTCCCCTGTCCTTGGGTTGGTTGTTTGTTGTCATCGATTATGTTGATTGTAGTAAAAGAAATCTGTCGATAAAGGGCAGTTTATTGATATCCCCAATGAGTGGGTTTTAATATTGTTTTTTTTTCTCCCTTACAATTGCTGTGTACTTTAGGATAGCATTTTGAATGTATTGCATGGCATTGATTGCTGGAGGCAGCTCGAGTATTGTTACTTGGCCACAAATTTCTATCAATTCAAATTTCTTTCTATCTATCTGAGAGAAAATTGTGTTAAGATACTCCAGAATATATACCCTAGGTGGGTATAGATTCTGGTTCATGCAAAATTAAGTAAAGCTAAAAAAATTGCATAGAATTTGCTCTACATTTTGCACGAAAAACATTTTTTTTATATAAAATACAATACAATTTCTTTTTTTCAGGTAGTAGACAATCATGTCATTAAATATATACCCCCAGAAGAATTTAAACCAATGAAAATATCTAAAGCTAGCTGGAAGGAAAAACGCAGACTAGGCTGCCTTTTAGTAGGTTCCGAAACAGTTGACCCCAGCACAGTAACTAAAGAGTATTGCGGACTCTTCAACAGTGTGGGAATGTTGCCAAAAAGACATTTATGCAGATTCATGGTCTCACCTCATTCACAACTTGCTACTGGGACACCCTTGCATGCTACTCACTTTAGAGTTGGTGACTTTTTAGATGTCAGAGCCAAAACGTGAGTATTCTTATTCGCATCATGCCCCAGGCACTGCTCATAAAAGGGCGTCAAATAATCCGCAAAACTATTAAACATACATATGAAATTGTACTGTAAGAGTATTCTGCCCCGGGAGCTAGTTAAGCTCGTTACAGCACTGTTGATGATGAAATAACTTTCATTCGTAAGTTTACAATATACATGTAAAATAAAAATTGAGGAAATATATATCACCTTTTAATTTTCAATATTTTTTTGTCACAAAATGCCTTATTGTCACTTATTTATAAGAGATAGATATATAATATGTCCCAGACTTTTTTCAACTCTAATAAAATTAAATATTTATGTCATACAACATACTGAAACATAATTAACTATGTGTGCAGCGCATGTGCTTAAAGGAATTTTAAAGCAATTCAATAGCATTCCTTATTATTGTTATTTCGTTATTTAAGCCTAACTACGACTTACACCGTAATGTAATATAGCTTATAGCACTTCTAAGGAATGCACCTTTCATACAAAATAAAAAGAAAGTAAATCGGACCAGTAGATCCTGAGATCTTAGCATTTAGACAAAAACTCTTCTGCTTTATTATATTAGTATAGATACAGATTTTACTAAATTAACTTTTCTATATTGAGATTGTTTGTTGATAGTTAATATTGTTTTTAGAATGGACCGTGGATTCCAAGGAGTAATGAAAAGATGGGGTTTCAAGGGTATGCCTGCGTCGCATGGTGTCACCAAAACTCATAGGCGTCCAGGAAATATAGGTGCTGGAGGAAATAAAGCTAGAGTGTGGCCTGGTACCAAAATGCCTGGTTTTATGGGAAACAGGTTGGTATTTGCAATACAAATTTACTAGCAGTAAGTACTTGTAAATTTTTGAAATTGCTTTTGATAAAAGTACAATGTATGCTACTTACAAGTATCAAAAACAAGTTCTATAAAAATAATTTCTAACTGATCCTCAAAATTAGTCAAAGCTTTACTAGTTTTACAAATAATTGAATTTATGAATATATATTTTTTTTTGTTAGATGATCTGCGATCAGTCGATAACTATGAGCATTTATGAATATAGCAATAATTTATTACATGTTTTTTAGATGGCGAACACTACGAGGTGTACAAATTCTTAGAATAAATACAAAGTATAATGTACTTTGGACATTAGGAGTAGGTATTCCTGGTGAGACTGGAGCTATGTGTTATTTGTTTGATACAGTTTTACCATTAAAGAAATTAAAAACGCCTCCTCCATTCCCTACACAACCACTTATGGATGATTTACCTTTGGAATATTATGATGAATCAATACATCCATTTGAAGACTCTACAATTACTTTCGAGGAATCTTAGAGAAATTTAGAGTAATACTACTGACATATTTTTATTTTGCTTTTTGATACGTCTAAAAAAGGCATTTTATTTATTAAATATAACTTTACTGTATAATTTTTCATCATATTGTGTAAAAATAATAACTTAAGAATAATAACTGCTAGAATTCCCTAAAAAAAGATTCTTAAAATGCTATCTCTGTTCTAGTATTAGTTACTTCATATTATGTAAAAAAAAAATTGAAAATAAAAAATCCTATATCTTATAAAACAAAGTCGCTTTTCGTGTCTGTCTGTTGTTTCTAACTCTTCTTCTTCTAAGCCACCCAACGGATTTTGATGCGGTCTTCACCATTAAGTCGGGTGTTTTTCGTAGAAGGTTTATATATAGTTTATTATTTGTACATTCTTATGTAAATTAACATAAATACGATAAATGTGTATAAAGTCCTACCCGTTAGACACTTTCGCGCATGCGCTGCTCTAATGGTAAGTAGTACATGAAAAAAATGTACTGGAGTATTGTTCCTCTTAATAAGATCTACAAAAAAGTCCGCGAGAGCATATTCGTATCTTTTAAGAATAACGTGTAGTGATCATTTTTCTGTCTAAAAATAATAATTTCAATATATTTTTTATTGTGAGGGATATTTTTCCATAACGGTATCAATCCTTATCCTTTAAAATACTTTATTAATTTTTTACGTTAAACGAAGATAAAATTTGCTTTTTACAATATTTCGAAATTGCGAATAGTTTTACAGAAAAACGCATTTAATTGTTGACTCATCCCGCCGTTGACACATCAGCTGTATGTTACTCAAGTTTTACTTATCCCTTACTCTCAGTATATAATTAAGTACATTAGTTACGTTGGCCATTTAATGTAGACCAAGACTGTCTTTTACTGTTTTTCATTTTAATAAGTACTTTAGAAGTTGTTACAATATCAAAAAAAATCCTTGCTGCGAAGCGGCTCGGCACTCGCCATGCGTCCGCCGCGCCCGCCTGCCTTACACGCATCGGTGGTTCAGTGGTAGAATGCTCGCCTGCCACGCGGGCGGCCCGGGTTCGATCCCCGGCCCATGTATTCTATTTAATTTTCCTCACAGGCAGCCACGTCGTGGTTGCTTTTCATCAGGGACAGAATACCCCCTTCAGCTTTAACCACAAGCTCGAAAAAAAAACCCGCCTGCCTTTATAGCAACGAAAATTTAGTTAGATGCGTTTGCACGTATTGGATAATTGGAGTTTAATGTATTATTTAAGCGCGATATATTTTGTTTCTTATTTTTTGTAGTAGTTATTGGTAGGTAGGTTTTTGTTTATAATTTCTTACGTTTAAAAATAGTCATTTAACTATCTAAAAATAGTCATTTAAATATATTTTAATAAGTACTTGAAAAGATTAGTAGCACAGATTTAAAATTACGGTACCTACTAAAAAATCCTTGCTGTGTAAAACAATTGGAAAATCCTTATTGAAACTACAAAAATGCGGGTTGCATTAGGGTTTCATTAATTTTCACATTATCTTAAGTGCTTTGCAAACATACATTACATGAATAATCCAGTAGTTTAAGCGGGCAAAGCCGCAAGAGGGTCGCTAGTTAAACAATAAATTTGTTTTATACAATGTCATTTATTATTACAGCATCTACTTAAATAACTTAACCTTATACTTGATTTAATACAAAAAATGATATTCTAATTAATTGTAATTAGTATGATACTAAAAGTAATTAAGCAATGTCAATACATTTTTCAGTATTACAGATCGGGTTTCATAATTGCTATTCATATGTAAAATTTTCACTCATACTTGAAAATTTCATTTCCATTTTTAAATATATGACTCAACTATGTGAGATCAAGCTAATTTTACTTGCACACATAATTATAATAACTCCAACAATTAATAGAGTATTCTTAAACTATATTACTTTACTGCTGATTGGGTGGTTGGAACCCATAACCTGGATATGGTTGTGGGCCTCCTGGTGGTGGGGCACCTGGAGCAGGAGCTCTAGCATATGGATAGGGTGACGGGGGATACTGAGCAGGAGGATAGCCTTGTTGATATGCATGTGGAGGGTAAGCTCCTCCTGCCGGGGCATAGCTTTGAGGATTCTGTGGATATGAAGACTGAGGAGGTGGAGCAGTCGATACGGACGGAGCTGGACTCCCAGGCTGTGATGATGGATTAGAATAGGGGGGCTGAGTGGCTGGTGGATAGGGCGATGGCTGACCTGGAGGAGGGTATTGTTGTCCAGGGGGGCCACTCTGAGGAGGTGCACCCGATGCCACTGTTGAAGGTGGGACATTATTTCCGTGAGAACTAGAGTTATAAGTTGGAGACTGGGCTGAAGGAGAACCATAACCTGTGCTTGTAGGATTTTGCGAGGAGTAGCCACTGGGAGGTGGTTGAGGGGACCTATTAGGTTGTGACACTGCTGTTGCACTGTATGTTGGTGTTGTATTTGGAAATGGTTGTGACTGATAAGGTTGTGGTTGTGATGTGGTAGAGTTGTATGAGCTAACACCAACATTAGGATAATTAGGACCAGACTGTGGAGGTGGATAACCAGAATTCCCCGTGTATGCTGGTTGACTTGACCCTCTTACTGGATAGGGTGACCCTGCTGCAGCTGGACTGCCTGGTGGAGGTGCATATGGCTGTTGACTAGATGATGGTGGATATCCTGGCCCTGGATGAGTGGAAGGAGGGTAATTACTAGGAGCAGTAGTAATAGGTGGTCCATATGTAGAGTTAGGAGGGTAGCCCTGAGGTTGTTGAGGTGGATTAGGTGGTCCATAACCTTGTCCTGGTGGTCCATATCCACCCTGAGGAGGATAGCCAGGAGCACCTTGGTATTGTCCTTGATATTGGTTTTGTGGATAAGGCCTTTGTCCATATGACTGTGTTGGTCTTGTAGGTGTAGAAGAAACACCTGATGGTGGTCTGTAGGGCTGTTGTGAACCTGGCACCTCTGCTCCGCTAGTGGGTGGATTCAAAGGGCCTTGTTGTACATTTCCAGCAGCTAATTGGTGAGGTGGCTAAAAATAATTAAATATAATTTGAACTACACACACTAGTACAATTATTGGAACATAACAAAGGAATAATTTTAGGTATCTGTACAAGTTGTTTTTTATATATTAGTACCCTCTCTAGAAATTAAAGAGGGCATATATCATTGCACAACAATATGTAACTGGAATCTTAGAACCACATGTTATGTCATTTGACCCATTCATAAGCCAAACTTTTATTTTTATGCATGACAATGTACAACCCCACACTACACTTATTGTGAATAGCTAGCTCCATGGGGTTAGTTTTACTTAAGTGGCCAGCGTAATCACTGAGCATGCACCCCATAGAACATGCTTGGAATATTCTGGGAAGAAGAGTTGGCAGCTAAATCCAGTTCGCAGGAATGTTAAAGAACTGAAATAGGCATTTGTAGAAACTCTTCCAATTTGCATAATGAAATTATTGACAGATTTATTCAGAGCATAGTAAATGGCATTCAAGCTCTATTAAGAGCCCGTGGCAGTAATAAATTTCAAAACAAAGTGTTTCAATTGAAACAAATTTTGTAAATTTCATGATAGTCTTATTTTCTAAATAATTTGTGTCTTGAAGCTAATTTTAGTTATTTTTGATTAATTTATTCTAAGTTATTCTTAGACATTTTAATTATTTTGTGACAGCAAGAAATTATATAAAATAAATTCACTCAAAAAATTAACCTTTTTCCTGTTTCCTTACTTATGGCGGTATGGGTATTTCAAAACGCTTAAATGTATTAATTTATAATACTGCTTATTAAGACATATGTAGTTTATAAAAAAATATAAGTTTGTTCAATTCCTAGCATAAACGTAGCAAATACGAAAGAAAGTTATATTTTATTGAGTATAATCTACATCATATGGATAAAATATATTTTGCAAGCATATGTTAATCAGTTTTATCATATTTTATTTATCAAATTTTCTTGTAATCAAATAAATTTATATTTACCGGCAAGAGTATGTTAAGATTCTGATTAGTGTCGGCCACCGTTGCTAAATATACTAAATTCCTGTGTAACACTTGCTGGTATTGGTGACATTCCATGAGCTGACCTTTTGCTTGATATTCTTGAATAGTCTGTATAAGATGAGCATTCTCGTCTAGCATTTTCTGAATTTGGGCTGGTGTCAATTGAGGTCGATTGCCTCTAGGTGCAAAAGCGACCGACATATTTCGATTTTCTTATAGGCCTTATAAAAAAAACTACAATAAAATGGGCACAATATTATATTACATATTCTAATAGACGAACAGATTACTTAATTTACTAAACTCACTATATTATAACTTGTAATTGTAAATACAAAAGATAGCGTCAGCGCTACAAGAGCGGGGGAAAGTGAATTCTAAATGTTGCCAGTTACTACATTTCAATTTTAAATTTGCAAAGATTAAAACATACATACGGTAATATATTGTAATTAAGAATTCAAAATAGTAATTCAGTTCGTCACAGTTTTTGAATTTACTCTGCTTTAGTAAAAAAATATAATATATACTAAGAAATATTTTTATTTGTACACTTACAATATTTAATAATTTCAACTCTCAATCAATTATTAATAATTTTAATCGATTATATTGTTGTTGTTGTACTCGATTTGTTTATGTTGATCCTTATCAGAACTTTGTACCCACGAAAGCTGTTAAAAAGATTCTTTTAAGAATAAATAATAACTTAATTATTTAACATGGCCTTAAAGGGAATAAAAGTTATAGAAATGTTAGGACTAGCACCTGGTCCTTTCTGTGGAACAATATTAGCAGATTTTGGAGCAACTGTGACGGTTGTTCAAAAGGTATTTTTTTCACTATTTTTGTTTAAAAATAAAGTCATCATTCAATCATTACCAAAGCAAATATAATAATATATCATTACATACTGATGCTCTGAACACTTACTCAATTTTTCAGCTAATAAGCATTTAAGAAAAAAAGTACTACTTTTACATCACAATTTACTATATTTAAAATATTACACTAGAATGTATTTAATATTGATAATTAATATAACTTTAAATTACCATGTAACAAAAGATAACAAATGTACAAAGTAATAGCTACTCAGAATGAATGGATATTCATTAACATACAAAATTTTACTTTAGAAATCAATAGAATTATTGTATTATTAAAATAATTATTAAAAAAATACATTATTACAAAAATATATCTAATGGTAAAAATAATATTTACTATATCAAAAAGTTTCATGTGGTTTTTCTTACTATTTTCTTTTTTACAGTTGGGTCCATCAGCTTTAAATACAATGTGTAATGGAAAAAGAAATATTTCTGTAAATTTAAAATGCAAAAATGGTATTGAAATATTCAAAAAACTTTGTGCTACATCAGATGTTTTAATTGACACTTATAGACCGGGAGTGTTAGAAAAAATTGGACTTGGACCAGAAGTTCTTTTAAAGGAAAACAAAAGACTGATTTATGCAAGATTGACAGGGTATGGCCAACATGGATTGTACAGAGATAAAGCTGGACATGATATAAATTACATAGCAATGTCTGGCTTACTTGCTATGTTCTCTAAAAATAATGAACCTCCACAACCTCCAATTAATTTTGCAGCTGATTTTTCTGGTGGAAGTGTCCTTTGTGCATTAGGAATTTTGTTAGCATTGTTAGAGAGAAGTAAAACTGGAAAAGGGCAAATAATTGATGCAAGTATGACTGAAGGATCAGCATATGTTGCATCATGGCTGTTTAAGTCGAGGACTTTGCCAATTTGGAGTGGCGAACCCGGTACTAATATATTAGATGGTGGTGCACCATTTTATGCAACATATAAAACTAAGGATAATAAATTTATGGCAGTTGGAGCTTTAGAACCAAAATTTTATCATAATTTATTGAAAGGGTTAGATCTCTCGGAAGATGTTTACACTCAAGTTGAAATGCAGCTGTGTAAGGAAAAATTCACACAAGTATTTTTAACAAAAACCCAAAGTGAATGGTGCTCTATATTCAAAGATTTAGATGCATGTGTGACCCCAGTTTTAGACATTAAAATGGCATACACACATGAATGTAATTCATCAAGAAAGTCTTTTTATATAGATAATGACAATTTAATTGTACCAGAACCAGCACCAAAATTATCAGCTACACCCAGTTCATCAAGTGGCAAAAAAAAATTAGCTGAAGGAGGACAACACACAATTGATATTTTACTAGAATTAGGATATTCTGTTGAGAAAATAAAAGAATTTGTTAAAAATAACTATGTTTATACTAACAGTAAATCAAAGCTGTAAAAAATTGCAATTTTGATGTAAAGCTGACTGAATATCAAGCAATTTTATTAATAAATCATGTGATAATGAATTGTTTTTGTATAGGGGATGGTTTTGTATTAAATTAATTAAATTATTAATTTGGTAAAGGTCAAAATGTACATGATTTTCTTTAAAATAATATTTATTAAATAATAAAAAATTGTTTCCTTTAATGTAGTTTAACCTTTTTTGGGATATGTGTATAATTAACTTAATGAAAGCTTCAAAATCCATACCAAATACTGACTTAAGAATAAGCTGACATTGAGATGTGAATTCCGGAGTATGACTAAACTCTTTGATTTCATTTTCTACAGAATTCAAATTATTTTTCAGGGAATTCCACACAAATTCAATGTTGCATGCATTTATGAAATTATGATTAATAGAAATTGTATCAAGTAAATTAAAAACTTGGTGATGCCATCCAGACGGAACAAATATTCCATCACCCTTTTCTTGAATTATTTCAAAATATTTAACATTTTCATAATTTTTAGGTTCAAATAATAAGGGTAAATTTCCTAGTGCATCTTTTATCTTTTCTTCTTCTCCTGGAGGGAGCAATATCCATTTCTTTCGTCCAACCACATTAACTGACCAACTGTAAGATGTATAAACATCAACATGAAAAGGGGTCCTGTAATTAAATTTTAGAATTTATTAATTACTATATAAATGTTGCTAAAAAGTAATATCTTTTAAAACATTATTATGTTCAGGTTTATAAATTTATTACGATATACCATGTATTTTTAGGTCCTATGTAAACAAACATGAAATCGTCATCCTTACGATCTGACGCATACTCATTTAACCAATCTGATGCAAAAAATTTGGGAACCTCATAAAAATTGTCATTTGGTAAAAGCTTTTTTAGGTGCCAATCCTTTAAATATAAAAGTTTTTCTTTCTTTTCGCTTCTCAAATAGGTCATATAATCTTTTACCTTCATATCATTTTTGCATTGTGCATTAAAATATATTTTATCGCAATCTGCAATAGGTGCATCTATGTCCCCATATTTGTCTATAAGACAATCATAATTAATCATATCATTCTTAACCCACTGATCATTGCATTGCCAACTAGAAGATATATTTTTAATAACACAAGGTAAATTTTTTAACATATAGTTTTTGTAAAAATAATCGTACTGTAATTCTCCATTATTAAGAGTACTAATTTCATTTAAAGAGTAATCGTGTATTAGTAGTTCTTTATTTTCAACATAGACATCTATACTAAAGTTTTCAATCATTTGTTGTTTTAGATTTTTAATTTTAACGAAGACTGAAAATGAAAAGATTTTATTATATAAACATATTACATATGTTTATGTTGTTGGTCTTTAGTGCCAGTTCAGCACTTATCACTTCGCCAATGTCACGTTTACAGAACACATTTACTCATTCATTTATTTCATTTATTTGGTCACGTTGAATGGAATTATGGAAAACACACAAAGGAGAATGACATATGTTTATAAATAAACAGCACACAGATGACATGCCGCATGACACACGCTGTCAAGCCACAGAACACATATATCCAAAGGGCAAGGCATTGCTATTTGCTTGTCTCCTCCCCCCTGTCACTCCGTTATCATTGTTACTTTATCGGTGGTTTTACTCTGTTTAAATTGGCGAAGTGATATGTGCTCATGCTAAACTGGCACGCTCGGAACGCTATTATCAAAGAACCATGAATCATGATACCATACCTAACGAGGAGACCAGACGTCCCGTTTTGATCTTACACCTAAGCATGTCATATTTCGTCGGTACGCTATTTTGCAAAAAAACGAAATATTAAATTATTTATCTTCTTTTTCTTTATCGCAATATTCTTCAATGGGTGTATTTAGCTCTGAATAAGTTTCCCATCTTTTAATAAACTCTAATAAATATTTGGGGCCGTTTTTGCTCAGGGGGACGAGGGTGTTGTTGACGTTGAGTTCAGCCACTTATTATATCACTCAAAATGATTAATATTAAGATGGGCCATTTTTTTATTTTATTACTATATGATTAGAAAAAGTATTTCACATTTTTTAGTCATTAATATAAAAGTGATTTTATAAAATTTCTAAATCGAATAGAAAACAAGATGTGAATATTTCAATGACAACATGTCATTCACATGCAAGGTGTTCTGTTATTTTTTTGTGATTCTTTATAATTTTAAGTTTTATTTGTTTACTGTACTGTGTTTCTGTAAGTTTAAATGATCTGTGGTAGTTAATCTGTGGATGGCGGTGCTTGGGGAGCTACGCAAAGTTTTTTGTTTCGTAAAACATACGATTGTTTTAATACTTTCTAGTTATTTTGATACATCGTTCTTATTTCTTTATAAAAATATTTTACTAACATGCTACTTAATAATTTTCACTATGTGTTTTTAAGAAATAGTTAAATTTTGTCCAATATAATTTGTTGGCGGTAACAATATCATGATTACCAACAAAAATATTGTGCTTATAAGAAACTTATTAGCTAATGCATATTAGTATTTAGTTTATTTCAACTCATATTTGTATATGCACATATTTTATAACTATTTGTGAATATTGTCGAGATCTGATTAAAAAGTAAAAAGTATCAACATGAATGATGTTCGTGATAAAGTTGTTGCTGGATCCTCGTCGTGGGAGACTGCGCCAAGCCTGAGTGACTCCTCACCAGAAATACAATCATCTCCCGGAGGTAGCGGTGAGACTCCACAGACACCTGGTGCTCCTGCACCTTTAGCTCCACATCTTGCTGCTGAGTTACATCCTGATTTATTACAACAAGGTTGGCGCAAATATTGGTCGAGGCGAGAAAATAGACCATATTTCTGGAATAAGGTATCTGGTGAGTCTATGTGGGAACTACCAGCAGTTAAAAGAGATTTTGATCCGATTACTGATCCCCTTGGTATATGTCACACTGGCCCTCCTAATGCTGGTAATGTTACTCCGAGTGCCACAAAGAGACGGCCTTCAGAAGATAATGGCCCTCCAGTAAAAAAATTTGTTCTGGCTGGGCCATGGGATATTGAAGTACCTACTAATGTTGTAATTTATGAACGTCCACCAACTATATGTCCGCATCCACATCCAGATATTGAAGGATTTCGCTTTACTTTAGCAAATAAATTGAGACAGTGTTATCAGGAACTATGCCACACAAGAGAAAGTATAGACGCTCCAAAAGATTCATTTAATAGATGGTTAATGGAAAGAAAAGTAAATGATCAAGGTGGATCTGATCCATTACTTCCGAGTCATTGTTTTCCAGAAATTTCAAGGTCTATGTATGAGGAAATTATGAATGATATACCAATAAAGTTGACACATCCAAAATTTACTGGTGATGCTAGGAAGCAATTGTCGAGATATGCTGAGGCTGCAAAGAAAATGATTGAATCTAGAAATGCTTCACCAGAGAGTCGAAAAGTAGTTAAATGGAATGCTGAAGACACATTTCAATGGCTAAGACGCACAGTTGGAGCAAATTATGATGATTTCCAAGACAGATTAGCACATTTGAGAGTAAGTTTGTATAGTGTTTTTTTTTAGTTTGACTCTGTATCCTGCACACAACAGTGTAGGCAAAGGGAACTAAGTGTTAAGACACTCCATTCTCTATTTTTTGCTGAATTTTAGAGGCATTGCATGTTGAGTGACAGAACTCAATTCCGCACCTTGCCTTGACTCTAGACCAAAGAAATGAAAATATTAAATATTACATTTCCTCAAATAGGGATCGAACCCACAACCAGTCATGTTTTCAGTTAAGGCCTCAAAATTATATACATAATTTGAATTATCATTATATTTTTCTACTGTGAGAGGTTGTCATGGTGCAGTATTACAGCATTTGAATATGACTATTTTGAAGCAATATTTACTTTTTATTTATGAGAGAGAGATTTATTATTTTATTTATTTAACAGAGACAATGTCAACCACATTTAGCTGAAACTGCAAAAGCATCAGTGGAAGGAATTTGTTTAAAAATTTATCATTTATCAGCAGAGTATGCCCGTAAAATAAGGGAAAAACATAGTGTATTGTTAAAGGAGAATGGTATACAGGTTAGTGTTTATTTAACATGAAAATATAAGAATGCCTCAAAAATACCTATACAGTTTTTTTTGTAATTAATAACTAATTTTTAAATAATATTTTAGTAATTATTTATTAATAGCTTACTGTAAACACAATGGTTGTGTGTTTGATTATCATCAAGGGGAAAGAATTATTTTCATGTCATGCTCTGGTAACAACACTATGCATGGCATTATGTAGTCTGCCACTCAATACAAAATTGGGCACCATAGTAACATATTGTAGGAAACTAAAGTCTCGAAATACTAGGGCCAGTATTTAAAAACTACTCTCAAATTGATCATGAGATGCTATTTTCATTAACAAATTATATATCTACAATTGAATTGCCATTTATAAATATGGGTCCATATTCCCTTGGTGACCCTGATACAGCATGGAGTAAAAAAAAAATGAACAATCATTGTAATCAATGTAATCACCATAATTAGTTGTAGCTTGTTATAAAATTGTAGTAAGATCTAAATTTTCTCACATAATTCTTATTGGATTCCTATATAGTTATTTAAATCTGTGTACTTGATTATATTGTTTCTTGAGAGTACTAACTTTTCCTTTTATTTCTCCTTAAAAACTTTTCAAATTTAATATACCTAAAAATATTTTTTTAGCCCAACCACTTGGCTGGACTACCTTTCCGTTTCCTTCTATCATTATTTGATTTTTTATGGGATAGCATAGGCACTACTTGGAATAATATTAAAATAATTTGTTATTAATATTAATTCTTTTTATAGAGTCTATCCTAGTTACAGTAATTTAAACAATAAATACAAACAATTAAGTTTGTTCCATTCTTCACCTTCGTTTTGAAGGCAATACCAAATGTGTAACTTAATAAAAGTCATATAAGAACTTGAAAACTTGGTCATATAAAAGTTGGATATGATATACTTAAATGTGTGTATGTTAACATTGTTTCAAAATTTGGTGGAAAGTTTAGATTGGCATATCTCAACACTAGGTTCTTTTTACCAATCCTGTTATATGCGCGAAATGCATAATGCTGCGTGAATTTTATGATCCTTTATATAAATTTTAATATTTAATACTACCGCGAAGCAAAAAGGTGGGTTATAATTTTGATGTATGTACGGTATGTATGTATTTTTATTTGTTCCACAGTAGCAGTAAGTAAAACTCATGTATTCTAATTCCCGATGGAATTTCGAGAAATCATTATGTAACGGAAAAGTTTTATATAATGGATATGTATCTATTCAATCTATATATGAAACTTACATATAGAACTTATACATACAATACAAATTCTAGGAGTTACCAGCGCCTCTCCAGCAGGCGGCACTGCGTAAAGTATGGTGCTATCCAGTACAATTCGCGCTTCCTGCGCCGCGACCGCCCCTCGTCGAACATTTCCTAGATCGCGACCAAGCGCTACTACGGTATCTAGGAGAGACGCAAGTCCTCAATGCGTCGTATTTGCAGAAACTTGTGAGTATTAGTATTTTTAAATAGAAGAAAATACTTTAAAAACATGAATATGTTTAACATTTAATTTTTCAATTTTGGCTCGTCGACCATACTGTATAGTAAAGTATATCTTTACAAATACCTCAAACTCCACCCACAGGAACACCTCTATAGATACAGCTGCTTCGATGACAAGAAGTTCGAGCAGTTCCTCTCGCGGGTGTGGTGCGTGTTGCGGCGGTACTCGGCATGGGCGGGGGCAGGCGCGGGTGCGGGGGCGGACGCACACGTCTCCCAGATGGCGCTGCCCGTGCCTGTACTGGAGTGCCTGCACAGATGCTTCGGAGTCACCTTTGAGTGCTTTGCGAGTCCCCTAGACTGTTATTTTAGACAGTATTGTTCGGCGTTTGCTGATACTGACTCGTATTTCGGTTCGAGAGGGTAGGTTGTATATGTGTAATATATTTGAGAATATTTTTTGTTGTGCAACTTTAATTCAAATAAAGTATCTACAACTAAGTTTTATGGTCACCAAATATATTTATTTGTGTTAATAGATAAATAATGCTCAAATTGAAAATTTAATTTTCATCAAACAAATATCTATCTCACTATATTCACATAGTAAAGTTACTAGAGATATATAGTGTAAAGAAAGTGATACTTATAATTTATCTCCAATCGTATTTAGATATTAATCTAATCAATTGTAATCTGATAGTTTATTTTTTCTCTGAGTAGATCTAAGATCAATCCCAAATTACCAGCTGATGACTAAATTATTCCTCATTTGACGGTTCTAACAATAGATAGATATTCTGTTTACATATAATTTTAAATGTAATGTAACACAAAACATTTCCAGGCCATTTCTAGAACTGCGACCCGTGGCCGGATCACTAGTAGCCCACCCGCCATATTGTGAAGAACTACTCGAGGCTACACTACGGCATATGGAGCGTTTGTTACAAGATTCAGCGGAACCCCTAAGTTTTGTGGTTGTACTGCCAGAGTGGCCTGACAGACATACGCATGCCCTACACAAGTTGCAGGCTAGCCATTTTAAGCGGAAACAGGTATGTTTTATTTGTTAAAAATATTTTAATATTTTACCTAATATAACCTAGTTTTAAAAATGTATGTTTTGTATTTTTTCATGATTTTGTTGAGTTATATACCTTTATGTTGTACAAATGAATACTGCACTTATTACACTGAGGACCCATAACTGTTGCTAGTATACTTACTTCTCAGTCTCACAAAAGCAGCTTTAATATAAACAAATAATAATATATCCAATATAAGTAGTAGTAGCAAGAATATAAATTAATTTTCTCATAATTAAAATTTAGAAACTATTATCTGTTTATTTTTATTTTCATTCAAATTGGAATCTTTTACGATTTTCTTGTTTGTTTTGTTTTTTGGAATTTGAAATTTTAAAAGTATTTAATTAAGAGATTGAATAATGTTTGTTTCCTTTATATGATTGTCGAGCTATATATAATTTATAGGTAATTGGTGGTATGTTAGATTTTGTACTTTCTAAGTACCTACTGTAAATAATTATTTTTGGGCAATACAAAATAATAAAAGAACAAAATAAATGTTTAAATATTGTTTTATTTTAAATATATCTTTCGTTAAATTAAAGCACTGATATAATGTATTGCTGTTTCAGGTTGTAATACCAGCGTTTGAACATGAATATCGTCATGGTTTTCAACATGTTATGCCAAAGTGAGTTCCGAACGTATTTTTAACTGCACGTCTTTATAAATATGTATGAACTAATATTAAATGTAGCTTCATGTTTTATATAAAATAGTAAGGAGCTTCTACTTTCCATCTTAATTTGGGGTCGCCAAACTTGGACTTATCAGGATTGAGAAATGTAAACAATTTAAATGTATTTCTGGGTTGAGCTAGCACTGTTCAATTGTTCCAAAGTGACTTCTGAAAATTCAAGAGGAAATACAAACAAATTTATAATAAAATCTTTCTATTTAAAATATATTTATTTAAAATATTAGAATTTATAATCATAATGCATTATGTTACATTGCAGAGACTGAAAAAATATTATTTAATGCTATAAGTGCCTAGGTTTTTCGATTGTTTTTCTGTATTTATTTCTTGTTCTTGTTTCTGTCTTCAAATAAATAATAAAAAAGAGTATTTTATGAATCTATGTATATAAGCAAAGTAGTATGTATTTATATATTTATGTATGTATTTATGTACGTGCATGTAAAACTAGATATCAGCGCTGTACACCCTTTCCCTTTTCAGACAATGTATTCTCTCCTCTACCCAAAGGTTGCCTAGAAGAGATCACTCTCTTAGCGATAAGGCCGCCTATTGTACTGTTTTATGTATTAATACATGTATATGTGTCTTGTCTTTCTATTGAACCGTAAAGAGTATTTTATTAATTTTATTTTACATTAGTATACTAAGTATAAATATACATACGTATTTAGAATAGTTTATATTATTTTTAATTTCAGAAATGAGGTATATTTCCGTTGGGGTGGAGGCACAGTTGTTGTATGGCTACAGAATGCCGCAGGATTCGCTCGTTGGGGACCAACTGACGAGCGTGTAGAGGCATTATTAGACGCTTGGCGGCCGCGAGCCAAACTGAGAGCCGATGACACTCCCGATGACCCTCCAAACCCCCCCCAGCAGACACCTGATAAACGACAATAGGTAAAAAAGAGGTATAGACCAGTAGTTCTGTCTTTATTAAAAAGAGACACAGGGCCCACAACTTCACAGAGGCTCCTAAATGACCTGCTAACTGCCGCTACGTAATCTGGACGAATACTGGCCTCTAAATGGCCTGTTTACAACTGCTAAATAATCATTCATAATTCCACTTTCAAAATGGGTCCGAGATTTGCGTTTCTACGAGGGCCCCAACCTGTTATAAGTTAGCAGTGGAAACTAGTAATGGCCGCAATCAAGTCATCCATTTAGTAGTGGCTTAAGAATGTGCTATTATGGCTATCGACAAATGTATAGAGGCGTCTTCCCTGCACACAAATGATAAACGAGGACAGTAAGGTAAGCCACATTACAACTAGGTCATAGTTATAACTACAGAGGAAACAAAATTATCCGGACTAATTTTTCTAGTCGATTATCTGGATATTAGAATATAGAAAGCTATTACAGCTTCAATAAAGAATTTTCATATAATATACATTTATAAATTATTTTTTTATTATATTTTCTTTTTAAATATTTTAATTGTATAATTATGAACTAGATGTTAATAAATTTTCGTTTCTTATTTTATGAAGCTTGCTTCAAAGTCGGCCTGTCAATATTCTAAATAATCGTAAATACTTCAAAATTGTGGTCCAAATAATCAAGTCTCCACTGTAGTTAAAAATAATTTACAAAGTTACATGACAAAGCTGATTTCAGCATTTTCAAAATCCACCCAGCATATTTATATACACAATAAATATATTCGATGTTTATTATTAAGTATACATAAGCATGAATGTCCATGTCAATTCTTAATAATGTATGAAATTCTAGAACAACTTCTATTAACATTTTTTATTTGTCTAATCAATTGGCAGGTTAAGTAAAAAAAATATATATTTTCCTTATTTATATATCACAGAAAAAATATATCAGATTTATTGTTTATGATAGTACTTGTAATTTTATGGTCACAAGCATAATTTAAACTAGTTTGTTGTTTATAGTAATTTTGTAACATATCTGGTTAGCTAAGGCAAATTAAATATAATATAATTTAGACAAACCAAATATTTTTAACAAAACCTTGTAGCATATGTATTTTTTTGACCAAATAAATTATTACAAACAGCTCAAAGGTAAATAAATGAGAAAAATTGTAACTTAAATATGCATAAGAAATATGATTACAAAAAAAATATTCAATGTGGCTGTAGATGCTTGAAACTATATTGTAAGAATGTGTTCTTCATTATCGTCTTTCAGTAAATATTCTAATAAGAAACTGCCGCCAAAGTTATGAATTTCTGCAAAGAACAATTTAAAAAATATATTTTACTGAAATTATACTATTATTGTTATTTGATATATAATTCATGAAATTATAATGTAGCCATTATAATATCCATCCATACAAATAAATCATTTATATTTATCGTGATCTCACCAATTTTATAGGAAAATAAATATATTTTTTGTTTTTTTCTTTTATGCACTTCATAATTATACTTTATGTATAAAAAATCTATTTCTCTATATAAATGCATTAATATAACGTCGGCTAAAAGTATAAAATGCTAAATCTGTTTATGTCGTTATATCCTCGTACATTGTTATACCTTTCGAAAGTGTAAAATTAAAAACAAAATCCTTTATTTTATATACAATACAAACCAATTTCACTTTTTTTTAAACGCTTTTTCTCTCGTGAGAATTTACTTATGGCAGGTTTACATTTTAAGCCGATATAATATATATATTTTTTTATAATTTTTAATGCATTGGCTAGTTGATTATAATTTTTAGTTAAAATCATGTTGACTATAGAGTATGCGATATATAGAATTGTACATAGTATAGTGGTGCGCGTAATGTACATAAATTTGTAAAAGATTTTGGTTATTTACTTAAAGTAAGTTCTTTTTAAGAAGCCCTTTTTACTGTTGTATAGTTCCATAAAGATTATATTTTGATTGTTTAATTATTATATTTTTCAGAAAAAAAAATGTTTCTTATTTTTTTTTTACTTTTATAGCGTGCGTATAGAGATTACGTTATCCAGTTATAATAAAATGTTAAGGAATAACACTTCCAGCAATTGGTAATGTCCAGTATCAGCACATCACTTCAAAAACTACTAAATTAATAATCTTAAATTGAAATATTAAGTTTTGCATAAAGTGACATCATTTAAAAAAAATAATAATATAAAAACCTTGAAAATGAAATAAATTAAAAATGAAATATTTAGTTTTGACAATGCAACATCTTCTAAATAATTTAAGTTTGATTAAAGGGAAAAAAAGTTTCGTAAAATAAAACTTTTCTTCGAACTCCAGAACAAATTTATTCAGTGTATCCACTAAAACTAATTTAAATATAATAAAGTAACGCCGTAAACAATAGGCGGATTTCAGTGACAATTTTTTTTCTATAATCATCAAACAATAATCATTTAAAAAATTTTTTTCTTTTTATTAAATATTTAGCTAATTTATAATTTAAAATTGATGTCAAAATAAATTCATTGAAAAATAATTAAATAATAAAGTATAATAAGCACCTAAACATATAAATATAAACATAAAACTAAGGTATAAATCATCAATGAGACTTCTACTACATCACAATACAAAATGAATTAGTGTTGCCGATCGATAGTGGACTATCGATAGAATATCGATAGTTGTCCGACAGAAAGACTGGATATTATAATTGATAGTATCGAAACTATCGATAGTTCAAAAGGGTACAATACTATCGATAGTATCGTATCTCCCAGTCAGAAAAATATCGATACTATTGAATGTCTAGGAAACTATAGTATCGCAACTTAGCATGCGATCGATAGTTCACAACAATGAACGAAATGAATAACGATCCCATGGGATTTTTTAGATTAAAACTTTCGATAGTTTGGCAACACTAAAATGAATAAGTGATTTGAGTTGCATTTCGACAGTTAAATAGAAAAGTGGCACAAAACAAAAACAAAGTTTATTGTAAACAACAGTTTTGGAAAAATATATATGTAACTATTGTAACTAATTTAAATGTTTTAACTTTGTCAACCAGTTTTTTTTAAATATATATTTTGGAAAGAATTAAAGGTTAAAGATTTGCAGCAATAAATGTTTATTTTTCCATATTAAACGAAATGACACTTATATCATCTAGAGAGTTTCAATTCATAAAAATAAATGACATTAATCTAATGATCTCCATTGAAATATACCACTTTTCTATATAACCGACAATTTAATGATTTGCATTTTAAATGTGCAAAATGTACTGTTCTGGAACCATAGCTAGCTGTGCAACTTATGTATTATAATAGTGTTACTAAACATTAGTGTGTTATGTTTTTTTACTGCTAATATAAAGAAGACAAACATCCTTAATTATTATATCATATTACTATATAAATGAGAAAACATTTGTGCAAAGAAAATATTGAGATCTTTGTACCTACTTTAAAAATATAATAATTTGTAGCATTGAAAGATCACATTCAGGCGGTGTCTTGTAATTTGTGTTATATTTTTTGCAATGGAAAACTGAAAAAAACATATCAGAACCTAACATTTTAAATATAATTCTTTAGCTAGAACACGACAGAACTATATAAGTACCTAATTGTCTTAAATTAATACAAATAATTTGCCTCATTGCTTTTGTTTAATTATTGTTATTATTGCAATTAATAAATTGCCATAAATATTTTGATATTAATATGAAATAATTATAATCATACTTTAATTTTGAACACCTTTGTTTGCAATACTTATTTAAATATGACAATAATTAATTGAATAGTTTATTTATTATAAAGTCAACAGGTACAAAAAATATACTATCTAACTGAACCTTTACTTTAACTTTTACTATTCACTTAATAAAATCAATAATATTAATAAATTAGAAGATTGTAATAACTAAGGCTCGACTAATCAAATTATATGATAAAATAAGAAAACAAATTATAATGATAATGCAAAAAAAATAATTAGAATTAATTATATTCTTCATCTTCATCCATTGCAAAGCTTACTCCTGAATCTGCATAAACAGGGCTAAAAAAGAATAATATTTTAATAATAATACATCACATCAATCCATACATGTACCATTAAGGCACAAAGACAGTATCCAAATACACACTCAATTGTTAATAATTTGAAAGAATTTTATTGGTTGACTCACCTCATAGCTCTACATGTAAAGAAAACAATTCTTTTAAGCTTTTTGTTATAAAAGAAGTAATTGAAAGTCCAGAGGCAACCAGGTTCGCCAAACGGGTCACTAGCTAGATCAGGGTTGTAGCTATATATTCTGCACTCTGGTAACTGTATCTCTTCCTCCATAGCTGCCCATAGGGCTGGCCGCAATTGTCTCCAACGAACACCACCCACAGCAGACAGTGCTGCATCTACAGCACCTTGCACCCAAGTGAGTGAAGACTCGGCACTGAATTCACTACTCTGTTAGTAAAAAATTTAAATATAAAAAAGATGTTGCAGCTATTGTCATGTAAATGAATAGGGTGTGACTATAAACACAAACAAAAAAACATTTTATTCCCACAGCAGGTACAAATTAACTTCATTTTATTTTCTCTGATAACAAGTAACAAGTTCCTCTACTCAATCTACAATGTCTTGAAAATTGAGCCAAAAGTGGAGAAGTGTGTGTCTTAACACTAGGTTTCCTTTGCCTACTCTTCTATATACAGGATATATATGGACCGTTTATTTTGAAAGTGGTGTAAGTCCATTTTTGAGAAAAATGAGCTATCACATAATTCATGCTTAATTTAATGTAATTTTTTTATATATAACTAGCCTGTGTTTAATTTCTCAAAAAAAAACCATGTTTTGAACAACTTAAAATCGGTCGGTGAATGAAATTGCATAATCATCGACATACTAACCTTTAATTTTCTCGAAACAAAAGAAAATGGACTTGCACCACTCTCAAAATAAACGGTCCATATATATATATATGTCATAATCAGCTCTTATCACTATACATAAATCACAAGGTGTATATCTTGTTATTACAGATATGACTCACAACACTCAGTAATAAACATTTATTTTTAAATAACAATGAATATGTTGATAATAAACATAATTTGACAAATTATAAAAATTTTATTAACAAAAGGAACATAAATAACAAGTGCATAACAAATACCTTTGCCATTGAAAAATCATAATCTGGAAAAGCAGCATTTAACGTAGCAATCAAATAGAACAGGGTCTTCCGAGATATAGTATCACATAAGACACCATCTTCATCACCAGAAAAGCTACGGCTGGAATGTATAATACTATATTATATAAAAATCTATAACAAATAAAGAAATTATATAGATTTTTAAGTAGGCAGTACCTGTACAGGATACCTTCAGGTGGAGATAAAGCCTGAAGGTCGTGAGTTGTTTCTCCATCTGCTGTGAATCGCTTATAAAAAGCTTTTTCAGCACCTGCCATTTTGCAGCTGTAGCTCTCCACTCGGCCTTGAACTGCACTATCGCCATTCAGGATCGACAGTGCACTACTAATAGCCTCAAGGCGTCCACTCTCTAAGAGTTTCATTTTTAATCTCTTTTATATTTTACCGATGAGTTACCCACAAAAACTTCTCGTTATCAATATCAAACTTGTATATTTACACGGGGCACTACTTCTGTACATAGCAGAGGGGTGTATGAATATTCCTTTCCTTTTTGAATGAAGAAGGTTCACACTCGGTATCAAATTCGTCTTCTGTTCTTCTTCCGCGCTGATGGGATGCGGGTACATCACAAATATGAAGAATAGGTTTACTTTGTAAATTGCAGTTGTTGATAACAAAATATTTAAAGCTATTAATTGGCTTGAACACAACAATGGCGCGTCTGTTCACTAGCTGTCCTAGAAAGGGCACTTAAACACACACAATACTTATCGCTAGTAGTCAAAATCCATAGAAGACATCGTTAAAAATGATTAAAAACGTTAAGTATACAAAAAAACACTGCAATATTTTTGGAAATCTAAGACTAACGTTGTTTTCAATATATTCTCAGCCAAATTCACAAATACGAGATAATACATAAGTCACCCAGGACAATTCACAGATAGCAAATTACTTAGATTGATGTAAACATCAACTACAGAAAAAAAATATTGGGATCGATTCTAGGATGGAAATGACAGTACATAAGTCCTATGGTACGTCGTACTTATGTAACTTTTATGATGTAAACAGTGGAATTATTTTATTTTATTCTTGTAAGAAATCGGTCCATTAAAAAAAGAATACATTATTAGAGAATCTATGCTATTTTATTAATAGAGATACCAAATTAACAAGACCATAAATAATGATCGTTTATATTAGTTATGGTCTTGTAGACTATTATCATTTTGGATATTTTGTGAAGAAGGGAATTTAAATGAGATAAATATAATAATTGAAAAATGTGTTGTTTATAAAAAGGCACAGAATTTAAATATAATACTTTATGATAGATTAGTTACTATAGATAAAATTAGATAAATATCAATAATGAACAAAATAGTGATGTCACTGAATTTACAAATGTACAATTTATTAAATAGAGTTACTCCGAATTTCTTAAATAAACAACCATTCAACTTGGTAAAATTTCGATGTTATGGTAAAAATATTTAGTTATTTTATTAAATTTAAATATACCGAATTGATTACTTGTATTTTAAATTGCCAATATTATTTTTAGCTACACACAAACGTTTTTATCGGCGAACTGATATTATACAAAATGAAAAAAAATGGGAGGTTACGTTAGATCATAAAAGATTAAAGACCCCTAATGGTAAAGTACTAACAGTTAATACAGAACCACTTGCGAGAGCTATTGCAGCTGAATGGGATGCTCAAGAAGAACACATTGCCCAGCCTACAATGCACATAGTACACCTCATTTTATTTTAATATTACTAATTTTTTTGTATTTTTTAAATGATAAAATAAACCGTTATCTTATTTTCAGACAGCACTGTGTAATACAGCTTTAGATAATCCTGGAAAACTTACCTCTCATGATATTGTTAGCTATTTACTTGACTTTATAGCAACAGACACATTACTCTTTTATTCGGAGGTTAGTTAATATTAATATTCATTAAAATATTTAAAATAATATAACTGTGAAAGTTTGTAAGGATACTTGTTCTACTGTCATATTAAAACTATTGAACAATTTTAGATGAAACTATAATAATATAGCTCATACATGAGAATCAACCATAGGCCATAATTTATATAATAAATTAGCTCCATGCTGTATTCCCTACACAGTAAGGTAGGCAGAGAGAATCTAGTGTTAAGACACCACATTCACGATTTTCTGCCGAATTTTTCTAGGCACGTTGAGTGGTGAAACACAATGCCCAGCTTTTGCCTTGGTGCCAGGGAAAAGAAATGAAAATATTAATAAATAATAATTTATTTCCTCGAGTGGGATCAAATCCGCACCTGTGGCATTACAGTCACAACTCTTGTGCCCCTGTGTCACAACAGTCTCAAAGTTAAAGATTTCATATGATTTAGCTATAATATAACAATAAGTATAATGTATAACGCTTTGAGGCTACATTCTTTATCCGCACTGCGAGAGATTGGAACTCACTGCTGGCCGGTTTTCAAAGAAAGAGTGAATAGGTATCTTCTAGACAGGCATGCACCACTGTAGACCGCATCAACGCTCACCAGACTTGATGCGGTCAAACGCAAGCCTATTCCATATAAAAAAAAAAAACATTTAAAAACTTTTTATCCAGGAGGAAGAACTTCAAATATTGCAAGAGAAAAAATGGGATCCAGTCTTAGATTGGTTTAACAAAAGATTTGGTGTAAATCAGCAGGTTTCTCAAAATTTAGAGCCTCCTCCAATAGCTACTGAAACAAGAGCTGTTTTGGCTCGACATTTATTATCTTATGATTTTCCAGCTCTAAATGGTTAGTCATATTTAATAATTGTATGTTTACATATTCCAATTTATTTGCATATAGATTGTAGTGCAGTGGAGTGTGATTATAAATACAATTGTTATAATGAATTATTTTCATTTGCCTACCTTATTAAGATTTAACATGATATTAACTCAATATGTAATGTTTCCAATTTGGGCAGAAAGAGTAAAACAAAGTGTCTTGACACTTGGTTCACTTTCACCCCTATTCTATTATATTGGATACAGTGTGGAGCTAAAAAAAAAATTGAATTAAGTAAGGTAGGCAGAAAAAATCCAATCTTAACATCCCCCATTCTCTACTTACAGTATGGTTGATGTATTGTGGACACCTAGAAGTTAAGCTTTTTGGACTTTTACACATTTTACACTCAAAAAAAATAATCAAAAATAAGAAAAAACATAAACTTGAATCTAATCAGCCATGTACAGCTAACTTTAGGTTGACCATACCTCATTGACTCTACTGTACTTACTGTTGTCTTTTTACAAACATAAGTATGGGATGGGTAAATTTAATTATCTGCAGTTGAACTTAACTATGGATATGGTAAAATGGATCCCAAGGAAATATTTCCATTTTGCACTGTTGTGTGTTATTTTTAAGTAGAACCTTTAATATTGGAATTAAGAAATCACTTTTAGTGATAAGCCATCTTTGCATATTTATATTAACTTAAGAGTACCATGTGTGTATATAATCCAATATAAATTGTAAACTTTGTGCACAATAAATTATTACAGTATGGATTATGTTCAAAAAATTCTATAATCAAATTGCATAGCCATCTATATCCAACTTCAGAGTGTCCATGGCTCTGATCATACTGTATTATTATATTAGCTCAGGCATAGATACAACTCTATAACAACTGTATAACAGACATAATGTATTTGGTGTGTGTGTGTTTTTTTTTAATTTCAGCTATTTCCTTTGGTGTAGAAGCTCTAAAATCGCCCATTCTCATGCTATCATGTGTAGACAGATATTTAGAGCCAAAAGATGCTGTAATGTTAGCCAGGCTAGAGGAAGAATTTCAGGTCAGTTTTATCTATTCTATAATTATATTAATGTTTATGAATTAAGAATTCAGTAATATAAGTAAACAGAAACTATAGTAAATAAAAAGTATAATAGCCTTATTTTTATAATAAATAGAGGTAATTTTGTCGGAAATAAAGGTAACATCCGTCGTTGCGCAGGGGCACAAGCGTGTCACTGAGGTGGTTGAGGGTTCGATTCCCACTTAGGGGAATGAATTACTATACATTAATTTACATTTTATACATTTCACGTCTTGGCAAACAGCTCAGCGTTGAGTTTCGTCACTCAACACTTAATACCTCTGAAATTTTGCGGAAAGTGAGGACTAAGTCCTGCTGCATGCGAGAACTTTAAAAATATTACTTTAACAGTTTTAGCGCAAAATAATTTGCTATTTACTATTTGTATAAAAATCCATGTTACGTTTATTTGTTTACAATATAGTTGCGTTGACATTTGTAAACCTCGAGATAGATCTGTGAGACCATCCCGTCCCAGCGGCAAAGCGTCCGACTGTAAACACGACCGTTGCAGGTTCTATAATAATTAATAATATATAAATAATAATAATAATTTTCATTTCTTCACTCTAGTAAGTAGACGTAGCGTAGAGTATCGCCACTCAATGCACTATTTTTTTAAAATTGAATGAAAAATAGAGAACGGGGAGTCCTAAGCTTAACATCTACCTACCACACTACATATAGCGTGAACATAAAAAAAATTATGTATATTTTTTCATAGTTACTCCGTTGGGGTCGGGTTCCGTGGGCCCACGAGCTCAACCAGGCGGAGCTGACCGCGCGGGTTGCTGCCTCCATCCTCGTTATACAGAGTTCTAGCGAACGACATACCGCCGCCGCTAAACAAAAGAAGGACGAGCAAAATGTTTAATTTGTTAACTATTTATAATTTATTATTATAGCGTAGTAAATAAAAAATATAGAATTTTTGGTGTTTTATTTTTGTATATAAAGAATTATAATTACATCGTGTAATTAATCTACCTTATGAAGGTATGATTCATCTGTCGCGTCACTTTCTTTTGTTTTGTATATTCAGTATAAAAATATTTAGTAAAAACCGAAAAAGATAGAAAGAAATTGGAATATAATAATTGGTAACCGCACTTTGCTAAACAATGATTTCTGTTGCCTATAGTTAACAAGCAAAAGGAAGTCGTCCATTTGATGCAATTGGCTATACTCGAGTGACCGACAAGGACATATAGACAAAAGACAATGCGCCTTCCTTCTGAAATCACTGTAAGTTAAAACTAAAAGTATTTTTTAATTATAATTTTCACAACTTTATTTACACAAAGGCATAAACATATAAGAATTAGGTGTCCAATTTATGTGAGGTCAGGCGCAGGAGAACGAATAGAAATAGCAAACTCTGTATCGCAAAGTTCTGCTAAATTTAGATGGGCGGGCGGAGAGCGAGCGCCAGTCGACACTTGGAACGCGACCTCGCTTTATATTCTGAGCCGCGTATCGAGTCGTTCCGTACACAATACTCTCATTAATTAACCCGCTAATTGTAAACTTTATTTTACTTGAATTTATGTTTAAAGTGGACAATTCTTGTGTAAAGATGAAGTGATTAAACTCTGACACCTACGACTTTTTGTCAGTGTGTATTTTTAAATAAAGATGAATATGTGTTCATAGCTGTAGAGTCTAGACAGAGATCATCGCACATTCAATTTTTACGACATTTTGTGAGTATAATGTAAATATTTATCATGTTTTAATGGCCAGTTTTTTTTTCAATGAGCCTCACTAGCCTCAGTTAATAATCAGTGTTAGTTAATCATAATACACATTGAAACAGCAAATTTAGAAATGTGTTACATGTTTTAATGAACTAGTTACGACTATGAACTACTGACTAGTTTATGGTTTTAATAATGACTTCATTTTGACCTATTTTCCTATCTAGTACAGTCTGTACACTAGATGGGGAATGATGTAGGATCGCTCTGCAAGATATATAAGAGCAGTAAAAATAAAAATGAATTAACTACAAACAAGGGCGAATAACGAGTAAAATACTATAAAATGAACAGCAGAACTTTATTTTTCAGTTATTCAAAATACCTTTCATGTCAACTTCTTGTCGTCTTGGAATTCTTTTGTTCTCAAAATAACGTATGTAAAACGAAATAAAGTAAAAACTAAGTAACAAATAAGTATTTGTGTTCTTTTAGGGGCGATGAATGACGACGTGGAGGTGGAGGCGCCGCGCCCTCGTCCCCTGTCCGCGGGAATTTGGACCCTCTTCTCCTGGTTGCGACGCACAGACCGCTCTTCTTCCAGTGAGAGCATTACTAGTGTGGGTTCTGATCGCACTGTAGCCAGCTTCGACTTCTTAGCACCTCTTCATTATAAGGACCACAACAAGCCTCTTGTATTGCCTCACAACCCAGTTACCGATACGTATAAAAAGAGATTACTAGAACGAAATATACGTAGGCAAAACGATAGAGACATCACGTTACGTAGAAAATACGGCTTATACACTGAAGAAGGCTTAGGTTACGACGCTTTTAGTTTACCACCAGCGAGAAAGATACCAAAAGACTCTACTAGACTCCGGCGGGCAACAAGCGAAGGTGTACAACGACGAGCTGCATACGTGCCAGGGAAGAGGCGTGCTCCATTACCACCGAATACAAATCTTTCTATTTCTCTGCCTCGAAATTATAAGAGAAAGAGACCAGCTCCAAAGCCACCTATAAAATTGGGCGAAGAAAATAAAGAAAACATCGATATAAATAAGGATTTGCAAATGAGCGCAAAATCTATAAAAGATAAACAGGCATCTCAAAAAAATATTGTATTAAAATGTGAAAAACCTCTGAAACAAGATCAAATAAATGTTAAGTTACGATCTGATAAAAGTTTTCTTAAGCAAATTTTTGATGGTAAAAAAAGAAATTCTGCTATAGATACAACCCACGTTAAGCTGTTACCAAGTATAAGCGAACTCGATAAACAAGCAGCTGAAATAATTGAGACGAAGAGGTCAATGCGTGCCAATAGTGGGTATACTGGTATTAACAATAATAGTTTTAAAATTATGGATTCTGAAGGTAGCTGGATATGTACAATTTGTTTTAGAAAATATACAATGAATTTTACCTCATGTTCATATTGTGCTATTACTAAGGTTACAAAGGGAAAAAAAAGTAATAGTTCTGCTAATAACACATGCACACAAACTGAACAAAAAGTATGTAAGTTAAGTCTTAAAAATGATGTCGATGAAAAGAAAAAGTTAAGGGAAATGCTAAAAGAAATGAAAGATTCACTGCCAAAAAGATCGAAGCAAGATACAATGGGTAATTCTAATATTTTATCAGCGACCGAAACGCCGACATTACGAATAGGATCAACGATAAAACAAGAGAAAAAAGAATCTGATGACATTCTACGCTCGGAAAATATTAATGATAAGGAAAAGAATACGAAAGCTAGCATTCATCAGGCAAAAACATCTTTTCTGCTGTCACAACCTTCTTCGTCGAAGCAAATTGTGCGTGATATTGTCCTTAGCAATTTAAATAGACCGAAGCTTAGAAACGGATTACATATAGAACAATTAAATAACTCTAGTCAAGTTAACAAAACCGCCATGGATAGCGAAAAAAGAAATAAGGACAAAGCAACGGAAATTATAAAAAATAAAGAATTTGAGCATAGAAATGTTAAAGAGAATTGTACCGTGGCAAATATAATACTTAGTCCAGCAAATCAAGACGTAAAACTAAATACTAAGGAAAAAGAAGGTAAAAATATTATAGAAACAAATACAAGTATCATAAGTTCAAATATCAATACTTCGAAAACAAACTTTTCAATTTCTTCTAAAGATGACTACAGTAATGTACCTCAAAATAAATCTAAGCTACAAACAATTTTAAATTCTATTAAAGAAGTAAATGTTTTGAATGAAAGTTCGGAAAAAGAGACAAAAAATAAAATAGAAAGTATTCGCTTAGGAGATGTGATTTCAACTAGTGATATTAAAAAAATGAACTCTAATTCAAATGACCCTGCAAATACAGAAAACAGCAGTAACTTGCATACGCCTCTAAAAATTTCGTCTTTATTAAATCCGTTATATTGTCCTAAAGAGAAAATGTCAGAAAGTCTCAGTAAGGCTTCCCAAGCAAGTGAACCGGATTTGAAACTGAATGAATCAGAAAAGATGAAAGTTATAATTAATAAACCTGTAGCCGTATCTAATACTTTCAATGCAATAGTTGTAGAAGCTGTGAAACCAAGTATTTCTTCAGAGCCAGCCAATAAAGAGTCTCAAAACGTAAAAGCCACTTCGGTTATCAAAACTAATAAGAACATATTGTTAAAAGAATCAACAGAACTTGAGCGGCCAAATGTGCCAAAAGAAATAAATTTAGATCACCATGCCCGTCGCAGGGATTTAATAGGTCAACTTGAGCAAGCAATTGCTAAAGGAGACGAGAAAACCGCAGCTGAAGCGGCTGCCAAACTTGCCAAGTTAAAATTATCGTGTTCAGTTTTGTCATTTTCTTCTCAAATCGTTTCAGAACCTACGATTTCAGCAAAAATTTTAAACGAAACAAATAACAACTCGGACAAAGTCAATTGTCTGGGTAAAAATATACAAAAAAAGGATATTCTACAACCAAAAGAAAAAGTACATAATATAATTCAAGTGAGGGAAACATCGAAAACCATAAGTGAGCGTGAAAATAATAACGAGAAATTATCTGCTTCCTCAACAACTGTTAATAAAGCAGAAAATGCGCCGAGTCCAACTCCATCAACATCTAAAGATTTTGCACCTAATATAATTATCCCGTAAGTTAAGATTTCCTTGAGAAGAGAAACAATATATATCTGTATATTCAATTATGTACTAAATACTTTGTTATTTTAATCTATGATATAATTTTATAATATCTTATTATTTTTTTTTGTAATCAGTATATCATTCTCAAAGGTAACTTTTAGTTTAGTAGCATTTTTGTAACAAAATATATTTTAAATGAAATGACCATGCTTTTAGAGTTCAATATTTTTATGGATTTCAGAATTGAAGTTTGGGTTGAAGACAAGGAGGCAGCAAGAGGTCCTATTCGCTTACTCGTTCCTCGAAACGCCGTAGTTAATGATTTAAAACGACAAGCTGAAATATCCTTAGGTTTGGAAATTCGATTGCAACGTTGGATTATAGGGAAAACATTGTGCTCCAATAACAACACACCGCTCACTTCACTTGCTGGTCCCAATCTTGTAGCTCCTTTTTATTTATGTTTGGTAGAAGCTGGTATGTATAAGTTTATACCTTCATTGGCTTAAAATGGTCATATCACAGCCGTTCATATTTTTTTCTTCCTTTTAGAAACAAATAATAATGAACAGACAAAAACAGCTGAAGATGGTAAAGAGTCAACAAAAGTAGACAAAGTAGAAAAAATTAAATCTGGTGATTTCTACACAGAACTTGTTAAATTGGAGCAGCAAGCTCTAGTGCATAATACTGAAGCTTTCGAATGTGGCGTTTGTATTGAACAATATGCCGTCGCAGCGGGTGTCGTTCTTCGAGAATGTATACATACATTTTGTAAAGAATGCCTTCGTGATGTCGTGAGGCACTGTGAAGAGCCTATTGTCGTGTGTCCTGCTATCGGCTGTCCTGGTGTTTTGCAGGAACGAGAAATTCGAGCACTCCTATCGTCCGAGGAATATGAAAAGTGGTTAGCTCGGGGCTTAGCAGCAGCAGAGAGTGGTACTCGTAATACATTTCACTGCCGTACGCGAGACTGTACTGGTTGGGCCTTCTGTGAACCGGGTGTCCGTAAATTTCCATGCCCAGTGTGCAAGCACACAAATTGCTTGCCATGTCAGGTATAAAGAATAACATATGTATTCAGTTATTAAATTATATTACTATTTATACTAATATAATAAAACAGAAGAGTTTGTTTGTTTAAACACTAAGGTCTCTGAATCTACTGGTCCGATTTAGTTTCTTTTGTTTTGTATGAAAGCTGTATTCTTCATGAGTGCTATAGGCTATGTAACATTACGATGTAAGTCATTGTTAGCCATAAGTAACGAAATAATAATAATGGACGTCATCGAATTTCTTTAAGCGCATAGACTGCCTAAATACTTAAATATATATGAGTACATTGTATGGCAGAAATATTCAATTAATTAGTTCTAAAAAAAAGTCCTCAACACGTTTTATCTATCTCTAATAAATAAGGTACAATAATATTTGCATTCTGCAAAAAAAATAGAAAATTGCAAAGTGTCATTTAACCGATTTTTTGACATGTTTAATCTAACGTACGGGAAAGTTAATCCTGTTGTGTCAACACACTTCACTTTCCACATAAATTTGAGTTGCAGAATGTTTCCGCTAAGGCCGGTCTAATGAATTAAAACTGGAATATAATCACATCCCATTGTAATTTACCTTCTATTATGTTAATGCTATTAGTATTTTTGTTTTAATATCAGGAATGAAGACTTATTATATTGACGTAATCTTATTTGTATAAATAAAGGTTTTTTTATATTTATAGGCAGCGCATGAAGGCGAAACTTGTGAAAAATATCAAGCGAAATTGCGTGAAGCAATGACGGCTGTGGAAGTTAACAATACCGATGAAGGAACACAGGCCTTACTGAAGTCTTTAATAAACCGAGGGGAAGCACTCGAATGTCCTGAATGTAAAGCACTTATAATGAAAAAATGGGGTTGCGACTGGATTAAGTGCTCCGCATGTAAAACTGAGATCTGTTGGGTGACTAAAGGTCGTCGATGGGGACCGGGAGGCAAGGGTGACACTAGTGGAGGCTGTCGTTGTGGAGTTGATGGGAAACGATGTCACCCATCTTGTGGTTACTGCCACTAGATCTTAAAAATACTCTATACATCTAAATTATTGGTATATTTCTTCTTCATCTATTTCATATCAAGTGTGCAGAATATTACTGTACAATTCTTTCAATGTTTATTTTATTCTAAATTGTTTAATTAATAAATTTTTCAATGTTATAGGCTTTTATTTATTAGCTCAGCCTTAAGCAAGGACAGGGTGGTCCATGGTCCAATTGTAGTATTTTATAGAGATTTGTTAGTATACATGCATCTTCAGAATTACTGGACAGATTTCATTTTTTTTGTAAAGCTATTTATTAAGCATAGTAGAATGCAGTTTTAGCAGAAATTATTGAGCATAATAAGCATTTTCCATTGTCATATACAATTAAAGATCTGTTTAATCTAAAAAGATAATAATATGGAGAAAATTGTCAAGTTTCTATAAGATTAGTTGATGTAATAAAGTTATAATAATTCTTTCAAAAAAATATTAAATTAAGTTAAATTATTTAATTTAATTATTAATTTAGTGAGGTATAAAGTATAAACAGATTCTGTGTATTAAAAGTTTAATCAATTCCAGATACTTACTCTTGGTTTAAAACATATTTTTAGTAAGGCATAATACCTGAGCTCAATTTTCATCTGCATGAAAAATACTTATCTTATATTATTTCTAAAGCACTCATTCTGTTATGTAAATTTCCTTTTAATATAAAATGAGAAACTACATTTAATATTACAATATTTAGTAATGAATCAGTACAAAGTATAACTTGTGAAACATTATTGGAATATTAAATCACAACTTTAGAAATTTGTGGTTTAATTCACTTATTAAATCTACACAAATACACTAATAGCGACGCATCCCAGGAGGGCCTCTTCCTCCAGGTCCACCTCTTCCCATTCCTGGTGGTGCACCCATCATGCCGGGAGGTGGACCTCCCATCATGGGTCCGCCTCGCATTTGTGGAGGTGCTGATAATTGACCTCGGGCGCCCGGAGCCATATGCTGTTGTGAAGGTCCACCAACGCCTCTCGCAGGGCCCTGTAGACCTGGTGGAGCGCCACCGATTCCTGCACCGCGTCCTGCTGCTCTACCAGCACCCGGTCCACCCATAGCGCCGGGCAGAGGAACTCGGGGTAAACCCTCTTCTGGAGGGGGTGGACCTTCAATCGTCAGAGAAACAATATTTTCTCCACGAAGAAGCACAAATCCTAGAGTACGTTTTTCTTCACGATCCGCAGTTTTGCTGTTTTTTGATTTGATTTTCCTAAATTCTTCACAGTCACCCAAAATTAAATTCATATGTTTGTCAAAAGCCTTAAAAGTTCCAATAAACGTACGTGAATCTTGTAAAATTACCCTTACACGGTAATTTATATGCTGTTGCATTTTATTATTCTTTCCGATAGTCTGAAAATAATTAAAGAAAACGCTTTACACTTTACATTTATTTATAAAACTTTAATATACAAAGCTGAAGTAAAAAATATTACAACAAATAAAATTCTTTTTCTATATATAGAGAAAAGACTCTGAAACTTACCATCTTTACGAAATGATTATAAACGAAATTACAGATTAATTTTTGGTATTTCGTTAGCGGGAAAATATTATTTCACATAGACGCCATTAACTGTCAAATGTCAACCGGCATAAACGCTTAGCCGCTTGGCGTTGCTATATGTCAGTCGTCAACACTTGGTCAACACCAATTTGAACCATAGACTATAATATAAGTTAACAAAATAAGACGGTATAAAAAGAAATATTGTACCGTATATGAATAACAAAAAAAGGCACTGTAAAATCTTAATATTGACAATTAAAAATTATTACTTTTATAATTTTAATGAGTAATATAAAATATATTCCTTATATGAAACTAGGCAAAATACACTTATTTTTAGTTAAAAACGAAAATGATTACATGAACTTCATATCAACCACTTATACGCATGAGTTACTATCCTATTCCTATTAAATTTTTAAGTCAAGGCATCTTAGGACGCCAAAGTAAACGACAAGAAAGTGTAAATAAGTTGACCGGAACTGAAACACTTTATATTTTTAACATATCTCTCATAATTTAGAGGCCAGTCTTGGCGCACAAAGTGTGACTGTAAAACTGACTGGTTGTGGGTTCGATCCCACTCGAGGAGATGAAATATTTCTTTATATTATATTCGTTACACCTTATAAGTGTATTAATATATTATTTTAAGTATATAAGGCTAGTTCAGTTCAATTCTTTAATTATGGCATTTAATCTATAAAGCAAAATAAATATGTGACAAGTCTATCACATTGTTATATTGCCGTTTTTTTGCGCTGTTGGAGTCAATCTAAATGAAAAAAAAAATAGTTTTGAAAGAAAAAATAAAAAATATTATTTTAATGATACTTCAAAGTAATTGAAAAACAAATAATTAAATTATTGATACCGTTTAAGTGGAAATACTTACAATCTTATACTGTAACTGCTTAAAACGTTGTAGGTATGCATATAAAGTATAAAGCATCCTTACTTACTCACACTGAATAAAGAAAAATATGATCTAGGTATGTGTACATGTAAATATGCTACCGATAATTTATGTCATTTCGGTAATCTATATATTATCATTTAGGTCGTCGTGGCACAGCGGGACCATGTTTGACTATAATTGCGTTGGTGTGAATTCGATCCCCACCCAGGAAAACAATAATATTTAAATTGTTTTTATTTTTCTGCTCCCGGTTAAAAATGTGAAAAAACGTTGCAATTTGTTGAGTTGCAAGTGCGAGTGCAACTCAACATTCTGCGACTCAAATTTATGTAGAAAGTGAAGTGTGTTGACACTACGTTTTATTTTTCCTACTATCTGCAAGTTTTCATCACGATAGGTGGTAAATAGAAGTAGCATGGCAAAGGTCATAAAGTCCACACAGACGATTAGTAGATAATGTACTATATTTGTTTTGAATAAATTACTTTAAATAAATTGTTTAGATATATTTTAAAAGCGCGTTTTTTAATTTATTGTTAATCTAATTTATCGTTATAAAAGTATACTTAAAAATTGTTCGGAATAGTTCGTTGCTCGAGCACACATACTCGTATGTATGTAGGTACACCTTAAACTTACGAGCGTACCCATTCAAAGCTTTCTTATATTATTATGAGAGGAGGGTTATGTTTTGTGACTGTTGTGAGGTCACAGAACGCAAAAAAATAATCAGTCGAAGCTAGTCTATGATCAAACAATGACATTTTACAAGGTTTATTTTGTAAATATGAAATTTGATGTTTTCAAGTTTATATAGAGTAAAAAATTGACATTGATGTTTCCTTCTTTTCGTTCCTTTTACAATTGAATTTTAATATTGTACTATTCTACGTTCTATTTTGTATCACTAAGTTGAAATAACTAACTTGTATTGTAAAGTAGCTAGTAGCTACTATAAGCTAATAAGATAATTAATTAACAATGGAATAAAGTTTAAGTTAAAATAATTATAACAAAATAAATGTTGACTTATTTTTAAATCTACAATTTATATGACTCTACCAAGTCTATTCCGATGACAAGATTAATTTTAACGAATTAATTTTAAACGAATATAATTTTATTATATTTACTATTGGCATGTTCATGTAATTATATAATATGCCGCCTTTACACCACATTTTCGTCTGTTTTTTTTAAATTATTAAGATGGTGTAACAAAGTAGTAAATAAATAAAATAATATGTTATTTATTTATATTTTTTTATTATAAAATTGAAACAGATCACTTTTTTTAAATGGAAGACATATGAGAAAATCTATTATTGGGCACATTTAACAATGTATCAATAGAACCCAAAACAATGTATTTAAAAATATTGTTTGTTTGTGTTTGTGCAGGCGAATCTTCTAAAAAGCTTAACCGATGTAAATAGAATTTTCACTATTGTAATTTAGTAAACTTCCCTTTAACCTTTAGTGGTTTATTTTTTTATTATAAATAAAAGTTATATCAATATAAATAAAATATATTTTATGACACAATTCATACAAAATTACTGTTTAATTAAATTGATTGAGGATATTGTCTTTAACTTTATAGTGTTATTAGGCAACGAAACAATTCAGATTATTAAATATATGATTGTGTATTTCAAGCGGACGAAGCCGCGATAGAGTCGCTAGTCATATATATTTTTAATTATAAACATTGCTAAATTATCGTACTTCTGGGTGTTTATTGTTTGGAAAGTTCATAAGCAGGTGAATAAAATAAACATTACTAATTTAATTATTTTACTTAAGAATAGTAACACATAGTAGATAAATACAAAACTTATTCTATTAATATTGACAGCACAAATACGTTTAAACATCTAATTAGTCTTTTTTCAAGATTAAACTTAAAACAATACGTGATTGCAGCAGCACAGCAACTTCAAACCTAGCTCACATCTACATGTCTACCTACTAATAATGAAACTACATTACGGACTCGTACAGTCGTCTTACAGCCTTCAATTAGAATAAAGCCTTACAAGGTACATCTAATATGAACATCGATTAATTATGCAACTAATATTATGAACAGTCATTAAGCAAATGCTACGAAGAATCAGCGGCCGCCGGAGCGAACTGTATGACCGACGTGTGTCGAACTATAGGCTCGACGGGCACAGGTTCCACTTGGGGGATTAATTTACGTTTCCGGGGAGGCAAGGATGAGGGAGCGAGCGTCATAACGGCCATCATCGGGCTCATCACAGGTGGCGAAGGAGACGGCGTCGGCGAGGGCGGCGTAGGCAGCGGCACTGCCTGCACGGCCGGCACCGGGCAGGGCGGCGACGGCGGGGAGCTGGGGGGCGTAGGGGGTAGCTGCTGCAGGGCGGCTTCAACAATATCACACATAACGTTACCATTCACCACCAACGGAACCGTATACTGTGCCGGCGCCGGCGCTCGCGGCGCCTCTGACCCGTGCTCCTTATATATATGAGCCTCCATTTGCTTCTTGGTGTTAAAGGTTCCATCACATACCGTGCAACGGTAACATCGCTCGCCGAAGTGTTGAAAGCGGTGCAGCTTCAGTACGTGATTATAGCCAAAATCGCGGAGACATATCTCGCAAGTGTAGGGCCTCTCCCCAGTGTGGGTGCGCGAGTGCACCTTCAATTGCTTCGAGCAGGTGAAGCCCTTACCGCAGCCTGGGGCCGGGCAGCGGTAAGGCTTTTCGCCGGTGTGCGTGCGAAGGTGAATCACTAGTTGTCCCGACTGGATGAACGTCTTGTGGCAGTGCGGGCAGGCGTGCGGCCTCTCGCCCGTATGTATTCTAGCGTGACGGTGTAGTTTGCCAGAGTGCTCGAAGGCCGCGCCGCACACTCCGCACCGATAGGGCCGCTCCTTTGTGTGTATTCTTCGGTGAACTTGGAGATTTTCTTTAACACTGAACATCTTGTGGCAGTACTCACACTCGAAGGGGCGCTCGCCGGTGTGCGTGCGGTAGTGGCGCACCAGGCGCGCCGGCACCGCGAACGTCTTGTGGCACACGTCGCAGCGGTGCGCGTCGGCCGCGGCCCTATGCGAGCGCGTGTGGGCGGTCAGCGCGCTGCGGGTGGACAGCCGCAGTCCGCATTCCTTGCACTGGTGCTCGCGTTCCTCCTCACCTGCCGGACAACACGAGACGAGTTCGATCATAGACGTATTGTGCATCGTTAAATAACCGCTTTACATTAAGCTAAGCTAAGGCCTTGGCTGTTGACGTATTACTCCGTCGCCCGTCCACAGTACAATGTCTGTTGTGGATGGTATGCGCGATCAGGAATATCAGGATGCACACACTACGGCCAAGTAGGGGTGCGGTTGGCGAGGAGGGAGCGCGGAACGAGGCGAAGTGAATGTCCTCTGACAGCACGTGGAGGCCCACACCGCGGTTTCGAACAGTTCGTGCCGCGGTGGGCCTCCACGTGTTTGGGCCAGCGACCCCGTATCCGCACTGTACCGCGCCCCGCACTCACCCGCGCCGCCCGTCCCCACTTTCGTTATATCCTCAACACTCGTATAAAAATATTTTATATTTCACTTTCAAGAAGCAATTTATTAAAATTGAAGTAAAAAATAAATGTAATATAGTAAGAAAATAAAATATTATAAAACAATAAGATAATAATAATCTGTTTTAACATTTTAACACAAAATATTTAAGAATGAAAAGTTACTTTAACTCTACATCACTGCATTTAAAATACAATTTACTGCATAACATATTTCATATTAAGAAAGGGCTCAATGTTTAATAATTAAAAATACAATTCAAAAATATAGTTGTAAGAAGCAATGATATAAGGATATTTGTCTCACCTATCATAATGATGGTCGATGATTTGTAACAAGCGGTTCAATGGCGTCAGTGTTGGTGTAGGTTGTGAGTGTGGCGCTCACTGGCGTGGACACGGGCGCCTCGCTGACGGTCCGCGGTTGAATGCGGAATCCGCGACTCGAGCTCGAGCTCTACAGCCAGTGTTTGTCCTCCGCTCTCCTCTGCGTAGGGCGACCACTCGTTTTGATTGTTACGATAATAGAGCTTACTCTACATAATTATATTGTGTGTATGCTGTAAGCGGTTATTTTTTTAATATAAAAAATGTTATTAGACATGAGCTCTACTTATAATAATCGTATATAATATTTTAAAAAACAATTAAAATGTAGATTTAATTTATAAATGATTATACAACTTTACGCAAATAAATTTTCAATATACTCAAATAATATTTAATTACTGTTTTTTTTTAAAAAAACACCCTAATGGCATTTATTATTTAGTGTAATTATTCTGTTTCTATAAACAGAGTATAAAACTAAGCCACACAAACATAAAAACATGGACGTCCTAACTTTACACGATACGCACACTACTGTCCGCTGCATGGCGATACAAGAAATATGCATGTGTGACTGTGTAATGACATTACTGACTGTCACAAAACAGAACCATAATGTATGTATAATATTAAATAATATATTACGGAAAGAAACAATTAATTATGTACAATGCGTTACTTGTACTTGTTACAATACTTTAATAAACAACTTAGCTAATTTAAAATAATCATTATAGGAAACTATCAAATTCATAGAGCCGTTAGATCGTACTCTATAATTTATATATTTTGTGATATTGTGAAAAATATTAAAGATTCAGGTAAATAGCAAGTTGTGCATAACTGCATATATACTGAACAAGTATTAATACACGTACGTTGTATAACGCGTGTTGTATGTATGTATTAGTATACGTCTATAACTCTATACGATACGCGACCGCGGCTTTGTTGAAGGTTGGAGGGCAGCGGAGCGCGGGCGCGGCGCGGAAGGGGAAACACGTGGAGGCCCACCGCGGTTTCGAAACGCGTGTGAACTCTCGGCTCGAGTGCGCGTGCGTGGCTCGCCGTTGTCGGCCACCTCGCCTCCTCCCGCGCTCTTCTATTTTGTCTGTCTAGGACAATATGTTACAAACTTTAATTTTATATTGTCAAACTTACTTTTTATGACTCTACATTGTTTTCTACGTTTACATTGAACTCTACTATACAATTACATAATCTTAAGGAAATAAATTACTACGATAATATAAGTGACAACCGTCTATATAGTTATTGCAGTGTTTTTTATTGACCAAACACCTTTTAAAATCCTATATGCTTATCTCACGATATACCATTAGTAAATATCTCTTATAAGTCTATATAATATGAAGATACCAGAAGCAGATACAAAGGCTTCATGCGCTGTGCTTCAACTTTTCCGATCGATAACAAGGAAAGTGAGTCCGAGATTTTCACTTTTCACACTTACAAAGGAATTACATTTCTCGTAATTATATCACAGTAATAATATGATGGAAATAATTTAACACATCTTATAATAAAATAAAACAAAATTTGACATTATTGTTTTTAGCAATAAAATAATTAACTTACATAAAAATAGGTTGTTAAAACGGACATAATAAACAATTACAAGTTACCAAAATCATTTTATATCTATGAAAATAATTAGAACGAATAAATTTGCGTCGAAAAATGCTCTATTTTAGATCTTAAAGTAATAAATATTACTTTAAAATCTAAAATAGAGCATTTTTATAATACTAAATAGTATTAAAATAATTTTATACAATATTTCAAATTTAATTGACGTATTTAGAAGATGACAAATGAATGGTCTGTGTTCTACCACAATGTTATACTATTGTCAGTGGCTCACCAAAGCTGGATTGTGTTGAGCGTTGTGACCTACTCTACAGATATTTACAATTCGTTAGCTGTTATTTGACGTTCGACTAGTACTCGTACTTTGAATTTAATCTAAAATAATAAAATGTAAAATATATTAATTGTATTATACATTTTCTTGTATTTTCGAATACATATTATTTGTTTAAAAGAGTTGTTTTTTCGCCAATCATGTTTGATGTAGAGTGATACACAGATTTCTTTATTATGCTTTCTTTAATAAAATTAAATAAGTTACTGAGTTATGACAAATAATATTTAAATAATGTATAAAAAAGTACCTACTGCAAATGTATCAAGTATATCAAATTATCTGTTATTGAATAAAATGTTACATTTTATATTAACCACTATCCTTTAGTATTATGACAATATAACAAACTTAACAAATACTTTGTATTTAATATTATAGTTAAAGCAAAATTATCTCAACTTCGGACTTCCTTAAAACAATGGATAATGCGTCTTTTTATTTTTTTTATTTTAAAATTTAAGAAGTACAGATTTATTTTTACAAACACTAATATAAAACTAAAGATGAGCTTCCAAATGATGATATAAAAAGATCGCATTAATTTATGCAAAATAAAAATTGACATTTTCCTCATGTCATCTTGTGCAGATAGAAAATTATATTCTAACTTCTTATTTTTAAGCTACATTATTCCATAATTCTTTATTCGCTTACAATTATACGAATCAGTATAATACCTATAGGTATCTATGTATAAAACAAACAATAGATCATTTAAAATACAAAATGCAATATTTAGCTAAAAAATCTTATTGTTTCAGCATTGTGCGATTCAAGTAGGATAGAACAAACTAAATACACGTATAGTTATTAATAGATAAAACATATATATAAAATATATTTCTGGTATGAAACAGATATTAACAACAATTCGACATAAAATCAAAGGTAGATCCAAACACACAAACTAGATAAAACCAATTATAAAATAACGCGATGACGCAATACATTGATTTCGGTAAGATTTTGTAATTGAGGCAGGTTAGTACATGCATTCTAACCTATTAAAACATCTATTGAATACGCTTCCCCTTTTAAGGGTGTGAGCGTCATGTTAAAACCAAATCGACTGGTTCGTCGTTCGTGGAGAAAGAATATAGGGTGCACGGGCGCGGGAGGGTGCATGCGGGCGGGCGCGGGTGCGGGGGTGCGCGAGGGGGGCGAGGCGGCGACACGAGCTGCACGCGGTCAGCGAACGTTCGAAACCGCGGTGCTGAGGCCACCGGCGCGTGCGGCTCGCGCCCGATTCAACCTTCCTCAACGCGACCGCAACTGACCCGCGCCACGCCGCGCACTCCGCTCCACTACCGCGCACCGGCCGCCTCGGCTCAAGCAAGACCTTGCCGACTGAGGGTTCCTCGTTCTAAATGCTGGCTGTTCTAAGACACTATTTATATACTGGAAATTCATTTTTCATTTGTAATAAGAAAACAAGTAGGCTTTTAACAATAAAAGTGTAGGTATAATTTCAACTACTTATATAAAACATCATGAAGGTTCCATTGAATAATACAGCTGGAAATAAGTCTTAAATAAAATAAAAAAAAACAATAAAATATCGATACTGTTTTGTAGAGAGGTTACTCGACATAGGTAGAGTATATAATATATTAACGATGAATTCTTGGTTGTTTTATTTGTAAAAAAATCGTCGTAACGAGGACGTCAAATTAATTATTTTTTAATATATTCATAAACACCGTTATGGATATTTTTAAAAAAATGAAATGTAATTTATTTTTCTATATAAGAATGTAGAGTATATTGTCGGATTAATCTGCTTTGGTTTCATTAGCGTAAAATTGGAGATTATTAATATTTACACAATATATCGAGTTATAAAACACATATATAATTTGAAATGAAACATTATAAACGTGAAAAAGTGCCAGATATTGTTTAAATATCTATGTAAAAATAAAAAAAAGCACGTAAGATTAATCTAGTCGTTTCCATTGGACTAATAATAAAAAATACTGCGTATAAGAAATATGATAGATTACATACAATGCCAGATAAATAAATTACGCAACGCTTTTATTTTAATGATGCATGCTAACAACGTATTGGGATCCGCTTGTAATGTTCGCTTATAATCTACTATGTGCATGAATGACTCTGACTGCATTGTATTATTCCATTCTTTTTTAATAAAAATAGATGGTGCCTAGGAAAAGTATCGAAAGTGAAAAATCACAAATGTTTTACTGTTTTTTTTGAACTAGTAAGAAGGGTAATTTCAAGGAAGGAAGGAAAATATATATTTTTAAACGCGTATGTAATCGAAAATTACCCTTACTAGTATATTATATATGTAATTCAAAAAAAGATTTTTTTACAAATTTACCTAGTTACCTTCGAAATATTCTTAACAATTGGTGTAAGTATAAAATAATAAACAAAACTCATTTTAGTTACAATGGTTTAGTTAATATTTCAATATTAGTAACACATGTTATATAGATACGTATATCTACGTTTAACCTACTTCAATGTTTTGCATTTTTGACGTTTACTGATTTAAATATTATACATATTTTCATTGTATTTTGGCGACGACCTTCAGGCTTCAGTGTCGTCATGCAGCATTTAGATACGAATTCGTGCAGATTGAATGTCATTTATCAAATAATATATTCATATATATATATTAATTTATTTTATTAAATTTATTACTAATTGCGTTTTAAGAACATTCAATGTTATGAATTTGAAATTTGTCATAGGAAATGGTCTATTATAAATAAACAAAATAAATAAACCAGCTTCACGCTGTATCCTGCACACAGTGCAGTGTGAAGTGTACTGGAGCCATTGTGTGTTGAGTCGTGGAACTCAGCGCCGTGCTTTGCCTCAACTTTGGTGTCGAGGCAAAGAGTAGCTCTAGAGTGGTCTAACGGAGTGTCTATACAATACGTTCCCTCTGCCTACCCTGCTGTGTGCGGGCTGATTTATTTTTTTTCATATTAGAAGTATATAAATAACATACATAAATAATATTTAATAAAATATTCATGAATCCTTCTCTTAATCATATTAAAACAAACGGTACGGGTTCATTTGGTTCGGTTCATAATAATAAAATATTTCATTTTATGATATAATAAGACAAGTTAGTGAAAAAAATCTAGAATATACTTTAATCTCATGAATGAATTTTAAGTATTATCTTACAAACTAAATATTATAAAGAAAGTCCTTCAAACAAACTGCGACCGCGGCGAGTAGAGCGGTGCGACTATGATTTTTTAAATAAAAATTGAAGAATAACTTAACTATCCTTTTCTATATCACTGCATTTAATATTATAACGTAGATAATATTGTTTTAAATTACGCTGTTTTTAGGGTTCCGTACTTTTTAAAGGAACCCTTATCATCACATCACTATGTTTTGTAGAGCTAACGCAATCTATATCTATACATATATCTATACATATAGAAGTAATAATTGTTTTTTCGTTTTGTATTATGTAAGAATTAATTCTTTTTTTATTTATTCTTCACACTGATAGATTTTACCAATAAAACGGTTTTTGGACTGAACAAGTGTTTGCCATACAAAAGAAGTCTGCCTTGATCTGCCAAATTATCCTTAAATCGTTGTATGTAGCCGTAATATTATATAGTATTTTTTTCTTTTCTAAATTGTTATTTTATTTTTTACTTCTATAGACATAATATACGACTGAAGTAATTATGTCTATAGAATAAAAAACGATGGCAATCGTAAATCAGAACTAGCACAAAAGTACCAACGAAATTAATTATACTGGTATGTAAGTTATTCCAATAGTAAGTTGGTTTGAAGAGCATCCAGAAAAGGTCAATGTTTGCCTTTGTCAGTGGGTAGGTACTGCTAAAGCTCAGCCCTAAGCTCCTAAACAACATTTATTTTTTTGGAATAATGCATTAAAAGGCTTACAGAAAGATGTAATCTCTTTTAATTTTTTTTAAATCTACAATTTGTTTACATTGTTCCAACTTACATTTTGTAAAGAACCAACTTAATAACGATAATCTAAAATTATGATTATATGAGGCAAGTTTGTTTGGGTAAACGCTATAATCGTTATACTATAGACGAGCGCATGCGCATTTTAATTATTTATTTATAGACAATATAATACAAAGTAGGAAAATTATATAAGTAAGGGGGAGTCATCGACCCGTTGCCGACACATGTTCGGTTTGCCATGCTTTGAAGACTATCGCGCCAAGCGGTGAACGACCGACCTCGTGATCGCGGTGCAAGGTAATAATTGATACACGTGCATCCAAGGGTTTCTAACCAAATAGCCATTTTATTAGGAAGATAACTTCGTCATGTTCCTCTTTAATATAATATTTTGATAAAACATATGTAGAGTGCGTTCAAAGATAATAAGAGTGGGTAATCACAACGGATGTGAGTTTTCGTGGGTGTTATTTGTTTATAATATTTTTTGGTTGCAATGAAATGAAATAATGCAAAAACAAAAGAATACATACACGTATATATATAATTGAAACGGCTCTATTATGTATTGAACAAGGGTTTTGTTTAAAATTACGATTTTTTATACAGGTTTTTCATGTTGTACTAAAAATACAATATAAAACATTTAGTTTTTACACGATGCACATTGTCCAACGCGTACTGCCAGCCATCATTGCATATTAAGAAATGCTTATTTTTAAAAATGGTACCTAAATTAAGAGTTGATTGCCGCCGTTGCGCATTTGGAACATACGGCTTCTTGATTGCACTCGACGATGCATGTTTAGAATGTATTTCTTCGGCTCTCTTGGACAGTAAATTACCTTTTATTATACCATCGGCAAAGCCTCTAAAATGGAAAACAGAATATAAAAACACGACTTCCTAGTTTTTATTTTTTTTAGAAAATATATTCTTAAAAATTTCAACGTAGCGGGTTTTAATTTTTATATGTTTTCTAAAAAAGTATTTTTCTTTTTATTGATGAACACTTTAAAAAGTAGCACTAATAAAAATAGTTGGTTTTTACTTATTCAATAAAATGCCAGCGATTAAAAAACAAAGTATAAAATCATGTTTTAAATAAATATTTATTTAATGAGTAAATGCTGTGCTAAATAATAAAGCTTTTATACCTTTTATATTGAATACCAAAAGGTACAATAATTTTTGACGCTCAAGCATTTATATGTTGATGTGTTCATGTGTTATCCGTGGTTTAGAGGTGACTTTGAAACATGCTTTGAACTTCGAATACATTTAATGTAAAAAATCATCGAGTTACCAAGATTTTTTTATAACATTTTTTTTAAACCACAACAATTTTGTTATAAACTTAGTATAATAAATATTAAAAAATGGATGTATTTAATGACAAATTATTTAGTTCTTTTTTTATTAAATTTTAATCGTAATGATATTTGTAAAATAAAATACTAGACTTAAGATATATTTTGACGCCCTTCGTGGTGGAGGGGCGCAAACGTCCAGTGTAAACGTGACAGGTTGTAGCTTCAACTCCTTCTCGAGAAAATGAAATATTTAATATTTTAATTTTTCTCACTCTGGTAACGAAGTAAAGTGCGGCGTTGAGTTGCACCACTCGACCCACAATGTCTCCAGAATTCGGTGGAAAGTGGGAAGCGGAAACGGAGTATCTTAAAACTAGGTTCCCAGGTTCCTCTGCCTACCCTGCTAAGTGCGGGATACAACGTGAAGTAAAATAAATACAACTGAAATATGCATTAGTTATATATAATGTTTGGAACCCATTTCAAATAAATATGAAGGTTAGTCATTACTGTAATGTGACTAAACCATAAGAAGCGTTTGAATTCAATATATGTTGCAATTTTTTTTATAACAATAATAAAAGTCATCTACAAGTAAGAAACAAAACAGTTGTCGAGCATTTGGCATTCTGGTTTGACCTCAGTGTTTTCGACCTTTTCCAAGAATTTGCATACGTGATATTTTTTTACATGCGACCTCGGTTAGCCGAGAGACATTTTTTATATTAGGTACGAATAATGCAAAAATTCAAACTGACGGAAAGTAAATATTAGAAACATAATTTTATTTTTTCAGCTTTACTCTGTATCCTGCATATAATTTCCGCCGAATTTTCGAAACATTGTGTGTTGACTGGCGGAATTCAACGCCACGCTTCCCGTTTCCCTTGGAAACTTAATGTTATAAGTATTAAACAAAATAACCTATTGAGGCCGTCGTGGCGCAGCGGCACAAGGGTGTCACTGTAACGCGACGGTCGTGGGTTCAATCGAGAAAGTGAAATATTTACGTTTATATTTTCATTTCCTCGCTCTGGTGTCTGGCAAAGCGCGGCGTTGATTTCTGCCCATCAACACGCAATGCCTCCAGAATTCGGCAGAAAGTGGAGAACGGAGTGTCTTAACACAAGTTTTCTTTTGCGTACCCTGTTGTGTGCGGGAAGTAAATAGTAGATTTACTAACAAAAATAATTAAATGTTGTGATATAAAAAAAAATCCTACTTTTGTATCTATTCACCCCGGTAGTTCTAATTTCACACCATTTAACCGTTATCATGCGTCTGACGTACATTGATTCAATTTAATAAAATATATTTTGTATGTAGATTCAACAAAAGTAACTAATATTTCTTAGTAATTTATTTTAATCTTTTTCAAAAAAAATTCTATTCGTTATGAGGGTTATGGTGCTAATTTAGCACCATAATGACGTTATTATATACTTAGGAGACTTCTGTGCTACAAATGTCAACTGTCAAATATAGTACTGCAATGTGTCAATGTCGCTGTCAATGTCATTTTGACATCCCGCTCTTTTCATTTTGTTATTAAGTTACTAATTTAAGCGGGAAGACATATTTGGCCCTCATATACTTGAGGTTACACGTGTTGTAGTCGATGTGATTTGTTACTAGGTTGTTAATAGATAATTATTAGCAAATTATAAAGTAATTTAAATGTTTTAATTAATAAATATTGTGAATTGGATAAAAGAGCTGCTATAATTAACACTGAGTAAATACCTATATGTGTTTTCGAATGTTATTGGTGTTTTATATAAGTTTCTAGTTATATAAACTTCAGTTTATAGTTATTTTGATTTTAATTAAATAAGATTGTATTTGTAACATTAGTGTTGTGTAGTTTTCTTTTGATATTTCACTTCTGAAACCTAATTTCAGAAGTGGGATACCTATCTAAGCCCATCAGGCCAGATCCTTGTACTTTATAATTTTGTTATTTTTGTGAAAGCAAATAAAACACCAGTTTCATCATTTCTCTTTTCTTGAATTATTTATTGCCTATATAGAAATACAGTGCTAAATATGGGTGATGCTGGAAGTAAATCACAAAACAAATCACGTCGACCGGACACGACACGTGGTCGCGGTTAGCGAGATAGGTTAAGTTATTTGAAAGCCATGTTATGAGACTCGAGCGCTAAGGGTGTCTCGAGCGCTCGCGCTGGTGCTTTCATGGTGCTGTTGCAGGACATTCATGCCGCCGCCGTGCCGCTATGAGGTGCTTCTGCTCCCATGACAAGTGACGCGTCCCCGCGCGTCTCTGTGTACCTCTGCTGGCGACGTGCGACGCTTTTCTGCGCGTCTTGGTGTGCCTCTGCACGCCCTCAGCTCGCGATGCGCGACGCTTACCTGAGCGTCTTGGTGTGCCTCTGCACGCCCTCAGCTCGCGATGCGCGACGCTTTCCTGCGCGTCTTGGTGTGCCTCTGCACGCGCTCAGCTCGCGATGCGCGACGCTTTCCTTCGCGTCTTGGTGTGCCTCTGCACGATCTCAGCTCGCGATGCGCGACGCTTTCCTGCGCGTCATGGTGTGCCTCTGCACGCGCTCAGCTCGCGATGCGCGACGCTTTCCTGCGCGTCTTGGTGTGCCTCTGTACGCGCTCAGCTCGCGATGCGCGACGCTTTCCTTCGCGTCTTGGTGTGCCTCTGCACGATCTCAGCTCGCGATGCGCGACGCTTTCCTGCGCGTCATGGTGTGCCTCTGCACGCGCTCAGCTCGCGATGCGCGACGCTTACCTGGGCGTCTTGGTGTGCCTCTGCACGCCCTCAGCTCACGATGTGCGACGCATTCCTGCGCATCTTGGTGTGCGTCTGCACACCCTCTGCTCGCAATGTGCGATGCGTCTGCGAGACTGCTTGTGATGCGGTCCCCGCGCATATCTGCGCGCCACTGCTCTCGATGCGGTCCCCGCGCATATCTGCGCGCCACTGCTCTCGATGCGGTTCCCGCGCGTGTCTGCGCGCCTCTGATACTGATGAGCGACGCGTCCCCGCACATGTATGCGCGCTTCTGCTTGCAATGCGCGACGCGTCTCTGTGTGTCTCCAGGTATCTGAGTGCCTACTGGTGAGCATTACAATGCATTTCTTTGGAGATTAGACAAACTTGAAAAAGGTATACAAAATAATATTCCTTCTCATAATTCAACCTGTCATGCTAGTTTGTTAAAAACAAATTTAAATGATTAACAGTTAGATTTGATACTTTTCCCAAAGGTGCATTATCTGAAAGTATGGCCTCTGATACCTCATCACCTTCTCAATGTACTTCAGGGGTTACCAAGTTAGCCCGTAATCTTTCTGATGCAATAAAATCTTTAAATAGTTGAATAATACAAAACTATAATATTTTATATCAAACTGACTCTGTTATCAATAATATTGAGCTATAGTGTGAGGAGGTGGAGAGGGTTAGAAGTACTAATAACTGGAATGATTCAGAATGTTTATCACATGACTCTGGGTGCCTTAAGGGTGATGTTCATGGTTGAATGAGTGAGTGAGTGATTACTGGTGATCATAGGTGGTTGATGTTTTATGCAGGCTGATTCTGAAGAGTCCTGCGGTTGTGCTTAGTGTGCTAGAGGAGAGACGGGTGCCAGTTTGCCTTGAGATGATTCTTGTCAGTGTATATAGGGCTTAGTGAATTAAATTAGATTCTTGATATATGGCGTTTTGAGCATGCCAGTTGAGCATAATTCATAGTGACTAAAAAAAAAGGAAAGACAAGAGATTCATAGCTTAATAATTGGGCGTCCGTTACACAATTCTTTTAGATTGGAACAATTTTATGGTTGGTGAAGGGGGTGTGAGTAACATTGGATAAGGAAACCTAAAAATGGTAGCAGTATGACTTGTAACCTTTGTTTGTTTTGAAATGTTAGTTGTGTGAGGGAGAATCAATAAACTGTACCTTAGAGGGTGAGTAATACTGTTACTTTGTTGGAAGGAAATGGTTTTGTTTCCTTGGCTATTGATGAGCTCTCGCTTGGAGCCGACTTGATAGTTGTTCTGAGATCTTGCATGCCTGTTCTAGTTATTATAGATGCTGATGTTATTGTATGTAGAATGTGTGTGCTGTTATGTACATTTGGCTTAAAGTTGTTTTAAAAAAAAAAAGATTAATCAATTAAAAAGAGATTTGGTAATAATTTAAAACATATTAATTAGTCTCAATCATAAAACGAATAGAATTGAGTCACAGTGGAAATAGAAAAATGTGTGGCTGTTAGGAGAGTTTCAGGTAGACTAACTATGTTTTATACTAATGACTTATTAATGCATACATAGTATTGAAGTGATGCAATGCTGCAGATAAGGGTGCAAACCTTGTATATAACTTAGGATTTATTAAATTAAACAAATTAGGATTATTAATATTTTTAATTTATGTGCAATTGCAACAATTGTCTGCTATAAGATTGAAATCAGAATGAGTAGAATTTAATTTAATTGTTGGATTAATTGAACTAATAAATTTTACATAACAAGTAAATATAAAAATTGTAAATTTTATGTTAATAAAACCAAATGTAATATTTTCATGCCTATTGGTAGAATGTATATGGAGACTAAATATTAATAATTAATTAATTACATCTGTAACATATGTTGTAGGTAACATCTGAGTAAATAAATTCAGCTTCAAAGTTAAAATTCCAGTGTCAAATAAAGTTACATTGAAATCATTGTTATTACAATTAACATGCAATTTAGTAGATTTGAATAAATAAAGACCCATCAGTTATTACCTAGTTATTGACAAAAATGTAAATTTCCTAAAATAAAATTTGTTTTACAAATAGTAGGAAGTGAATTAAAAGCCATAATGTACATAGACATAATTTCAGTTTCACAAATAGGATTATCGATTACATCAAGTTCATTAAGATTACTACATAAATAATTTTTGCTAAGACAAAGTGTACAACTATTACTTATATAACTGAGGATACAATAGTTAGACTTACCTCTATTAATAGCTATATAAATAATTAGCGGAAGGGATTATTGTAGCAAAAGATTTCTGTGTACTACTATTATGAGGTTAAGGAGTTTGAATTATTTTAAACAAATCAAAATGGGAAATTGAAACCAGAAGAATGTTTATAGTAAATAATAATTTATCGTTTATGATATAGGAGACAATTTTAGACAACTTAATTAGTGAGGAGTAAACAATGCCTAGGAATGTCTATTGAAGTGTCTGTCCTGGTCTGAAGTGTGAAGTGTGTCTGAAGTGTGTGTCTGTATTGAAGTGTCTGTCAGCACATTCAGCGTTTGGCAACACATTAATGTACCACTTAAGTTATTAGCTGGATTCTCTTATGTACATAATAAATAAATTTTCACATTATTCGATCGCCAGTGCCATTAAATGTGCAAACAACGGTAAATATGGGAAAATGCTTATCTTCTATATGGGGTGGGGAAAAGCTTAAAGTACATAAAATTGTCAGCTATCTTGAAGAGAGGAGTGTTGTATGTGTGTTGGCGGGTGCAATCCAAAGTGTGTATGACTGGATATGTGTTGATTGTGGGGCACTGAAAGGGTTGAATGTCGGAGGAAGCTATCTTCTCCCTTTGATTGATGATCACACACGGATAATTTGGTGGTGGTGGTGGTTATGAATATTTTATGTAAACATGTGTTGAATGTTGTCATATTTTATGTAAACACATATTGAATGTGGTCATGTTTTAGAATATGTTGATGACGTGTTGATAATGCGTTATGATGGGATTTAGTTACTATTAATACTCAAACAAAAAAACCGATTTTCCCATAAAAATTTCGAATATGTTTATTACTTCAACGGAAATTGAACATGTTGGTTGAATTATAAATAGAGGTCAGGTTAGGCCGAGCTCCTATAAGACTGAGGTAATTAATAATTGAGTGGTGGTAGTTAAACCACTCGAGGAGCTCTAACATGGTACAATGGCATGGGGATTAATAACTGGAAATTTGTACTGCCTTTTTCGTTGTCAAGTTATTTTAACTGTATTGCACTAATTCTTGCTTTGTTGTCTAGCACAATTTCTTTCTAAATCATTACATGCTTACATACATACAGACTGACATTTTATTTTTCTCTTCCTCCATTAATTCTTTTTCTAAATGTTTAATTTTTGTCTGACAACCAAGGTGGGGCTTAGTGTACAATACTGGCGTAATGTGGCAGTTTGTTTATTGAGTTCAATTGGATGTGTGGTCCCTTTGGGCACATACATGGGGTTGGGTTGGGTGTTTTGACTTTGACTTTTGACTTTGACTTGTATCAGACGTTTGGTCTGATGAGGCATATGGCCTGAGAAATTTTGACGGGTGTGTGGCCCTGAAAGATTTTGTGAAGAGCATGTGGCTCTGAAGGATGTTTGGTCCTTGTGGTCAAGGTGGACATTTGGTCCTTGCTGACATTATGGCCTTGTGGACGTTTGGTCCTTGCTGACGTTTGGTCCTTGTGGCCATGTGACGTCTATGTGGACATTTGGTCCTGGCAGACAGAGGGGACGCCTTCTGACTGTTCTGTTCACAGGTTCCGGAGTTTGCTGCACCGGACTGAACATACTTGGATATGAAGATTTTACAGGGTTAAAAATGAGAGCTCTCAAAACTTTATTTTTATATCTTTTGTCTGTATATTTTGATTGCCTATCCGTTTATGTTGTATTGTTTAGACATTTATAAACTTAAAATTTTAGATGATGAAGACAGCGAATATGGTACTACTGTAGAATTTTCATCAATACAGCCATGAAACGACGCCGATGACTTTGGGGCTAATCGGGATGCACCAGCATGTGATGAGGCAACTGGATCAGCTACGTCGGGGACGACGCAGGGTCAGAATGGCCGACTTAGGAGACTTCTGTGCTACAAATGTCAACTGTCAAATATAGTACTGCAATGTGTCAATGTCGCTGTCAATGTCATTTTGACATCCCGCTCTTTTCATTTTGTTATTAAGTTACTAATTTAAGCGGGAAGACATATTTGGCCCTCATATACTTGAGGTTACACGTGTTGTAGTCGATGTGATTTGTTACTAGGTTGTTAATAGATAATTATTAGCAAATTATAAAGTAATTTAAATGTTTTAATTAATAAATATTGTGAATTGGATAAAAGAGCTGCTATAATTAACACTGAGTAAATACCTATATGTGTTTTCGAATGTTATTGGTGTTTTATATAAGTTTCTAGTTATATAAACTTCAGTTTATAGTTATTTTGATTTTAATTAAATAAGATTGTATTTGTAACATTAGTGTTGTGTAGTTTTCTTTTGATATTTCACTTCTGAAACCTAATTATATATATTAATGTATTTTTTATGGAATACCGAATATTAAAAAATCTAAAAATAATTCGTTATGTTTTTTTATCTGTACAGGGTATATGTCATGTCATAGATAATTTATATGTAATTATGTATTCTGTGGTTTAGTGTATTACTGTAAAAATGGCCTATATAAATTATAAATGTCTAATGTTGACAGATAAGACCATAAGACAAACTTAAAATAGTACTAGAAGTAATGTTTTTATTTGTTGCTAACTACAATAAGAAGTCATTGTGATTTGTTCACAAATGTTAAATACTATCATATGTTTTACATGCAGAACAAAATTTAGTTAGTAATTCTCATTTTTGCTGCAGAATTTAATAAATCACATAATGGGAGGCGGGGATTTGGTAATAATCTTTAAGTCGTTTTTATTTTTGTTATTTATTTTAATTAATGATAATAAATACAAATTAAGCAAAAGCTTAATTAATGACAAGTTAAATATGTGATTTTATAGAATACAAAAAAGACATGGCATCCAAATACATATAAAAATCAAGAACGTGTTTGGAAAGCAGAACAAGCAGCAGCCGAAGAAAAAAAACGAATTTTGGAATTACAACGAGAAAGAGCTGAGGAGAGAGATCGCGAAGAGTTGAACGAGTTGACGAAGCCAAAATCTAAAGATGATCGTCTCCATTGGATGTATGATGTAAGTACAGAAAGCTAGGATTAAAACGCTTACAATCAATCATTCATATTTTTTTAATGAACTATAGAAAGTTACTTTATTTCCTAATAAATAGCTTGTATGTTTAATTCTCATATTAATTAAAATAAAATTAATGTGATGTTAATGATATTATTTTCTAGAAACCTGATAAAAAAGTACAGCAAGAAGATTATTTGCTGGGAAAAGCAGTTGACAAGAATTATGATGAAAGTGGTAAATCTGAGAATGATATACCAGCTGTATCGCGCAGAGTTGTGGGTTCAAGTATGCTTGCATCAGTGGGAGATGTTCAAGTAGATTTAGCTCGTAAACTTAGAGAGGATCCTTTGCTAATGGTTAAAGAAAGAGAAAGGGCTGCCCGAGCTGCTCTTTTAAATAATCCAGTACAAAGACGTAAACTTACAGAATTGCTAAGGAAAGAACAGGTAATATATTGTACACCATAGGAGCTTGCTTCTAAAATATGTCCTGTAAGGTAGCACCAGTGTGATAATTTTGAATTTGGTGTTGGTAAACATAGGTGCTTGGGCAGGGGAGATGGGTGTTAATGTGCTCTTAAACCTAAACTCAGATAGCTAGCTAGTCCCAGGTATCTGAGGTCATCACTCTGCAACATTTTGCACTGTGAATCAATGTAGTGCCCTGTAGTTTGTTCACTTTTACATGAGTTATTACATATCAAAATAAGGGGCCGAACTTAACATATTGCTCTTGCCTCATTACAAGAGTGAGGAAATCGAAATACCAAATATTTCATTGCCTTGACTGGAAATTGAACCAACAACATGTCACGCATGCTAGCACCCCTGCGCCATGACTGGCCTTAAATTTTATGAATAAAAAATTAACATACATAGACTTTAAAATGTAAAAAAAATATCTGTTTCATGCTGTATCTCGCACAACACAGGGTAGGCAGAGGGAACCTAGTGTTAATTCAGAGAATTTAGGCAATTTCAAAATTTCTTTTTTTTTTTGCTTCAGGGAGCCACAGCTTGTAGGCTGCAACATCCCTATTTTATTGACTTTAACTTTTATTGACTTTAAACTTGTCATATGATTAAAAAAGCTTTATTACCTAATATTATAAATATTTTTATTATTGTATTTACATTTATAAAAGTTCAAAATAAAAGATTACAATCATAACAGTTAAAAATCATTGATACTAATAATATTATAAGGATATAAATAGATGAAACCTAAGTGTTTTTTCTCAATATTTTAATTTCACAGGTTCGAATCTGATACTAAGTAAAGAAAAATTACAACTCAACTTCTATCTTGTATAATAAAAAAATACAAAAAATTACATTTGTATATTAATGTATTATTATTTTTATTATAACTTTTTTAATATTTAAAGCTTTTATTCCAGGAGCAAAAAAATTCTGTGAAAAGTGAGAAAAAATCCAAGAAAAAAGAAAAAGACTTAGATAATTTGCTTTTAGAAAAGCTTACCTCATTAGGAGGTGAAAAGGGAGTGAATATTGCAAAATTACTTGAGTCTGATGATTCATCTTCGGATAGTTCCTCAGATGAACAGAGTAAAAAGCAGAAAAAGAAAAAAAGAAAAAAGAAAAAGAAGAAGAATAAGGAAAGCTCAAATGTAGATTCATCTCATAGAAAAAAGAAAACAAAACAAAAAAAGAAAGATCAAAAAGATGAGACTGACACAGACTATGAAGAAAAGAGAAAAAAATCGAAATATGAAAGTAAAAGGAAATCTTCTCCAGTAAAGAGAAAATCTTCTAGTGACAGCAGTAGTGATTATGATGCTACCCCTCAAAAGAAAGTAAGAAAAGACCTATCTCCACAAAGAATAAAAACTGACAAAGAAAAACATTATAGACGAGACAAAAGTAAAGATTCAAAATATATAAAAGAACAAACTTATGGGAATATAAGAGACGGTGTAAGAAAAGAAGGAAGAGGGTCGGATAGAAATGAAAGAAGATATGAAGGTAAGAGTGAAAACCGAAGTCAACCGACAAAAAAAAGATTAGGTCTTAGTGAAGGAGAGAAAGCCGCTAAATTGGCAGAAATGGCTGCCGCGGGTGCAGAGAGGGAAGTCCAAAGGGGAAAGCGCGTTGCTGAACAGCGAAAAGAAAATGCATCTGAAAAGATTTTACCGAGACATCATTCATCACGAAATGAAGCTCGTGCTTTACCAGAATCTCTTGAGAGTCGCATTCATTCCAACAGGCATTACATACAGCGTGGTCAGCGCCACATGAATGAACATTTTGCTCGTAGATAATAAATATTTAGGTTGTAAAAATAAGTAAACAAAATAAAATTAATAACCATTTTAATTTTGTTTTATTTTAAGTAAATTAATAAACAATATTCAAGTTAAAGAAATATTCAAGCTGTATTTAATAATAATTAAAATAAAATATTTCATCGATATTATAATATCGATGTTTTAAGTAAATTAATAAATAATATTGAAATTTAAAGAAATACACAAGCTGTACTTATTAATACTTAAAATATTTAATCTGAAACAATATTTCCATGGTTTTATATTGAAACTTATTGTTTCAATGAATTAAAGCGGTTGCTTTTAATCCCCTAGTCAAGTGGTATCTTCTCTCTAACGATCTGAAACACAAGTAGGAATATATTAAAATTTCATAGTATTTGAAACATTTAAGTTATTTTATTTAGGACTAGCAACCCGCTCCCGGCTTACCCGTTAGAACTACACAATTGTTTATTTACTAATCATACATTGAAAGATCAGTTAATTCAATAAAATATATTGTAGCAATTTTGTCAAACCAAATACTTTATTTTGATATAACTTTTTTTATTTATGAACCGATTTTATTTAAATAAATGAAAAAACTAAATGTTCTGTGAAGTTTGCCAAAACAAAGGTGTGAAAAATGCACTTGAATCGCTTAAACCGATTCTGAGAACGTAAACAAACGCTCAGACAAACGGACAAATATTTTAAAAATCATTGTTTGATTGTTTTACATTGATATATGACCCCAGTAGTACATTTTCTCATATATTTTTCATATACAGACAACGATTTGTTACAATTTTATTAAATGTATAAGATGACTATAGAATAGAATTAGAAGTGTAGTTGTGGTCTGTTCAAGAGGTCACCTAATTTCTAAAGTAAAAGTAAAGAATGATTAATATTTAGAAGTCAGGGTCTTTTAAAAAAAGACTTCGTGTGAAAAGAACATTGGTTGTTCTATAATTTTAACGTAGCTAAGTTTGTACAATAGAAATGATAGGTGTAGCTGGTAACTTTTATGATTTGGTTAGCTCAATGAAGTATCCTTTATTGTGAAGACTCCCAAAAAAGAATTGGTTCAATCTTTCTTCTGACTTATGAGTACCTCAGCGCACATCCCTGCGTATATAGGATCAGTATCCCACGGGCCGCGTTCGGGAAGAGGGAGCGCGCGGCGGCGCAGTTCCGCAACGAGCTCGCTCACTTCCATGATGGGAATCGGATCAAGCGCCCGCGCCAGACCCGCCAAGTACTCCACGTAGTGCATCCTGGAAGAAAATATCTCGTAAACACACCTCTATTAGGCCCCGTTTGTAGAGGCCGTCGAGTGAGCCGTAGGGGCGAGGCGGAGGACGCAATGCAGCTCGACGCACTAGCGTTTCTAAGTCATCCACTCCCAAGATCGGCATCGGGTCGACCTTCTGCCCTCTCACCAACCGGCTCAAATACTCCAAGTAATGGTTCCTGGAACAACACGCCGCACTGACCACCGCCGATTCTTCAACGCACCCCTTGTATATATACATCTTCGGCGCAGTAACAAATATAGAAAAAGGGAGGGAGGACTCATGGGTAACGATGAAGAGAAATAATATTTAAAAGTGTGTAATTGTTAAAAATCTCATATTAAGTAATTTGTGGGTATTATATATATTATATGCACCTACTTGCACAGTCCAGCCTGCTTGGGTTGCACTTCACTACCACAGGTAGTGTCTATAAGTCCAGTAGGCGTCTCTCGCTGTAGCTGTATTGGACATCGACTGTTATTAGTGTCGACAGCTTCAGTTTCATATACAATATTATTCATCTGAAATAATATTTAAAATTAGGTCTTAGGTAGGATTTCGTTATTTGATAATTTGTCAGCAAAAAAAACCTACTTGCAAGAGTGTTTGCAGTTCATGCGGTTCCTTATCACGCAGATAAAAGAGACAGTTGCGTGGATGGTGTGCGTGAAGACCAAGCTTGGCACAATACTCGCTCAGTCCACATCGAGCTCCCATTTTGAAGGGTTTCCCGCATCCGTAGCAAAACTCATACTTACATTGTGTACAAGTAAAATGCATGCAGCCACCTCTGGAACAAGCCCAAATAATACGGTTATTAAGACAGATTTTAAAGTTAAATTATATATTACAATTATTATTATTATATACAATTTAAATATCTATAAATTAATATTTTTAATTTACCTTGATAAAGAATATTTAAAATGGCATCTTGGACAATCCAGACCGTTTTCTTTGAGATGCTGTTGAACAGCTACTATAGATCGTTCGGGATCGTTGTCTTCTAACCAAACCGCGTATTGGTCGCATGATAAACCCTCATGATTCGAATTCCACTGTAAAAAATATTTGTTTTCTATTTTGTCGACACTATAACTTTTATGTTGTTCACAAAAGTAAATAAAAATTGACATACTAACAATGATTAACAATTATCAATATTTTTAATTTTAAAATAAATCTCACCGGTTTTCTACAATTTGCGCATGTCACAGATTTGCATTCAGGACAACGTAATTTTTTTTGTTTCGGGTGAACAAAAAAACCTGAAGAGCACTCGACGCACCATCTAAAGTTTGGATCTCTTGCCAGTGTTCTGTCTCGTAACTAAAAATATTTAAGATGGAAATATTTAGAATAAGAAGTAGAAAATATATTGACTATATTAATTTGATTTCGCTAAGCTTGCTTCGAGTACCTTTCTTTGAAACAATTCATGTATTTCTGTTTCTAATAATGTTTTAAGCAAAATATCCAAATGGGCGAAATAATCGAGCCAATTATCTTCAGGAAGATTTTCTAATTCAGGTTCCTTGCAATATGGACAAACGCAATCTACGATACTGCGTTCGGTAACTTGGACTGTAAAGTAATGATGAGCACACTCTCGACAGCATCTGTGTGTGCAACGTAACATGGATACCATCTGAAAATTAAGAAAACATTAATTGCCAATATGTACGTAAATTAACATTTGTAATACAAAATTTGAACGTTCTTTACCTCATGTTCAGGAAATTTAGAAGCACAAAGTTCACAGTCTTGATGCAAATATACAAGTGCTGAATTCAAATCTGCACATTCTAGGGCAGCTAAAAGTGCTGCCGGAGGATCAATTCCTTGGGAAACTAATTCTACTGCCAATTGTGCTTGTTCCCAAGTTTCCATAGCTCCTTCAGCAAGTAGCATCCTTGCTTGCCTCTAGAGTAAGAAAATGCTTTAAGTATCTTAATTATAAAATTAATTATAAAATATTTTAATTCGAAATATACCTCAGGAGAACCTTCAGGCAGGCGTACTCTGGCGAGATCAATTAATTGTCCAGAAATTTGTCGGATTGTTATTGGTTGCGGCATAGAAATTATTGTTGGTATTATTTCTTCATCCTTATTTACAATTTGTATATCTAGCTCTTCAGAATCACTTTCAGTCCACTCATCTTCAGTGCGACATGTCTCCCGGAAGAAATGGTCATTTTTCTTTGCTTCTAAACTTACATAATCTGGTGAATGTTGCTTGTTTTGGTGTACTGGCGGAGAAGGCGCTTGTTTTTTTTTATTAATTGTGGAAGTTGAAGCTTTTATTTCGGGCATTTCTTGTGTTTGGTTGGTTGGTTTAATTTTTTTGTCGTTAAAAAGTCTTGTTTGTAATTGTTTGACATGACCACTTTGGACATTTCCGAAATGACTTTTAGGAGGATTTGGAGCATGATATTGCTTAAGGCTAGCTCTTCGAATTGGTACCTTAGATGCTATTACTTTTGGCAAATTCTTGTTTTCTATTTTTTGTTTATTACTTTGTATTGTTTTGACGAGCTTTGGAATATTTGATTTATTAATGATAGCTGATATTTTAGTTTTCTCTTTATTATTTGTATCTGAGGCTTTATTATTTGAGTTCACTGTTTCAAAATGTCTGATTTCTGAATTCGTATTATCATTTGTTTTCATAAAATTTACTTCATCTATATCTAAGTCATCTGTTTCAGAGATAGTGTCTTTATCTTTTGTTGATATTGTTGCTTGTTTAATTTGTTTCCCCTCATCATTATTAAGTTCAGAGGTTGAATTTGCTAAAATGGATGTATTTATTTTTTTCGAACTTTGATTACTTTGCACTTTATTTTCTTCTTTGTCAGGGGGAATATTTAAGTCAGTTTTAATTGATCCTTTATTTTTGCTATTGTTAATCAGTTCTTCTGGAGATGTACTTACTTGATTTTCTTGGTTTCTTATATTTTCTAGGCGCGCACTAATGAATTTTTTTTTAAATTCGTTTATTATCAGTTTTGTAGGCGGGCTGGGATTGTAATAGCCTATATTTACTAACTCCTTAGTGTAGACCTTCGCATATTGTGGTTCTTGCATAATAATATTTTCAATATGCACATTATTACTACTTTCATTGGTATCTATTTGTTTCATTATTACATCTTCCTTTTTTTGTGTATTGTTATTTAGCTGCGCGTAAATTTCTTCAAAGGTATCGACTGCAGAAAATAAATTATTATTTAGGTCTTTCGTTTTTTCTCTTAGCTTTTGGTCTTGTGGTGTAATTACTATACTATGTTGTTCTTGTAAGCTTTGAGCTATCGAATTTAACATTTTTATATTTGTTTGTTTAAAATCTTCTAACTCATTTTCTACATGATCCATGGCTTCTTCAAAATTATCATTTTCTTCTGAACTAGTCCTTTGAATTGCTAATCTATTTTCGGATTGATAATTCGGATCATCATCACCGTTTGAGAGTTCTTTGTCATCAGATGTCAAATCTTCTGTTTCCTCTTCCTCCGTGTCGCTGTAGCTAGATTCTTTTTCAGAAGAGAAGTGTGATTCATTTATGCTTTCTTCCGTCTCACTTTGAGTGTCACTTTTTTCTGGCATGGAATTGATATCAGAAGTTATTTCATTTTTCATTTGTTGAATAATCTTTTGTGTGCTGTCAACTATATCACTAAGATTATTGAGTTTCTCTTCATTTATATCTAATTTATTATTACTATTACTATTTTCCATATTATCTCGCTTATCATCTATACTGTCATTGGCTTGATTTAGTTTTACTTTTTTTTTGTTTTCTTTTACAGCTTTAGGTTTACCATTTTCAGATTTAAAAGTAGGCGGAGATTTGATATTTGTTTTTATTTCAGATTCTTTCTCTAATATATTTATAGTGTTTTGTTTTTTACTTTGGTTTTCGAAATTTTGCTCAATTTTACTCTCTCTGGAATGATTGTCTGTTTCAAAATGACTATGTTTGCTTAGATTCGGTAATGGACTTGACCTGGCTAATGCGTTATAAGCATCGATAAAATCATTTTCAGATTGAGTAAAATCGGTTAAATGAGTTTTATTTTCTTGATATTTCGTGTTATTGCTTATGGTATCTTTTTCCTGAATAATTAATTGATTATCTAATAAACCCTTCAAAAGAAGTTTTTCATCAATATGAGGTATACCAGCTTGATTCAATAATATTTTTAATGTTTCTGCTATTTTGGTATTGTCCTTAGTATTATGTTCATTACTTCCTTCCATTACTGTTTGCTGATTATTTATATTTTTAATGTTTATGTCTAATGGTAAGTACATCCAGTCGTCATCTTGAAATTTATTTGCTGTTACTTCAAATTCATCTGAACTGTCGTCTGCTGAAATGTAAACGTGAATGTTATGATGATATATTATGATGGTATGGCTTTTATGTAACTGTTATTGTTTTTTGTGGTTCTTTAGATTACCGCGAATGCGGCTGGATAAAGTGGCTGGAGGTGCAGCATCATCATCTGCTCCAGTTGGCGGACCCCATACTAGACCTCGTAATCTGCCCTCTTCACCGACTACTATGTTTTCTGCCTAAAAGTATAATTTATAATATTGAGACCAGTCATCTATTTATTATTATTACGTTAAAATAAAATAAATACCTGCCGACGACATCTTTCAACACATTCATTAACCGCAGGCCACATTGCGCCTCTATGTTTTGCTAAGGCTGCTCTTGCATCAAGTTCAGAAACATTAACTCCCGGTGCCAATCTAGCAGCAGCCGCGCGTACTCCTGCACACAAACTCGGCCATCGTTCACTTAGCCAAGCTAATGGTGCTACCGGGTTCTGAGCTAAAGCTGCGTGAACTTCTGCTGCACTGAATCCGAGCCTTTCAGCTTCAGTCATTAAACGAGCGAGCTCTAAGCCTCTCTCAGCCTCTCTTCTCGATGCACCACCTGCCAAAGCTTCGAGTGATATGGCTCTGTTGTTTGATAATGGTTCTGGGGATGGAGCCTAAACGGGAGCATAAGTATATTATTAGAATATATATTTACAGCTATTTTAGTTTGTTTTTTAGTGACATATGAATATTTTCTGATAAATTAGACCATAAGACAAATTATAAACCAATATTCCAGAAACTGTCAACTAGCCTTATATATACCTTATATATCTTAGTTTATAGTATTTGTAGGTTACTTTTATGCTAACGTTTAACTATATTTAGCCTGTATGTGGATATCGGGTATGTGGATGTTGTTTCTTATTGCTATAAAGTTACCTCTGACCCATACATGCTCGAGCGTCGTACAGGACGTCTTCTCAAGTCCAAATGGGAAGCTCGTCGTGTTAGTCTACTTGTCCGCCGTCTTTCAGCTTCACTCCAGTCACCATTAGGGCTGCTGTCGCGAGGTTCACGCCATTCCCATCTACCGCCGCTAGTGCGCACACTTCGTTCGCTCTCCTAGGAGGCAGTTCGATATTTTTAATATGTTATAACCAGCTTCACGCTGTATCTCGCACTCAGCAGGGTAGGCAGAGTGAATCTATTGTTAAGACACTCCGTTCAACACTTTCCACCGAATTCTGGAGGCATTGAGTGTTGAGTGGCGGAATTCAACACCGCTCTTTGCCTCGACATCAGAGCGAATAAATGAAAATATAAATGTAAATAAATATTTCACTTTCTCGAGTGGGGATCGAGCCCACAACCAGTCGCGTTTACAGCCACACTTTGTGCCCCAACGCCATGAAAGGCTTCAACTGAATATGTTATATTCAAACATTAACAAAAACAATTACCCGGGTGTCACTTGATAAGGACATTCTGCTGTGAGATCTTTCTCGGGTTTCATCTCGTATACGACGACGTGGTCTTGAGCGAGAAACTGATTGTGCACGATCCCAATTGTTAGGCACTTCGTAAGTCTGAAAATGAACATATTTGCTCATCTTATGTAATTTTTATTTTTATTACTATACGTATGTGAGTGTGTAATGCATTTAAATATATAAAGTACACAAATATAAATCAAATCAAATCAAAAATACTTTATTGCACAAAGATACATAAAGGTACATGAAAATTATAGGACTTTAACATAGCGCAAGGGCGGCCTTATCACTGTAAGTGATCTCTTACAGGCAACCTTTTATATATATAAATATGCAATACATAAAATATATATGTATAAATAAATATTGAGGGCAGTCCTGGCGTGTGACCGTAAACACGACGGGTTGTGGATTCGGTCCCCCTTCGAAGAAATGAAATTTTTATTTAAATTTATTTTTTCATGTCTTCGCTCTGATGTCGAGGCAAGAGTGGTTTTGTGTTCCGCCACTTAATACGCAATGCGTCCAGAATTTGGCGGAACATGGGGAACGGAGTGTCTTATGGCTCTGTTGGGAGTTAATTTTTTTTGTTACGTTAGTAACTGCTTACTTGTGTAGAAATGCTCTGAGGCGGAGGGGAAGTCCCAGTATTAGTCCGACTTGATCTGGATAAAGGTCGCGTATCAATTTCGTGAAGTGGCGAGTTTCCAGCGGACTTTTTTTGAAAATTTGAGCTACTTATGGTGGATGATGTCCGTATTGGGCTTTCTCGAGGTGGAGAGGAACCGACAGAAATGCTGTGAACAGTCTTGGAAGATGATGATGTAGCTTTATTATCAACATTCGAAAGTCGATTTGAAGCGGCATTACTGGAAGAAGGGCGTTGAATATTTTCAAGTTCTTTAGGTGGTGAAGGACCAACTGCTATATCATGGCGATGACGCACTTTTACTACTCGTTCGTTACTTTGTTCTCTAGATGGAGGAGTAGTTAATCTAGTTATGGCTTTCATAATAGGTTTGTCTTCTCTTGGTGGAGATGGTCCACAGGCTGTTGACGTTCGTTCTTTAATTGGTTTAGTTTTATTGCCTCTATCTTCTGAAAACAAAAAATGTTGTTAAACAGATAATTTGCATCAAGATTTAAATTTCTTAAAATATGTTATTTATAGTACCCACCCCTTTTTAATTGAGGCTGTTCTATTATTTTACTAGCAGGCAAAGATTTTTCATTAATTTTAAGTCTTGTCATGCCATTATTGATTGTTTCTGTTATAATTTTTGGCTTTACTGTTGGCGTCCGACAGCATACTGTACAAACTCGAACACCGGCTTCATTTACAAAAGTGCAATGTTCACACTGCCAAGTTGAATTCGGCGGAGGCGGAGCAGGGCCTAAAGAGTCTTCTTGTTCTTTATCTTGTAAATCTAGATGTTCACTTTCAGGTTCACTTTCAGAGTCAGCATCACTTGAAGGTAGAGGTGGAGGAGATGGAGTCCGGTGTTTCGATCGTCGTGATGTGCGTGATCGCACACTCATAGCAGGTGATGGCGCACGAGAACCAGCCCGAGAGACTGCTCGAGATGGAGCTCTGCTTTCAGCTGAACAAATAAAATAATATAAAAAAAATCAGCTTCACTCTGTCTCCCGCACACAGCAGGGTAGGCAGACGGCACCTATTATTAAGACACTCCCTTTCCACGGAATTCAACGCCGCGCTTTGCGTCGACACCAGAGCGAAGAAATGAAAATATAAATTTAAATAAATATTTCATTTCCTCGAGTGGCGATTACACTCATAACTAGTCGATTTTGCAGCACAGTTTGTACACCTGCGCCACGACGACTAGCCTTATTATTTCTAAATTCTCTATTTTAAAATATAACATTGTGTTTGTTATACCTCTTCTATATGGTTGCGGAGTTTGTGGTGGATGAACGTGGGCGTGTGGCAGCACTCGTGGATCATGTGTGGCGTGTGAGGTGTGTGGTGGGCAGCAAGCTTGAGTCCAAGGACCTGGTCCAAACCATTGATGTTCTAAGTTAGCACAGCTGCCGTATCTCCAAGGATTTGTTGCGCAATGAGCACATCCAGTACACCCAGGGCCGCCCAGTTCCATCACGGAAGTGCCTCGTCTCAGAGGTCGACCCCAGCTTTGGGATGATACGTTTTCTTGAACCTCCCATGGTTCCAATGCTGGTGTTTGTTGTATCTGTAATAATTTAGATATAAATAGCACAAGGAAATAATATAGGAATAGTATTTTTTTTATTATTTATAATTAAAACATAAAAATATTCAGATAGTTACCATATTCGGAGGAATATTAAATCCTGACAATGATCCTCGATGTCTATTCCAGGACGAGAAATGTCCTAAGGTGTTTGTTTGATCTTGATTTAAAACAGGTGCGTTTGCGTGATTAATAGCGTTTGGCAAGTATGGCATACTGCCCATGTGTGGTGTCATCGTTGGTACATTAGCATGAGGATGCTGAATTTGCGGACGTTGTGTAGCTATGTGATTTACGTTTGTTATTGTCGCCATTTGGTTCATTTGATTATGACCTCCCGAAGGCATGGTAAGCGTAGCCCTACGTTGATCCAACGCAGGTGGACAGGGACTTGCACTTAATCGGTCTCCACTTATCTGCACAAATATAAGTTATTAATTTATTATTATAAATGAAATCAGAAAAATGTACAAGTGCCTTTGGTACCTTATGTCTCCGTGGCGGTGGTACTGGTGCTGCAGTTTTTGGCGGTAGAGGAGGCCGCTCGTCTCGTAGTTGTGAAAATGGAAGCGCCTGAAATTAAATACAATATATTCATGTTAAATACATTGTGTTATATGTTCTTTGTGTGTTCAATACCAAAAATTGTATGAAAAGATATTTTAAAGATATTTTGCCATTTTGGTATTATACATTCGATAGAGGTGTGAAGAAATAATTATATAACATGTAACATATAGAATAGACAATGAAGGTTTTTTGTCTTTATTGTTATTAATACAAACGTCACTTTGTAAACATAACATGTTCGATCATGGGCATGCCGCCAATATTATGACGCGAGTATTTATTTAGGACTAATCATCTCTATTAAGAGACACAAGGTGTTCTAGCTGCACGCAAAGTGTTAAACATAGAATTTAAAACAAATAGGAAAAATAAATTTCTTATATGGTCGATACTCTTTACTTTTTCAAATTTACATTTGAAAAATGAAGCAGTTCTGGGGGCATCTAAAACTTTATTTTAATGATTTTTATAAGGAAATCTGTCGTAAACTTTATTATTTAAATAATAAAGTTAGTTTAAAATACTCAAGTACAAGTTCTTTAAAGGAACCTGTTGTAAGGAACCTCTAATCAACGTTAACGTTTTATGTTGTTTTTGTTTTATTTCGCGTTGTAACATTGTTGTGATATTTATATATTATCAAAACTATTATTGTTATGTTAATGTTTTATGTACTACACATACATATATATAAACATAATGTATTAGTAGTGAAGTAGTTTACTACTATTAAAATTATAAATATTTTACTTGTCGTTGATGATGTCTTCGTTTGGGATGGCGATGGTACATGTCATCGCAAGACGCGCAGAGAGCTCGGCGACCGCACTCTGTGCACCGCACTCGAGCGCCGCCCCCGCCGCACAAGCCGCAAGAAGCGCCTGCGTCTAAGGGATGACCTGGAGCAGTTTATTTGGAAAACATTATAATTGTATTATCTAAGTTTATTCATATATTTAAACTTCATTTGTATGCTTTCAAATTGTTTTGGTAGTGGAAGCGTCTGCAGTAGTGTGTGACTTGATTTTAAGTTATAGGGCACGCTCAACTCCAATCTAAAATAATATCATACTATTTTAATAATATAATATATTAGTATCTTCTACGGTTGTACCTGTAGGAGGCCTAGGTGGTGGTGGCGGCGGTGGTTGCAGCTTAGCGTTCACATACTGTTCAGTGGGGAACTCTACTACTTCGTAGTCTGGCTCAGGTTTTGCCATCGGAGCACGTTGCGGGAAAGATCGCACTGACATGGTAGGCGTTGGTGGTACCGCCATGCGCGGATCGCGCCCTCGGTTTTTTAACATCTGAAAGTTATATGTACACTCTGTATTTCAAGGTTATTTTTAGGGTTCCATACCTCCGTACTTTTACCAAAAGGTCAAAAATGGACCCTTATAGGATAATTTTGTTGTGCATCTGCCTGTCGATATTGCTGCATTTTGCATGAAATTTGCCGCGTAATCAATCAATCTTACTCCCTTTCCCGATCTACATTTGTGAAATTTTGTCATGATGAAATGCGAAAATTGAACATTTATAGGTATTTCATAGAAAACAAATAATTACAAACTTATATTTGCAGTTCATTTTATACAAAATGAGTCCATATACCCAGAAAGCAATTTCTCTTAAATTTGATTTAAGAATAAAATGATTTTTTACTGAGTTCAACTTGTCCACATTATAAAGAGCGTAAGAGTAAGAGTTATAGCTATAACTATTTCATAGACGTAGCATGCTGAAATTACATACTCGTAGATCAGAAGAAAATGTTTGATGGAAACGAACACAGTTTCGTAACCTACTTCTAAAGAATGTGTATGTGAGTCGTGATCTCAGTATACGGAACAGGACTGTTAGTAAAATGTCACGTAGTTTAGTATTTAGGTTTACGTACATACATGCCTTTTTTTAATGCTTTACGCTTCAGAGGGAACCTAGTACTTAGTGTTAAGATATTTCGATCCTACTTCTGTACCTAACTTCCCGTCGAATTCTGGAGGTATTGCGTGTTGTGCGGAACTCAACTCCTTTGCCTCGCCACCAAAGCGAGGAAATAAAAAAAAGTTTTTTTACTATAATTGTTATACAGTCTAAAATGATACTATAATGTGTGTTTTTAATTTGGAATGCGGCTTGTTTATACTAACAGTAAACGTAAGTAGATTTAATTATGCCTTATTCATCTATTCATATAGTAGAACAAATATTTGAATATTTTAATGTCTTTTTTTAATTGATACGAAGCAGAAAAAAATATTGAAAAAAAAACATTCGGTTTAGGATGACTCCGGGACTTGAAGTGGTAATTATTTTTCAATTTGTACAAAAATACATCTCTGTATTTTAATCGTTCTTTTATATAAAAGTTTGTACAGTAAACTTCTATAAGCACTACACAACGTAAGCTTTGTTCTTTGTAGATATTTTCATCACCAATTTGTAGCATAACTTATTAAGACATGAAATAGTTAAATCCCGGTTTCTGTCTAATTTATTTAGTTTCTTTTAGCGTTTTTAAGAAATTTTTTAACTTTAAGTTTATAATTTTGGAGTTTTATATCTTTATGCTAAGTCAATGTCAATATACGATAAATATATATAAAAAAATGTTTTTATACATTATACATATTTATAGTAAAAAAAAGTTTTCTTCCATTCTTAATAAGACATTGCCATTATTTATTTTATTTTCATTTAATCTATCACTTTAAAATATTATTTAAGCATATGTTTTTATAATATTAATATTTATTTAATAATAGGATTGAATCTGTGCAAAATGTATAGCAGCTACGACCGGGATAAAGCGGGCGTTGCCGCGTCGCAAGCGCTCGTCGACCCATTTATTCCGCCTCTCATATCCCAAAATATCTAAAGTATTTACATAGTTAGTGCAATATATAGGTTGCAAATTACAGAACCCGTCCATTAATAGATAATGATGTAAATTATGAGTGTTCATTGAATAATTAAATAAATAATACTTGCCTTGACGATATCAAACTACACTTAAACTGATAGCACTTTGAACTGGTTGATTTGACATCCCTGTACATAGAGATAACAATTTGGTTGGAGTCACACTCGCGGGAATAGAGCTCAAGGGATAGGAGACGCCCAGATCGTGGCCAGCGCGCGCAGCACTGGCGTGCCGGTGCTAATCTTGCCCCCTATCCGGATAAAATTGACAGTGTGAAGACGCGTGCGCCGCCACCGTCTCTATTTCTGTTCGCGGCCGTGTTGCCCTGATTCTACTAAAATTACTACGCGCTTCTATTTCCGCACTCCACTCAATGCGCTCGTCAAGCACACCGCCAATTTGTTTTTCTTAGCGATCGTCGTCTTTTCGATACTTTTCTTTCTTTTTGTTCGAATGTTAGTTTAGGTAATGCTTTATTACAACCTATAATAATTACAATAGTAATCCATATATCGGAACAAAATTATATATCAACTATTTATATGCTTCTCTTCATCCATCCATTATTTATTTTGTATGATTATTATTTTTCTATTAGTGAGTAGTTAATTATTAATCAATAATAAATATTAGTGTAAAATTCTATATTTTACTAATATATAAAAAACTTGTGGTGTCTTAAATCGAACAATTTTGAACTTACTGACAAATATTTGTCATACTCATAGCAACGTGATGTCAATATTTATTGTTGCATGCACACAATTAATTTGATGATAATCAACAATGGACTTATTGCATAAATTTAAGAGACAAGGATACTTTACTGCTGAACTTTATCATTTACTTTCTAAGAAGAAACTAACTGAAACGAACGATGAGGTAGGTACTTAATACTTCTGTTGTGTTCATTTGTAAATAGATACTTACATATTTAGGAGAAAGGTGTATGAGATGATGCCCTTAATGAAGAATGCTTATTAAAACAGAAAATACAGCATTATACCTAACCACTAATGGGCCAGTCATTGCATTTAACCATCTAAAACAAAGAATTAAAGTTATTTTAGTTCGCAATCATTAAACATTGTTTTACTTCCAAAAACTGTGACCACGCCACCGTTACGATTTAAGTACGGCGCTTGTAGTTTCGCTACAAAGATTATTATCATCTTACCCCCAGGGAGACGATTCTCATATATTTTTCAAGCAAACTCTGAAATCTATTTTACTTGGTAATTAGTATAAAACGATCGTTCGACAAACGCTTGAACAATAATCTAATAATAATAAAATAAAGAAATTGAGTAAATCCTTTAAAATATTTTTTTAATAATAAAAAGATCGTTAAATATTTTTAATAAAAAATACCTTAAAGGATGTATTGCGAATGAATGTAATGGCATCGTAAAAGTGATTCAACATTGCAGATCGTTCCATCTGAATATGAAAGAGAAATGAAGATGACAACTGCAGAGCGCTTACAGACCTTAAATAATATTTTCATAGAGAATATAGTGCATTCTGGTAGCACTTGCAAAATTGTTCTCTCATTTACCCCACCATTGATCATCTTCCAAAATTTTAAGCCAAACGAAAAGATTGTAGCAAAATTTTCAGTTAAAAACATAAGTAAGGTATAAATTGTCTATCTTACTCTACCATAGAGCTTAGAGCTAAATATTTAAAGTTTTTTTAATAAGTTATTATTTTCATATTTATACATCTTCTACCAACCTACTGAAGATGGCAGCAAAAACTGAGTGTAAATACACTCCGTTCAACACTTTTCGCCCTATTTAACATTCTGAAAATTTTTGTATATAGAGGATAACGGAAATAATATTACAATATTACATTTTTTATCTTTCAGTTAATTAATTTTTTTAATTACTAAAGAATTTGAAACTTAAGTATTATATATTTTTGAGGTAGAGTCCAACTTATTTGAATATGGTGTGTAAGGAATCATCTTATTTCTTTGTTAAACCTTGCGGAGGACAATTACTGTCACGGCTAGCCCCCGGTATCAGCGTGACGTTTGCGGTCACGTTCCAGCCCGTACAGTATGAAGATTACACACATAGAGTAACATTCTATACTGATTTAGAACAATATGTGGTCCCTTTAATTGGTAATATATTCTATGTTAATTTCTGTAATAAATAAAAGTCATTGGTTATTTTTTGTCTTAAAGACTTTCATCTCTGTTAAATATGATAAGAGTAAAATGGTATAGAGTCGATTACATTTAATGTTCGCATAAGAGTGTATCTAAGTATTTTTGGTTTTTAGCGATGGGCCCAAGACCTGTATTTGATTTTCCTAATCAGATTATTGTGCCAAAAACGCCATTGAAGATTGAAAATTATTCTATGTTGGCAATTCACAATATAGGGACGGTACCGGCAGGCTTTACTCTGTCAACTAAATGGTTTTTATCATTACATTGGTTTAGCTGATATATACATAATATTATGTAAATAGTTGTAACGTTATATCTATGATATTAGTATAAAAAGCTTAATTTTAATTTAGAAAGAGACTTGTAAAAATACTAATTAAAAATCAATGTTGTTCCTTAGAAATATATAAAGAAAAAATATTAGCTATAGTTTATATACAAAAACCTAATAATGCTTAATTATGTTGTATATCATTACTTTATTTTCTTGATGATATTATTTATTTTTAGTCCCTTTTCTGTACACCCAAAATCCGCTTATTTAAGCCCAAATGAGAGGATTGATGTTCAAGTAGCATTTAAAACAATGCATCTCGGTGACACGCAGGGCATCATGAATGCTACTTTTGAAACGGGTAAGTCGGATATTTAAATGTATCTTCACATTTTTACCCGACTGCGGAGAAATCCAATAGGAAGGTTATGTTTTAAAGCGTATCTATGTATGCGTGCATGTCCGTTCCTTTGTTCGCTTGTAACTTTAAATCAGTGAACCTATTTTGATAAATAATACCTTGTTGGATTTGTCTTGATGGCGCGAGTGTCGCTGTATATATTAATTTAGTAAATGCAGTATGGTTCCTTGATATTAGAGTTTAATTTTAATACTGTTTTATGTCTAAAAGGTGAGAATTTTCGTATCAAATTATTTGGGTCCACCTACATTGTTAATATAGAACTGGAAAAATATGTGGTTAGATTCTTAGACACATTCAATACGATGGCCAGACAGCAGACATTCAAAATAAAGAACAAATCTGACCACGTCCTCACCTACGCGTGCATGAAAAATAGTTGCGTGTACAACGGTCAGATGATAATTTATTTATATTGAAATAATTTTCCTTTGAAAAAAATTTGAAATTATAATTTAAAGAGAAACTTATAGATTTTGAAGAAAAGTTAAAATTGGCTACAACATTTTACGATTTTAAAGAAAGTGAAAAGGCGAAATGTAACAAATTAGTGTACTACGATGTGTTAAGTAGCGAGGAACATGAAAGAGTGTACACGAGAATATTTATTGACGAAGTCCATGCGCTGGTTGCAGACGAGGACTTGTTATTTCAATATACTCATATGTCTGTCGCACCCAATGTAAGAAGTACCTAAATATTCAGAATAAAATAGATAATATTTCATATTACTTAGTTATATCTATTAATAACTATTAATTTATACTCATCATCATCATCATCAGCCTCGTCCACTGCTGGACATAGACCTCTCCAATGGCACACCACTGAGCTCGATCTTCAGCTTTTCGCATACAGTCGTTGCCCGCCACTTTGCGAATATCGTCACCCCATCTAGCTGGAGGACGTCCTACATTACTAATACTCACTAATACATAATTGAAAGAAATAGAAAATTACACAAACATTTTTCTGAAACCTGTGAAATTATTATATTTAATATAGTTTTATTTCTCGATCAATATCTTGTTAAGTCATTTAGTCTAAATTAATCTAAATTAACTTATTATATTTTGTGAATAATTTTCAATTTAAATATAATTTAAGAAAGGAAAGCTCTGGCCCAATAAGACAACAGAGCTCACTATATCATTCGCTCCCAAGGCCATAGGGGAGTTCGAGGCAGTTGTATACTTGGACGTGGACGGCGTATATGACCGAATTCCTTTGAAAATAGTCGGCACATCATTACCACCTCTCATAACTTTGAACTTGGAGACACTGGAAATGGACCGAGTGTATATAAATAAAACCTATAATTACAAAATAATCGCTACAAATAAAGGTTTAATATTTATTTAATTTATTTTATATCTTTAATATTCATTGAATGTGATAACTTTATAGCTTTAATATTCATTAATTGTGATACCCACTGGGAACTATTTAAAGATTAGGTAAATTTAAATGAAAAAAAATAAAAATATAGAGCTCAACTGGATTAAAAATATACATAATAAAAGAATACAATTACAATTTGCAGGACATATAAACGGTCTTATAGTTTATAAAGTTGTCCCCCCTTTATTTGGAAGTATCATTAGCTGCGATCCACAAATGCTCTGCCTAAGGCCAGGCGACAGTGACAGCTTCGACATATCCTTTTTGAACTCAAACCAAGGACCGTTTTTTGAAGAAATTCATTTCATTATACGGGATACGAATGTTGTTATAAAGTTATATTTGAAGTAATTTGTTACTATTACTATTTAAATTAATATATTTTTAAATGTCTTTAGCTGAGTAATGATTTAATTTATGAGATATTGACAAAAAATCTTTGCTGGTTGTAAATTATTGTACCTTATGTTTAAAACGAATATACTTAAATATAAAATAAAGTTTACTTACTTACTTACTTTATAATTTATATTCGAAATCAAGCCTGTTACAATTAAAATCCTTAATATTTAAATATTTATCATTTTAGAGGCGTCGTGGTATATCCTTCACTCATGTTTAGCACACCATGTCTAGATTTTGGTTTAGTTAGCTTGGGTAAGTTAATTTCTTTTTATTTAAGTTCTCTAGATTTTTGTCGTTATTAAATATTTTTATTATATTTTAAGGTGTCCCTAAAACATTAGAGTTAGACGTTATAAATGAGTCTCAAGTGGATGTCGACTGTAGTGTAAAGATATCATCAGATGGTCCAGAAATGAGTAGTATCACGCTGACTGATTACTCTGTAGCGGACCATCCAAAACCTCTCGTGCCCCAATGGCCGAAAGAATTTAATATAGAACCTTATAAAATTCATATGTCACCTGAATCAAGAATATCTATACAGGTAGGTACAATGTTTTATGAATTTGTATTCGTACCATTGATTTTGAAAAGAGCAACTGTTGAGTTTCTTGCCGGCTCTTCTCACCAGAACTGCCTTCCGAACCGGTGGTAGCTTTTTGTTCATATGTTTATTCGACGATTCAAAAAAGCTTATTATAAGTTTATTTGAATAAAGAATATTTTGAATTTGAATTTGAATTTGAATTTGTATACGTCATTTTTTTCTACGCGTAATGTAGGGCAGAGAAATTAAGAACAGAGAAAAATAACTCCCTTCCTGAATGTTCCCCAAATCTCGATTCAAATCGAAAACAATTCAACATGGCTTCAATGAGTTCTGTTAAAGTCCTGTATTTATTTTTCGTTATTAATTTATTTTCAAAATGCCTTTTAAGGTAACTCTAACAGCGAACCTCATCAGAGCTAATCAAACATCTCTTGAACTGGAGTTGGACAAATCGGACAGTCCGCCTATAATATTGCCAGTGACTTTTAATGCTAGAGTTCCGGTAGTAACTCCTGCACCCGATATAAAGTTGAGAGCGTGTTTTTTAGACTTTACATACAATTTGGAAATCAATGTGGAATGTAAAGACTTTTGGGGATATTTTGTGTTGGAAAAACCTGAGGTAATATTGCCTTTTTTTAAACTCAAGACTTCTATAATTTATATTATTATTTTTAGTCATATGTTTGTATAAATATATATTTTTCTAAATTCTGCTAAAGGCACTAGTCAAATTTAATTATTAGTACATTTTGAGTTAGGAATATGATATATTCTACGTATTATACAATATGTAAATTATAAAGTAAGAAAGTCTAGACATCAAGCCAATGTTAGATTGGGTACAATTCAAGGTGTTACGAATAACAATTAACTATGTGATTCATGTCTTGCTCACGCGCCAGACCACTCGAAGCTCAAATTTCCTATACTTCTGTCTCTAATTATACTTATATTTAGATTATACAAATATAAGTTAGGTAAAAGAATGCATCTATCTTTACTTTACGTCTCTTACAAATTTAAATTTATGTTAAAAGTTCGTATAAAATGTTATCTAATAATTCTTTAGCATTCAATAATTCCGGTTACATTTCAGTATGGTGTAATTTCTACTCAATTGTTACTCTTATATTAGTTTCCATGGAATTTGTAGAGCATTCCTAAAATGTAAATAGATTTGAACATATAAATTTTATATGTACATACCTATATATAATTTAGCTTGACGCTGTTTTCTGGTAATAGCAGAGTAGGCAGATTGATCCTGATGTTAAAATACTCGGTTTTCCCACTTGCCGCCAAAAAAACTTACAACGTTGGTTACGTCGGGCTCAATATATATATCCCCAACATGTATTTTTTTGTAAATATCCTTCAAATGCCATTAAAGTAAATTTTATATGAATTTGCAGACTGATTCAGCCTTAGAGGTAAATGTTGTATTGAAAGAAGAATTAATTGAACCAAACAGCACAATAATACTTCCAGTTACTATTAAGACTAGTGTTCTTGGCATTTTGGAATATGACATTCGGTATAGAAGCTAAACATTATTTTGTTTCAGTTACATGCATCCTCAGCAGTTTCTGAAATAGACTGAAGAGACTTATTCATGTATCACTCCTGTAGTTCTCTATTGTAGCTCCAACAAAGATATTATTAACTATTCACAATAGGAAATATGTTGTTATCTTTTATTTTCATATTCAAATATTGTAAATTCATTTGTACATTTTTACTTTCTCTCACGGTCAAAACGAAATAAGTACTTGTAAAAAGCTAAAACGAAAAATTAAGTATGTTTTAAATATCTTTTCAAGTAATAGCACTGTAATTATGATTTTACTTATACCATGTTAAATAATTTATAAGTTATTAATCACATAAATTTTCAGGTTATATATATTTGGTTTATCCACACCAGTGGATGTGTGCCATATAACAGTATGCGGAGTCCGACCGATCGTTACATGCAGCCCTACAGCCCTTCACTGGGGTCAAGTTAAACTATTAACACGAACTCAGAAGACTTTGATTCTTTGTAACGATTCTCCAGTGGTCGTCAATTTTAAAGTTTTCTTGGTAATATTTTTGTTTTTGGTTTCATTCTTGTCCTACCAGGAACTTAGTGTTAAATGCACTTTTTACCACTTTGTGTATATAAACATAGGTTGCGACAAAAAAAGAAAAAATAATTATTAAATAATATACAGGTATTAATTTTTAATTTTTCAGCTTAATCGTGATGGACGGTGGCAAATTACGCCAATGGAAGGTCATATAGAACCAGAGTCGGAAAGCGAACTATCGGTCACTCTGTACTTAATCGATGCAGACAGCTATTCTAATAAAGCAGTTATTCAATTAGAAAAAGTTAAAGATATTGTAAGTTGAAAATATCATTTATACCTACATATTTTATTGATTTTATTTTTACATATTGCATAATTGTATTTGAAACAATTACTTAAGAAGATAAGATCTTCATACATTTTTCGTATTAGGTATGGTATGGTAGTATGTTATTTGACATCATCATATTTTCACTATTATTTTTTTGGTATTTAGTTTGTGCCACTGTCAGCAACTGGCGAAGGTACAAGTATAATAGTAGGCGAAAGCAATGACAAAGTAAACCTTGGCCGCCATTTTACTAAGATACCATTAAATTGTAAAGTTGTTATGGAAAATTGTGGCACTCGCTTGCACGCTTTGGAATGGAGCGAGCATTATAAGGCTCCTAAAAGTAAACAGCAAACTTCGTTAGTACTCAACTTAATTATTCATTTTTACAAAATAAATAAAATTTATTACAAATAAGTATTTAGTTATAATATGATGGCATTTAGTTACAAGTTTAAATTTATTTTATTAAATTTATTTTAAGTGCATACCACTTAAAATAAATTTTATTTTCTATAATAACATTATGGTCGAATCGATATATTAATTAGTATCTATTTAAATTAAGAATTACGATTCATATTATTTTTTTATTGTAGGGGATTTTTTCATATGGATCCGAGAATATTCAAAATGGCAGCAGGAGAGAAATTGGAATTAACAATAGGTGGTTTGTCGTATAAAGTAGGATTTATTAATGAAATGTGGTACTTAGTTGGGAGCGTCGAAGGCATCAATAAAAAGGAATTACTATTGGAATGCCAGGTTGTTGCTGAATTTGTCGATCCAAAAATTGAACTATCATCGTCTGTAGTCGAATTTCAATATGACTATGGACCTTATAACGAATTTTACAAATTAACTGGTAAGTCTGCATATCGACTTAATAAATCTTTAAAATGTATTATAAAATATATTAAATAATTATATATTTTTTTCAGATCTTGTGACTATAAAAAATGTTTCCAAATTACCATTGGACACAGAAATAAGCGTAAAACCACCATTTGCTATAATACAAAAGCATACTGGTTACAAAGTTTCACCTCTTGAAGAAAATCTCTGTGGTTGCGTGTGTTACAAAGAGTCCGACTTAAATATACCGTCTATTTATAATGGAAATGAAAAAGAATCTAAAATTTTTATTGACTATCTGACTTTAAAACCCGTCGATCCCTTACGAAAAGGTCCTCTACATTTTTTCCAAGATATAAATAAAATTAAATGGGCATTTAAGCTTACTCATTTGGTAGAAGAAAGGTTAGAAGATCAAGACGTAATAAAGTTACAGATTTTGTTTGATACAAGTGAACATTTGTCACTTAAATCTCGTGTTTACTGTGATCTACTGCGAATTAAATTTAAAGGACATAAGAATAAGGTAAGTACTAAGTAGGTACATTTAGTACAGCAGCATATGATCATCCTAACAAACGCTATAAATACGTTTTTTTATGTTTCTAGGATGGAATAAAACTAATAGGTCACATTAACTTTCCTAATTTACTCATTTTGTCTCCTAAAGTTGACTTTCAATGTATTCCAAATGGCAGTATTGAAAGTAGAACTATTAAAATACAAAATGTTACTCCTTTACAAGCCTGCTACAAATTTAACTGGAAAAAGTGTTCTATAAGCATGACAGCCGTAAGTTTTATACATCAAAATAAAATATAATTGAAAAATGATTATATCTTTCATATTTTTTCTTTTAATTAAAAAACCTTTGATTATATTAGCCCGAAAGCTTCATTTCAACAAGTAAATCTAGCTTATATGAAGCTTCTATTATGAAACCACCTATAAGATCATTAACGAGTAAGTAAAATTTGCTATCTATTATTTTAATATTTTATTTGTTTTTAAAATAAGTCATAATTTTTTTATGAATTTGGTAGATGTTGCAGAACTCACTGAAATTTTAGCATGTCGAACGCCAATGGTGTCAGTTGTTAGTCTATCTCATGTCACAGAGGTACAGCACACGAATCGCCGTATTAATGAAGTTAATGTTAATTTAACACACCCTCAAGATGCATTGTACTCGAATAGTGCATGCGTACTAGATATTCCTTCATTTGATAATAGATTTAAAAAGAAAGTAACACCTATGCTAGACAATGAATATGAATTAGAATTCGAATGGAAACATAAATTTTCAATGCTTGATAAGAAAGATTATATTTCCGTGAATGATGTATTTCAGCTTATTCCACATTCAGGATTATTAAAACCTAACGAGATACAATATATTAATGTGGTTTTTAAGCCTAAGCCAAATATAAATGTTCGTGCTTTATTAGAATGTGAAGTTTTAGGAGGGCCACCGGAGTCGATTGTAGTTACCGGTCAAAGTGCAAATTTAATGTACCAAATAAGTACTCACAGAGTTAACTACAAAATACGTTCGTTTCATGAAAACGCAACGCAGCAGTTGGATATTTTAAATGTTTCACAATTACCATTTGAAATAAAAACTTATTTAACTGAAGCAAAATCTAAATATGATCTATATGGTAATATTCTAAATTTAATTCCTTCAGAAAAGCTTTTGGAACCAGAAGAGCAAATAGATATTAAAATTGAGATTAGGCCTGGTGTTATGGGATATTTTCATAGAACATTTTTATTAGAAATTGGTCATTTACCAGTTTTTCCTATTGAAATTTTTGGATGGGGTGTTATACCACAAATTTATTTGTCATTGCCAAGACCGGGGATGTTAGAGGTTTTATATTTATTTGTAAATAAGTCAAATATGTTTTAATTAGTAATCTAAAATTAAAGTTCGTTAATTATTTTTTGTTTAGCTTGATTTCTCCTTGGGGTATGAGGCCATATGTACATTAACTTCAGAATATTTAGAAGCCGTTAACGAAATGTTTCACCATGACAATTCAGAACATTTAAATACGCCGTTAGGAGAAAGATGTTTTGAAGAATCGTTTTTTCAACAAGATTGGCATATATGCTCTATTTGGGTGATAATTTTATTTAGAATTTTTTATGCCCATTACTAATCCGAATTAATTTTAAATTGCTAGTTTTATAATTATCAAAATAATTCTAATAATTTTAGGATACTTATGCTAATTTTATATTTTAGGATACTTATCCATCAGTAATGGATATTGATTTGGCTATAGAAAGGTTGCTGGCGACAACATACATCTCTGTACATCCCGAAATATTACATTCCTATTTCTCATCATCAAAGATGGGACCGATATCTGGTTTCTTTACGATTCCCTACATTATCGACTATGGTGTCATAATTACTGGGACTACTGTATGTATTTTTATAACAATTTTTTTAAGTTTAGATATTAAGCTAATAAGTAACAATTTAAGGTGCAATGTACCGTCGATGTCGTCAATTATGGCCCAATACTTTCAAAATTGCATATAGTAAAAGGCACTCACATTCCAACTTGGTTAGGAATAAAATTATGTGGAAAGTTAAGCCCAGGAGAAAGTGGGAAGCTTGAAGTTACATTTTCACCGACTTCATTAGATTTTATTGAATTAGAACAAAATGTGGAGACGTCATTTAATATAGAGGTATGGTGACTTAGTCAATTTAATTTATTAATTAAGTATGAGGTTAGTCTTAACGCAGAGGTACGCGGCAAGCGTGCGACTGTAAACGAATCTGGCAGGGATGCTATTCCCACTTCCTCGTTTTGGTAACGAGGTAATGTGCGGCGTTCAGTTTTGCCACTCAAAACGCAATACCTCCAGATCTATACCTGCGGGATACAGCATAAAGCAAAAAAAGTATATTTAAAAATTTAAGTCAAAGTTAATATATAAAAGTACATAACAGAATATGTTTGATCAATACGTATTTTTTGCCTTTTACGAGATTGACGCTGTTTTTTTCCCTATTAATTCACTGAGACTCTAGAAAATTCATTGATTCGTTAGTCAAAGAGACAGGAGAGCCAAACAATACGGTGTCTACCTACACCTTTCACCTCGTCAACTGTCATTAACATTCTTCCACTATCAGTGGTTACTATGTTTCCAAGATTAACTGAGGTCTCCTCCTCCTTGTCTTATCACCCACTCGTTTCCTTAAGTATTTGTTTGGGATCAAATTCTATTTCAGGAATATTGTTTTTAAATAAAGCTAATGCATGTAGAACGAATCACGCTTGATTACCTACAAAATCGTATTTTTTTTCTAAAGGTTCCATATGGCGTTACGATACCTGTGCAAATAAAAGCTTTATGTGCCGTGCCTTACTTAATGTCTAACGTGAAAGAAATAAACTTTGGTTCTGTAAGATGTGGTGATAAAATTATATCTTCAATACCACTTAAAAATGTGTAAGTAATTTTTTATACTAGTTACCTAGTTATACTAGTTAAGCAGTAATAAGTGTCTTTATAAATGTAATTTTCTTGTAGAGGAAAGCCAAGTTGCGTATGGTTTGTAACACTGCGACTAAAATCTCCTGGTTCTAATGCTATGGCAGTACTTGAGAGTTCTGGAAAATATGAGCCAAATGAAGGAGGATGGTTAAGTATAGCTTTTAAGCCGACTGTGGAAGTGAGTTGAAATATTTATTCCTAATAGAAAGAAATATCCAATTGACATATTGAATAAACAAATTGGAAATTAGCATACATGATACTAGTAGTATTGACATTAAGATACTCTTGGTATTATTTGAAATAATATCAAGCATTGCATCATTCAATGTGAAAATTGCTTGACTTGAAGAATTGTCACGTTCCGCCTAAGTCGAGTGTGCAAGCGAGAGCGTGGAATAAACAATAGAAGAGAGGCATCATTGTTACATAGCACATTGTTAATTGTAATTAATCTGTCTAATTGAAGTAAAAAAATATATTACGATTTAATTAATTTAAACATCTGAATGTCAATTTATCGAAAAAAAAATTGGTGGAGTGGAGACTCCACAACCAGTCTTTTGTTAATATATTCTAATTGTTGCTACTTATTAATAATATTCGATAACATTCTCAGATGTTATACGAAGGTCTCCTGGTTTTTAAGTTTCATATGAATCCTAACAGAATGATAATACCCGTCATTGGACAAGGAATTTTGCCTCAAGTGCATGTTATTGGCCCAAATATAAACTTTGCACCAACACTTCCTTGGGCTGAAACAACGGAAATTTATTTTGGACTTACAAATCCATGTCCGTTTCCAATTGAACTTATAATAGCACATAGCGATAAGTAAGAAGCTAGTAACTGAGTTGATTATATTTAAAATATATAAAAACATATATTTAATGATACTAATGATATCGTAGGTTTTGGAGAGAAGAGGACGAAGTGTATCTGTTACTTTATAAATATTACAACAAGCCGGACGAGATGCTTTTACCAGCCATAGAACCCGGTTCTGGAATGCCAATAGAAATTACAATTTTTTACAATAAATTCAAAGAACGAGTGAAGAAGTAAATTATGATGCTTATTATTTCTATTACTTTTATGTTATAATTATAGTAAAATATCACACATAAATAAATATGTTCGAACTTTACTTACAGATGTAAAGAGGAAGAATATCAAGCAACTATTCCTCTAGCAGTACGTGCATCAACATCGTCAAGGTGCTATTATATTATCGACAAATGATGGTCTATTAGCTTTATCTATTTTAACTTGGTAATATTAAAAAAGATATAGCCAAGCACCAAATATTATCGCAGTTTTAGTAAGCTAAAATATTTTCTATACAAAACTATATATGTAACTCTGAATATATCTAATTGTATGTAACTACGTAAGGATATGGGGCCGTCGTGGCGCAGTGGCACAAGGGTGTGACTGTAACGCGACGGTTGAGGGCTCGATCCCCACTCGAGGAAGTTTAATATTAATTTACGTTTATATTTCTATTTCTTCGCTCTGGTGTCGAGGCAAAGCGCGGCGTTGAGTTCTGCCACTCAACACACAGTGCCTCCAGAATTTAGCAGAAAGTGGGGAACGGAGTGTCTTAACACTAGGTTCCTACCATGCTGTGTGCAGGTACAGCGTGAAGCTGTTTTTTTTTTTAAATAATAACCAACGGCCTTGTTTCAGAAAATCAAAGAGTCCAAGAGCTACAGCTAAATCCTTGGCCGCAAAAGAGGCCGCTACCCCTAAAGTACATAGAACTGAAAATGAAATTGTGGCAGGTCAGTGTTAATAATAAAGTACAAAATCTACAATAATAATGTATTAGTATTTTTTAGTTATTTATAAGTTTTAAAATAATTTGGAAATCATTTATGTGATTACATTTTTTTAAACCTTTCGTTTAGACGTGATGAAGGAAATGAGAGAAGCTAAAGTTGATCCATTAGCGGAATGCCTTAAAGCATTTGAAACTGTCGCAAGTGTTAGTGACACGAGTAAACATTCTAATGGAATTTTAATTTTTATGCACGGATCACCTTGTGAAGGTTATTTATAATTAATAAAATTAATATTTAACTATTTAGAAAAGTGAGCTACGATTGTTAGTTGATTTAATCACATTGTAACTAAAAAATAAATACCTATTATGTAATTTATGGTAAAATTACAGAAATTCAATGTCAAGAAATGGCATATACTATCGGTAAAGCTTTGTCGTTACCGACTATCAATATAGATTTGTGTATCGTAGATGCATTATGCGTTTGCGATTGTCCAGCAAAATCAGTACTCACACAAGCCATCAACGAAATGTATGAGATTTCACGTAGAAATGTTGCAAAAGTGGATTCTGATGAAAAAGAAGAGGCCGAAGGTATAAAGCTTTGAAACAAAATTGATCTTTTGTATTTCTTTTTCGATTATTTAATGTTTTGTACTAAGTTAATTTTAGATGGTCATACGTGTCAAAAAAAACGTGACACGTGTGTAAAAAATATTACAGAGTGGAGAAATAAAAATCGTTTATTCCCTGAGTGGACATCGAATCCACAACGATCGCTTTTACAGTCAGTGTGTGGGACACTGCATGCATGCATGTGTTTGTAGTTATTATAATTGTCAAAAATTCAATCAAAATATAGCTTGAAGTTACAACATTACTGGGTCTTAAGGATATAACGAAAGATTAGCTAAATAGGATATGTCGTCGGCGTCAGTACAGGACCTCCTAAATTAAGAAATACGTTTTTTACAGTAGACAAAAAATTGATAGGTATATTTTTTTTGCGAAAGGCAGTTACAAGGTCTTGCACTCACACCGCCGATATCTAGATGCACTAAGGGCCCAGACAAGGCTATGTGGGACAGTTTATGTATAGATATATTAATATTTTGTAGCTGTACCTGAGGAGACGGATGATAGTTTCGATATATTGTTGAAAAAAATTGAAATGTTAGCAAACTATAAAAATACGAACGCTCCACGCTCTAAAGCGAGTGATAAAAAGAAAAAAAGATCCCCTAATTCTTCCCTTGTATCGCATTCAGTTCTTGCTGCAGTGGGATCCACATCTATGTTTCAAATGGTAAAATATATAATTATTCTAACAAAGAAGTTGTATTATAAAAAATAATTTTAAATTGTTTATAAACCTTTTTTGGACTCTTATTTAAATTTAGAACAAAAAGGATATACCAACGATTATTATTTATATAAAACATTTGTTACTATAATGTTTACCTAATTTACTTTGCGCAGGAATTAATAGAAGAACTACTAACATCGTATTTTAAGCTGCCAAAATTTGAAAGAGGGTTTGTTGTGGACACATTGACCAGTTTAGTTTTAAAAAGTCCACCAGTGGCACTAACGACACTTATCAAATGTAAGCACCAGATACGGAACATACATTTAATACTATGCCATTCTGATTTTAATAAGTGGGCTCAGCAATACGAAGAAAATCACCGGGAGAACGAAGATGTTGATGAGTAAGAGTTCTATTTTTATACTCCGTTTCAACTTTTATTTATATTAGTCGAGTTGTGCAAGTGTTTATTTGAAGTGGAATAAATTCAAATAGAAAATATGAAACAAGTCCATTATTACAACATAGATTAACAATATATATTTAATTATAAGCATTTCATTTCTATTTTACATTATGTACACATTGCTTTTTAGAAATGTATCTAAGATATATGATGATGAAGAAATAGAAGAAATTGTTGACTCTTTTGATAATATGGAAGCTGAAGAATATGAAAACGCAAATCCTGAATTAAAAGCTTTGTACATTGACTATGGTTTAGAGGAAAGGCGTCTGAAACATTTAGCAAAATTCACGTAAGTCAATAAAAGTTACTTACATTTCCATCCATCCATCAGCCTTTTAAGGTCCACCGCTGGACATAGGCCTCCCCCAATGCTCGCCACTCCGTCCGGTTCTGCGCCCTTTCCAGCGGGTTCCCGCTGTCTTCTTGAGGTCGTTGGTCCACCTGGTTGGAGGGCGGCCTGTACTTCTTTTTCCTTCTTTTTGTACTTACATTTTAAATGGGTATTTTTGAAATAAACAGTAAAATTTCTTCTAAAAATTTTCAGTTTACCAGTAGAAGTTGTATCTAAAGAAAAAAGTAACCGAGGTAACTAAAGTTCTCGAAACAATTTTTATGATTTACTGCGATTATATATTATACCTAATTCATTATTTTCAGATCATAGTAAATTAGTATTACCTACAGATAAGGAAGAATCAAAAAAGAAAATTAAAAAAGATGACATTAAAGGTGACTTTGTGTTTATATCATCTGATAGAAGTAATATATAGAAAAAAAAACGATATAATTTTCTGTAATTATTAAGTTAGTTTAAGTTGTAAATGCATGTTTTATTTATTTTAATAATTATTGACAACAATAGTACTAAACATGCTTTATAAGAAAATATGTACGACCAGGTTATAATATGGACCGTTTATTTTGAAAGTGGTGTAAGTCCATTTTCTTTTGTTTCGAGAAAATTAAAGGTTAGTATGTCGATGATTATGCAATTTCATTTACCGATCGATTTTAAGTTGTTCAAAATATGGGTTTTTTTTGAGAAATTAAACACGGACTAGTTATATATAAAAAAATTACATTAAATTAAGCATGAATTACGTGATAGCTCATTTTTCTCAAAAATGGACTTACACCACTTTCAAAATAAACGGTCCATATGTGTAGATCGGTTGTCGATGACATCCTTTTGTAAATAAGTAACAAATGTCCTGGACATTACCTTTTTAATTTACCTTTTTACTCTATTATTATTAATTAATTTCATTTTTGGCGGTTTATTGTGATGGTGATTAATATTATTAATATGCGGAAAAACATATTAAAGAATTTTGGCTAAATACAAAAAGAAAATATTTTTCTGATATACACAGAACAAAAGAAACTAGAAAATATTAGGAATTACTTATTTATGGAAATAAGGCGTATATTATCACTCCACATTGTCAAATCCACGCGAACTAATCTCAGGCAACATTGTTTATACTTTTTAACCGACTTCTCTAAGAAAAGGAGGTTATCAATTCGACTGTATTTTTTTTATATATGTAATTAAATACAAATAAAAGTATGCACAGTGGTTTTTAGTTTCGAGTATAATTTACTTTTTTCATAATATACTAATTATAAGTTTGTTTTAGCCAAGCTGACAAGTGAATATGTAATGATGAATACTAAATATAATGACTACATGAAAAATACATTTGAAAATCTCATAAACGTAGCTAATAATTGGGTATTAGAATTGGCTGACGTAGGAAGCCCTTTGTATGGATTCACTGGCCGTGTAATTAACTCTGATCAGAAGAAAAATAAGAAGAAATCAGAGATGCAAATGCAGGTAATTAATTTCTCAACTAATAATAAGTAGAATCTGTTACAATCATAATGTCGATTTTAGTCGTTTTTAGGATTCCGTACCTTTTTAAGGAAAAAAGGAACCTTTATAAGATCACTTTGTTGTCCGTCTGTCAAGAGCCTTGATCTCAGGAACACTTGGAGATATTGAGTTAAAATTCTACATTTACTTTAAAAAAATAAACATCACAATACCAACCAAAGAAAAATCTTTCAGATTTTTATAAGACATTTGTAGTTAAGGGACGCGGCTTAGAGCTTTAACCTATAAATCTAAAATATAATTGCTATTATTTTAATTTATGAATAACATTACTCAAATAATTTATATTACCAGATGTCAGACGTGAGTCTTTCAGAAAGAGGCTTTCCACTAACATTAGTTACTTGTCCATGTCTACGGTATAAACAAGCTCTGATAAATATGTTCCTAAAATCTAATGAAGTTCAGGAATCTTTAAAGAATGAGGAAAAGTATGACATTTTAAAGTGTTCTATAATCAAAAAGTCATATACAGTGTTACTTCCGAAGACATTCCCAGTGATAGCTTATGAAAAACCATTGGAATGGCGCTATTTAGACGAAGTGCCGGTATGGTTAATCATAATAATTATTAAACAATTTAGTCAGCTTCACACTGTATCCCTAGAGGGAACCTAGTGTCGACATACTCGGTTTCATATCGAATTTTCCGAGGCATTGCGTTTTGAGTTCGGAACTCAACGCCGGGCTTAGCCTTGGTGTCAAAGCGAAGGAATGAAAAAATATTATAAATAATAAATAATAATTCATAATATATGACTTATGGTTGCGAATAAGATTGTTATAAAAATAGAAAATTAGGTAATTGTTCATTTATCTACTCTTTCGGAATAAAATTCCGCACTTTTTAAATAATAAAAGCTACAGTTTCACGTTGAGGCATTACGGCCGCGGTACTTATTAGATATAATTTGTTTAATTACAAGATATCGTTATATTTTTATTCTTGACTAAATTAAATATTTTATATATTTTATATATTCTTGACCAAATGAATAATTATAGAGTAAGTATTCTTTTGTTTAGATAAAAAAATGTGAATGCAATCAACTCACTGATTTAAATTTGCTGGATGATACTACACAAGACAATGTTTTGTATATTCTTTCCAAGTGGCATTGCGAGTGTGGTAAAAAGGTAAATACTGTACGATGTATATTTTAGCTGTATCCCGCATATGGTAGGCAGAGGGATCCTGGGAACCTAGTAAAGACACTCTGTTCCTCATTTTCCGCCGAACGCTGGAGGCATTCCGTGTTGAGTGGTGGAACTCAACGCCATATTTTTCCTCGATACCAAAGCGAAGAAAATGGAAATATTAAATATTTCATTTCGTCGAGTGGGGATCGCGCCATTGATACCCGAGACACGACTGATACCCGATACGATATAATTATGGTGCGTTGATTGACGGAGTTGAACGCCACGTTTTGTCTTGTTCCAAAACGAGTGTGAATCGAACGCACAGCCGTCGTTTTTACAGTTACACGCTGTACCATTTTGATATGGTTTTTTTAAAAAAAAAACCGCAAATAAGTAATTCAGATATAAACTGTTTCAGGTCACGTCCTCTCATACTTCAACAAGCAAAATACCTTCTACTTCAATAGAAAGAGTTGAATCTGAAGAAAGTGAGATTGACAATTATCCGTTGCCATTGCGTATTGTAGGATCAAAATCAGGTGTCATAAAATTTAAATTTTTACATCTCTACCTGTAAGTAGGACAGAGCTCGCCTAAAACCTTTTTGCTTGAATTTAACCTCAGACATTGAGCTCTGGTACCGCGGAATGGACGGCGGCGTTATTGCTTGGTTATTCACAGTTGAATTCGACGCAATGAGAGCGCCCAGGAGATCGGCTTTCTTTGTTCTGTTCTTTCTATTATGGCGTTCCGAGCGTGCCAGTTGAGCACAAAATCACTTCGCCAGTGTCACGTTGAATTGAATTGTCACTTCTCTTTCGCTGTATGAACCCAGATGTCAAATAGTTGTCAATTTCTCTGAAATAATATTTTAAGTTGCTTTTCATGACGAACCTACTGTATCGTACCGTACTGTCCTCTTTTTTGCACCTGTCATGTTAAAAACAGCTTTTTATTAAATGGATTTCTTTTAATTAATTCGTAGACCTACAAGTAATGATTAGCTTTGGGCCCCTATAATTTACGGTTAGATAAATATTTTATTTATATAAAGATATCTTTATAAAAATATTTAATTTTCTTTGGTTACTGGCACATTACATGGTAAATATATCCAATTTACTGATGTTTCCGAGTCTTTTCAGATATTAATGAACGGATAGTGCTACAGCCAGGAGATCTGGTGCGATGTAAATATACATATAGTCCACAAGAAGAGGGGAGTCATGGTGTGAGGAGATTTGTAGAAGTAAGCGGTTGGCCAGATTCCCGTGTTGATATTGTTGTTACCGGAATATGTGATTTGCCAAGGTACTTTAACATTTATTCTTATTTTTTTAACTTATTTTTACTTACTCTTACTAAAGACTAAAAAAAAACATATTAAAATTCTGTATTTCATTGTTTTTCTTGCATAATAGGGTAGGTTCTATTATCCACAACCATAGTGTTTAAAGCTGGACTGTCGTATCGACGTCACGATTTTTTAAGACATTTTATGCCACTATATACATTTTTAGGTTGGACAGCCGGCCGAAGAAAATGTTTGAAAGTTTCGTCCGTAGGACCATTGAAAGTAAAATTTACAAAGGCACTTACTTAGATGACCTTAAACATTTTGAATTTGGACCCATCTTTATTGGAAGCAATCGGTAAGTAGTTAGGATCTATATTTAAATAATAACTAATAATATAAATAGTTTAGGGGTTGTCCATTAATCACGTGAGGCTTGAAAGGGGGGGGAGGGGTTTGATAAAAATCACGAAAATAACACAAGGGGAGGGGGGGGGGGGAGGCGGAGGGGGGGGGGTGGAGTAGCAATAAAAAAAAACTTGCAACCTGGTGTAGACATTTTTATTATGGTCCTTAATTTCAGAATAAAATAAGATTATAGTTTATACCTGTATTTAAATTAAGATAATATTCAGAAAATTTTAAGATTCGTTGTAGGTACTAAAAATACACGTAATGTTGAGAAGGGGGAGGGGTGGTGGTCTTAAACCTCACTACGTATCACCAATGGGGGAGGGGGGGTTAAAAAATGCTAAAAAAAGATCACGTGATTAATGGACAACCCCTTATAACATTATGTAGGTACATAAATATATACATATATTTACAGAACCTACGAGGAAAAACACACGATCGATCTTAAAAATTCATCTTTGATTACTGATAATGTTGATATAGAATTTTTGGAAGACACCACCATTTTTCAACTAGATAAAAATTTCCTCAGCTTGGAGGTAAAAAATAAATTTTAAATTAATTTATAAGTATTGAAATTCCTATAACTAAAAGATTCGGGGCACGCAAATAATAAACGTCATGAATTTCAATATTGTTTAGATTGATGTATGTGTAATGTGTATGCAATAAAGTATTTTGTGGATAGTACATTGTATGTATACCCTAAATACCTTAATATATTTAACTTTATTTTCATCATCAAATCTATTTCTCAATTGTTCTGTTACTCTAGGTTTATTCTAATATGTTAATCAAGTCTGTATATTATAAAGATATGTATTATTCATATATTGTATGGAATCAAAATGCTATGCTATATTATGTCTATATTTATATATTTGACATTTTTCTTTAATCAGCCTGGATGTAGAGGGAAATTGACAATATCAGCAGCTCCCACGGAAGTCGGTGTCCTCACCAGTGTTTTATTATTCTGTATTAAAGATAATCCTGAAATTGTTCGCGTTACCATCACTTGTAGTGGAGTTGTTCCCGCAGTTGAGATTCTTCCACTAACTAAAACTATTGGTGAATAATTTTTCCTTTTTTAGCTATAACAATATTTTAAACTATTTTAAAAATGGCGATATTTTTTTATATTTTAAAAATATAATATTATTTAGAATAATATTTTTAATAAACAATGAAGTCAAAGGAAAGTTTATGAACATAAATTAATTCAGTTCTGTTTTTATTTCAAAAGCTTCACTTATTTAAAAAAATCTTTAGGTAATATTTTTGCAAAGGAATACATAATAAAAAATATTATTATATTTTCCAGAATACGGCAAACACTTATTATACCGTCGTGAGGACGATCGTTTTATAGTTAAAAATGACTCGGTCCTATCAGTTAAATGGACAATTCGTAATCGAGATGATTTCGTGGAGGATTTTATAATAGCTCAGTCTAGCGGTGTCGTATCTAGAAACGACAACCAGGTCGTCTTGGTGACCTACATCGCGTGCAGAGTCGGCGTCATCTCTAACAAAGCACTGACTATCGATGTTAGTTAAATTTAACTTTTACTACATGGTTTTAAACGCTTCAGTTAATTTAGACTGTCCGTTTCGTAATGTTATTAGCGTTAATGATTAAGAAGAAATATTTAAATTAACTAAATAATACATTTTTATTAGGATTGCGTTGAGACAAATTCGTGTTGTAAGTAAATATTGTTTGTGTTAGTTTAAATATTGGGGAATCACAGTCAGTATTATTTATCTCTTTCTTGCCTTGATTTCTTATGTATAACTAACTATACAATAAATTTATGTAGTCTTATTTTCAATTTAGACAGATATACATTGTAGTTTATAAAATACTTCTAATTTAAAAGTACATTTTTAAATATTTAATTAAATCTTTAGATTTATGACGAAAGAGGTCGTGGGGAACCAATGTTGACCGACACGCTACTCATATCTGCAGAATGTTACGATGTAATGGTGGAGTGTGCTTATGAAAATCCAAGCGAAAATTTCTTAAATTATGGGAACGTCAAAGTTAATTCCACTGTTTATAGAGAAATGTATATGCTTAATAGAGGGCGATATAACGTTTATTATAAGTTAGTAATTTCTATAATAAATTTGTTTTATTACTCTACCGAAATTCAATTAATTTCAATGTACTATATTATTTTTTCTTACATAAGAAATCCAACTTAATCTGCATACGCTTTTTTTACATTTTTAAGAACATATTTTACATATATGTATCATTTTAGGTTGAAAAAGGTGAAAAACTTTCCCGAGCCCTCCTTACTACGATCATTTGAAGCTTTGCCCGAGTGTGGGTTAATACCGCCGTCTGTGAAACTAATGGTGATAGAGTTTGAATGTACTCCCACTACATCTATGAATATAGTGAATGTTCCCGCGTATATTTGCTCCTTGTTGGACGGCAGCAAGAATCAGGTCGTTGTTGCAAAGTTTCCAGTCTGTGTTACAATTGCCTCGTTTTACAATACGTGAGTTTCGTATGTTATTCTTTTTTTAAAAACTAGAGCATATTTTGCATATATGCTCTATTATATTAAAAAATATATATTTTATTGGTATTGGTAGTATATGTCATTAGTGCCTAATAAAATAAAATAAAATGTATTCAGCATCTATAATGTCTTGACTTTGGCTCTCTTTTGGGTTTTCAATAATTTGAAAGATATACAAATTAATTATTTTATATATAGGAACCTAATATGTATATTAATGAGATGCTGTTAGTAGATTATTGTCCAAAATAATAAGTTAAATATTTTAAAAAATACTTTCTATTCTTATAGTTTTACACTGTTTCCACTTGGTGAACTAAATTTCCACATAATACCTGTTGGTAGTAGCGTTATAAGGGAAGTTATTTTAAACAACACAAGCAAATGTCCTATTACATTTGAAATAGTTGTTCCAATAAAGTACCGTCCCGATCCAGAAGATCCTCAACCACAAGTAAAACTCAAGGATAACAAGTAATTTTTTTTTTATCACAATCTGACTTAAATACTATAGACATTCCGCATGGACTCTTTTTCTCCATTCTATTTTTTATTTAAGAAAAAACTTATTTATTGTAAATTTTTACTCTAAAAATAAGGCTAAATAATGCCTAAACAAGTTTATATATTTTTTTCATTAAATCCTTAAGAATTATGTACATTTTTAATTAATTATTTATAAGTTTACGTATTGCTATGTACATATGTGCTATAAATTTCGGCAGATTAAAGACTCCACCACTCAAGTGTGGTAACTTCCTTCTAATGAACGAAGACAACTTACTCGCACCAGGCACAAGTAGGACATTTCATATACAGTTCACAGCGACAGCGGCTACGACCTTCGAGGAAACTATTAACTTCGTAATAAGTGACACCTGTCCCGCGGAGAGTCAAGGAGTCCCGCTTAAGCTTGTCGGAACTGGGGCTATGCCGACTCTGGACTTCTGGAACCTAGAAACGACGTTCCGAGAACATTTGATTGTCAAAAATCTTAGCGATTATAAAATCCCAGAGGTGCTGTTTTATACCTAAAGTATTATATTGATGTAATAAATAAATTATTGAATTAATGAAACTAATTATTTAATGGATAATTTTTGACATGATTTAATTTCACAATTATGACTAAGTGTTCGCTTAGTGTGTCCTACTTTCTTTATCTTTCTTCTTCTTCTCTCTCTATAATCTATCTTTCTTATCTATATAATCTATCTATCTTATAATATTCTTTCAGTCGTCACAGCATTGTGTATTTGTTGAAGATTCTGTCACACTCCATTTCTTTTGCGTTAACGTGAACACCAAGTATGTGGCGATCATAGATCTGTACAACAGTGGACTGGTTGCAAGCGTTCTGAACATGAGATTACATTATCAGTCGAACTGTAACCAGGATATATTCTCATTAGACAAGTACCAAACTCATATTGAACCGCTTCTTCATAAGAACCTGGGCATAATATTCACTCCGAAAGCTTTGGAGGTAACGATGCCTTTATTTCCAGATAGAGGCCAATATTGGCGCAACTGCACAAGGGTGTGACTGCTAACGCAACTGGTTGTGGGTTCGCTCCTCTCTCGAGTAAATGAAATATTTATTTAAAATTTATATTTTCATTTCTTCGCTCTGGTGTCGACGCAAAGGGTGCGTTGATTTCTGCTGCTCAACACGATTAAAAACCATGAAAATGGGGAACAGAGTGTCTTAACACTAGGTTCCCTCTTCCTACCGTGCTGCGTGCGGGATACAGCATGAAGCTGGTCCTTTTATTACAAATAATATTCTTAATAATATGTAATAAGAGTATTATTATTATAAGATAAATATCAACAAAACTGCAAAGAATTCCTCACACTATATATGCACTTAAAAAAATTGAATAAATAACTTCAGTTAATTGATTTTAGGAGTATCGGGCGGTGTTAGAAATACGATTAAAATCATTACAAAACCAGGAGCAATCATTTAAAATTTGTCTTATCGGCGAAGGTGTAATACCAAGAATATGTTTGATATCGCCAGTTTTACGGCATCATAGGGTAGCTATACTACGTTTTCCCGTTACATGCCTTGGATCTGTTACATATAAGCAGCTTAGTTTTAAAAATGTCAGTTCTGTAAAGGCGCTCGTAGTGGTGGATATATTTTATTCAATGGATGAACAAAGGCCGGTGTTTTGGCTTACAACTGCTCAAGAGAGTGACTCTATGATCGTAACTGGCAACAATGGCAAGTATAAGGCTCAGTAACATCATAATATCAATTGCACAATTATTATGTGTTGACTGCAGGCACTATTAGGGACTTTGATTTCAGATGAAATGAATTTGAATATGAAACTGGTCTTGAAACCTGAAGAAACAGCACATATGTACATTCACTATAACCCGCTAAAGAAAGGCAGAGTCTCTTGTGATGTTAAGATAACGATATTTGAAAATCCTTACGAATATTTTACGGTAATAAATGCACTCGTACAGATACAATTTAAATTATTAGCTTATGTTTTTAGCTTCACGCTGTAACCCGCACACAGAAGAGTAGGCAAAGCGAAACTAGTGTTAAGACATTTAACACTGATTTCTGGAGAAATATAAATATTACATATTTCACTGTCTCGAGCGGGAATCGAACCCACAACCTGTCGCGTTTAGTCACATGAATTCTTATATTTGCTCTACTATTGAAATATTTTGTAAGGAAAACGTTTATTATATTATTTTATTTTAATATACTCGTATATAATAAATAGTTCTTTTCGGCATTATACTCGTATATTTTTGCTAAGTTTTTTAAATGTATTCTCATTAGGTCTTATGTGAGGCTGAAGCGTTTATGGAAGATGTCATATTGCTAGGCCTGGATATGCTCTCTATGGACATTGACTTGGAAGCTTACAAAACTTCTGCGGAAGGGTAACAACATTGGTTCAATATTGTACTTTAGATAAACTTTGAAAGTTTTTAGGTGGTAGAAAGTTTCCAGCCCTCTTGTCTATTGAAAATTAGGAGGCAGGGCAACGGCAGGGTTTATTCACAGTATGTACTAACCACCCACACATAAAATCGTTAGTCTCAATCCGATCATACCAGAGGGTAAGATACTGTCAACTCATTCTGTAGGCATCCAGGGCAGTAAGCGAGGCAATTAAGAAATCGATGGTGGTAGTTTGATATATAATAATTATGTTAACTGACCGACGAATGCCACCTCAGTCTATACCTGACCACGGACCACTCCAAAGTGTTCGTTTCCAAAAATGTATAATACTAAATATACTCGATTAATCGGATTAAATAGTTTCATTTAAAAATGTATCGTTTCATTTAAAATCGTGAAAAACAAAGATTTTTCTTAAAAATTTATTAAATGAAAATAATAATGTTAATATGAAAAGTATTATATTTATGATATAGTTATATTTTGTATCAGGACTGTATCTACGGTGTCGACAGTGGATAGTAGAAAAAAAAGCAAAAGCGCACCCATTGATAAGAAAAAATCATCATACAATAAACGAAAGAAATCTCAAGTATCTGCGAGTGATACATATGCTAGCGTGGATCGTTCAGTTCTCAAATATATATTGAACTTTGGTTAGATACATGTTATCCTATTTTATCCATACCTATATTATAAATTCGAAAGTAACTCTGTCTGTCTGTCTATCTTTTACGCAATCAGGGCCAAACCGCTAATTTAATTGTGATAAAATACTCATATAGAGATACTTGAGGGTCTCGGGATGAACATAGGATACTTTTTTTTCTCATATTTGTAATATTTTCGATATATACCAACATATTAAAATAATTAATTTGACATGCAATTTATTCCGCCATGTTAATAACAATCGTCGCTACGCGTTGCTAAGCAACGGCTTGCAAAGTTTGTTGTTTTAAGAAAACGTCACCCAAAGTGAGTTTGCTTAATGCATACATGGCGCGCGCCGATATAGATTTGTATACATTAACAAAAATTAGAAGATTTCTATAATTTGATATTCATCCTTATGAAAATAAATATAATAGTCACTTTTAGCATTTCATCTTGATGGAAATTATAGTTTACTGTATAACATTCTAATAAATAATTAAGATGTCACTGATTCCATATGACCTAGCCTACGAGTGGTATAGTATGACCGACGCGAACGGGCAGATGACTTTGATGATTTTGTAAATTTTGATATATTTTCGAATTACTATTATTTTTTATGTAATTATTTGCTGCTTATAATTAATTTATCTCAGTTCGGCTATACATATCGATGTTATACACTTAAAATATCGTAATTTTAATCATTTGAGATTTTATTTAATATTGTTCACAAAAAATAATAATTATTTAATATAGAAAAATGTTTAGTACGCGCGCACGGCAAACTTTAGTTACTTTTACTTCTTTTGTTTGTTCATTTCAGTTACTCAGATATTTTTTCTAATAATAAATCTCCACTTATTATTATTTTTTAACTTATTTTAATTATTTAGGCTTATATTTTCGCGGGCGTAGCCGCGTCCGGGCCCACTAGTATCTATATATATAAAATCGGAAGGTCACTCACTCATCACGAAATCTCAGAAACTACATGTGCTAGGAATCTGAAATTTTGCATAGGAGTTATTTATAGGACGTAGGTGCTCACTAAGACGGGAATTTGCAATAGTCGACTTCTAAGGGGTTGTTTTTGGGGTTGAAAGTTTGTATGAAACTTCGTTACTACAAATGCTAGGAGTCACAAATTTTGCATGGACGTCACTTATAGGACGTAGGTACTCATGCACAAAGAAATAATAATAACGTAGTTCACGCAGGCGAAGCCGCGGGCGGGCCACTAGTATTATTATATTTACAGATACATCCTTAAGAAATGTCTTATCTTTCTTAATTTCAAAAACAAATATTTCTTATACTTCTCGCACTTCTGTAGAGTTAGTAGAATGAGTATGATAGTTCACTTTCCTCTCCACTCTCAAGCGGAGACTGGTCTCACGTATATTATTGAGTGGAGAAGGTATAGGGGGGTAGGTAGAGGAGATCTAATGTTAAGACGCTCCGTTCTTTATTTTCCGCCCGACTTTTAAACATTGCTCAGTAGCGGAACTTAACGGCGCGCTTTGTCTATTTAGCAAAATGAGGAAATGAAACACAGTACAGTAAAACGCTGTTCTGTTACGCCACGACGCGACGGCATCTTTTATTTAAAATGTAGGTATATTTAATTTTTATATTCTATTTTCAAATTCTAATACGAAGGTGGCTGTGAGCTAAGTACGATGCACAGACGCTCAGTCATCATGGTAAATAACTCTGAAAGGGTATATAAGTTTACATGGAGTAAAGTGGACTATGTGCTCGTAAAGCCATCCACAGGCTACATATCACCGGGTGAAGAAAAGGATATTGAAATTATTTTCTTCTGTCCACATCCAGTAGAGATCATAAAGGTAAGCGTTACATGCATATGTAGAGCTATTGTAGAGCATTCTACATGAAACCACCGTGCTTTTTTATTATACCATACTGGGTACAAGAACAAAAAACTTTTATGCTTTCATTATTAATTTCATAGTACTTAGGTACAATTTTATATGTTCATAGTATTTTATAAATGTGTAATTATTATATCGATTATGTTATTGCACTTCATAATGAACAAATCCTAGGAATTCCTGAACCTTAGCTTGGTGGCTATAAGTGATGATTACTTAACATTTGACGTCAGAGCAACCACTTGGGATAACCGACAAATGATTACCACTTTCGATCGTAACACGTATGTGCTTGTTAATTCTTTGTTAGCAGATAGAGTCTTTCTTAAATAAGAATCTTGGACATACTGTTTTATATTTATTTTGTCCAATTTCGTTATATTGCGTGATGAGGGATGGAAGTCAGTCACACTTTGTCGTTTTAGACTGTAACGGAAATCGAACTCATAGTCATTGCGTGTACACATCTCGATGTGCTATTATTTCGTAAAAACGCTATATTAGTAAATGAGTATTTTAATAGTAAAAGTAATATATATAGCTTTACAACTATTCTTGAATGTAGAGATGCTGGACTTAATGAGAGACGTGAAACAATATTAAACGAGCAGACAAATCCTAATCAAACGCCGGACGCGTTGCCCGACGTGATTGACATGGTGGTTGTGTATTCTGCTACTACAGAATACACTAAGTATACTTGTGATCTGAAAGCGGAAATTAATTTGGAAGACTCGTTTATTTACAAAGTAAATATGAAGTATATCATTTTTTTTAACTTCACCCTGTTTGCCGTAGAAATAGAAGAAATCGAACCAACATTTTATAATCTAAGCAAACAAAATTGTGCTTTATAATTTTTTTATCGATAAATCCCCAAATTTTCCAATCAGCTTAAGGAAACTTTACGATTTCCATTATTATAATTTATAGTTTCTAATATACAAGTACGTTCGCCGTACATACATTATATTTAGATAAACATAAAAGAAATAAGAACATAAATTATTTTTCAGATTCGCGATTTTACATTCCACGTAGAAAATATAGGAAAAGTTTCAATGAAAATATTGTGGAATTTTGTAATTGATGACGAGTTTCCAGTTAGGATTGATAAATACGGAAACATTGAGGCAAGTATTTAGGATGTCTAGATGAACAATTATTATTTAAATGAAACGCTTCTTTAATTCTTTAAGTTTTTTTTCACTTTAAGGAAATTAACGAGGGTAATGAAAGGAATCCACAAGAAGAGCATTTGTTTGTGGAGCAAACGGAGAATGAGAATGGTAATGTACTCAATTATGTACATATATGATAAACTGTATGTCTAACTAGTAACTAATTTATCGTTCTATTCTTCATTCATTAGTTATCTAATATTGTAATACACATATTAAACGACTAGCGGACGCGCGCAGCTTCGCTTGCGTATTTAGGGGTGAATTCTAATAAACTATGAAACATGTGTTCAATTAAATATTTTTAAGAGTCTAAATTTCAAATTTTATAAAAATCTGTGGCGTTTTAAAGATTTTTCCAAACAAACTTTCAACCCCTTATTTGCACCCTTGGGGGGTAAATTCTAAAAAACCGTGAAACACGTATTCAATTAAATATTTTTAAGAGTCTGAATTTACAATTTTATAAAAATCGGTGCAGATTTAATTTTTTTTCCATACAAACTTTCAACCCCTATTTCACCCCTTTAGGGTTAAAATTTTTCAAAATCCCTTCTTAGTGGATGTCCAGATTACGAAAGTAAACATCAGTCCAAATTCCACGTTTCTACCATCAGCGGTTACGGCTGTGCGTGCGTCTTACCTCAGTCAGTGAGGACAAGTCCTTTTATATATATAGATATACTTATAACAAATATTTTACGTATAATTGTATAAAGTTTGAAACATTTTATAATATCTTTGGCTTAGCTTTCACGAGAGAACGTATACAATAGTAAAAATTGTTAAATAATCAGCTTATAAGTTTTAATAATATATATATCTGTCGAAATTTTATTTCAGATCCAACCAAATTAACCTTATTCAGTGGTAGTTCATCGAGGGAGAGCGTAGACACGTGGTTCGAGAATGATTTGCCGTTTGTGATAGAGCCCGCAAAGGAATGTTTAAAGCCAAATGAGAAGAAAGAGTTCAAAGTTACTTTTGCTCCATTAGAGGCTTTTTGTTTTAATATAAAATTAAAGAGTACTATAGGTAATTAGTTACTATTTTTTTCCAATATTGTCTCTGATTAGTTCTAAATTATTTTCTTCAAAGGGCAATCTTCATAAGCGATGCGATAATATAATGTCAAACAATTTTTTTATAGATAATTTAGATCCCTACGATCAGAATATATCATGTAAAATCCGAGCCAAATCTTTGGTTCCGTATGTGCATCTCGATATAGAAGAGAGTGACTATTTGACTTCCGGAAGAAGAAAAGCAACTGGTGTAGCTCTCCCACCTTACACTACTGTTTTGGAATTTAATGTTCTTGGTTCTGGCTGCTATAAAAAGTAAATAATTTTAATATAAATTAGATACTATTTTAAAGTTTAGTTTACATCTGTATTTATATTACGCGCTACTAAGCGGAGAATGGTGTGGTCTTAACACTAAGGTCCGTATAATTATAAAAAATAAATAAATTATAAACCGTTCTCAAGTCTGAGATCGTTCTTGATGTACCATTTTTAGTCATTCATTTCATTTCTATGAATGAAAACGGCATCTCAAGATCGATCTCAGATTTAAGAGCAATTTATAAATACGGGGCTAAGTTCTCTTAAATAATCATTCTATAAGCAGTATAAAGCATGAATCAACAAGAAAATTATATTTTTCTTCATAGGGCTTTCAACGTGGTAAATCCTACATGTGAAGGCTACGAGTTCATATTTGAAATGATATTGTCGGACAAGCCCGATTTGATTCCGATGCACTGTGACATGCTGAAGGGTTTCGTGGAAGGAGGCACCAGTGTCGAAGTAGTCTTTACGTTTGCACCAACGGCACCTGGAGTTAGATATTTTTTAACTTATAATTTATATTTATATATAAAACTTTTTTTTACAGTATTCGTTTGAGTTATATTTCTAAAATATTCTTGAAACTATTTTATAATATAATAATTCTGTTTTTTTTATGATTTTGTTTGCTTTGAAAATAAAATATAAGGTTGACTTCTAAAATTAGTAACGTTTTCAGGTTTACGAGTCGCAGTGGAAATTTATCATTCCGGTGTATTCATTAACTATGAATTTATTAATAGTAGGAATAGTGCGGGAACCGAAAGTGGTGTTTATACCTACTATTTTAGTAATAAGAAATTCTTTAGTGGGTTTCACTACCTATAATGACATTATATTGAAAAATAATGAAAGCGAAAGCCTTAATTTTGAATTTAAAGGAAATTCGCTTTGCAACGAGTCAGGGACTACTCCGGTGATAGTTCAACCTGAACGCGGCGTTCTTAGGCCAAGAACGGAAACACCTATTAAGTTAGTAATTCGTTAGTTAAGCAAATATTGAAAAGTACACATTTACCTTAAATATATAACATGAATTTAAAATATTTCCTAGTTGATAGAACAAAATTAATGAAATTGCAAATGTTTTAAATTTCCAGGATAACGTACACTCCAATTCAGGATGGGCCGTTATCTTTCAAGATATTTTGTAGTGTTACACATTTAACGAAATTAGTTACTCTATGTGTGAATGCGTTAAGTTATTCAATAAAACCGAAAATAATTTATTACTTGATAGGAAACGAACATGTTTTGTTTAATGATGCTATTACTAACATTCATTTAGATCAGGTTAGTTTTTAATTCTGTTCTAATAATTCAAAATACAAAGAAATCTTTAATATCCTTTTGGTCCTTCGAGCCAGATTATTTTTTTTCTATTTTATAATAGACTGCATCTACATATGAAAGGACAATACCATTTACCATCAAAAACGAGGGCTCAGCATCATTTTTCTTTGACTGGCACTACAATACTAGCGGTGTTAAGAAATATCTACAACTCTACGTAGAGCCAAGCAGTGGTTACGTTGCACCCGCGAGTGAAGTCGAGTGCATCCTTCATTTCACGTTGAAGAAAGTTCCCGTGGAAGCTTTTCCAGTTACATTATCTGTGTGTATAATTTTGTTAATATTTAAATTATTATTTTAATGTCTTCATTTATTAACAATAGAAAATGTTGTTATTTTTAAATTGAGTTTGTATTTGCAAATTCGAACAGTATCTGGAATAAAAAAGATAATTAAAATAAATTATAATAATGTCACAAAATTAAATACATTTAATAATTATTTTTCAATGAAGACTCTTTTTTTTCGAAATAGATTTCAGATGGCCCAGAATATAGTATATATATTCACTGTGAAATAGAGAAACCATTATATCATTTCTCATGTATGGATTATGACTTTGGGAGGTGTATAGTGAACGCTCCCGACCTTACGTATAAAAAAAATATAGCCTTTGAAAATGATGATGAAGTGCCTGTTACGTACGCTTCAATTTTTGATATATGTTAAATTTACTTAAATGTAATTTAAGCTTATTTTAATTTTGGTAACTTTAGACAGATCTTTTCATACATAATAAAATAGAGCAAATTTAGTAGCTGTAATAAATTATCATAGAGTTTTATAATTTTGTTTTCAGTATAGTTTTTTATAGTTAGTCTAGTTTCATATGAAGTAGTGATAATTATTAAAAATATATGAATATATAGATAAATTGAATAAGCTTAATATATTATATTTCAGTTTGGACTTAAACTTTACTAATTTGCCCGAGTTGTTTGTGAGTTATCATAAGGAAAGTGCTATTCCGCCAAAAGGACGATTAAAGGTTTCAATTTATTTCCGTCCAAAACAAGTAAAGGAGTACGAATTTAAGCTTCAGTTTTGGGTGAACTCACTTTGCGAAGAAAATGTCACAATTAAGGGCGAAGGTCTGATTACAACTTTAGACACTATAATTCCTAATTTGCAGGCTTATTTATACGTTTATAATAATTTCAAACTTAATAAGTAATACTGATTTTGGAAAGAAAAATATATCCTTTAAATTCTATTAATAAATCTATATATTACCTTTGTGCATACGGTAATTTAATATAAGAGTTCCAAGTTAAACTGAAAATTGTATTACTAGTGTTAAACTAGCACTATTGTAGTAAACCAAATAGTCATAACTGTTGTAGGTATCCCTCTGCTTTTCGATTTATTCGAAGGCTGCCAAAAGAGTTTCGATCTGGGACCTGTTAAAGTTGGTGAGAAAATTATTCGTCAAATAGAAGTGATGAATCATAGCAAAGTGCGAATAGATGCCACCTTCATATTTCGAGTGATGTACCAAAACGATGAAGAAGACAATGTCACATCTGGAGGGACTAGCATTTGCCTTAATCAAAGTGTGACGAATTTGCGTATATCAGAAAGTGGTCCTTCAAGGTTATTTTAATAATAAAAATAAATTATACCTTTTAATACATAATTTTTAAATAGCTTAATAAAAAAACTTTATTATAATAGTCTTTTTAATATATTTTACAACAAATTAGCATATCGTAAAAGTTATGAGAATAGGCTATTGCCTATCAGTTACAGTATGCAAACAGTTCTTGAATGAAGGCTAAAAGTAGCTGGAGAAAAAAATGATTATAAATCATTTTATTCTCCAGCTACTTTTAGCTACTATGATAAAACAGTAATTGCCCTTTTTTCTTTAGAGGAGAAATGCTTCAAAGGTATAAGACAGATAAAATACAAGAGCAGATTGCAAAGGATTCCAAAAACGCTTTATCTTCTTTAAAGGCGGTGCCAAATAAATGTACTATTAAACCGCACATGAAAGTCCCATTGAAAATACAGTTCAAGCCAATTGGAATGATAAGTAATTTAGACGTACAGGTAAAGTTAGCTTTTAAAACTTTTTTTAAGTCATGTAAACTTATATATTATTATAAATTATATTATTATAAATTCAGGCTTTAGGCAGTTAATGGATCTGTCCTACCGACTAGTCGACTGAACGGTTATTCTACAAACCAATACACCGACGTAGTAACCAATAGTCATCATTCTATATTATTTATCACGTTAATCCAATCATCAAATACTAATATTATATAACTAAAGAGGAACTGATGGTTCCGCAAGTAAAATTAAATTTTCTAATAAAACCAATATATTTCCAGTTAAACATGAAAGTGTTTCAATTCGAGCGCCCTCTAGTGCGTCTAAGCGGCAGCGCCACCGGCATGGACTTGCACTTCTCACAGAACTCACTGCAGTTCGGTCGAGTTCGGAGACGAGGATGTAAAATATTGAAAGTCATGCTTTTCAACAAGGGGGACTTTGGCACTAGGTGATTTTCCATTTTTTAAAGTCACAGGTTTAGTTTTGCATGGTCTTGACAGACGGACTGATAGTTCCGTACCTCAGGATACACTGTATCCTGAGGTACGGAACTCTAAAAATCCACGATGAAAATACAAGTACCGCATATACGATTATCAATAGCTACATAGATTTTAATATATATATATTTTTTACTATAAAGTGGCCAAGAAGTTCTTTATTAAACATACAATTATTCTTACTTTGTCAGATTTTGGTGGCAACCATTGGTATCAAGTGAATTTGTAATATCGCCGATGCAAGGCGCCATTGCTGCTCGTACTAACGTTACCTTCACCGTCACTTTCCGACCCGTCAACTATAACCCTTTCATAAAAGTCTGGGTAAGTTACACGAACGCGGCTTCGCCCGCTTTAAGTTATAAAAAAATGTTTACATAAATTTTCGTCTCTGTTATTCTAGTATATAAGTTTTAGTATTGAACAGTTTCATCTAAAGCCCTTCAGAAAAATAATAAACAAATACTTCAATAACTTACATACTACTAGTCTAGTGAGGCCGTCGTGACGCAGCGGCACAATGGTGTGACTCGATGGTTGTGGGTTCGATCCCCACTCTAAGAAGTTAAATATTTATTTACATTTATATTTTCATTTCTTCGCTCTGGTGACGAGGCAAAGCGCGGCGTTGAGTTCTGCCACTAAAACGCAATGCCTCCAGAATTCGGCAGAAACGAAGTGTCTTATCTTAACACTAGGTTCCCACTGCCTACCCTGCTGTGTGCGGGATACAGCGTGAAGCTGATTTATTTATTTTTTACTACTAGTTACTTCAATAACTACTTTTTTCGCATTAGGCATGCTGCAATATAGAGAATTATAAGCCGTTAGAATTGGCACTGTATGCCACCTGTATAGAAACCGGTAATATCCAATCGCGAACATTATTTTTTGAATGTCCCGTCAGAGAAATCAACGAACAGTATGTTGTTGTTACAAATCCGTAAGTATCAAAATATAAACTGTGTATTAATAAAACTACTATAAATTTTATGACTGAATAAGTCATTAATAAACGTTTTTTTTATTAATACATTTATGCTTAGTTATATTTATTTTTATTTTGGTTTTATGAACTAATTTAATTTTATATCATTATTTAGTTCAGATGATGTATGGCTCATTTTATCTGAAGTATCTGGAGGTCCTTTTGAGACGTTAAAGGAATTTCAAGTAGAGCCCAACTCTACCTTCGATATACCAGTCTACTTTAAACCTAAAACTATTGGCAAGCATGAGGTGCTTTTAACTTTATATATGTTATCATTAGGTACAGTATTAGAAGATATGGTAATTTTGGTGATATACATAATTCGGATTTGCTCATGTGTCTGTTGAAGTGTGTGAGTGATTTACTGGTATTATTTTTGAGAGAGATGAGAGAATGTTTATCTCAACAAAATGGCTATTTGCTCAGACTGTTCTTACAGTCAATGACATTGGTCATGAAATCGTAGATTGTGGTCAGCCTGCCTCTATGTGAGGTAAGCGGCGTTATGATATCGCCTACCTAGTATAGAGGTACCCGTAGGTAAAATAGGTGAGGCCCTCGTGGCACAGCGGCACTAGGGTGTGACTGAACACGATGGTTGTGGGTTCGATCCCCACTCGAGGAAGTGAAATATTTATTTACGTTTATATTTTCATTTCTTCGCTCTGGTGTCGAGGTAAAGCGTGGCGTTGAGTTCTGCCACTCTACACGCAATGCCTGCAGAATTCGGCAGAAAGTGGGGAACGAAGTGTCTCAACACTAGGTTCCCTTTGCTTATATATTAATAATAGTACTAATATTGTATTAACAGAGTCAAGTCTTATACTCTCCTCTGGGAGAGAGTGCTCTCTTTATTACATTGGTGGGCACAGCGCTGCATCCCAATGCTAACGGCACGATCACAATCACAGTTTCGGCCAAAGAGATATGTACTAAGGAATTACTTGTTTACAATATTACTGAGGTTTGTATATTTTAGGTACAAATATGCTTTAAAATATATCATTTAAAAATATTATGTATAATAAATAATATGCTGATGTCAAGTTTCCAGAGTCATACGTTGTTTCTACGGAGATTGTTAGAATAGTGCCTGAAAAATTCGAAGGCTACTATGAAATAAATCATCCTGACACCGTCAAAGTATGGGGAGAGGCGACTGCCACTTGCCGGTGGACTTTTGCGTGTTACGAAGAGTGTACTATGTATACAAAGGTATGAAATTAATATCCTAACTAATAATATCTTCTATATTATATATATATAAGGAGATGTTCCTACTGACTTTACTCGTTTATTTTCATAATATGGACACCCACTTAGAAGAAATTTTGAAATAGGGGTTGAAAGATATGAAATAGGGGTTGAAAGTTTGTATGGAAAAATATTTAAATAGCCACCGATTTAAGAAAAATAGAAATTTAGTCCTCCTATATAAAAAAAAACATTGAACACGTGTTCATGGTTTATTAGAATTCACACTGAAAAAAACTCTGAAAAAAATTTCGTAAATATTCGTATAGTTCTAGCGAGCGTAGCCAGGTTCAGCACAGGTTCGCTAGTTTATTTATATATTAACTAGTGGGCCCGGACGCGGCTACGCTCGCGAAAATATAAGCCTAAATAATTAAAATAAGTTAAAAAATAATAATAAGTGGAGATTTATTATTAGAAAAAATATCTGAGTAACCGAAATGAACAAACAAAAGAAGTAAAAGAAGGAAAAAGTATCTAAAGTTTGCCGTGCGCGCGTACTAAATTTTTCTATATTAAATAATTACTAATTTTTGCGAACAATATTTAATAAAATCCCAAATGATTAAAATTACGATATTTTAAGTGTATAACATCGGTATAGATAACCGAACTGAGATAAATTAATTATAAGCAGCAAATAATTACAAAAAAAATAATAGTAATTCGAAAATATATAAAAATTTACAAAATCATCAAAGTCATCTGCCCGTTCGCGTCGGTCATACTATACCACTCGTAGGCTAGGTCATTTTGAATCAGTGACATCTTAATTATTTATTAGAATGTTATACAGTAAACTATAATTTCCATCTAGATAAAATGCTAAAAGTGACTATTATAATTATTTTCATAAGGATGAATATCAAATTATAGAAATAATGTGGGTGACGTTTTCTTAAAACAGCAAACTTTGCAAGCCGATGCTTAGCAACGCGTAGCGACGATTGTTATTAACATGGCGGAATAAATTCCTTGTCAAATTAATTATTTTAATATATTGGTATATAACGAAAATATTACAAATATGAGAAAAAAAAAGTATCCTATGTTCATCCCGGGACCCTCAAGTATCTCTATATGAGTATTTTATCACAATTAAATTAGCGGTTTGGCCCTGATTGCGGAAAAGACAGACAGACAGACAGACAGAGTTACTTTCGAATTTATAATATAGGTATGGATAGGTCTGCCTCATTATTCATATATTTAGTAGAAAACAAAGAATATTTTTTGGTGTTGCTATAAGATTACTTCGACTTTTATTAATAACAACCGTCTATAATATAGTCTATAGCAGTGGTTCCCAACCTGTGCGCCGCGGCGCCCTATTGCGCCATAGAAAGTAAAAAGGGGCGCCGTGAGTTAGTTCCTAAATCTAAAATCGGAAACCTCAAAATCTCTTGAGAAACTGTGCGGAGACCACCAAGCTCAACCGTCACATTGTTTTGACTAAGAACTGTCGTACTTTATTATTCTTAATTGTTATTTTCTCATTTAAATAAATAAAATTCAATTTCATATTAGTGTAGGTATCTATTTCTTTCGACTGTTTTTTTTTTCTAATAGCGAACTAGCTTGGGTAGGGCGCCGTCAAAAAATACCAAACTTGTAACTGCGCCGCGAGCTGAAAAAGGTTGGGAACCCCTGGTCTATAATATTAAAAAAAATGAATTAACCTACAATCTTATTACAATTATTTATTTATCTCTAGGTTTCGTTTATAAATGAAGACAATCGTGAATATCAATTTTACAATGTAGAGCTAACTGTGACCGCTAGTCAAATAGTGGACACGCTTATATTTACTTCGCGAGCACGTGAATCGATTAAAAAGGAACTCGTTATTAAGAATCCTCTCGGCTTCGATGCAGACTTTTATATACAATGTGATAAATTAGAAATCCCTGATGTCTTGAAAATTAGTAGAAACTCCGAGGTAATTATTTCATTTTATGGTCTATTGGATTAATTGAAAAATAATTTTCCTTGAGTTCAAGATCTAGTAATATTTAGAATAAGTAATGATTATATTAAACGATTTAAATTGCATTTTTATTTCTAACTAAAACTAAGTACTACCCATTTTTTTAGGCGACACTCGTAATGGTATACTCTCCTCTAGTGGTGGGTGAGTTTGAGGAGTTATTAGAAATAAGCAACGACTTTGTAGGTGCATACGTTTATAGCGTAATATTGAAATGTCTTCCTGCTAAAGTAAAAAATCTAGAGTTTTCTACGCCCCTGGGTTCAAGTATTCCACTACGGTTGCGAGTGCAAAACAAAACTGATATGCGAACAGATTTCATAACAACGGTTAATATTATTTTTATTTATTTCACATATTGTTTTTATTTGCAGATTAGCACTTATGCGGAAAGAAGATAATATTTGATCAGTATCAAATCTTTACAATATACATATATTACATCCTTTTACACATAAGCTATAAATCTAAAATGATTATAATTGAAAATTAAAATTCTAAGCAAAATCTATGTATTACTAAGTAATAACTCATTTTAAAGGTTTCCCATCCATCGATAATAACGGAAAGGGAATACGGACTAGGTCCGTATGAGAGAGGAAAGTTTCAGGCTTGGTTCGAGCCAACAGAGTACGGAGTTCAACACTGCAATGTATCGTTCATGTCACCCATTGCAGGAGAGTTTGTGTTCGTATTTTTCTAAAAAGTAGCTACTATAAGAGTGATTGATATTGTTTTCCACAAATCAACTTAATAGAGATATTTTATTGAAATCGTTAAGAACATAAAAGAAGTGTCATGATCAATTACAAAAACCTTATTCAAATATAAGTAAAACTAGAGGATGTCATTTTAGTCGTATTGAAATTTTTTACGTCGCAGGATTTCTTACTTTGAATAATATTTTGTCATTCACCACCAAACAATCCAAGTACAGACACCGAATCTGTTACGATTTTATTATAAATATAGATGTTGCTTCTGTTAATTTTGTATATAAATTGTGTAAATTTTATGTGCAATAAAGAATATTGTACCTATTGTATCAATCTATTAAAGTTGTTATATTTTTTTGTTAGTGTAGCTATTAATATTATTAAAATATATTAATTTTCCCCGATCATTTATTATTAATAAAATAATTGTAGTTTCAGTATCAAGGGTACGGCAATGGAGCCAAAACCACAGGGCCCGTATGAAATTAAGGCTGGTGGTTCTACTACTATTGAATTTAAAAATATTTTCGAAGAAACTCGAACTTTCAAAATAAACATAGATCGTGAAGAATTTCATATAAAAACTGTTTATGAATCAGTAAAACCGAAAAAGGTAATACTTTAACACATTCAATTTTCAATTTACTGTTATTGAAGTACAATGAAAGTATAAAATATAAAACAAAATGAAGAATGACTTCATTTTAAGATAATTCCTAGTAAGATGATTGTGGATTCTATTTTGATACGGATTAACGTTTTCACTTCACTTAGTTAGTTTTTTTTATTTATTGACATGAAAATGGAGAACCAAGTGGTCTATTACCAGACATTTATTATCTATCCCAAATGTTAAGGGCACAAGGTGTAAAAAAAATCTCTTTCATAATTTAATATCGTATTATTATTTGTTTTAGGATTTAAAAGTGATGGTATATTTGAATGATTTACCTCCAAGCAAGCAGTCTCTGATGCCCACTGGTTGTTTGACTATAGAGACGTACGAGCCGGCCGAGCCAAAAGTACAATGGATGTATTTCCTACAGGGAATTATGTGATTTAGATTGTAGTTTTCTAAACAATTGTATGTTATTTTATTATATTTAATAAATTTTATGTCGTATTTCATTGAATTTACAATTGAACGAAAAAAAAAATATTGTAACTCGTCATAAATTACTACTATTCTACACAATTTTTTTACCTTCACGCTGTAGCCCGCATTTAGCAGGGTAGGCCGATGGATATAAATTCCTACGTAGGATTGATTCACTCAGTTTCCCATGCACAGCCTATTTTTCGAGATATTACGTGTTGAGTGATGAATATCGTTTTCGGTCTCAATTAACATAAAAAATATATATTCAGATAACTTAAAATAACACTAAAAGAACAATTTGTGGTTAAGTAAAATTAAGAAGTGCTTAAAAAAATAAAACTTTATTTTCTACCAATCACTGACACTGAATTCCTGCACTACATCGTCGGTGTCAGGAATATCAATTTCTTTCACTGTATTCTTCTGTTCTTTTTTATTAGCTTTCTTCTTTATTTTCTTCTTTTTCTTTAATTCAGGTTTTTCAGTTTCTTCCTCCAACTTAAAATTGTCACCTTCGTCTTCATCATCTGATGGGAAAAGTACTAACGGACCCTTCCTTTCAGGTTTGCTAACCTTTTCCTCAGTTTCAGCTATCTTAGGCCTCTTTATTAAAGGCATTACACCAGCAATTTCATCGTTCTTTGTTATTTTCTTACGTTTCTGTATTCTATTCACTTTGTTCCAGCTCTCAAAGAATGCAAGCAATGGTGTGGCCTTAGCTTTGATTCTTGCTTCCCATGCTGCTGCCATCTTGTCGTCGTTTAGTGCGAAATTTATTTTAGCTCTTTCTTTTTCTATAAATTTAGTATTTTCTTCTATTTTATCTAATAGTTGGCGCATTCTTTTGGTGTAATTGGAAACGGAACACGATTTCAAGAATTGTTTTATCTGTAAATTGTTTAAAATAATAAGTTATTCAAAATTCTCCTAATATTAATTAAAGAAAAAAAATTGGACAGTAGGTTTCAAGTGAAAGAAAACATTAAACAATCCTTTTAACATATTGAATCCAAACCTTAAACTAAGTTTACTGTGAATTCTGTCACTGCTATGTAATCTCCTCATTATTTCAATGTAGAGCTACCTATATCCGCGGTAAGAGTTGGGCACTTTAGTATGTGTCATGCATTATATACAACTTTTAGCTATTTATTTTATTTTAATTTGATTACACCACTGGCAAAGGACCAGTAAAAACTATTTTAAAATGCTAACCTGCACTATCGCTAGTAAAGACAAATCTGGGAAAGCTATAGAATGTGATTCATTTGCTGTATACTCCAATAATAATGCATAAACTCTGTCTATTACAGAATCTTTGAAGCCATTCTCCATTAATTGTGATTTACCCAATCTGAGAATACACGAAAAATCTAACGGCTTCATTGACACTTTTTTATTCTTTTTGTTGAAATCATATGATGTTAGTACCTGTAATTTACAAATAATTATATAGTTAGTTATAATAAATTTTAATTTGAATATAAATTATTTTACAATTTGATTATCATGGTGTGAAAAATAATTTCAATTTTATTTTTCAATTTTAAGACTGCCTATCTAGAAGAAGAAGGTAGAAGATTCTATCTATGTATATACGGAAATTAAATATTGTAATTACGGTAACGTGATAGCGCGCGGTTCTGCCGATCGACGAGCAATGCCTCAGAAATTCGGTGAAAAGTGGGGAATGTTAGTGTCTTAAGGGGGATTGGAGTATCTTACACTAGATTCTCTCTGCCTATTCTACTATATAGGGATGTATCCCTATATCTTAGGAATAGGAATTGGAAAAGATCTCATAATTGCCAGTACTAAATAAATAACTTTAAAATTTCTTTTGTGGCAAAATACTTAACATAAAAAAACTTCATGAATACTAACCTCAACTAAAAATGGCAGTATTGGTATGAAAGTATCAGTTTCCTTTGATAAATGTATAAGTATTTCCACACAATGGAATCTTAGAGGATAATATTGATGTGTGGGTACTAGCTTTATTGTGTTTGTTATAACCATTACCAAAGGATATAGTAATGGCTGCAACTGAGACTTATTAGATGAAGCTGATATTAAATCGGCCCATAAATGTAAAGAATTAACATATTGCCAATTGTATACAGCTTGTCTATTTTCAACTTTCTGAACGACTATTGCATTTCTCAAGTGTATTGCAAGTTGTCTTATGTAAAGGAACACATGGTGATATGATACATTTAGGTCCAATGTAAACATTTCCACTAAGGATCTCCTCATAAAGTTTATGCCTGGCCATGTTGAAGGACTGACAAATTTGCAGTTTTTAACATAAGTCATATACATGGCCTTCAAAACTAAATCTAGAAGAGATGTTTGCTGATTTCTTGTTATTCTCAGAATACACAAAAATGCTAGAACTCTGACCGTTTCTTCACTATTACTCCAAAGTGAGATTAACTTTTTTAGTGCTCTTTTTGATATACTATTAAAACATGCCACATAAACTGACATTTGATGTAAATGCTTAAGAAGTACAGTTAGAATGTTTTCTGAACTAATTCCACTTAGTAATTTTAACAAATCTTTAAGATATGCCACAAGAGGACCTTTGATTTTTATAAAATGTTTACATTTTTGAGGATCTTTGCCAGACTGCTCCATGCCTAAGAACTTTTTTATTGCAGGTGGCAAATATAAGACACACATTTGAATGACTGCATTAAAAATAGATGAACCTGGAATGTAAGGAATTAAATCTTTGAAAATATACACAATAAATAAAGATATAGTCATTTTATAATTTTTGAAGCTGTTATGGCTGGATGGTGTGTGGTGAACCCTACACAAAAAAGTGATTATATTACAATTATTTTGATTTCCTTTCTCTACTACACAAAGTATAGAGCTAAGTTCCAGTTGTCTCAAACAATTTCCATCTTCCATGCCTACTCTGCTATGCAAGTAAAGTGTGAAACTGTTTAGCCAAATATTTAAAAAAAATGGTTACCTTCAACTTTAAATTCTCCAACAGATGCACCATCTTCACTAGTGGCTCTTATCATGGCTGCATTAAACACTTTTATAACAGTAGTTAATGTTGTTAATTTTATTTTACCTTCACTTTGTAGCTCTGATTGCCATTGAGCTAGCATTTTAAGTGTAATTTTTCCATGAACAACTTTAGCAGTTTCATCCTGTAATTTACAAAATTAGTAGTAGCAACTTTATATGTATTGTATTTATCTCTACAATATAATAAGATTTATGAGGTTGACGCATGGCAGGACCTTATAGATATATATTTTTTTACCTCAAAATCACTTTCATCACTGTCTCCAGTGAGTGGTCCGGGTGTATGCAGCTGATCATCGTCATCTTTATCATCTTTATTAGAAGCATCATCATCGGAATCAGTTTCGAAATTTAATAAATTTTCATCGTTTTCTTCAAGAAAATTATAAAAGTCTGGGTCTATCTTTTTCAACTTTTCTAGTGACTTTTTATGGGTTTCTGGTGATAGCTCTTCTTCTGAGTCTGCATAAACGATAATTCATATTAAAAACTGTTAACAACATTAACAAATATATGTATTTAGAATAATACTAACCTGAGCCGCTCTCAGGCGGCGGTTTAGATATTTTCTTGTCTTTCATATTTGTAGAAATTATATTTGGGTGCAGAACACAACCGTTTAATTAAATACTTATTTGTTTATAAAATACTAAAACAATTTCTTACAAAAAGATTGAAATTTTAACACGCTTATTCCTCGTGGTTATGTTTATGAAGTTGACATTTATGAATGAAGTTCTTACTTTTGACACTGATAGATGGCAGCAGCCTGCAACAGGCTAAATTATTTCATAAAATTCATTCATTAGTATGTGGTTTTTACCACTCAAAAATATAAATAATTTTTTTACCCAAGTAATATATTAGCCAAATTACCCAGAATAATATATATGGCAAATTATGTAAACTTGTGAACATTTTATATATAAAGAAATGATTTATTTATTAAATAAAAGTATATATTTAAAAGTGTATATTTATGTATCTATCTATTCTATCATCTAATATGTCCTTTATTATAGGTCAAAGAATAATATAGAATAATTATAGTGGCTTCACATACAATAATTATTTAGTTAATTAGCATTTAAAAATATTTTAATATAACAATAAAAAAATAATACAATAATATGCGAATAAGTGTCGATAAGCTACATATAGTACAACACTAAAAGTAGGCTATAAAGTATAAACCGGAATGTCAAAATTATTATGACGTTTTCTTTTTCGTTCTCATTAAGAAGTGACGAATAAGTGTTTATTTAGTGCTTTAAATTCCAAAATATGGCTGCTGAAATAAAACCTGCACCGAGAACGCCTAATGATAGATTTTCAACAACTAAAAAACCAGCACTTTTAAGTAAATTAGAAGGTTGTACCGATGATGTAAATGCAGCAGTTGTGATTCCTGGCGAAGACGGAGTTATTAGTGTTTGCGATGATAAGTAAGACTATATTGACTTTAAATTTTACTGTTGGACCGTCTAATATGTCTTTAAATATTCTAATGTGATAATTTAAAATTATATACTAGCCTTCACACACATAATAATAATCTAAAAAAATGTTTGTTTTTACTATTTTACGATTATAACAAATAGAATTTTAATACACTACTTACACTGATAATTGTTTAACTAATATAATGTGTTTATATTATTTAAAGGACTGTTAGAGTATGGCTAAAAAGAGATTCAGGTCAATACTGGCCAAGTATTTGCCAGTACATGCCATCTGGTTGCACATCAATGTTCTACACTCCTGAAACACGTCAACTATTCATTGGTCAAGAAAACGGCACGATTTCAGAATTTACACTAACTCCTGATTGCAATAGGATAAACCCAGTAAGTTCTAGACATTTTTTATATTTTTTTTGTTATTTGCGACCACCTAAAAGAATACTCAAGGAACCTAGTGTTAAGACACTGTTCTTAACTTTCCACCTGAATTTGAGTCACTGTGTGTTGAGTGGTAGTACCTAATGTCATACTATGTTTTGAACATAGAATATAGAATTTACAATAATTAATTGGATATGTTGTATTCAAAATCTACTCATTGGGGAATGAACAGAGTTTTAGTCTGCAACTATTGCATTTACTGGCAGTGTTACGACATTTTTGTCATCCTGTCACACTTTCTGCTGAATTTTGGAAGAAATGAAAATATTTAATATTTATTCGTCATATGGGCATCAAACCCACAATTTATTGCATGTACACACACCCACAATTTACAGTAACATGTTTGTACTCCTGCACCCTGACTGGCCTCAAGTCTCTATAGTTGCCTATATTGAATCTGGGTACTAATCCAAATTTTTTGTAAACAATTTATTTTAATCAGTCAGTCAGTTGAATACTGTTTGATAATATTTATAGAGATAATATTTAGTACAACAATTATTTTAAATGTTGACCTTCATTTTGACTGATAATGGATTAAATTTAATACTTTTTGTAATTCACCTTTATTTTATTTATGTTTATTCCAACTTAAATTTTCATTTACGATGGGTTTATCACGATAGACAGATCGACAGTACCTGGTAGATGGGGAGGTTAACACATATTCCATTTATCTTGAGTGATTTTTGACAGTTCAGCAGATATTCAGGATCTTTATTTTATTTTAAAAATCTGATTATTAATTGTTAGGCTGAGAGGCTGAGTGTTTGTATTTTTTTCCCTCCAAATAGCATCTAGCATATCAATCAATTGCTGTAAATCATTGCTTTATAAAAATCTAAGTAACATTGGAAGTTTTTATTATTTTTTATTATTAATAATAATTTTGAGGGACTTTAGTGAAAAAAATATTAAGATAGTTATTGACTTTCCCTGGAATAGAACAATTGATCCGTGGATTGTGATAAACTGTGTATAAATGATATTAATAAATCATTCATTGTTTTATATATTTTGAAAATGTTTCATGTTTTGTGACCTTGATTACTATAAAAATATATGTATAAATTTTTCTCAGCACTGCTGGTTAGTGTTCACAGTATTGTGTCAGTATTACATCATACTAGGTCATTTAATGTGTTTGATAATACCTGAATTGTATATTTTTCTTTCCTAAGATTTATTTCATACAATGCATATTGTATTCTTTTTATTATTTATAATATGTAAAATTACATAGATTTTTTTAACATTACTAATGAATATGAGGCCATTGCGGTAAAGTGGGACAGTCTCTTATTGCAAATGTGATGTTTGTGAGATCGTTCCCGATTTAGGGAATTCAATTATTTTTTTTCCGCACTCTGGTATCAGATAGGACAGCGTTGAGTTCCGCCACTTAACACGCAATGCTCACAGAATTCGGCGGTAAGTGGAGAGAGGATTGTCTCAACTCTAGTCTCCCGTCGTCTAGAGTAGGATACATGCGGAATACAGTGTGAAGCTGAAATAATAACAAAATTCTTTTAGACTCGTGAGTACTTGGCACATACGGCGCGAGTTACAGCAGTAGTGTTTTCTTTGAGCTGCGAGTGGGTGTTATCAGTTAGCCGAGACAAGCTTTTTTCTTATCACTGTAGCGAAACTGGAAGAAGGATTGGCGGCTATTCTTTTGAAGCGTGGTGCACTGCGTTGCAGTATCCTTTTTTTTACACATGATTTATATATATGATTTATATGGAATATGGTATAAGCGTTGGGAAATGTTATATATTTTAAATACATGTTTTCATATATTTAAAAAATAAGGAAAAAATAAGGAAAAATAAATCACTATTAAAACAATGTTTATATATGGTTCGCTATTGTAGCAGTAATATGGCTTCCAGTATGTTTATTTGAGAAAAGGCAAGAAGCCTTAGTGAAGTTACTACTAATATATGTGTGATATATATTTATTATAGTTATTATTGATGAATACACAACCGGTCAAAAGTTTGAGACCAGTAAAAAAAACTTTTTTACAAATACTTTTTCTAAATTTTTACAAACAGATTCGATTCCCAATCAAAATATGCTTTCATAGGTGATTACAGCGGACAGATAACAATGCTGAAATTAGATAATAACGGCGCGGCTTTAGTGACTACATTAAAAGGACATACCGGGTAAGTAAGACTATTAAATTTATTTTCTGGTTTTTGCGGGCTTTCTTAGAGTACTTAGTGTAGCCAGACAATTTCGTTTATTATTTTTTTGTTCCCAAGAATTACAAATATTGCATATTGAGAAGCGGAACCCAACGCAGCACTCTAATGTAAAATCGAGGAAACTTAAGCAATCTAAATATAAATGAATATACCTCTAAGAAGAAATTTAAATAATCTGATATTTCTGAGATAGGCATTAATTTTTCGGAAATAAAATAACAGTCAATAGCTTTCACGAATAAATAAAACAAAATAAAAACGACATATGAATAAAGTATGATTTATTTATGTCATCTACTTGATTAAGTCACAATCTTAATATTGATAATTTCTTTTTCTAGTTCTGTAAGAGTATTGAATTGGGCGCCGATACCTCAGTTGTTGTTCAGCGGATCTTTCGACCAAACCATTATTGTATGGGACATTGGTGGACAAAAGGGAACGGCTTATGAATTACAAGGTCATAGGTAATCATATTCATTTACATTACTATTCTATAAAAGCAAATTCGTTTAAATATAAAATTATAATCAAATTAAATTATTACGTAAATTTACATACTTATTTAAATCGCCAAATTTCTTACAGTATTTTAAATATCTTATATCGTAGTGCCCCCCAAATAAGATATTATATTCATTTTTGAAACGTTTCTTGGTTCCTTAGAATCTAATGAATCACTACAAAAAATTCAGCATCTTTATTCAACTAATAAATGTTATAAAACTTCATTTAATGAAACTCTGTACGCCATGTTGACCTTTTGTGACGTCAATTGGTCAGTGATCTTGTAAACAAATGCACTCATATTGACAACAAGGGTTGGCAATTTGCATACATTACCGTATGACATCATGTCCCCACAACCGACCCGGCAATCGATCGATCGACTATTTATATCTGGATTTGTCAAATACCAATATTTTTTATTAATTTTTATTTTACCTTTGCGTGTAAGAAAATTTTGCAATGCTATTTTCTCTCACTTCTGATCGAGTTGCTTGCTTGAAAATGACGTCACAGATTTTGCCACAGAGACCGTACTTTAATGTTTAATATCTCAGTCATGTTTAATATCTTCGAAGATAGAAAAAAAATAAAAACAGATTCTTCTATATTGCTTTTTTCTCGAGTTATCTATTTTTCATATATGCTGATAACAAAAAAAGTTGGTGTGACTCATTAGTAATAACATGAACCAGCAATAAGGTGACGGGGCTGTGGTACGTGGGCGGCTGCCAGCGGCTGGTGTCGTGCGGCGAGGACGGCGCGCTGGGTGTGTGGGACATGGGCGTGCAACGCCGAGAGACGCCCGCGTGGCGCGAGGCCGACTTGTGCCAGCTGTGCCGCGCGCCCTTTATCTGGAACGTGCGCGCCATGATGGAGAAGAAGCAGCTGGGTGAGTGCTCGTTATACCGTTACAACTTGACATCTATCAACGTATGTCCGTTCTGGATTTATTTATTTAAATTTAAACGAACACTAAATGCTAACGAAGCATATATATTATATTTACAGACAGCAATCGGTTACAATGTATTGATATGTATTCGTGTGTGTCCTGCAGGTCTGCGGCAGCACCACTGCCGCTGGTGCGGCGCGGCGGTGTGCGGCGCGTGCTCGCCGCACCGCCTGCCGCTGCCCGTCATGGGCTTCGAGTTCCCGCAGCGCGTGTGCGCCGCCTGCTACGACACGCTGCGCCACGAGCCGTGAGTAGACAAGTCACCCCTTGTGCTAGGATAGCTTAGATAATTATAGAATTTTTTGTACTACAGCCCTAAGAATCTTTTGTTAAATGCCATTTAATTTTTTTTTATATTTTACGAAAGGCCTATTATTCAGCTACATTATTGAGTTGAAAAATCACGAACCCAGATCCAACCCATCAGACCCAACAACTGGACTGTATATTTAAATTGCTAAATGTAATAATAATATTTCACATAATGTAAGTTTATTTTCTTAAACGTTTCAGACGCGAGTCCCTAGCGTCTTTCCATGATATGAAGCACGCAGTAGCGTCTCTCTTTGTAGACGAAGCAACGGGACGCATGTGCACAGCGGGGAAAGATAGAGTTATAAAGGTATTTATTGCATTATTTACAACATTAATTAATAAATTAATTATAAATATTTCAAATACTAAATTTTCAACGATTAACTTTGATATTGTAGATATAGCATATCCTTCCTTGAGAAATGGACTGTCCAATATAAAAAAAATAATTCGTATAATTAAAAAAGATTACTATTAGTAAAGATTTTGGCGATTGTACAAATTTTAATAAATGGGTGAAAAGTGAAGACAACTTTTATCAAATTTTTAACTTTTCAAATGCTTCGCACTGTATCCCGCATATAGCAAATTAGTTAGAGGGAACCCAGCCGCTTAGGTACGTTACTCTGGTCCTCGCCACCGCCCAATTTTGGAGACATTGCATGTTGAGCGGCGTAACTCAAAGCCACGCTTTATCAAGATAAACAAGTTACCAGAGCGTAAACATTTGCGCATTGTTCAGCCGGGAAGAAAATAATCAAAACTGAAATAAATCTAAAAACTAAATTTGCGCAGCCAGCTAATTTAAGGGCGGCCACACGACGGACTCGTCGATCGTATTGTATGTGTTATATACGTATATATTTTTAATTCTTCTGTAGGTATGGGACATCAGTGTTTTACTTGCGCCTGCGCCCAAACCCGGTACTAGCGACCAATGAACAACGACCTACGCAACGTCCATACAATATCAACGATGTTTAATATATAATCTGTACTATTTATATACAAAATGTATAAAATATGGAGAAACGTATTAAAATATTAATTTATTTTTAAGTTAAATGATAATATAACTGTTTTATTATTAGTCAAAAAATTTCTATTGTTTTCTTGGTAGTCTATTATGTATTGTATTATTTAGATGAAGCCATTTTTTTTTGTTAGATAAAACATTTATTCGCTATAATATGGTAGCGTAAAATGTATATTGAAGAAAAATAATCATTGTATAGTTATTTCTTCTTTTTTATTAATTCTGTATTCAAACATATTATTTGATTTTTTTATTTGTTTAATGATTTGAATCGATTTCAATATAATTTCGTTGAAATCGATATTGCTGTCAAAGAATAGTCTAATATTGGCAAAACTAACTAAAAGAGATGAGAGTATTTTTTTCTTATATTAATTAATTACTATTTAAAATAGGTTAATCGAGAATATTCCAAAAAAATATTATTTCATACTTTAAATTTAGTAGAAACTTTATACCATCCATTATTTTGAAATATGCTTAATTTAAATTAGTGAAACGTAATATTAAAGGTCCAACGAATGGGTTTATTTAAGATTTATTTTATCCAGCTATCTTAATGTAAGACTGAATCTTTCAGGATAATAATATAATTTATAAAGAGATCTTTGGATACTAGTTGAGTGTGTAGATTAGATTTTACAGTTAAAAAAAGGTTTATACCCTTGACAGAAGACATCTTGTTTTTGATAGGTGAGTAAGATTATAGAAATGGTTGTTTAAGCATTTTATTTTATATGTAATTTTTAATAGCGGTTAATTTTTTAATTAATCTTGTAATACATACTTAGAAGCTTAACTTTTGCATTATACCAATATATAAAATATTTGTTGAGGCCAGTCGTGGCACAGGGGCACAAAGTGTTACTGTAAGCGCGACTGGTTGTGGATTCAATCTTCGCTCGAGGAAATGAAATATTTATTTATTATAAATTAATATTTCTATTATTTCGCTCTGATGTCGAGGCAAAGCGCGGCGTTGAGTTCCACCACTCAATACACAGTGCCTCCGGTTTCGGTGGGAAGTGGGGAATGGAGTGTCTTAACACTAGGTTCCCTCTGCCTACACTGCTGTGTACGGGATACAGCGTGAAGCTGATTTGATTTGAAATATTTTTAAAACTTATTTTTATTAGATTTCACTATCTTACTGCGCCACGGCGGACTCTTTATTTTATAAACTACTATGGCTGTTTCGCTTAAATTAAATATTTGTAACAAGGCTTCGTAAATGCAAAAGCGACCATTTCGTTTTTTATATGAAAATTAACTATTGGTACAGGTAGATAAAATTGAAAATTATAAATATATAAAATGTGTTCATAAAAGCTATTTAATCTGTGTCACGGACACGTTTCGACCAAATCTAATGTGGTCTTTTGTTAGACTATTTATTTTTTCTAGAATGTGCTATTTGCTTTATATATTGAATATCGAATAAGTTGTTTTTTTATTAGTAATTTGCCATTTCTCTTCGACATTATTTTCACTATATTTGATAATTAAATGTTAATATTTTTTAAATCTCTGTTGGTTATAAGTTAGCCATATAATAAAATCATGTAAAAGCTATTAAAAAAAACACAATTCCTGCACATGCATGTTTTTTTTATAAATATATATATTTAAAACAATTGCATTTTTATTAGATTATAAACGGTAAATGTCCTGCTGAAATTATCAAAAGTTGCATTTTGTGTGAATGCTTCCTTATTTTTGTTATTAAATAAAAAAATAGTACTTATTATTACAATATATAATGATTCCTCTTTTTAACAGCAACTCCTAAATAAAATATATCATAATTATGTTATATGGTTACTTTTATTGTATTAAATATGTATACAGTTTGACTTTTTTACAATGTTATATTGTAAAATATAATTAATGTAATAGTTCAATATATTTTTGTGTAACATTTATGTATCGATTATATCGATATTAATTTCCGGTGTACCAAACGATTAATTATATACATATAAAAAATAACGTCGCATTATTCACACCCGGAAACTGGTGTCTATTCTGAACCGTATATTAAATATTAAGCTGCATCTACATGAGTTAATTTATAATTTGATTGAAAAAAATACTTAATTTTTTCCAGTGTAGACCACGATTAACCTAAAGCACGCTGATTGGTTATATATGATAATGTTTATTGTGAATTTAATTGTATATTATATATACATATATTGAAAAGCTTTCAAATCGGTTGCCAAATATGTAGCGGGACTAGTCTTGTAGTTTGGTCGTCATGTATACTGATTTATATTACTTGTGCTATAATCTTATATTATATAAAAAAAACATATTATTTACATTGTGTAAGGTTCGGATTAAACATATATTTAATAGAAATTACGTTTATGTTACTAAAAGATAAATATTTTTTTATTCACTGAGCTTATTTGTGTTTGTAAGTAACACTGTAACATAAAAGTCATTTCATGTGTAATTATTGGATATGTTATGTTGAATCTACTACATAGATCGCTTAAAATTTTTATGCCAATAAAGTAATGAATAAATTATTGTCTATTTCTTTTACATTTTGAGGTAGCTTGATATTGGTTAAAATTAAGAGCGAGGCAGTGGAGCGCACTGTTAATTCTAAATGTTAAATATTAATAAATACTAAGAGTAATGGGTTTGATACAAATGTCAATGACACGGTCAGCCTTTGTAATCAGGTACGTCGTAATATCTTCCACGATCTTCTTTTCCTTTTATCTTTTTTTTCTTTACCAGTAATGGCTTCAGCTTAATACAGCATGTAACATTAAAGAAGCACTCAGCCAGGGCATGTATACAGCTCTTTGAACACACAAACTTGTCCATTAAAAACCTGATCCTTAGGACAAGTAAGGTAAGTCCTCACACCGGTTACGCAGAAATAATACTTTTTACATTCCGTTCCCTGTTGTAAATAGAAACCGTCTCGGTCACAATATTTTCCGCCGTGCTCGATCATACCACGCTTAGGAGATCCGCATATGTGGTTAGCGGGTTCCACACACGTCTGTCCGTCGAATATTTTTCCGCCGAGGCACGTTAATGTTGCTAGTCTGTCGCCGCCCTCGCAGTAAAAGTATCTGTCAACAATTTATTTTAAATAAACATTTTTGCGAAATATTATTTAAAAAATGACTTAGTAAAGATGTAAATTATTGGTATACCTGTGGCAATCTGAATCCAATTCAGCGTGGTAGCCGTCTGCCAGGCTGGAGCACGAGTAGTCTTCATTAGGGCACACGTCAGAGTGTGTTGGTACACACGACTCGCCATCGAAGGCGCGTCCCGCCGGACAGGCGTAGACGGCTTTCTCGCCGTCCACGCAAGCGTAGAAACCCCTGCAGCCAGCGTCGTTAGCACGATAGCGACCGTCGGCCCTGCCGTAGCAGGAGTCGCGTTCTAAACTAGGACACAAGTATTGCGATACTTTTGAACAACGGACACCATCGTAGACCTTTCCTGCCGGACATTCTAGAGCAATCTTCATAGCACCCTCGCAATGAAAATAATTTGTACAATTAGAGTCTAGATCCTGGTAAGTTCCACTGGGCATCCCCACACATTCCCGGGCCTTCTTTGGACCATCACAATAAAAGGAATCCTTGGAGACGCAACCTACGCCGTCGAATACTAAGCCACCGGCACACGACCCGCGAGTTGTTACTCGTTCCCGCTGACACTCGTACCAGGAGTAACAATCCTTCCAATCTCTGTATAAGCCGTCTTGTCTGTTGAAACAGGGGCTCCTAGCAGGAGGTGGGCACTGTGTTTGCGCCGCAGGCTCACATCCGCTTCCAGAAAAGAGTAACCCAGGCTCGCACACTCCGCGCCGGATTATTCTACGTGCTTCACATACGAAGTATTCCCTGCATCCAGTCGATCGATCGGCGTAAGCGCCGTCAGGAGCTTTCTGACATAACGAGGAGCAAGCTTCATCGGAGCAAAAATCAGCATCTCCCGCCGGAAGCGGAAAGGCGGCCGAGCGCGGCGGCGGACACGTACTGTAACACTTTCCGCCACAAGATGCCACACTACGTAATTCTGCACCCTGACACCATAGAGTGCGACGACATTCGTGGGAGGAATCGGGATACTGTCCGTCAGGGAGGCCCGCGCATACCGGCTCGTAACAGGTGCCGGCGCCGCGGGAACAGGCTTGCCGCGACAAGTCGAACCAGGATCCAGATGGACAAATGTGGTCTACGGCGGTGCCGTTAGCGCAGCGGTAGTAGTGCCGACACGCGGTGCCGGGGGTCGCGTACGCGAGGGTGTCTGCCGGCGCGCATATCCGCCGAGTACAAGAGGTGCTGCGTCGCGGGACGCAGGCGGCGGCTGTCTCACTGAACACGCGCCCCGGCGCGCACACGTAGCGTCCTCTGATTATTCCACCAGCACAGCGTACATACTCCTGACAGTCAGCATCGTAATTTGCATTTAGGCCATCCTTTCCGCATACGATGTCATTGCCATCTACGAATAAATTTGAGTGATATAGAAAGCATTTAAATAAATCCAATGCGCCAATAAGTAAATCCAATAAACATATAATTTTAAAAACTTATAAGACTATTTTATATTGTTTTAAGATCTCGATATTAATAGTTTTTGAGGATAAAAAATATAATATTTTTAGTCCGCATTATATTAAGAAAAATCTATGTTGTATTCGCACGAAACTCACTTGACAATAGCGCAGCGGCGGCAACAGTGAGGAGGCTGGTGGCAAGCGCGAGGCGGTGCGCACGCGCAGACATGTCGGCTGCGACTGAGCGCGCGCAGGTGACGCACCGGATAGGGTTCCTTGACATTCGCACGTCCCCGCGGTAACTTGATCCCTGCGATGGCCCGGATGCTGCCTTCGAGCTAGGAATCTAGACACGCCTTGTTTCGCAGCGCCTGCCGTTGACGACTCGCCGAGATGTCGACCGAGAAGACGACCCTGACCTTTAGCATCATATTATGTAACTCGAAACAGAATTTTCACTCTTTCTATAATTGACCTCAGATAGAGCTTCTTTTTGTGAAATATTATTTTGCCTTGTATCTGAATTTTAAAATGTATAATATTAAATGTAAACAATAATTTTATGTTAACGAGATTTCCATTACTTTTTTATCTTCAATGCTCGGTTATCATTCTACGATCGCATCCGTGGGAAACATGCATAAAAAATTTAACAAAAAATATTACGTCAAATGGTAATGGAATAATGAATACTTGGTATCGCGACAGATTCTCTAAGAAATTGCACTTATACAGCAACGACAGTCGTCTGGGAACTTACAAAGATGCAAATTAAATTATATACCATATTATAGACCATAATTAAAAATCAATTGAATAGGTACTAAATCCAATTAACGTAGAAAATGGAAAAAATGGCTCCAAGATTAGCTTTGAATTTCTCCTCAATTAAAATTTGCTGACACAAAAAATGCTTGGAATGGCATCTGTGTTCGATCGCCACGGGCCGTCCTCCGCGGGTCGCGACGTAATGGTCACCGATGTAGTCGATGTTCTCATCGGGCGATCATTATTTTGCACCTTTGAAACAAGCTTCACTGCCAATTTATCACTAATATTTAAATTGTATTTTATTGTCATTATTTTTGAAATAAGTGCTTTTCGCAATAATTAGATCTGTATTTATGAGATCTATAAGACAAAAGTAGGTACGCCATTGCCAATCACGCGAAACTTGCAAGAATAAATATATTCGGTCAATAGCAATTTAGGTGAAAAACCCAAAGTGGGAAAATCCTAAGTAATTTAGGTAAATTGACCGTGAAGATAAAATAGAAAATATTTGTAGTATGTTTTGGTCATCATCTTTTGCTGCATGAAAGAAAACTAAATATAATCTTCGCTTATAATTCCATCTTCCTATGAATTATAAGATATCAGGTAAGATTTATACAATTGAAGCCAGTAGGGGCACAAGCTTACGACTGGAAACACGACAAGTTGTGGGTTCTATACCCACTCGCGGAAATAAAGAATTCCGCCACTCAACACGCAATGCCTTTAGAAATCAGCGAAAATTGGGGAACAGTAGTGTCTTAATGGTAACAGTGTGTCATGTGCGGGATACACAATAAAGGTAAAAATAATAATAATAATATAAATTGAGCTAAATATGAATTTAACATCAGCCCAGAAGCCTGTTTCAGCACAATCAGTATGAACTGCATATACGAGTATGCATCTAATACGCGGACCGGATCAAGTCAGCATTGCCACAACCGCCACAAGGTCGTTAAACTCACGTAACACGTGATTATTAATTAAATTATGATATATGAATACTTTTTGCACAGTCACTATGACAAATGTCATGTGCCGTTTCAATTAACATTCCATCAGATTAACTACCGCCATCAGTTTTTATAATACATGTTACAATAGCCAGAGGGCAGCGGACATGTTCCTTTTGTATTTGGATATGAAGCTGGAGGTTCCGCCCGGTTTATACCGCGGAAGAGAAATGAGCGGGTAATGTGTAGACGGAACGGAATTATATTTAAAATAGATTTACACTTCCATCAACAAAGATATATCACTCCAAATTTTTTCGGAGTGTCTTAACACTAGGTTCCCTCTGCCTACCCTTTTATGTGCGGGATACAGCGTGAAGTTGAATTAATTTGAGTTTGAAGTTTGAGTTTTGTAAATCTTATAATATATGTGATAAAACTACTACTATACTATCTAAACTCAAAAGTGATGCTCATATGTATTTAAAATAGACCTATATGTATGCTACCATTATATGTTTACCAATAAAAAAATATTCCTTGTTAATTAATATAATAATAACAATAACTGTAGAAGGAAAATAATATAAAATTAAGTTAAACATGGTTAAGTACTATAATTTAAAAACACGTGTCGACTCTATTGCATCGAAATGATTTATTCCACAAACAATCTGTTGCATTTAATGACCTAATTATTTATTAACACCTATATGACTTTGTAATGATATGGATGTATTACACAATTAATAAATAGGTATTCCCTTATAATAAGTAAACAATAAGTAATAACTTATTTTTTCAACTTCCCAATGTGTACGCCACGGTAGGTAGAGGGAGTCTAGTGTTATGACACTCTGCTCCCAACATTCCGCCGAATTTTAGAGAATTTTTTTGAGTAGTGGAACTCAACGCCGTTCTTTTGCCTCGACACCATAGCGATGCAATAAAAGTATTCAATATTTCACTTCCTGGAGTAGGAATCGAATCAACAAACTGTTGCGTTTACAGTCACACACTCGATTAACCTCAAAAAAATTAATTAATTCACAAAATTATTTTCAATGATAAACAATCTTAAGACTAAAAACAATTCTGCATAAATACATAGTTTTATTTAATAGTACCCTTATGAACGCACCTTTACAATTCAATTTAAAATAATGACATTTTTCCTATAATATAATACCTACATCTCAAATGTAATGAATGAATGTATTTCAATTTCCATATAATATATTATATAAAGCAACATTTAAACAAGAATAGTTTAAGCGAATGTCATTCTATTGTTTCGAACGCAACCTTTAACTGTCATAAAGGTAAACTGTAATCAGGCATACGAGTATACGGTGTGTTAGTCGAAATATCGCGGATGTACGGTTTTTATGCGCATTCCTATCTCATAAATATTGATGCTTCGAGGTTCGGCGCTCCGAGGCTTCTGCTGTACCTACCGAAACCGTCAGCTCTGATCCGGGTTAATGTTTAAAATTCTCATACGAGTATACCAACACGCTGTACGTGAGGTCGTTTCACCTAAAATATTTATCGACAAAAAAATATTTGTTAAACATGTAGAGGCAATATCGTGATTTATCTAAATAATCTATTGAAATACTAATCTTTTCTTAGATAGGAACGAACCTAGAACTTTCGTGTTAAATGAGACTTGTACAACTGTGCCACAAGGGCGTAGGACTAAAGATTCAAGTATACTTATCGTTAAGGCAAGGATATATAAATCAATTTTCAATTACATAACAACAAATTGAAAGTCCGCCCGACATCCGACGGAGTGACCTTTCACCTTCAAGTTTCGAAGGCGGATCCGAGAAGCGACGTGCAGTCTAGTTTATTCTTTATTTTAGCGGTTTGCTAATTTTAATAAGTCGTAAAAAATCTGCATACATTATTAATTTAATACGTAATCAGTGCGAGACAACTGTTGAGAGGTAATTATCATTTTTATCGAGTCTATTAAATTGAAATTTATATGATTTTGAAACGTTCGTGGGCAGTTCGTATGGTATTAACTACTAATGTATGATACGTATATCTGACTTTTATTGCTTTGTGTTAGTTGTCTTCATATAATGATACTAGTGGTGACGCCGGGCGTTGGTTTTAATAACTTAGCTCTAGAATTATAAAAAAATTAAGTATATACAGGCTGACATAAGTGGTAAAGTAAGATCTATTTAAAGAAGTAGAAAAAGTACTTGCTACTACTAGTAGAAAAAGTAATTAATAAAGGATATTCGGTAAATTTTAAGAATCATTTATTTAATATAAGAATTCTCATTAAATATTTTTTTTACTTCAGAATTTCAGAACTCTATTATTTCATTACTTATTTGCTGCAAATAAAATAACCCGCACAGAACTAACAACAATTACATATTATAAAAATAGTTTAAAATTTATTAATTTCTAAAACTGGTTCTATTCTATTAAAACACGAACATTAATAGAAACAATCTATAAATTTATAGCGTTTGTTATTTGACAAAACATCGTATTAAACATAAATATAAAACAGGATCTTCTTTTTTGTAAGTGACCTAGCCTCCCATATAAGTCAAGGTATTAATAACTTCACATCCATACGAGTACAAATTAATATAGTAGTGCGAGATGAGGAGATACGATCAAGCTTATTAAAGCTGTGATCGTGATGCCAGGGTTGGCAGTATCGCCTTATCTTATCATAAATTATGAGTGCAAATCAATGACAACAAAATACCTCTATGGAATACAATTGTGCTCATCAATTGTTTATTATAGTTTATCAAATATTTTAAGCTTATAAGAATAATCATTTTCCAATAAATTATTTATTAGTTTATTCGTATCATTATTCTTATATAAGCGAAATAAGCGAAAGCGGCAAAAACACTAAAAAAAAGCAAAAGAGGTAACTGTAGACTCGACGGATGTAGGTTCGATTCCCACTCGGTGGAATGAAATATTAAATATTTTCATTTCGTTGCTCTGATAACAAGGCAAAGCGCGGCGTTGAGTTCCACCATTCGTCACACAATTCCACGAAAGGCGAGAATTAGGGAACGTAGTGTCTTAACACTAGGTTCCCTCTGCCTGCTATATGCTGGATAAAAAAAACAACGATAACTTTAAAGACATTTTCAATATCTGCGACTCATCAAGTTGGTATTTACCAGTAGTTCATTGCCATCGTATCATATTGTTAGATAAACGAGCGCATGCAAGAAAGTTCACATCCGTATGTTGGGTTAATGCCACAGTTTTCACATCTAGTACAAATTCATTCAATGATTTCTTAATAATAAATTGAATTACGTTAAAATAATATTAATGTTATTTAAAATGTAGTTCTGTGTAAAATATACACTTTCCTACGGTTCTACTAATACCATTAACGTCAATAGTATTTCTTTTGACCCCCTTTTTTATCACTATGAGGTTCTACTCACAAACCTTCTCCTCCCCCCAAAATTTGGTTTAATAATTAAGAAAATGTAATAACCAAATAATATGCAAATTTATAAAAATCTTATACTTAGGTATATTTAAAAAACCAATCAGCAAAATTATTTCAATAGTCAGCCAGATGTTACGTCGTTGGTAATATTTCAACTATTTTGCATCAGTCGATGCGGATGTATGACTAAGTGTGGCTATAATTATAATATAACTAGTACTAGACACCGGCTTTGCCTGATTTATAGATTTTTATTAAAGCTTCTAATATTATGAATGAATAAATTGATCTGCGAACCGTTTGGTATTATAATTCCCAGTACGCCGTTTGCGTTGTAAATCAATTAGTATTGATTAGTAAACAGATAAACGTATACGGATATCTGTAGTTGAGTTAGATCTACAATTGAAATTTGTCTAGCGTAAAGAGGCCACTTCATACATTTTTCCAAGAAATTAACTGATTTATTCATCAAAGCTATTGGAACTCGGATAATTTTAGGTATATGTATTTTATATATAGGTATAATAGAATGCAATGGAACATTTTGTTTTAATGTCATTTGTATATGACATATTTGTATTAATTTATAGGCCAACGTGGCGCAGGGGCACAGGTGTGCGACTGTAAGCGCGGTAGTTGTGGGTTCGATTTCCACTTGCGGGAATAAAATATTTAACGTGTGCTATTCGTGGGATACAGATATACGAAAACTATGTTAATTTAAAAACAACAAGTAACATAAAACATTTTGTGCAACAATAGGTTTTTGTGGAGATATAATTCACATTTACGCTAAACTAAAAGAGAGTAGTAGTTCTTGTAATAATAAAAAAAATATTACATATTTAAATGACTTTTAAGACCTATAAAGTAAGATTTAAGTTACATAATGTAGACATTGTAGTTCATACATATATGAATTAAACAATAAAGATACGCTCTTGACACCTCTACACTACACAATACGTTTATTATATTTATTGCATAAATCTGCATAACACAAATGTTTCGTGACAAATCGTACGGGCACAGATGAGCTTTGTTTTTTTGTTATAAAATTAATTGATATTTTTTATGGAAATGTATATAAATACAAGGATCCGGGCATTAAGTCTGGTAGAGCCTACAATTTATATTTTATAATTCACATAAATTTGTATTATTTGTATTATTCTGTAGAAAATATGGCAACACACAATTTTCTTATCCATATCCACTTTACCCGTATCTTTTTTTATTAAGACACGTCAAGTTTCACGTTCAATGGGCAAAAGCAATAATTTTTCTTTACTATAGAGTATAGATATACTGATCGGCACATGTACTTTTGAACTTTGAACTACCCCATTCAGTTGTAATAAAATAAAAAATAAAAGATGTATAATAAAATAAAAATAGAATAAAATAACGAAAAGTGTCAGTAAACTGGTATTAAATGAATAAAGATGTATCCTTTATTCATTTCAAAATATTTCAATATTAAATAAATATTAAAATGCATACCTACTAAACTAACAACAATACAAAGTGTGTTTTGGAGGCTTTTGTTGAAGACTCTGTATGTTTTTAACTTTGTTTACTTATTTCACTAAGTTCTTAATCGCCATGGCGAGGTGATTTTAACGTGCCTAATTAATTATATACGATTTTGAGTTCGGACTCTACGTCAAGTTTTTTAATATTTTCATTTCCTATTATTGAAGAAAAGAGTGACGTTCCACCACTTCCAAAATAATCTCATCACTTTTATGATTTGGTGTAAAATATACTTTGCAAATTTGTCTATTATTTGTACACAAAAATGTTAAACGTTATTTATTATAATTAATAAATGAAGTTATGTAGAGGTAAACAACTAAATTAATGTATTGGTATTATATAATACATTTCCATAAGACGATGGCTTAAATAAAAAAAAATCCTAATCATAACATTACATTGTGAGTTCAACGTTTAAAAACCATTTCTAATATTATCTTACAGCAAAAATTTGGCTTAAATTATTAATATAGTATAGAATACAGAATAAATACAAATATTAAAACAATAATAGTTTTTCTATACAAAAATGAAAATATTTTTTATAGATTGCTGATCTCCAACAAACTGGTTTTTGTTATAGAATGATAATAATTCAGCACTATATATTGGTATATATAGTATTTACATATGAAAATGATTTCAAGGCGTCAGCTTCATTTGGTAACATCCTGTTTCTCTGATGTTTGATCTTTTTGGAACAGATGTTTAAAATAGTAGACTCTGCACGTTTTAAAGTAAACTAAAATTTTACATATTACATATATTTACATAAAAAAACATATTTCATATTATATATATTTGTGGAGGACAAAATGCCTAACTAAATCCCATATAACACTACATTGTTAATGAATTACTAATAGAATCCACAAGAATTAAGGGCCATTCATTAATATTAATCATTAATAATTCTTCGTAAGTTAATAACAAACAAGTCGTCTTCATAAATGTTTTTTATATTGTTGTCAAGTTTTATGAAGACAGGTAATATGCGAATAAAGGTCGGTTAATTTAAGTTTATTATACATAACATTCTCAGTTTTAATGAAATAAAAATAAAGTTAAATAATGATTAAAAACATATTGAAACTTCTTACTTATTGTATAAATAGTAAGGTTCGCACTATGACTTTATTTATATAGATATACTCGTATATAGACTTTTGGGTTTCATTAACTCTACATTGAAGAGTAGAAATGGAAATATATAGATTTTTGTTTTTTGAGTACATATCTTATATCAGTTACTTATAAAATAAAAGTACATAATATATAAGATAAATTAGTACAATGTAGAAGTTTATAAATAAGTGTATTTTATATTACACACATAATTTTCATTAATATTACCCACGTATTTATGTATAAGGAGCTAAATCATTACCTAAATAAGGTATAAATGAAAATATGTCTTTATATCATTGAAGTAACTATGTAGGTATTTGTTTTTATGAATCCACAATATTTTCCCATTTTGATAATTAAATATTGCCGTACAATGAATATGACTTCCATTCAATGGAATGCAATGTCGTCATTTATAATTGTTACTTTAAAAGCGGATTTACTTCTACCGAGTATTCTTGGTCATCGTCGGATTGATTGATATGGTTCTTTAAATTATATAAAGATATATGTTAATAAAAATCAGGTAATTGACATTTATGTCTTGTCGTTAATCTAATTACGCAGTCTTCGTTCGTCACACGGCTTGTTAATAATACATCACATATATGTGTGTACACTGTATAGTGTAGGAAAGAATGTAAACAAAACAATTTCTGTCGGCAACTATTTTTTATATTGTAAAATCTATTGCATTTTCTAGCAACATGTTGCCATCTAGCGGAAAAGTTAGTAACTATCTTAATTCTTATGAATCAATAATTTGTCACTTGTAAGGCTTTCGCGGAATCGGTATCGTGCAAATCACTATAATTCTTAAGCACTTAATCAAATTTAAATGTCATTAATACTTAAAAATATATTAATTAAGTGATTAATTACTTAAATAAGCTTCAATTTCTTCAGGAGATTAACTAAGTTACACATTTAATGCTTATTTAATAGTATCATTTTCATTTGACAGATGGCGTTGAATATATCGATAAAGCAGACTAAGGCTTTGATGTAAGTAAGTTTTATAATTCACTAGCAAAATTCATTAATTTTATTAATATTGTATAGTACTTAACAAATAATTTAATTTAAAACGACTTAGGGCAGCTGTAAAAGATAAATTATATGTTAATTAGTATAAAATACAGATTACATTAAGTATTGCGGCGCAGGCGGTCGGTAAAGCAGTCGCCCCGGTCCGGTAGGCCGACGGGCGACACGCAAGCGCTACAGGTAGGTTAACATTTACGCTCCGTCGCATTTGGTGGTTCTATGCGCTCTTCGCCGCGGCCCTGCATCGCCACCGTACGAGATCGACGATGGTCGAGGATCTGTGACTGGTGACTGTGTACCGTGTGATATCCAGTGGTCGTGGTCGTTTTAACAAGTGATTGTGATATGCCGACGAGTGCTGGCGTTTGACTTGGCGCGACTCAGCGGATCTTAACGGTAAATTTTGCTATCTGACACTATGACCTACCGCTGTTTACTCTGCGGTCAGGTGACTGAAGTACTTATATTACAGCTGAGCTGGGCTCGTTAGTGATTTCAGTGTTATAGGTAAAAAACTCCCTTATATAAAAAAAAACGAAGAAATGAATATACCTTCCACGTAGAACGTAGCGGTGTTTACACGTGAATTATGACACCCATAGTTGATGCGCGTGAGGCTGTGAGTCGTAAGTCAACAGAGATTTCTCGAGAGGCGAGGTAGCGCAATATTAGAACTGGATACTAAATTTACCGTTGCCATGGAAAGTTTGGGCCGTATGTAAGTTAAACTTACACCTTCTAAAATTTCACTCGTCTAAGAATCTTATTAGAATTTAATTAACTTATTCTAGATGTCTTTGTACGAACTTATATTACTTTGAAAGTATAAAAACATTGTGCTAGAATGTTACTATGCTGAGAACTTTTAAATATCAGTATTCTTACTATAGTGAGTCAGACAAATAAGTTTTTTAGTTGTGAAATATATGGTAAAAAGTAAAAACCAGTCTTTCAGTGCAGAATATATATATATAATAGAATATATATATAGAGAATATAGAGAATATATAATAGAATTCTAAGAAAAGATATAATTTAATATTAAAATGCTATTATATGTAAAACTGATAATAGAGCAAGTAGGGCGAAGTGTCAAATAACACTACACGAAGTGATGACTACTGCCGACACGAACGTAATATTTTTTGCTAGACACTATTAAAAAACACTTGTATCTTGACGCCCATCAATTAAATTAATAATTTTAATTAAATATTATAAAATAATTGTAAAGAAATTCATTTAGTCCAAAATAATAGGACGATGGTTTTATGTCAAATCAAATTTTCTTAATCTTCATGTAAAAGATTTCAACGCGCCTACACATGACGTAATTTTTTGGAATCCGTTAAGACCTATGATATTTTAAATACTTAGTGTAAATTTTAAATTATATTCTTTATAGACAAATATCATTTTATATTTCCGAGTAAATTTTAAAATTAATTTCTTTGTATGATATCGAATATACGTATCTCGTAGGACGCCGTCACGGTACAGTTCGGTTGCGCCGGATTGTACGCAATGGTTGTGCGTTCAAATTTCATCTGTGGGAAATGTTTACATTTACATTCTAAGTAAAACATAGTATTTAGCGACCACGATTATAAATAAATTTCGTGATTTGTATATTTAAACGTCTTTAATCAAAATAAACAGCACGCTGTATCTCGCAGCGTACAGCAGGGTAGGCAAAGGGAACCTAATATTAAGTCATTCCGTTTTGTCGTCCGTGCCTTTCTTGTTCTTACGTTTTGTATGTCGCTCATGTTGATTATGATGCAGTCAGTTGGCTTTGTAATATTCTTATTGCCTCCTCGTCTGTGTAGGAAATAGCCATTTTGATGTTGTGTTCCATTATATCAGTCACGGAACCTTAATTTGCTCGGCAAATGAAGGTTCCATGATTCTTTTGCGTCTTGTTAAGGCGACCACAACATGTGATAAGGTGTTGTGTAGGACGCTCTTGATGGCCTTAGTTTGGAAGATAACTACCGACTCGTATGTATCCCTGACATTCATTTCGTTCATTCATGATTTTAGAACGAAATACATAGAACCTAATTTACAACTTGCTGTAACAATGGTAGCTAATATCAGAGAACACCAATAATGAATAGCTATGAGAATCAATAAATTGTTTCGTTCGATCAGAATGTTACTTGACTTTCACTGTAAAAGAGTCGCGGGGTCAAATATGCATCAACGATTGTTCAACAAAGCCTATACAATATGACTTGAATTTTTAAACGTCCACCGTTTCGTCGAAAGCGACCTCTTATAAATGATATATTTCTAAATTCCTTTAATAGGAAAGCCTTCAAGTCTTCGTAGTGAGTTGTGAAATTTTTAAAATGCCAGAATTCAGTGAAAATAGGGAACGTGTTCACACACTACACTAGGTTCCCTCTGCCTACCGTGATTGGTGGGGAATACAGCGTAAAGCTGTATTTTCATATAATAACTTTTTTTTTAGAAGCAAGAATCCGATTTCCATAAACAAATCAGATATAAATTATCTTTTATTTACTGTTTGCCGTCACTTACATTTGTGGTATCGGTTGAGTGTGTATCGCCTATTGATCCTGCATTACTGTGAGGCTTCACCGAGTATCACGTGATAGACTAATGTCATAATCATTAACACTCGTCAATAAAAGAGTATCATATTTTTTTTATTAATATTTAATACTTTGAGGCCAGTCGCACACACACACGTGGTACAGCAGTACCAGTGTGTGACTGTATAAGGGCGACAGGTTGTGAGTTCGATTCGCATTCAAATAATGAATAATCGAGGTAATTAAATATTTAATATTTTCATTCTTCGCTCTGGTGTCGAGGCAAAACGTGACTTTCAGTTCCGCCAATCAACACGCAATGCCTTCGGAATTCAACGGGAAACTGGTGAGCGGAGTGTCTTTACACTAGGCTCCCTCTGCCTGTCCAGGTACGAGAGGAATATAGCGTGAAGCTGAAAAAAAAAATTTAGTTACTGCAATGTTATATATTTTAGGCTTGACCATAAAAGCTTATTTTCTTATAGAAAATCACATTCTTGTAATTTTTTGTAGCCAAATGTTTGAAGTTTCGTAAGTGAATATATTTAACATATTAGTAATATATTATAATAGTTAATGGACTAACAAAAGAATGAGAAATAATTATATTTAAAGCAGTAACAATAACATTTTACGCTTATTGTCCGCTTTACTATGAATATTGATAATGTTGAATGTACAATCGATCATAACGACTGACAGTATTGTGCACGTCTTTTTAATACTCGGTGATACAAAGTACAACTAATACTTTGTTTCTTTGTAAATTACTAGACATAAGCAATGTATTTATATGACATAAACGAGCAGTACCTATAGCCTAACGCATATCCTACTTAGTATATAAAGAGTATGTAAATGTAATTTAAAGAAGTTTCGAACAATCATTTCTATAGAAATAATCTTTTCTTATTATTCCAAATAGATAATGTAAATGAATGATAGTAAAACGAGGTCTAGTAGCATTTTTAGATTTGAAGCCAGGTTGTCACAATCCCTTTGTCTATAAATATAAAACAATTTATGTTAAAGTATTTCTTTATCCATAATATATAGTAAATAGAGGAATGCTATGTTGTTGTTGTTCAATATGGTTTACCTACAAGTTTTAAAAGTCACTTTTGTATGTTTATTTATACAAATTCTGTACAAAAAGCACACAATTAAATATAAAACCCGTAAATATACGTGTCTTTAATTTTCTTTTATTTACATTTTGGAAATAAAATACTCAATAAAATAAACGAGAAAAGTAATATAAGAAGAAAACATAGGCTTTCGTTAAAAACAGTTTTTCTACATATGTATAGTATGTTGTTAACAATATAAACATAATACGGTTCAGCAAATATTAGGGGTAACCAGTTCAAATTGTTGCGCATATACGATATCTATGTTTCAATAGGGTTTAATATCAATACGGTGTCATATGAATGTGACATATACATATATTTTATATTTATACAAATTATAGATATATATACGGTACATAGATATACTCTTGATTTGCCCTTAAGATTTGAGATATTTTTCATTTGTTTTGAATTAAAACTTCCATGTAATCGGTATGAAACTCGATTATACAACTTGCTGCTAATCTGTAAATAGCATTTTTTTCAAGATAGCGCTTCGCGCGGGAGTATGCAATTGAATTAAATATACAGCCCCTTTGGCCATAGAAAAAAATTAAACTTCTAAATGAATGCAATCAAAAGATACGAGCATGCATCGTTTTTATCGCATTTTGTAAGAATTTCGCAGTGTAATAAAATCCTCTATAGTACTTCCCGTAGACTTAGAATTTGACAGAAGTACATAAAGAACTTATAGTACAAACAAAGGAAAAAAATAAAATTTGTAGGTAAGCCGTAGAAAAAAACCACTACGAACATATTTATAGTAAATTTCACACAAGAATTGAGCTGACCTAATTAGGGTCGGAACCCTTGGTGGGAAATTGTAACTAGCACTCGACCATTTGCCGAATTCCAACACCACAGCGAAGATATGAACATATTTAAATTTTATTTTTTCGAGTGAAAATCGAACCCACAACCTTTCGCGTTTACAGTCCCACATTTGTGAACCTGCGCCACGACTGGCCTCGAAAAAAATTTATATAAGTACTTATAAATTGCACTTTGCAATAAATTCTTGTAGAAGTAGTCCCGTTGCTGTTAACATAACTTGTTAGCACATGCGACACAGGTGTTTATACAGTTGGAAACTCAAGCTAATTCCTATGTACGTACATATGAGTATATCTTTTTAAGAACATATAAACTAGGAAATAATAGAAAATAATTATTCTTTCAATAATTTTTCATTCATTTCATTTTCACAAAGAAAAACGACAATGAAATCGTCTTTTAAATAAAATTTTTATTATAGTCGCTTCAATAATGTTTTATTTAACAAAAATGGATCCCTTACGATATAATACTGAAAATTTTTTCAGGTCAATATAAACATACAATGACATGTAATGTATACAGGTTATGGCCATTTTTTTAAAATGAAATAAAAAATATTTTTAAAAACAAGCTTTTATTTAAATATTAAATAAATAAGAAGCAGGCGAAGCCGCGCAGGTGCTACTAGAGAATTTTAACTGATCTGTGTCTATATTTGAAAGATATGTATGAGCCATATACTAATGAAAGTAAACCCAAAATAAATATTCTAAAATGTTTCTTTGAGCACGTTAAAATCGCTCAAAAACGCCTTAACCGATATAAATGCAGTTTTCACTTTTATATTTCTTATTACTTCCCTAGACGTTCAGTGATTGTTTTATTTAATTTTCGAAAACTTTAGTTTTCACTGTACAAATATTGTCTTTAAAATTATATGGTTACTAGAACATGGCAGTAATTCAGATGAGTGAATAAATAATTGTGTAGTTCAAGCGGGCGAAGCCGCAAGCTGGTCGTTAGTATATTCATATAATTGTAATACAATGTTAATTTTATTATTCAATGTAAGGTGTCTTCACGTTAAAATATAAATGCTTAATATATATAGGTAACGCATATGCAGATAGATTCTACTATTCACAGTTTTTGTATTGAATTCCTATTATCCTTATACGATAGAAACTTTAATTTTCTTTATTTAACCGGCATCGTCCTCGTCTTCTTTGACCAAGTCGTCTTTTATATTATGAATGTATATACGTTTGTGGTGCCCATCTACATAAATATAAGTATACAGGTTTTGGGATTATATTTTCTGTTAACACCGTTTGTATTATAAGATGAAAATCAGAGTCAAAAAAAGAATCAGAAAGTTTTTCTATAAATATTTGTATTTGTAATAAATACCAAAAGTAAATGCCAAAAAGAAGTTAATAGAATGAAAAAATAGAACCTAAATAAATAGCATATAAAAATAGACTGTATCTTCGTGTTAAGTGTAACTGTACTAATCTGAGCATGATATTGTTTAGACGTAATTCGCTCTTGTAAAAATGTAGTGAAAAAATAGGGCACTTCTTTTTTGCATCTTATAATCATTGCGCACTAGAAATTGAATTCACAACTGCCGGAAGATTTTAATATATATTTTAAACTGCTAATTTAAACATAATACAAATATTTAAGTCATCTTAACAGTATACATTATACTTGGCTTTTCGACATGAATTGCATTGCAGTTGCATTCTTATTGCATAAGTCCTTGAATAAAGGTGGTTTCAAGGTATCTTAATTAAAAAATGATATTACCTATCTGATCTTTATATTATTAAATATGTATATTCCAAATTAAAATAAGAATATATTAACCACATAAGTTTGTTAATAAAGCCAACACATAAAAAAAATTGTCAGAGGAAATTACCTTACTTGTATAAACCCAGTCGGTCTCCCGCGACCGCCTGCAGAGGTGCAGAGGCAGGTGGCTTGGGCTATTCACTGTGTGTGTGCTAGCCCAACGCTGTTTACAAAAACAATATAATATTATGCTGTATTATTGAAAAAGGATATCTTGACATTTAAGCGACATGGTAATGTTATACGTATGCTTTAATACTATATACTGTTGCCATTTTAGTATTTCTTACTAACTGAAATTACACACGTTTTAGCATTTTAAAAACTTTCTGTTTTATTTCAATGATAGTATAAGCGACGTTTTATTTATTATTCCATTGTTGCCGTACCCGTACATGGTTGTTACGACCTTGGCACACTAAATCTTTAGATTGGTCCGCATTATCACAGCATTGTTTACTCAACGAGATAAGGAACGGTGACTAGTCGAGCAACCTGTCGCTTTAGCATCTCGAGTTGTGTCGCCGTTATATAGCGGCGTGTTACTCCCGTATGGAAGGAACACTATGTTATTTCTATTGTGTTTATATAAAAATACTAATTGCATATATTTAAAATGCAGTATATTATATCTTCATTTATAGTGTAAGTTATTTGAATTTCATGCAGGATAGCTACCATTATATTATTGCATTAAGCAATAAAATTGTAAAAGCAACTGTTGAGTTTCTTGCCGGATCTTCTCAACAGAAGAACTGTCTTGGGAGCCGGTAGTAGCTTTGTGTTTATTCGACGATTCAAAAATATTTGTAAAGGTATATTTGAATAAATAACATTTTAAATTGAATTGAGTTAATAAGATAAAGGGAATGTTTATTTGTAGGGGGAGTTTCCCAATGTTATTGAAGCGTTAATGCCCCGCCCGAGTGAACGTCCGCTGAAAGGACTTCCGATACGATTAGTTCCGGGCGTTCACTACTCTCGTACATCGTACATTGTACAATTGCTAACTAGTTACGGTTGTAAATGCGTACATTCACGTCTAGGTCTTTTTCTTGCCTTTTATTTAATTTCTTTAATTTCATTGAGGCCGTCGTTGCGCAGTGGCACAAGGGTGTGACTGTAACAGGGTGGTTTTGGGTTCTAGGATTCAAAAGGGAAGTAATTATTGTTTATTAATATTTTCATTTCTTCGTTTTGGTTCCAAGGCATACACACAGCGTTGAGTCCCGCCACTCAAGACGCACTGCCAAGTAGAGCTTTACTTTTTATCTGTCCGAATTGTAATAATATAGGAGGTAGCATGAAAAGCAAAAATTTGAGAGAACTGAAAAAGATCACATATTGTTCAAATACGTGTTCTTTTCATTGTTGTGAAAACAAACACTGCGGAGTTACTCACTTATTGTGCGATTGAAAGGAAGCGTGCACTGTTTTTAAACATTCCCCAGAAACCAAACAATTGAGCGTTTAACACCTGCGTCGTTACACAAATGTAGATATGCCTTGAACCGCTTTTACTTTCATTGCATTTGTAATTCATGCCCTGAACGTAAAATAATCCTTTTATCCTTGTCAAGTTTGTTCGCTGGCCTTACAATGTAAACCAGTTAAAATTTTGCATTTCAATGCAGTAGGTATTTGTCAAAACAAGTTATTATATATGTAGATACTTGTAGTTTTAAAAAATCGGTTATGAGTATTTATTTGGAAAACGTATAAAAAATTTAACAGACAAGACAGACGGACAACTAAGTGATAAGTGATATAAAGGTTGCACTTTCTCCTTTTGAGGTGCGGAGCCCTAAATAGTCTAGCGCGGCGTTAGATTCCGCCATCCGTCCACCGACTTGCTCTGATACTTAAAGACCGAAAATTCAAAGACAGCCAGGGAAAGGGAAACAATATCTTGACAAAAATAAATATGGCGTAATTTAGTTGTATGATGACTTCACTTGTGAACCACATGTAATTGAGTCATAATGTAATGATGTTGACTTTACTTACTTAATCGTTATTTTAACGTTACTATACATATTCTAATTATATCGAATGCGAACGCGCATCGATTCTGTGCGCATATTAAATTAACATAACAAAGAAGCATCGATTGTTTATTATTCCCCAATGTTTTATTCTCTAGATAGCCGTCAATCCATATAAGTAAATTACATTAGGATTGGTCTTAGAAATCCTGTAACGTTTCATGCTAACAAAGTCGTTCATTGGGTGCATAATTCTATAAGTGCGTGTGCAAAATATTTATTTATATTCTTGCAATTAAAGTAAAGGTATTGTAGACTAGTCTACAAGATCAACAAAAAGTATTTGCTATTATTATAATATTATATTTACGTTAATTACAAACTTGCTTTTAATGAATTATAATTTTGATGTTTCAGATCAGGCCGGTGACCACATGTCGGCGCCATCATGGTGATCGTTACCAGAGTAAGTATATTTAATGTACAGATGTAAAATTACGTCTAAATATTACCTTTCAAAATGCCTTTCATAATACATGTGTATGTACGTTTGTACCTATTGCAATAATATGTTTTGTGAATACTAAATAAAATATAGATAATAATTTAAATAAAGGAGCATTATAAATAAAATAATTCTCTTAAAATACTTCACGTAATCGAAGTTACTAAGGGAAAGTGATTAAAATTATAATGGATTTGTATAAAATATAAATTATTCAGCAAACGATTCCTATTTTACATAAAACAAGCAATTCTTTTATATTAACAGATTACAAGTAGGACTAATGTTTTCTTAAATTGTATTCATGCATATCTCTTTTTTGTACGTAGACATGATGAATCGGCATTTTAATAGAATCGATGAAATTGCATTGATTCATTCAAACGTCCATTTGCTTCGTTTAGACTTAGATAGAAATATTATTACGCTACTATTATTCAAAGTAATAAAAAAGTAAAAAAAAAATTTTAAGTTAAACGGTTTTATATTGCAGATAAATGTACTAAAAGCTAAAAAATAATTTCATAGAAATTATGATTACTAAAATAAAATCGTGGGGCACGTCCAATATCTACAATTGAAAGACATAGCGTGAGACTTCACCCACCTAGTGGTAAGTAGCAAGTGTCCCCACGATTTTATTTTAGTAATCATAATTTCTATGAAATTATTTTTTAGCTTTTAGTACATTTATCTGCAATATAAAACCGTTTAACTTAAAATTTTTTTTTTACTTTTTTATTTTTAAGTTTTTAGTTTTTATTTCTCATGCTATTCAATTCGTTGAAATGAGGCTCGATGTCTCATTATTGCAAGGTTAATGGAGAATGTTACGAACGACCCCCCCAGAGGTCCAATAGAGGGACAAGGCTATGTACAACAAGATGTGCCTGAATCTTGAGGGGAAAACGCTAACGACATATCATTTTTATCCACCTAGTGCCATACAGTTCTCGGCGCGCTTTTACCTTTTACCTTGGGTGGTACCCCTAGCGACGTATCATTTTTAGGCACCCTATAGCCACACAGTCCTCGACAGGATACCAGATTTTGACTTAGGTGGGAGATTCATATTGTAATTGTGTATAGTATACTGTATTATACTTACCAAGCCCTTTATTTTGATACCCATATTGATGGGATTGAAAACTACATTATCCGCCATTTTGTAGCAGTGGCCATCTTTGATTTTGATTTTGTATAGTGCACTGAATTCTACTTGACAAGCCCTTTCATTTGATACCCATATTGATGGGATCGAAAAAACTAACTTGTACGCCATCTTGTAGCGGCGGCCATCTTGGATTTTGATTTTGTATAGTCCACTGAATTCTGCTTGACAAGCCCTTTCATTTGATACCCGTATTGATAGGATTGAAAAAAACTAACTTGTCCGCCATCTTATAGTGGCGGCCATCTTGGATTTTGATTTTGTATAGTCCACTGAATTCTACTTGACAAGCCCTTTCATTTGATATCCATATTGATGGGATTGAAAAAAACTAAGTTGTCCGCCATCTTGTAGCGGCGGCCATCTTGGATTCACAATAATATTGAATATGGATAATTGTATTGTCACCAGAATCAAAGGCGTATACCAAATTTCAGATCAATCGGTTAACGGGAAGAGGGTTAAATTTCAATTACTAAATTTGACCCAAACAAACAAACAAACGGGGTGAGCTAAATAAAACCGTTTAAAATATTAATAATGTCAAAATGAAATAGGTAGGTATGTACTGCCACAGATAAAAATAAACTTTATCATTGCCATACAACGGTAAAAAAGTTTACGCACAAGTTTTTTTTTATTGTCGTTATTAATTTATTTTTGATACCTTGTTCGTAATTAATTTATTTTTGATACAATAATAAAAAAAGTATAGTTGTCCAATGAATATGGATATGAATATTAGAATTATTTAATTAGGCAGTACCTCAGTCAGTGAGGACAAGTCCTTTTATATATATATAGATTAATAAAAATGACACATATAGATAAATATTAATGAAATGAATGACATTATATATAGATTAATTATAAGAACAAAAACTAAAATATGCATAAAAGTAGAAAAATAACATTTAAGATATATCAAAAATAAGCTGTAACAATATATGGAGTTAAGAACTAAAACCTATCTCGCAATTTAAAAACACATATGTTAGTCTTTCTTTTACAACATTATTCAAATAAGCACAATTGTTTACATGAACTCAAGATCAAAGTTCAAGGCTCCGAACCGACTCGCCTTGAATAACATTAACCCCTTTGAATGAGAGTCGAGGAGTAAGAGTACGTGCGAACCTCACGAGAGCTAAACGCGACAAATGAATACCATTATGTATGTCGTAAAAGATTAATGTTTGTTAATAAGAAGGTAAATTTTGCGTTTGTATTGACAAATGAAAGTTATAATTTAAATATTGTTAAAGAATAAACGAGAATGATAAAAACTTATTAAAATTTTTCGAGTGTAAAGCTTTGAGAGCCACTAAGCTTTACGAAAACACCGGTCAAGTGCGAGTTGGATTCGTTCACCGAGAGTTTCGTACTAATTTCAGTATTGTACCTCAATCAGAAGTACAACTTTTATAAGTTAAAGTACTGATACTGAAAGTATTTATTTCTTGTCATATTTAATATATTTTTTTTAAATAGTATAAAAAATACCCTATAGGTCTTGAATACGTGGAGAATAAAGTTGACAAACTTAAATATGCAGATATGAGTATATGTACTCATTTTATACGAAATAAACTACAAATATGAGTTTCTAATATATATTTAAAAAAAAGTGCAAATTAGTAGGCATATTTCACTTTTCGAATTTTTTTACTTTATTTGTGTTGTATGTTCTCACTTTGTGCTATATTTCACAACTATAGGTACTCTATAGGTTTATAGGTTTTGATTACATTAAACGATGCATACTTGGCTGACGGAGAGACAAACGAAGTGATCCTATAAGAGTTTCGTTCGTCCTTTGAGGTACGGAACCCTACAACATATTACAGTTAAGACATGAAACCTAGTTTCAAATATATACTACACTGTCTATAACAATCACGATCATTTTAGCAAATAGGTAGCAAAAGCTTAATAATGTATTTTCAAAGAAATCTTTGCTTCTAGAGCTGAGAAGTAATGATAATAAAATAAAACGACGACCTTGACCAAGGCAAAATATTGACTGCCACACATTGAATAAACTAATTGTTTTCACAAAAACGTGGAAAACTTTTTGCCTTGCCTTGGATTTTTTAAATTTGATATTAATTAGAGTTAATTCAATAATTTAGTTTGTACAATAGGACTGGTATCCGTGTCATCACCTGAGGCCTGTTAGAGAATATAATGATGTTTCCAAAACTTCAAAAATCGTGTTGGAAAGTGAAACACGGCTGGCGGGTTCCGATCAGTGCGTTTGGCACATTCCGGCAGAATCTAGCACTACAGGCCGTTCACCTTACGGCTTATACTTACACACAGACAGACACACATAATCTGTAAGATTGTGGATTAAAAGTGCGGAAAATGCTTTATTGATATAGCGAGTTGGCTTTTTAAAGCGCGAAAGATTGCTCTACTACGAGAGATTTACGATTGTGGTATTATGAATGGCTTATTATAATGGTTTATGTGCTCTCATCGTATTACAGTTCGTGTGTGATATATTAATTAGTTATTAAAGTTTGGTTATAAGTAAAACAAAATTTAGACATTGCATGTTGATTGGCGGAGCTTATCGCCGGGCTATTGCTTTGGTGCCAGAGTGCCGTATTACTGATACAAAAAATATTTTTATCTTTTTCATAGTAAATATGTTTACCTAAGAAGCCGCGTAGGTACTCAATAGCGACAACAGGACATACCAAATAAAGAGCGAGAGTGGCTACATACTCGGACTGTATTCAAGTTTGCAGTACACTTATTAAAGGCAAACGTGGGAGGACTCCAGTTTCGAAACGAAACTAGTTTTATGAGTTAATTTTATAGTAAATGATTGAGAAATATTACTATTGAGAAATGTTCACATTATTCTTGAATTTATTGAGTACTTTTATTATTTTGTGTTTTTTCTGAATTTTTTTTTGATTATTTGTCCATCGCATTTAATTTTCGTCATCTTTTATAAGCTGTACTTCCCGTTGACCTACAACCCTGAAATTGGTACGGAAGCGATTGGTGATCGTCCGACTCGCACTTAACCGGTATTTTAATAGAGAAAGCATTTAAATTATACTTTAATAAGTTTTTTTTTTGTACGCCGTATATGTACTCGTATTGTAATGAGCACATGATTTAATGAGATGCATTCGTTATATTGTAATTGAAATACTTTCTATAATAAATCTGTGTATTATGTTAGATACATATAAAAGCTTGGAAAGTCACTAATAATGGGATTCATGACAAGTTTGGAAGACCGGTAAAGTAGGAATTGGAAAATAATGTAATCAATTAGAGCTTTATCTGCTACGAATATGGACTGAATAATTATTAAAATAAGCTTTAGTATAATAATTATCTTGTTAATGCAAATTTCTACTGAAATTGTGTTTAATTTAGAGGCCTTCGTGGGGCAGGGACACAAGGGTGTAACTGTTACGCGACAGTTGTGGGTTCGATCCCCACTCGAGAGAATGAATTATTATTTCTCTTAATATATTGAATTCTTCGCTCTGACGTCAAGGCGTTGAGTTCCGCCACTCGAACGCAATGCCTCGAAAAATTCAGCGGAAAGTGGGGAACGGAGTGTCTCAACAATAGGTTTCCTCACCTACCCTGCTGTATGCGGGTTACAGCATGAAGCTGATTTAATTTTATTTTTATGTGCTTAATCTATACCATCTATACTTATTGTTTTTTACATCTTTTCTGTCATCTTTTCTGTCATTTTACATCTTTTCTGTCATCAAAAGCTTGCTTTTAGCACTAATTTAATGTGTTCTGTTAACAACAACTTTAAAGTTAAGTAAGAAAAGATAAAATGATTAACCTTTTTACCTTAAGAGGAATTTTATTTCTAGAACTCTTTACTTGGCATCTGCGTAGTAAATGAATGTCGTGAGACATTTTATTAAATAACCGAAACAAAAGGTGGCGCGAGTGTTCATTATTATTGTAAGTTGTATAATTTATAATATAATATACCTAGTTGCATAATTTAGAATTGTTTTTATAAACATAACATTGTAAAGGTTTAAAGCTTTACTGATATTTACTTAAATAAATAAAATTTAATCCTTAAACAATAATTAAAAAAAAAAACAACTCGCAACACACACAACTCACAGCTGGATAATAATGAATGATTATCATGTTGGAGTGCTATAAATAAAAAAATGTAGATACTAAATTTTTTTCATAAATCAAGCGAAACCTTTTTTTTTTGTCAAAATTTTATATCCAATAATAATATTTATTCTTCTGTAATCAAACCCAAAATTTAAATGATAACTCTGCCGCCTCAATCCTTAACGTACTAAACTACGATATAAATTTTACTAATATTTTACTTCATTTATAATCTACTGAAAGTGTAAATAAAATTTTTTAAATCTACATCCTATAATAAGTACGGGAAAATCATATTTTTTGTTCCAAATATTTGGTTACTATAATAACATATTGTTTTTTTAAAACATAAAGAATAAAGATAATAGTCCCGTCTGTCAAGTAATACAATTAATGATCGACCTCCGGGAGACGCGGTCACTGATAAAGTTGTAAATGTAGTTATTCGTCTTCTGTCATTTCGAACTAATAGTCTTATATTAGAAAATGTGTACTTATTGTTGTTAAAATGTTCAATTTGATTAATAAAAAATGAATTATGAATTGGATTTAATATTCGAGGTACGTCTAACAGCATTTAGTAACACATTTCCTGTTTACATGTTTATTCCATTTATATACTTTAGTTCACATTTTAATGTTGCAATCTAGATTCTAGTCTTTATCTATTAGCTTAAAACATGAAAGCACTGACCCGTGCTTACTTTCGCCAAAGCTTAGATAATAATTGACGTTCAAGAGACGTGAGTGTATCGCCAATAGATTGAACGTATGTATATTGTATAAGGAGCGACACTTTCTATTGAATTCTACGATTAAAGTATCATTTCCGCTTACTTTCGGTGGTGTCCGCTCAGACATTCTTTGAATTCGTTAGTACTTTCTTTGTTTTCATCTGATCTTTATGTATGAACATGCTTCGAAAGAAGCTTATCTGATTTGTGCCATATGATTTTTATAATTGGTATATGAAATATATATTTTTTGTCAATTAACGAAAATATTAAGTAATATAGACAGTTTTTAATGAATGCTACCTGACCTTCGAAATAACATTGATAAGTGCTGAAATCTGGATTATTAAGGTTTTCAGACAGGTCAGACAGCTTGTAACAGTGATAATTAATAATCCACGTTGTTACCCGAAGAACATTGCCAAACACTGAATTAAGCAACTTATTTGTAAATTTTAGAATTAGAACGTCAAAACAACTTGACTAATATGGACAATATTTACAAATCTGTATCCTATACGTAATTTAAAGGAAAATAAAAGAATACAATATTATTTTTTCAGGGTGATTACATATGGATCGAGCCGGTGTCAGGTCGGGAGTTCGACGTGGCCATCGGCGCGCGCGTCCTCGCCGCAGAAGGGCGGCGTATACGCGTACGCGATGACGATGGGCAAGAGCAATGGCTGCCCCCGGAGAGGCGCATCAAGGCGATGCATGCCACCTCCGTGCATGGGGTCGAGGATATGATCTCACTTGGTGATCTGCACGAAGCTGGTATACTTAGAAACCTGCTTATTCGATACAATGATAACCTCATTTATGTAAGTATGGATATAGTTGTCCTTAGTTCTATTTATATATTTTTAACTTCACGCTGTACTTCGCGCATAGCAGGCAGAGGGAACAAGGGAATCTAGTGTTAAGACTGTTACAATTGTATAAATATTCAACTGCTGCCAACCTTCACTAGTTGGAGAGGCACGTTAAGAAGAAGAAGAAGATAAATATTCAGACTATTTTGTTTCTTTTTTCAGACTTATACGGGTTCAATATTGGTAGCTGTAAATCCCTACCAAATATTACCAATTTACACAGCAGACCAAATTAAGTTATATAAAGAAAGAAAGATAGGTGAACTGCCGCCGCATATCTTCGCTATAGGAGACAACGCGTATGCCCACATGCGCCGGTATGGTCAAGATCAATGTATTGTTATAAGTGGTGAGTCAGGAGCCGGAAAGACTGAATCTACTAAGTTAATATTGCAATATCTCGCTGCGATCAGTGGAAAACATTCCTGGATAGAGCAACAGGTATTTTATCTCAGCTATTATATTGTTTAGTACCACTACACACATAATTTTTAAATATAGCTTTGGTACAGCACGGTCAATGAGTCGTGGTCACCCTGGAATTACATGTAAATGGCTGTGAAGATTTGATTTTACAATTTTTTACATCAGATAATTTTCTTACCAAGTGTACAATGCGCAAAAGTTCAAAAAACCTAACTCCAGGGCGGCCACGATTTGTCGACCGTACTGCGTCTTATGATATTATACCTTCAAAATACTTAATATAATAATCTGTAATAGTAGATTGAGATTATAATCACTATAATTATATTTCCAAACTTTTAATATGCTATCATTGTTATTATATGCATATATCGTTGGTTTTTAAAATAATAAATAGCATATTTTTAATATACTTTCAGATTTTAGAAGCAAATCCGATCTTAGAAGCATTTGGTAACGCTAAAACCGTTCGTAATGACAATTCATCACGGTTTGGTAAATACATCGACATACACTTTAATTGCAATGGTGTTATTGAAGGAGCCAAAATAGAGCAATACTTATTAGAGAAGTCTAGGTTAGTGTTTCAAGGAACTGATGAAAGGAATTATCATGTTTTTTATTGTGTATTAGCGGGATTATCGAAGGAAGAAAAGAAGAAATTGGAATTAAATGAGCCTTCCGATTATAGATACTTATCTGGGGTAAGTTATTTAAAGCATTTTTATATTTAATTCAAACGGTATATTTTTCTAAATTTAAGTATAAAAACAGACATGAAAACAATAATGAACGACGTATACTATTGCAAAGCTGATTATTTACTTAATTAAAAGAAGATTTTGAATTTTGATATATTACTATAATTGAAAAAAGTTAACCAAAAATCCATGATTATTAATGTTTAATTGCAGGGAGGAAGTTTCACATGCGAAGGGAGAGATGATGCAGCAGAATTTGCAGATATTCGATCAGCGATGAAAGTACTTTTATTCACAGAAGCTGAGATATGGGAAATACTCAAATTGTTGGCTGCCATTTTGCATTGTGGTAATATAAAATATGAAGCTACTGTTATAGATAATTTAGATGCTACAGAAATTATAGAACAGGCAAATGTCAGAAGAGTTGCCACCTTGTTGGGAGTTCCAACGCAGTCACTAATTGGTGCTCTAACAAGAAAAACGTTATTTGCTCATGGAGAGACGGTAGTATCGACTTTAAGTAAGACTCAATCAGTAGATATAAGAGATGCATTCGTTAAAGGTATATATGGTCGCCTCTTTGTTACAATTGTTAGAAAAATAAATACGGCTATTTATAAACCAAAATCGACCACGCGGACTGCTATTGGTGTTCTCGATATATTTGGTTTTGAGAATTTCGATCACAACAGCTTTGAACAGTTTTGCATAAACTTTGCAAATGAGAATCTTCAACAGTTTTTTGTTAGACATATATTTAAATTGGAGCAAGAAGAATACAATCACGAAGGTATTAATTGGCAGCACATAGAATTTGTAGATAATCAGGATGCTTTAGATTTAATTGCTCTTAAGCAGCTCAATATAATGGCTTTAATTGATGAAGAATCTAAATTTCCAAAAGGTACAGATCAAACAATGTTAGCAAAATTACATAAAACACACGGCCTTCACAGAAATTATTTGAAACCTAAATCAGATATCAACACCAGTTTTGGTTTGAATCACTTCGCTGGAGTTGTCTTTTATGATACACGAGGGTTCCTCGAAAAGAATCGGGATACATTTAGTGCAGATTTATTGCAATTAATTCATATCTCGACAAATAAATTCTTGCAACACATTTTTCAAGAAGACATAGCAATGGGATCGGAAACACGGAAACGGACACCGACGTTGTCTACTCAATTTAAAAAGAGCTTAGATCTGCTTATGAGAACTTTGGGAACTTGTCAACCTTTCTTTATAAGATGTATCAAACCAAATGAATTCAAAAAGCCAATGATGTTTGATCGTGGTCTGTGCTGTAGGCAATTGAGATATTCCGGGATGATGGAAACGATTAGAATTCGAAGAGCTGGATATCCAATAAGACATAGTTTTAAGGAATTCGTGGAAAGATATCGATTTTTGATATCTGGAGTGCCACCTGCTCATAAAACTGACTGCAGGGCTGCCACAGCGAAAATTTGTGCTACAGTTTTAGGCAAATCTGATTATCAATTAGGTCATACCAAAGTATTCTTGAAAGACGCACACGATCTATTCCTTGAGCAGGAGAGAGATAGAGTTCTTACGAGGAAAATATTGATTTTACAACGATCCATTCGAGGGTGGGTGTATAGGCGGCGGTTTTTGAAAATGAGAGCCGCTGCCATTTTAATACAAAGACATTGGCGTGGAAAATTGCAAAGAATAAGATATGTTAAGATGAAAGTGGGATACGCGAGACTACAAGCATTGATCAGGGCGCGAGTGTTGGCTCACCGATTTAGACATTTGCGAGGGCACATCGTATCATTACAAGTATGTATTTATTTGTAGTTTCCACCATTTTTTTTAACTTGCTTTGCTAAAAAAATTGAAAGTAAAGATGCTAATTCTATATGCCATTTATTCTAAATCATTTCAGATATATATTTTTATATTTTTTAATAATAAGAAATGTCTTATTTATTAGTTTAAAAAACAATGTATTATATTTGCACACTAAAACAAAAAAGAAAGATATAATTTGACAATATATAAAATTTAAATAAACATTAATTTAAACACACAATTTATGCTTTAGGCAGCTGCAAGAGGTTATTTAGTTAGAAGATCGTATGGCCACAAAATGTGGGCTATAGTGAAAATACAGAGTCACGCCAGGCGCTTGATAGCCATGCGAAAGTTCCGTAGGCTGAAGCAAGATGCCATCGCTCATAACGAAGCTTTACGTCTAAGACGGCAAGAGGAGCAGAGGTTGCAGCACCAGGGCAACACCAGAGCTAAGGAAATTGCGGAACAGAATTATCGAGTAAGTGCCTTGCATTGCGACGACGCGCCTTTTATAGAACCAGTTTTAAAATACTTTGCTGACAAACCGATTTTGCTAAGTTATTCTATTATGAAACTTGAGCGAAATTGGTATAATCTGATCATTAATATAAAGTTTTTCATTAAAAATATCAGGGTAGGCAGGGAAACCAGTGAAATCTAGTGTTAAGACACTCCGTTCCCTTTCGTTCCCCACTTTCCACCAAATTCTCCATACATTGTGTGTTCATTGGCGAAACTCAATCAGAGCGAGGAAAAGAAAATATTAAATGTGTTCCTGCCTATCTCGGTTCTTATTTTAGACTTCATATTATAATAATTTTAAAGTAATCTGGAATAATTTATGCATGACGCAATTCACACCGGAGAAACTAAAATATTGAAAGGAAAATTATTCTCTCATTGAATTTTGAACTCATAACCATCAAGTTAATTCGAAAATCACGACGTTACTCTTTCCTTATCAATAGTTTTACTAATGAATGATAGAGTCATTATTTTTTGTTTTCGCTCAATATAACATAATAAATTATGTTTTAACATCCAAAATAATTAACCCACTTTTTGAAAAGAATATTTTAATAAAAACATTTTATATTATGATTTAACAAATTCAGTTGTTGTTCAAGCTTTATTTGAGTGCATACCGTTAAACGGCTGTATATATTTTTTTCTATTAATTGTCAGAGGTACGTTATGAATATTGTCTTTTTTTATTATTGTTAAAAAATATCTTATTACAAAGCAGGAAAATGATAATTCATTATATTCTAATATTTTTTAATGTTATTGAAACGGCATTAAAGTAACAGTACACATATATTTATTTCGATAATTTATTTAAATTTACATGAAAAAAAAAACACACTGTTCCTTTTATTTTTCAAACTCTCTATTTATATTACCTTTATAGAATAATATATTTTTTATATTTTATTTGCGAGGTTTGATCTAATATCTTCATAATAAGGCAGTTAGTTAAGTTTTGCACTCGCCATTCATGGATATTGACGTTGATTTCAAATATAAAAATGTGTAATTCAAATAAAAAAATATTTCAGTAAGCAGTTACTACACTCCGTTCTCCACTTTTCACCAATTTTAAACATTGCTTGTTATAAGGCGGAAGTTAATTTAATTATAAGAATTACTCCTTGTGATAATAGAATCTATAATCATTGGCTTAGTCACTGTTCCGCTGCGCCATGATGGCGTCAAACAAGTTAAGGAGAGATATAAATAAAACATATAAATTAATTGCTAATTAAATACTTTTATCTTAGATTGTGGAGATTGTCATTCAGATTGCAATGATAAAATAACATACACATGTAATCTTGATAGATCACTTTCTTCCATTTCATTTTGGTTATTTACGTTAAAATTAGTAACACTTTTTGCATATTTTGTCTTTAATGTAGTATAATTTTTGTGGGTAATAATAATAATATGATTTAGTGTTTTTTTTTTTGGATTTCATTCAAGAACTATTGCGACACTGCAAAGGTATTCCGTTTGTATATAAATTTCGATATACTTTTTTATTAAAAAGCTTATAGTGCCTTTGTAATATAAAGCAGGCATTACTGTATTCACTTTAATGTATATTTAATATAATAGGCAAATTACAAAGTTAAATTCCGCAGTTCCAAATACTGAAAAATATTTTTATATATACAATATCCCCGCACATAGCACGATAGCCAGAAGAAACTAGGTATCTGTTGAGAAACTCTGCGTCCCCTTAAAATCTTTCCGTTCCCCACTTTCCACTGAATTCTTGAAGCATTGAGTGTTGAGTGGCGGAACCGAACCTTCAACCGCGTATAGTCATACGCTTGTGCCCTTTTGCTACAATGGCCTCGTAAAATATACATAAAGCAGGCAGTTAGGTGAGACTGTACATGACGTACTCTCAGTCTCCTTTTTTATTTTTTTTTCAGTTTTGAACTGTATCCCGCTAGTAGCAGGTTACGCAGAGGGAGCTTAGTGTTAAAACACTCCGCTCCCAATTTCCGACGAATTCTGGAGACAATGCGAAACTTAATGCCGCGCTTTACCTCGAAGAAATGAAAATATAAAATATCTAATTTACTCGAATGGGAATCGAACCCACAACCAGTCGCGTTAACAGCCACACACTTGTACCCTTGCGCTACGACTGGCTTCGATAACGATGAAAACAATCCACAATATATCGTTTTATAAGAGAAACTTAAAGATATCAGTTAATATTCATTAAAACTAGTTATAATACATCCGGTAAATAAATTTACTAATATATTGCTATCCCGAACGTAATCAAAAGCTAGATTACCTAAAACAGCACCTGATCCACCTTACGCAAGAGCCGGTCTTAATCGACCATGCAGCATTATACAATTACGAACGACCTGGATGCGGTCGGATAACTATACGAAACACGTAACCAAACCAGAGTTTACTTAGTATGTATTGTAAAACTACTAACATCGGTTGTGCTTGCTAAAGGAACATGTGGCTCAATATACACGATATTGATTTTCAAAATCATGGATTCGTACTGCATTATAAACGGCAACCTGATAACTGGGCAAGTATAACTTGTCAAAGTATGTCAACCCTAACTTTCTCCATTTATCTAATATATGTAATGTAAGTTAAAACTATTAAGCGGCTTATTGTAATAGGATAGCTAGTGTCAATAGATATGTAGGCAGTCGATATAAAAAGAGAATTTAATCGTCATATTGTGAGTGATACCCCTTCGCTAACAAGCAAAGGGTTTATTTGATTTGTAATGTGTATAATATTTTTATAATTTCATATTTTAAACGATGATTTATCGTTTTGATTCTAATCTTTGAGTGTGTGAAGCAAGGAGAAACGTATTTAAAAACACAAACACAAAATGTTAAATCTTATGAAACGCATTTTAAATAAGAAATCTTATAATCAGGAACGCATGTATGAGCTGGAAAGACGTGAAGCTGAATTAGCCCTTGAAGAGAAACGACAACTAGAAGCAAAGAGGACGTTGTTACAAGAAGCTGCAAGGAAGCAAGATGAGCCGGTAGATGATAGCAAGTTGGTGGAAGCAATGTTTGATTTCCTCCCCGATTCTAGTAGTGAAGCGCCAGCTCCCAAGGACACTTCAGTCTTCAGTGACCTTCCACAACCTCGAGCTGACCAACAGGAGGTAAGTGTTTTGCCATTATATATATTAAAAAATAAGATGATTTATAAATAATCTATCATACAAAAAAAAAAGATATATTTTTAGCCATTCTTTCATTTATTTAATGAAAAACTTATGAACATTTTGTGTCGCGAACTTTTGTGATAATAACCTAAAAATGGGGAAAATCCTTTTCAGATGGTAACACCAATGCAGACAACATCTGAAGATGAAGAGGATCTTTCAGAATTTAAATTCCAAAAATTTGCGGCAACGTATTTCCAAGGCAATGTTACACACCAATATTCTAGAAAACCTTTAAAACATCCATTGTTACCATTACACACACAGGGAGATCAGTTGGTAAGATTCTAATTCCGGCCAATTTGCATTTGCATATGCGTTAATCTAATTGCTTATTAAATTCAGATTATTATTAGGTCAAATAAAACATAACTACAAATCTATGAACAATTTACAACTGCCTGTCCGTTTAAAATTACAGCTAGTTAAAATAATTAGTTTCCTCACTATATCAGAATTAATTTCTACAAAATTCGCAAAAAAAACACTCTAATTGTTGTAAAATTGCTTAAAGCGTTCCACGGCATAAAGAAAAAGATTGCTTGTTTTCAATTTGGATTGGATTAGACGGTTAATTGCTATATAATAACTAACATTAGATTACGTGCCTTAAAGCGATAAGCATTTACATACATCAGATAAGTTTAATGGACTTTCATAATTCACGATAGCGGTATTACTTTTAGGCGGCTCAAGCGTTATGGATTACGATTTTACGTTTCACTGGAGATTTACCAGAACCAAGATATCATACAATGGACAGAGACAATACTTCCGTTATGTCCAAAGTAACTGCAACTCTTGGAAGGAATTTTATAAGGTCAAAGGAGTTCCAAGAAGCACAAATGATGGGAATGGACCCTGATGCTTATTTAAATAAACAAAAGCCAAGGTCAATCAGACACAAGCTCGTATCGTTGACTTTGAAAAGAAAAAATAAGCTAGGTGAAGATGTTCGAAGAAAACTTCAGGTAATATTTCTTTTCAGATTAATGAATTTGCTTACTCCACATTCAAAATAATCCTCTTATTTAAATAAGAAATGATTGAATGCATTTGTTTATATTTTCAGGATGAAGAATATACAGCAGATAGCTACCAATCGTGGTTAGAATCGAGACCTACATCGAATTTAGAAAAACTACACTTTATCATAGGCCACGGAATTTTAAGAGCAGAGTTACGAGATGAAATATACTGCCAAATATGCAAGCAATTGACAAATAATCCTTCAAAATCGTCACATGCACGTGGTTGGATTTTACTTTCCTTGTGCGTTGGATGTTTTGCACCTAGTGAAAAGTTTGTAAATTATCTTAGGGCATTTATAAGAGAAGGTCCTCCCGGTTATGCTCCTTACTGCGAAGATCGTTTAAAAAGAACATTTAACAATGGTACCAGAAATCAACCGCCGTCTTGGTTAGAACTTCAAGCAACAAAATCTAAAAAACCGATCATGTTACCAATAACATTTATGGACGGAAACACTAAAACGTTATTAGCTGATTCTGCAACTACTGCGAGGGAATTGTGCAATCAATTATCAGATAAAATTGGTTTACGAGATCAATTTGGATTTTCATTGTACATTGCATTGTTCGATAAAGTGAGTTCATTAGGTAGTGGTGGTGATCACGTGATGGATGCGATATCTCAATGTGAGCAATACGCTAAGGAGCAAGGTGCACAAGAAAGAAATGCTCCTTGGCGTCTATTCTTTAGAAAGGAAATATTTGCACCTTGGCACGACCCTACTGAAGACCAAGTTGCAACAAATCTCATTTATCAACAAGTTGTTAGAGGGGTCAAATTTGGTGAATATAGATGTGATAAAGAAGAAGATTTAGCTATGATAGCAGCTCAGCAATATTATATTGAGTACGGTCAAGATATGAACACCGAACGTCTTTACACATTGTTACCGAATTATATACCAGATTATTGTCTAACCGGTGTAGAAAAAGCTGTTGACAGATGGGGAGCCCTTGTAGTCCAAGCGTATAAAAAAAGTTATTACGTGAAAGAGAAAGTACCTGCTTATAGAGTGAAGGAAGACGTAGTGAGCTACGCAAAGTTCAAATGGCCATTACTGTTTTCAAGATTCTATGAGGCTTACAGAAATTCAGGACCAAATTTACCTAAAAATGATGTTATAATAGCGGTTAACTGGACTGGAGTATATGTTGTTGATGATCAGGAGCAAGTTCTTCTCGAATTATCATTTCCTGAGATAACGACGGTGTCCAGTCAGAAAACTAATAAAGTTTTCACACAAACTTTCAGTTTGTCTACAGTTCGGGGAGAAGAATTTACTTTCCAAAGTCCAAATGCTGAGGATATTCGTGACTTAGTGGTATATTTCTTAGAAGGTCTAAAGAAGAGATCGAAATTTGTTATTGCATTACAAGATTATAAAGCACCAGGTGAAGGCTCTAGTTTTTTGACTTTCCAAAAAGGAGATCTGATAATATTAGAAGAAGACAGTACCGGAGAATCAGTGCTTAATAATGGTTGGTGTATTGGTCGCTGTGAAAGGTCTATGGAAAGAGGAGATTTTCCTGCTGAAACAGTTTATGTATTACCCGCTTTGTCAAAACCACCTCCAGATATATTAGCTTTATTCTGTCAAGAAGGCGCTCAACACGGACGAAAAGCACCAACAAACACATTTAATGGAACTGAAACTAGGGACAAACCACACAATTTATTAGAATATGCACTAGACCACTTCAGATTACCGCCAAAGCGAACTACATCCAAAGCTCTAACATTATCTACGGCAAAAAGGGGTGCTGAGGAACTATGGCGACATTCACGGGAACCAATTAAGCAGCCATTGTTAAAGAAATTGCAGGCCAAAGAGGAATTAGCTGAAGAAGCATGCTTTGCTTTTACGGCCATACTTAAATACATGGGAGATCTTCCTTCGAAACGTCCCAGAATAGGAAACGAATATACGGACCATATATTTGATGGCCCTCTGAAACACGAAATTTTACGAGATGAAATATACTGTCAAGTAATGAAACAGTTGACAGACAATAGGAACAGAATGTCAGAAGAGAGGGGTTGGGAGCTAATGTGGTTAGCATCTGGATTATTTGCATGTAGTCAAGGGCTTCTTAGAGAATTAACATTGTTCCTCAGAACGAGGAGATATCCAATAGCTCAGGATTCCCTACAACGGTTACAAAAGACATTACGAAATGGTCAAAGAAAATATCCTCCACACCAAGTAGAAGTTGAAGCTATTCAGCACAAAACTACACAAATATTTCACAAAGTTTACTTCCCAGATGATACAGACGAAGCGTTTGAAGTAGATTCTTCGACTCGTGCAAAAGATTTCTGTCAGAACATCGCACAGAGATTGAGTTTACGGTCTAGTGAAGGATTCAGTCTATTCGTGAAGATTGCGGATAAAGTGATATCGGTACCGGAAGGGGACTTTTTCTTTGACTTTGTACGACATTTGACGGATTGGATCAAGAAGGCACGACCAACTAGAGATGGAATAACACCACAGTTTACTTACCAGGTAAGAAGAACCTGTAAAGCAATACTCTAACAATTGTATATTAACAACATTACACATTAACAACTTATTTATTTATTTGTGTACACCAACACGAACACAAAAAAACCAAAAGAGGTATTCCAGTCTTATTTATAGTACTAACAACAATATTATATATTTTTTTATGAATTGCCAACGGGCTACGACGACTTCATTTTATTGTAAATAATGTCTTTATATCCAAACAGGTATTCTTCATGAAGAAACTATGGACAAACACAGTTCCGGGCAAGGATCGTGCTGCCGACGTGATATTCCACTTCCACCAGGAGTTGCCTAAACTACTACGCGGGTACCACCGCTGCGGCCGCGAGGAAGCGGCGCGCCTCGCCGCCTTAGCCTATAGAGCGCGGTTTGGTGACAACAAACAGGAGTTGCAGGCTATTCCGTAAGTGGAAAGGTTTTTTTGTGGCCGATATGAAATCTATTCGATATCAATCGATTGATATGTCTGACAAAATGACTGGCAAAATAACACAAGTTACAGGCTATTCTATTAGTGATAAATAGGTTGTTAGGAAAATAATATATATACGAGAGTTCATATAGTTGCTAGTTTTGTACTCTAGTAATCGATATAATACATTCGATAATATATTATTAAATTAGCAAAATGGACGTGGACAGGCTATCGAAACTATTAAGCGTGATTTTACTGCTGTTATTAAAACAAATATAATATTTTTATTTACAGACAAATGCTTAGAGAGCTCATACCAGCAGATCTAATTAAGCTGCAGAGTTCAGCCGACTGGAAACGCGCTATCGTCGCCTCCTACAACCAAGACGCGGGCATGACTCCTGAAGATGCTAAAATAACCTTCCTCAAAGTGATATACCGATGGCCGACATTTGGGTCCGCGTTCTTCGAAGTAAAACAGACTACTGAACCCAATTATCCTGAACTACTGCTTATCGCCATTAATAAACATGGAGTCAGCTTAATTCATCCGCAATCTAAGGTACGTCTAATGTATATAATTTTTTAAAGAATAGGATGTTCTGTTTGTCTTTTACAGTCCGCGAGGTAGATAAGACAAGCTGTGCTTTTTGACCACTTGCTTATACCTCTTTCATACTTCATATTTTATTTTTGTATTTGATTTTACTGAAAGTGAAATAAAGTTGGAACATTACTGTACAAAAATGGAAAAAATATACATATAACAGACCAATCAGTAAAAAAAAGAAAAAAATTAAGACACAATTTCATGGTGATTGAAACGGAAGGATTGATTATTAACTAAAACGACGCAAAAGAATTGATATTTTTTCGATCTCTAATTATATAATTTTTAAAGGTTTTTTCTGGCTATACTTTTAGTACAAATGCAAAGCTCAGTGTAAACCTCTCGAACTGTACCGTTAAAAGTAGATCGCAAATTGGAAATTATACAATATAAAAATTTTCGAAATTAATTTTTTGTTCGGTCTAAACTAAATGTATTTTATTTCATTCATAGATAAAGAAAAATAAAATATTTAACCAAATTTATTTCAGGATATTCTGGTCACACACCCGTTTACAAGGATATCTAACTGGTCGTCCGGCAATACTTACTTCCACATGACCATAGGAAACCTCGTGCGTGGCTCCAAGCTTCTTTGTGAGACATCTTTAGGTTACAAAATGGACGATTTACTTACATCGTACATCTCACTCATGCTAACAAATATGAATAAACAAAGATCTATGCGTGTAAAATAAAAAAAAAAACATGGCATGTGTCAAACGTTTGACAAGACAGATTATAATTATAATAAGTGCATATTGAAACTTAAAAGGGACTGTTTTTAACGTAGGTTATAAGTTTTCTCGCTTTTTGGCGGAATATTTTAATGGATGCTTGAATAAATAATGGTGTGTTGAGTGTTTCTGATATTAAAAAATAATAAAACACATTTTTATATATTTACATCACATAATTGTTGTTTGGAAATAAATATACGTACAATAATATACGTACTTGTACATATTTTTTTGTGTAAATGTCAAAAATTTGCTCCAGATTCTAGACATTTATATAAAAATATGTTGAAAATATACTTATATGTGCAAAAACAAATTGTCGTCAAAAAGTGCTTAAATCGAAAATATATCCGTCCAATGTAATGGTAATTCAAACTTATATATAATGAATTAATTATTATACACAAATATTTGTTACTCATCTCTGATGATGCCTTGCATGTTGCTATATAATTAAGTACAAGGGATCCAATAATATAATAAACAAAGATAAACAATAACATTAAATATTTTACAAACTTAGAGTAAACACGTGCAGTGATAATCAACAAATATTGGTCCTATCTGGAGTACATAATAGAAAATAATGCAATATCTCGATTGTATAGTATGTGGTATTGTTTATAAGTAAAGATCTGTTATTTTTAATCTATTATACATCGGTTATGGTTGATGAGAACTGAGGTTCTTTTAATAAACATGCTATGCTATACTTATCACCCTGGCGTTTGAAAGGTAAAAAAATTGAAAAGATTTAATTTTTTTATAATTTTAACATTTATTATAATACACATAATAAAACTTTAGATTTGAGATTTTATTGATAGAAATTTTATGATATTAAAAAACGCTAGTGTAATAGGAATATGCAATTGTATTTGTTTATAAAAGACGAGGATGTTTGATGTAAATTATTACGCAAATGCTTTGTGGAGAAAATTTAACATGCTCAATAATATGAATGATAATGTGAGAGCTTCGGAGGCAATTAATAAATGTTGGCTTACAGAATTCAAATTAAATTAATATTTATATGTTATGTATTGAACTTACAACTCAAATTATGTTATTTTTTTTATAATATATTTATTAATGTAAAGAAAAAAAATGAAGAAAAAGTCAATGAATAATTAACAAGACTTCTTATTTTTTTACGTCATATAAATAAAAACATAGTAGTACTTAATCGATTTTTTTTAGACGAGCATGTTAAATACATTGTCTTGTATCGATTATTCTTGAACATCTTATACCAGCAAAAAAAAATATTTATTTATAAGCTAATAATATATATATATATATATTGTATAATTATCGTTATGCCATGAGTTCGGAGACAATATTCCTTTGTTTTTATATTGCTTTAAAATAAAAGTGGTATTTGTGAGTGGTTGTAAACATGAGTCACAATGCAGTCTTTTATTTATTCTCTTTTTTACAAATATAGTTTTACATAAACAAGCATATTTGGAGTAATTTAATAATAATCAAAATATGGTTAAGCATGACTAATTGAATGCCTAAAAACATGGTTGCGCCACTGATCGCCACTCAACACGCAATGCCTCCAGAATTCGACGGAGAGTGGGGAGAGGAGTGTTTTAACAATAGGCCTCCCCTGCTACATGCGAGATACAGCATGAAGCTTGAAAAAACGTATCAAATTTTGCCACATTTACGTTGCTTAAATTTAAGAAGAAAAAAAATAAGATTCTCATATAAAATATAAATACTGAAGTGTTTTAGTTAAATTTAAAGATTTCTTTGGAGACTCGAGTTACAATACCATTTCGCCCTTGCTTTGTCATCAAAATGAGTGAAGCGCCGGGCGCCCTCTAGGCTAACATTCAATGTTTATTAACCTAGTGGTATAAAATGTCTGTTTCAATTTTAACTTATAGTACAAAACAATTAAGGTAAAAGCGGCAACAAAAAGTGTTAATTAGAACAAACAAAAAATATATATCCGCAATAAAGTCGTGAGAGACTCCCACGGCAGAGTTCTAAGTCGCGAAGAATAATGATGCCTCCATTGTCGCAAGCAGCAGGAAGTCGTTTATCTAACATCAGAATATGACTGTTTAGAGCAATTTTGTTTTCTCGTTAAATGTTCAATTTCGGACGGTCACCTTTTGCTGGTGCGTCATTTGGTGTCAATCAACTTTCCTTGTCCACTCATTTGATTCATATGGGTCCGCGAAGACTACATGGGTCAGTCCGTTCCTGAATTTATTTATTACATTTTAGATTAAAAAAACAACCTAACGAGAAAGTTTGAAAGCTTAATATTTTTAGGTTGTTTCATTCTCCTAAGTTGAAATAATACTTTACTTTTAAAAATAAAAAAGAACATTCAAATATAATTATTGTTTAGAATTTAAAATAAGTTTTAGCTTACGTTTATTGTCTATTTAATCTGTGCTTATTTCAATTACAGTTATATTCTCTTATATTTATATAACAATTTGCACATTAGGCATGTATGTTATTGAGGAAAAACATTTTATGTTCAATCTCATTCCCATTACTACAAGTTTTTAAAACTTAGCACACTTCACTATCTCTAGATGTTTTGTAAAATTAAAATTAAAGACGATCCAAAAAAAATTCTTAGATTTTTGTACCAGATTTCAAGTTAAAAGTAAGCTTTCTTCTACATTTGTTATAGTCATTTACAGTAGGTTCAAATATGTTGATATAATGGTTAAAATAAAAAACCAGCAATCTAAAACAATATACTAGTAAATATTTTTATATAAGTTTTATAATCACAATAACTTAAGAAAGAACATGCAAGATAGAAGTAAAAAAAATATTTTATGAATTGCGAAAAAACACGGATATGATGCGACACTGCAAAGCGCTATTATAATACAAAACACACGTAATTACTCCTATAACAATGATCTCTCATTCAACTATAAAGGAAACGGACTTAATCGCTTATTATAATGATAATCTTGACAGAAAAATCACTTCCATATCCGCATTAGACTAATGTGAAAAACCTAATCGGAATTTTCTTACGTACAGATAGGTGGCCACTGAATCATTAGATTTTCACAGAGGAGTTCCTCTGGATATTTATACCTGTATACCTTTAGATAACCGTTTCGAATTGTGAAAACAAAAATATTTAAGGGGACGGAATGTGTTGATATTAGTTTTGTTCTGTTTAGATTATGGAGTGCCGAAAGCTTTATTACAGATGGTTGTCAAAGTTGCCCCATTGGCCATCATTCAGAAAAATTTCAAAGACATTTTTTATAGATAGATCAAAGGCGTTTCAAACTGACCCATGAAATATAAAATATCGCGCAAATTCTTTGATTGTACAAGAGTTTTTTAAAGGTCTACAAATAAATGAACACGAGGGGTGTACATAGTATATTTTAAAACACCTATTTTATTATTACATAAAATAGGTGTTTTAAACAAATCAACCGTATTTACGTAAAGAAAAATGTAATCTTATTATTTTTATTGCGTAATTATGTATCTATGAAGATATGTAAGACTAACTAAAAAAAACGGACAAGCGTGAGTCGGGTTCTCCCACCGAAGGTTTCGTACAAAATTGGAGTTCTCGAGGTTTTTTGAAATTCAAGCTTAGCTTCGCCAGAGCTCTCTCATCTGATACCTCACATAAACTAGCGGCTTTATTACTAAATTTAAGGCTATTATTTTTTAGGGTTTACATGTAGCTTTAAATTTTTTTCCTGAACCTGTAGATGCTAACTGCCGTTAACTAAATCTAAATATGCGTTTTTTGCGATAGAAACGGCCATATCTTTTTTTTAAGTAAATGTAGAAATACATTTTTTTCAGGAAACCTTTGATTTGAGTATATGGTTTGAGTTTCAACTCGATATCTCCAATCGTTCCTGAGATAAAGGCTCATGAAAGACAGACAGACAGACGGACGGACGTACAACAAACAAAAAAGTAACCCTTATAAGATCACTTATTCTTCTACTTCTTTCATTAAAAGGTACGGAACCCAAAAATAACAACAAAAATATTTCATTAGCACAGTACGATGCTCTAAGAGAAATCACTTAATAAAATTTGTATACTCAAAGAAAATACAATAATAATTAAGAACCTGTACTTCAGTGCTAGAGTTTAAAAGTGTGCGCCTAAATATATTCTGTGGAATTCTACAATTTATAATTTAATTACACAAATCTACCGTTACGTTATCCGTAGTAACTCAGTAAAATTATTAGTTCCCACGACCAGAGATGACATGTTGGAAAACACGAGCAGTGCTGAACTTTTCCCACACTCTGCATATCTTGCCCTCGTACCTCGTATATCAGAACCAAATGTAAAAACCATAGACAATGATTCAATTGTGTGCACATTGCTTTCTCACAGCACCCGCTTTTAGATATAATCGCTGCACTTAATTAGTATATACGGGTAAATGACCATTAACCGTTCCGGGTCTTCCGTAGCGCCGCTGAAAAAGTCCTGCAAGTCTACTCTTACAGCGGCACTCAAATTTCAGAAAAATTTTTTGATATGTTACCAGCAGAAGTGGATGTATTTTTTCAATTTAACGATTTTTACCGTTAAAGAAGAAGAGAGAACAGTAAAAAGTCTCTTCGTTCTCTGCTAATACTCATTACGTACTTTCGTATATAATGTAAGTTATAGAATAATTAATATCTTTATTACGGCTATAATTTGCTATTTTAGATCCAGGATATAAAATACCTTCTCAATTCCTAGACAATAGGTTTTTTCTAACTTTGTTTTTTGTAACGATAAAGTAAATTATTGAATGAATGGGCGGAGCCACTTGCGTCATAGTTTCTCGAACGTCATTGATTATTAAGTGTAGTTTCCATTAGTACAATTTTTCAGTCCCTTTAATAACTTAATACCGTCTTTAAAACTAATTGGATCATTTAATATTTATTTTTTATAACTAAACTAATTATTTATTTTAGTACTCTACCATAACATAGAGATAATTAAATATAACATTTTAACACAATTAGACATTTGTTCATTATTTTTTTGTGATAAGACTTAATACACATGCAAATGCCTTCAAAATTTAGTGGGAAAAGTTGTTGTTGCTGAAAAAATATATTAAAATCCTTTGCAAAATTAAAACGAACAACGCTCGTGCATGAAGCGTCAATTTATCACGTGCTACATTTTTCAATTTTGTACTTAAATTTCTTTTTAAAAAATTTTGGCGCGAATTTAGATCTGGGTTTTTTTTTTACAGAATTAAACAGAGCAAACCTTTTTGGTTATTTTCTTTTGAAATGTTTATGTTCTTTTCTAGTATCAAAAATAACGCATTCATAAATACTACGACAATGGGTTTGTAAGTGCTGTTTTTAGCCTAATTTTGTCATAGAAGTTTCGAGCGCCCGATGTTATGACTTAAGAATAAAATAATTTAGGATCGTGGGAAAATTTCAGCACATCGACATATTACAACAGTACCTTTTACTGTTGGTTGGTTTTAATAGATTATACTATTATTATTTTTAATATTTTTCATTTATGTATTTGTAATATAAGAAATAAGTTTTAATTCCACCGAGACGCGATCTAAACATAAATTAAATAGACGATAATTACGCTTTAGATATACACTATAGAATTGTTTTATAAATGTCTATATTGTTTCAGAATTAGCTTAGTAACACTTAAGAGCTTCTTAGATATGAAGTAATTAGTGTAATTATTTTAAATAAAAGAATAGCCTAATTGCAAAGTAAAACAGGATATGGAAAGGCCATTATATTTAATAGGTTAACCGAGCGTTTGCATGTTTACATGCATTCCTTGATTTTAAATTCTAAGTAAATTGCATTCTTTCTTAATATTGACAAATGAACGTGAGGCGTCATTGCGTGTCGGTCACGCTATGGATAAAAAAAAACAGTATGTAACCGTATTACGTTCAAGCAAAAAAAAAATAATGTCCGAAATTGGAACTGGGGATGTCTCCTGCACGCGATGTACAGACTAGAGGTTAATTTATTATATGGCGAAATATTTCTATTGACAAAATAGGTTTAAAACGAAACTGCTTTCGTCATAATGTTGCACTTCCTAGCTTGGACGTAGTTTCCGTGCTATGAAATTATTATATATTACGGACGTTAAATTTAAAATAAAAAAAACGTGCGCAAATTTATCTATATCTTCTCAAAATCTTAATAAAATAATAGATATGTTTATTTTTCTTTTACTTATTCTCAGTGTCAATAGTAAAAACTCTTTGTACCTACTTAGTACAAATGTTAATTACAACAAAAAATATTAAAAAAATCTAAATCTGATCTTTATCATTGTAAATATAATATTATGATATAGGAAATATACATATAAATAAAAACTTTACCTTAATATATATCTTATTACGATACAAATTTATGAATCTCTGCAAACAATGTGTGACGATTACTTGATTATCTAAGGTCAGGCCCAGCGGTGCGGAACTTAAGGGGAAACTTAAGACGAAGAAAAAAATCGTAGCCCCTAACTCCAATATAATAAGAGCTACAATATAAATAATAATTGTTATACTATTCTGTCCACAGTCCATGTGAAGATGTTCTGAAGACGTTCCCACAGTTCCTCGATCGACTCAGATTCGTAATCATATAATTACTAGATTTGGTTTAAATTATAATTTCAACTTGTTAATGTGGGAATCTTTTTTATTGCTCTGCTCTTTGTTTCTTCATTTACGCCTGTATTAAATCATAATTTAATTATGTTTAAAATAAAATTAAAGGGTAAGGAGGAATGTCAACAATAAAAGAAATATATTATTAAATTCAGTTTTACTAAAATATTCATGTTTTAGAATCAATTACTCTTCCATAATATCACATTATCGTAATTACATGAACATCAAACAATAAATTCTCAAACATGATGTTTATACATAGAAATGTAAATGATAGAATGCTCCACCGAAACGTTGCTTACTTTACAAATTGACGGCATAATTCTTAATTGCGTCTAATACTAATTCCTTGTAATACTGTCACTACCGATCCCATAAAATAATTTTGTCTTCTCAAAAAATCTTTTTTTTTTTCTTTATAAAAATATTATATTTTTTGTACTTATAAAACTTTCCATATGGAATGTTCAAAATCACTACAACACACACGCTGATACTGTGAATCGCACAAAGAAACATTCGTAATGCATTAAATAAATATAATTATTTTTTCTTTTTTTATATATATATATAAAAATTACGATGAATTACGTCTATTTATCTCCATACATTGTTCATTAGACTGTGGGTAATGTACATACAAACATACAAATAATTCGATAGCTCGCCGTCAACTGAGGTTATTCGGTAAACAAAATCATTGCCCAGTTATCGTATACACTTTTTATTATATGAAATTCAAGAGCTTTGTGGTAATAACTGAATTAATATGATTTTTAAAACAAAGACACATTTAATTGTGAGAATTTCCCACGATTCCGAATATAATCTTATTTTTGTATGAACCGAACCATAAATTTGTTTTGAGTTTTTTAAAATACAAAAATGAATTCTTTAATTATTATTTATATTTAAATTACCTATCATCTATGTTCGTCTTATGAAAGAAATATATCTCAATATTGTAGATGCCTTCATAAATCATAATATATATGAATTCACACACATCACGACTCAAAGTCCAAAATAAAAAAAAACATAAACCTATGGATACTTAATAGCAATATAATAAACACAATGACTCGTCATGGATTTTACAGCTATTTGGCCCCGATGAAATAAATTCAAGAGCAGAGAGATCTCTTTATAATTATAGTATTTTTTTGTTGTTTATTTTTTTAATTTCAACTTGGCTTTTAATGACAGCTTAGGAACTACCTATTTTATGCCAGTATAATAATAAACACTAATCATATCGATATACATCCGAATCACGGGCACAAATTATATAATAATAAAATAAAAAAAACATACTTTACAAAGCATTATTAAAAAAAGTTGCTACCATAACCTTAATAATAGCATTTTGGTGTTATAATCTCGACAAAAATAATCGTACCGACTTAATTAATTAGGCACACTTTGTATAATACAAAATTATTCGTTTCGTTATAATAATATTCATTATTAATAATAGATGTCTAATATTATATTACATAATCAGTTTATAAGCTATTGGCTTTTCTAGTCTCTAATAGATTTGAAAAGACATAATGTATGCAGTTTCACATTTTTTTCCGTATAGCAAGGAGGCAGAAGGAATCTAGTATTAAGACACTTCTTCGCTTTCCATTCTATTTTCGAGACATTGAGTGGTGGAACTTAACGTCACGGTATATATACAAAGCGGAGAAATGAAAATAATTTGAATATATACTTTTCCTCGAGCGGGCATCGAATCCACGACCATCGCATTTAGAGTCAGACCTCGCCAGGCTACGCCACGTCAGCCTCAAGGCATGATGTGTAAAATAAAAAAAATGCTTTTATATTATTTACGTATGTCATGCATTTTTAAGTTCTAGTCACGCCATAATATGACTTAATTTATTAATAAGGCCTTTCATTGCTTACATTTTTCTCGTAATTATTTACTTTTTTATTTTGTGCTTTAACTTTTTTCAATATCTGTTTTCTTTTTCACACAACTATTTTAATAGATATCATTAATAAAATGAATTAAAGTATGAATCTAAAATGCGTATACGTATTTTCTTTAAATATGTATGTGTACATACCTACATATTATTTAGGTGTAAAGAATCTTGGCATGGTGCCTATATTCGTTACTCTTGTCACGAAATATTAAAAGATATTAAAACATTAAAATAAACCTTCTCATTTTACACAAATATACAATTTAATATGAAGTACATATTTGGTGGTTTATAAGAAGCTATGCATTGCACGTACGCATTGGCCGTCCTGAACTTAGCTGTAAATGACTGCGCAGAGTACATTTTACGATTTTTCTTACTTCTTCTACTTCTGATTATTTTCTTACCGAGTTAACAATGCGCAATAGTTCAGCAAACCTAACTTTACGTTGACCGCATTGTATATATGTTGCATTCGAGTACCAGATAATAGATATAGTACAAACGGTCAAAGTATAGCCCCATATCTATACAGCAATCTTATATAGAACTTGTGTCAGTTTCGTCAGTACTATTGCAGAACCTAGATTGGCCATTTACCGCAGTATATATGTATATAGCTGGCAATTAGATAGGTCTATAAGTGATGTCAGTTCTGTCAGTCATGTTTACTGCAGGTCTACTGCAGAGCGTCGGGCAGGCGGTGCGCGTCGTGCCAGGCGTGCTCGGGGCGCATGACGTCGTCGACGGGCGCGCAGGCGGGGCGCGGGCCCGGCTCCGGCGTGTACGTGAAAGTCAGCCCGGTCGCGTAGATGATGCCGTCGTTGCGGACCAGCGATACTGGCACCTGGGTGGATATACAACTATATGAGTGGTAGTAAAATAAATATAGATAAATAGGTAAGACTCTCTATTGCATATGTAAAACAAATAAAGCATTTATTTAGTGGAAATTAAAAAACATGACTAAAAAATAATGTGAATGTAAACAAAATAAAAGTATATTTTACGGAGAAAGGGGTACTAACTAGCAAAAGAGATGTCACTTATTAGTGATCTAGAAAAAGAAGTTAAGGAATTGTGAGCTTAGTTATATAGTACTGTTCTCTTAACCTACTTATACAATAAAATTATACAATATAGCATATGTTATATGTATAAATACATGTATTATTGTATAATATCGCTAATATTGTAAAACAGGACTTGTAACATATCAAATATTATTAAAAAATATATGTCCACTTTTCTTAACTTCACGCATCTTCCACATATAGTAGAGAAGGCAGAGAGAACTTAGTATAACAATATTGTTTATGTTTGCGTTAGTTAGAGTGCGTTTTATCAGTTTTATAAAATATTATATAAAATAAAAAATATAGTAGAATATTTATATCTATCACTTATATTTTTGACTATTTAGTTATTAAGCATAGTTCCATATACGAAAATTTTAAATATTACGCATTTTTCGACAAGAAAGAAAATATCAATAGATTTACGGAAGTCGTATACACTATAAGCTTCGCATGATGACTACGGGGTCGTGAGATAAAGATAAATTACTACCATATATTATGTATTATTATATAAATAATCTGTTTTAATTCTCACGTATTTAGAAATAAATTTATTATAGTAGTTGCATTATTCAAAAAAATAATAGCCTATAATGAGAAAATAATAGTCGATATTTGAAAAATAATTCATGTGATATTTCTACAGCCATTATTACAATAAGATATTAAAATCTCCAAATAACAATTTACTTATCGATATTAGTGATATAGGTTGTTCTCTAATTTAAATTTTATTATATAATAAATAGGCTAACTAATTATGGTGGAATAACCACAACCATAGAAAGATATAAATTGATATATCAGCAACGCCTTTCTCGAAATGTGACAGTTGCGAAATATGATGATGATATTATAATAGTCTGATAGTTTCTAATTGTTCCTTTGAATACTTTCATTACGTTAAAATCATAAACTATGTTAACTTTTAAAACGATATGGTATATTTATTTCTTTAATAATTACTAGCAAAGCTGCTATTTGAGTAACTAAACCTAACTCTTGTTTCATAAATCGACCGGGGTATGAAATATATGTGTAATGTATATGTATTATTGTAATAATATATAATTTAAATATGATCGGTATTCGAACGAATCACAAATAAAATAAATATGTAGTTTATTATTATAGCTATACAGTCTATATTTTACAAAATTTGTATTTTTTTAGTTAAAACGTTAATAAAGCTGACAATTACAAACAAATAAAGTTGAGAAATCGGCTTCACGCTGTATACCGCACACAGCAGAGTAGGTAGAGGGAAGAGTTTCCCACTTTCCGCCGAATTCTAGAGGCATTGCGTGTTGAGTGGCGAAACTCAACGCCGCGCTTTTGCCTCTTCACCAGAGCGAAGAAATGAAAATAAGTAAATATTTTCTTTCGTCCAGTGGAGATTGAACTCACAACCAGTCAATTTTACAGCACACTTCGTGCCCCTGCCTGTGATTGGCCTCTTTTTTTTTAAAAAAATAGAGGATTTAAATCATAATGAAATTGACAAAGTTGCCGTCAAAAGCTAATCTATTCGATATGAATATGATAAATAATCTACAAGTATCTCCCTCATACAATAAAGCTTTATAGTCGGTTTCATATTTGCACAAGCACTGATAAGGTCATTATTTTTCACACGAATATTTACATAAATCGACAAATACATATATTTGACACATGAACTTGTATAATATCGAATTTTATAGACTAACGCGAAACCATAAATTTAGCATAGGTCTATGTAAATGCAAGCTAATTTAAATATTAAAGTATAAATTCTACAATAATAGTATTAAAACGTTGAAGAAAATTATTTATTCTATATTTTAACATAAACTTACTATAAATTAGGGTCCAAGCCTGACTTTAGTCGGGTGTGAAAATGATTGTATAAATAAAATAGTATAAAAGTAATTTGTGCCATGAAATAGATAGTAAATGAATCATCTAAGTATTCCTAATTATGTGAGAATAAATTTTATCAGTATGAAAATGCTGATAACTTTTTACGCCTTTTTCTCTTCTTTTTTTGCTCTCTACCTACCCGTCAATTTTAATATTAGTATTTTTATCGATCGAACGACCGATCTGTATATTATCAGTATATATCAAAATCAGTACAATAATTCCTGGGATTTGTCAAAGCAAACCAACATAGACTCTTTACTCTGGTTTGTAGTGAGCGTTATCTTGTACTTTTAAACTGACCATCTTCTAATAAACATTTCATGGGAACGTGACATTTTGTTATTGTGCGTCATTGATAAATATTTTATTTGCACATTTGTTAACATGTTCAAATATTTATGGAATTCGTTTACATTAGATGAAAATAGAAGCCATTAATTTGACCACAAGAATAGTAAGTACGAAGTTGTAACTGGAGAGATATACGAGTATGCGCATATCTTATATATTATATAGTTTCTTTATTAAAGTCGAAAACGGTATCGAAGTTAAAATTAAAATTAGGGTAAATAAGTCCAGATAGGAAAAAAATGCAGGAAAATCTTATTTATCTATTTTAGAAAATCTATTTTAGAAAAATTAAACAAGAGCAATATCGATCAGTGATTGGATTATTTATGGACGGGAAATAGCGCATTGAAATCAAAGACTTTTAATGCTGCAGGTATGACTATAGCTGAATCTTTGATGGCAACAGTCAAAATTGGCATGACGATTTTGATGAGCCATGCCCAGATGTCTTGGATATGACGATCTTGAAGGATAATGTGACAAAAATCCTCGATGTCTTCTTGGCGAGAACGCTGATACAGTAACCGTCATACGGTGAGAGCCACCATTTTCTGGGATTCATAATGATACCGAGATATCGAGACTATGTTGGGATAAACATTGCAATTTTTCCAATATATTAGTTTTTTTTTTTTCAGAGTAAGAACTTGTCGGACTGCGGTCGTCGCTATTAGGTCTCATAAATAAAGAAAAAAAGTTTCTTGTTAAGTAAATTCATAGACAACTACAAAATTAAATACTCTATATTAAGAATTTGAATACAACAAACCGACAATAGTAACAAAAATATATCGTTTTAAAAAATCCTCACCTGTGTAGGTTGTCGGACCCACAACCACTGCCCTCTAAACTGCGTTATATCTGGAACTACACAGAGCATGGACTCCGCGCACCGGTACATGGTTTCCGCTTCGACATCCCCGAACCAGACTTGCAATGAGGGGGTAAAGTTATCCCCGGCTAATTCCAGCATGGCTACGTCACCTCCTCCGTTGAGATTCAATGAGTGGACTAATGGCACGGGTGTTACGGGCGATCTGATGACAATTTACGATTACGAGCTTAAAATGTTAAATATTTGACGTTTATAAAAAATAAATAAATATATAAAACAAAAATCCCGATGGCATATTACTAAAAAAAGAAAAAAACAAGTCCAATAATGCATTAGGATTTCTACTGTATGTGTTCATACATACATAAACTGATAAACACATTACCCTCCTTTGCGTCGCGCAGTCAGACATAAAGTAGCTTCTCATTATTATGAATAGAGAAAAGCGTGAAAAATAACTCTCCGCCCGAAAATACTACAACCTATAAATACTTATATAAAAATGTAATACATAAAAGTTACTCAACAGAGGTATCTAATAATTTTGAATGTTCGAATGTTCGTTATTGAATCATGAACTTATAACGAAAACAAATTTGGATCAACCGTTTACATACTTTAGTGTAGGGACGGCACAGCAAAATATTTTTTTCTTGTCATTCTAATTTTTTTATAAAAAAATGTTATTATAACGCTCTATAACGCAATAAACTTTACGTCAGAAGTTTTTCTAATCATATATTTTTTTATTATTTATTCATTAGATAAAACGATATTCAAATGAAACTACTTGTAAAGATTTTTTTTATTATTATTTGCCAATGTAATTTAAATTTTTATCTTAATATTATTTAAATTTCCTTTCCGATTTCACTAGGAATAAGAAATGAAACGAAGGTATATGAATAAGTTGTTTATAACATATAATGCGTTTTATAATTAATTGTCTATCTATACTAATATTATGAAGCGGAGGAGTTTTTTTGCTTGAACGAGCTAGTCTCAGGAGCTACTGGTTCAAATTGAAAAAATATTTTTGTGTGGATAGTCCATCTATAGAGGAAAGCTATAACGTTATTCAATCGGGCGAAGCTGCGAGCGGTTCGCTGGTATTGACTATATAGGCCAGTTTATCAGCACATTACAGTTAACCAAAATTCGCGCATACAATTGTATATAATTGTGGGGAACCGAGTGTTTTAACACTATGTTCCCTGTGCATACCCTGCTGCGGGCGGGATACAGAGTGAAGCTGATTTGATTCAATTGTGTACAATGTTATAAAATGAAATAATTTTATCAGTTGGATTCGCGCATTGAGTGGTAGTAATAAATGAAAATCTTCACCATCCACAATTGGTGTTTATTTCTACGTGATATTTGCACGCACATTATTACGAATAATAGAATGTCATTCATTCCGCTTTAGAAATCGCTAAATTTCAAAAATGGTAATTTTTGGAAAAAAGTACTTATACAAAGAAAATTTGTACATAATTATATACACATATATACAACTTCCTCTATTTATTTATTTTGATATAACATATCTATTGTTTAAGGAAATTCCAATATCTCATACTATAAGCTTGACGATCAACACATGACAACAGATAGTGTAATTGACAATATAATCTAGCAATTGACTGAGTCCCCATTGCAGTAGAGTTCTAGCTCCCCTCACATTCTCATCATTAAGCGCCATTACAGCCGACAGTCAATACAAGCCCCCAAGTTAAAATAATATGCTTGTTTTCTAACTCAATACTACGTTACTTCACACTTTTCATACATAGCAACAGAGAGCATGGGCGTAGGAATAGAGGGAAGGGGTGGTGGGTGTCCACCCCAGAATTTCTCGAAATTAATATAGATATGGGAAAAAAACTTTTTATGCTCCGCCCAGAACAGTTGCGAGCTATATGTCGTATAATGTATCTCGAATAACTTTAATAAAACATTACTTTTATAAATTTTATATTGAAGCCTGTAGACGTGACAGTCTGTGGATTTAATTTCTACTCGAGGAACGGAAATGTCTTAATGGGAACAGAGTGTCTTAACACTAGCTTCGGAGGGTCCCTTTGTCTCTCCTGCGTGAACCGAAAAAAATCGTACACTCGTATCGTATAATTATCAGTAATACATTACATTTTCAACGAAGTTCCGGATATTGTGGTTTTAAATTCCGTTTTTAAAAATAATATTTGATAAGACTTTTAGTATTATATAAAAATTATATTATATAAAATGCGTATCTGAACTAAGTATTAATTAACAAAATAAAAAAAATAATTATATTCTTAGACCATTAAATTTTGTATTTTATATACATTTTATGCTTAAGTATAACGTCAATTAATTATAAACTACGAGTATTATGTATATGCACATCGAAAATTGTATATTGTATATTAAATATTAATTTATAAAATTGGATAACACTATTTTTTTTAAAGCATCTTAAGCTAAGCAAGGAACCTTAAATACATATTGTAAGCAGCTTAATGCTTTTTCATGCTTAGCAGACTTAGATAGAGAGGAGGACCTAGTGTCAAGATGCTCCATTTATAAAATAAAATAATTATTATGAATCGTTATTTATAATCGTAAATTTACCTACAGTTTTGCCCATGTTATCAAATGGAAATAACTATATTTTTTATGACAAATTACAATCTGGTAACTTGGACCACATTTACGGTGAGTTAAATGAAAACGATTAAGGTGATATTATAGACTGCAACCTTTCTCGAGAAATAGATATGTCCCACAAAAAGCCATTTGAACCTACTCAGAACCAGTAGTTCCAAAGAAAAGCAGCAAAAAAGTCATCAGCTTTATAAAATTAGTATAGATTTTGTACACATTGTTTCTTACCTCACTGGCCCCATGCCTTCATAAAATTGATATTCTGCTTTATCTGTAGATATAATTGTCCAACAGGCCCCGTCATTGATCATTTCTTTATTTGGTTCCTTAGGACATGGTGTGGCTTGAAATTGTATGATCCTCTCTTGTGACAAACAAAGGTACATGCGTTCTGTATCTTTCATATAAAATGCGCATTTGTGGAGTTGTGATACAGGATCATCTGCTTCTAATAGTGCCATTTGTTTATCTACCTGTATAATAGTTTTAAATGGTAAGAATATTTATCAAAAATAAAATATAATTATTTGTGTATTGTAAATAATATTTTTATTACAAAAGGCCAGTGTAGCATAGAGCACAGTGTTTAACCATAAACAAGAAAGTAATGGGTTCACTCCGGGGGAATGTATTATTTTCATTATCTCACTTTGGTAAGATATAGTATGGTGTTGAGTTCCACAGCTCAGCATGAAATGTCTTGAATATTGGGCAGTGTGTGAGAAACAATACCTTAATCTCAGGTTTCCTCTCCTTAACTTTCTACATGAGGGTTCAGTTTTATAAAATTTGTGTAGAGTAATTAATATACATATATTTAAAACTAGTTTTGACAGTTCCCTTTCAAATTGATAACTTGATTCTAAAGATATTGGAAATTTATGTATATCTTAGAACTTTACTAACATGTTATATTGTATTTTAATTAAATTCAGGTAGGTAACTATTTACATCATTATAGACACTATAAGATATTATGTAATAATGTAATGTATATTATAATTGAGTTCTAAATATATATTACTATTATTATATAGCCTGGATGTAAAAAGATCATTACATTATATGAATTGAATTTACTACTTACTGTAAAAATTTAAAATAAAGTAAGAATATATAATATATAAACAAAAATACATAAATTTTTACCTTTCTAATAATAAGTCTGGGCAGTGCCATTCCTGTCACAGAACAGACAAGCTTTACAGTAGAGCCATAATGAACATATCCATCTCTGACAGCAAATTCTTCTGATTCACTCTCATTATCATCTAAGAGGTGGATTGTAAATGCACCCCATTGTGTAGAAGATGCATGAAAGTTACCATTCTCAACATGAAGATACCTTGTTGATACAGTTTGTGACCTTAGTCTATTAAATAAAGCTACCTTCGTTCCACTAGCAATACATAAATCAGCATTCTTTAAAGATTGCTTCTTCTTTGACGGCTTAGATATTACTTTGATTCTCTTGCTATTAAATATACCAATGTCATGACCATTCCCATAGAACATCTTAACCGAGAGCATAAAGTGTTTACGTTTGTCTGAATCTGATATGTACAAAGTTTTAGCAGCACAATATTGTTTTCCATTATTTAAGTCCAATTGTTGCATGTCTTGATCAGAGTTGCCTATACCAATGAACGCACATAACTGAGACGCTTGCTCTGTTTCGCCTTCCCGTAACATTCGTTCACGTCGCAGCCGCCAGCCATCACCAAATAAATAAATGCATGGTGGAGGGCAAAAGAATCTCTTTTCGTTACCGTAGGACTTTTGAGCAACTTTGGCGTGAAGAATGACTACTACCATATCGGAGCGGTCGCGGAGGTAGCGCTCCATGGCCTCGCGGGTGAGGCGACGTTCCTCGGGGCGGTAGGCGCCGGCGCCGGGGCCCGCGGCGGCGGCGTAGCGCGGGTACAGCGCGCCGTGCTGCGGCGGCGGCGACGGAGGGCCCCCGCCCATGCCGCCCGCGCCCGCGCCGTACTGGTGAGGCATGCTCGCCACGGCTCACTCTCACCTTAACTCCAACATCATAATAAAGGGACTAGAGTATCATCTGCTCATAGCGCCGTTTCTATAGCATTATCGTAGGTGAACGAGAGGGTTGACACTGGAACTCATCGTGTAAACAATATCCCCTACCGTTAGCGTCTCTCTTATAAATTTGTGATAAACCTCCCCTACTCGTTGGTGATGATACCCGTTTCTTACTTAAAATATGCTGCGATCAATCAATCGATACACTTTTATTATTCACAACACCATAAATAAATAATTACGATGGGAACTGTAACACACATTCATTCAATAACACCTGTTCGACGGAAAAAAATTCAGATAGTTTAGTCTACGTTGCAAAATGAAGTTTTTATATGTTTAATTATAAATATTTAGTTTTCACAATATATCTCAAAAGGGCTCGATCTTCTTAATTGTTTTGTAAAACAGAAGTTAGTAAAAACTTGTGTTTATTCGAGTATAAATACGACAACGCTAAAAATATGAACTGTCAAAGAAAGCCATAGACACGGAGTGATGTGCAGCGAGCGACCAGCCAGCGTGTTGTCGATTACACGCGCGCGAATTAAATCGAGTGATGCGAGTGCCGCTGCCGAGTGTCGACTACAGACGGCCGGTCATAGGATGTGGGGTTACGCATGGGGCGTGAGAAAATAAACTGTGGGAAACAGTGGGCGTCGCGGCGCGCTGTAGTAAAACATTTGATATTGTATTTAGTGAACCGAACACTTACGAATGCATACGCCGGCCGCCCGCGCCCCCCATGTTGTTGTGTGCGTGATAATGATAAATAAGTCGAGTTCACGGAGCGAAAAGGTTGCGATGTGTGAGGAAGAGACCGACGATTGACCGGAGATCTCGTGGGAAACGACCTTTGTTATGTACACTGTTATATAGATTAGATAAAACAAAAAATCACTTCTGGAATTTAATAACTCGCGATGGGAGTCACTGGGCTGTGGCGGCTGATCGAGCCCGCCGGCAAACCTGTGCCGGTAGAGACTCTTGAAAACAAAATCCTTGCTGTTGGTAGGTGTTCTATATGTCAGTAGTTAAATGAATACTTTCCAAGCTTTGTCGAATGGATTAGTTTAACATTTTTTTTATGATAAATAGACATTTCAATATGGTTGCATCAGATGGTGAAAGGATATCAAGATGCAAAAGGTGCTCCTCTGCCAAATGCTCATCTTATGGGATTATTCCAACGACTTTGTAAATTACTATATTTTAGAATAAAGCCTGTTTTTGTATTTGATGGTGGATTTCCAGATTTAAAAAAAGAAACTATTGTAAGTAGTTCATCTTATAAGTCTTAAATAGTTGATTTTTTAATCTTGTAAGAAAACAATAAGTCGGTAAACAATTATAAGTCTTCTGCTTTTGGAATTTTACTATTTCTTTTGCTCTATATTTTTTCACACAAGGATTGATTAAATACCAAACATAATATAAAAGATGTGTACAAATAAACTATCTATAATAAAATTGTTATTATGATTTAGTGCTGTCTGATTTATATAATTAATTATTTTTAGGCAAAAAGGCAAGATAACAAATCAAAATATTATTCGCAATCAGAAAAATTAAAAAGGGAAATAGCACTTATATTGGGAAAAAAGACAGCCATCAGTGCATTATTAGGTAAACAAATCTCACCAAAGAAAAATAAACAAGCGGACAACAATGATGATCTTTTTAAATTACCTGCTTTACCTGAAAAAGAAGCCGAGACTGAGTCTGAGTTTGAATCTGAGTATGTTCTATATGTATGTAGTAAATCATTTTTTTGCTTATTTTGTTATTGACCACATATCTAAGCCAAAAACTATTTCAGATCTGAGGATGAACAGAGTACAAGTGCGTCATCCATTGACTTACATTCAGTTGATCTTGAATCAGATAAATTCAAAAACTTACCTTTGAAAGAGAAGTATGATTTACTTGTGGAATTAAAAGAAACAAGAAAAATGAATTCATGGGGAAAAATGCATACCTTACCAAAGAAAAGTAATAATTTTTCTGATTTTCAAGTAAGTTCTCAAATAATATTAATGGTTTATTTTATGTAACTAACAAATGAAATTATAACATTTTCTGTGAAATATTAGATGCAAAGGTTGCTTAAAAGACGAAAATTACAAGAATGCCTGGAAGAAACAGAAAAAGAAATGGGTGATGGATGCATGTCTTTAAATGAACTTGAATCACTACTTAATGAAGAGGGCATAGACACTAATGTAGATAGCTTGCCAAGTCGGCGTATCGCATCTGACAACACAACTAGATATTTGCTTATAAACAATGTTAAACAAGCTTTAGAAGATGCTAAAAGGAGAGAAATGGAAGTGAAACAAAAGGAATTAGTGGAAAATACAGATGTTGGAAACTCAACCAATGAAATAAAAAAATCTCCTAAGCATGATGAGTTAGAAGATGATTTACAAAAGGCTATAAAGATGTCTTTAGAATGTGTTGATGATCCTGATACAAGTGCTTGTACATCAAAAGCAGATGATTCATGGACCTCTTATTTAACAGATACTGATTATAGTGAGGATGATGATGGTTTTGAACATACAGACATGTCTTCTGCCAAAGCTTATATAATGCAATACAGTGATTTCACTCACAAGGCTATAGATAATTTAGTGATTTCCAAGCATAACAATAAATACAAACAAAAGGAATCAGATGTTACTAAGATAATAGAGGAACTTAATCAAGAAAAGACCATCATTGAAGACAATATTGAGTTAACATCTGATGATGAAAATAATGAAGAAAAAGTTAGTAGTTTGAAAATTATAAATATAAAATCAGAAAATAAAGTAATCAATGAGAGCACGGTACAAACGATAACTCTAAAAGAAAATGTATGTGACAAAAAAGAAATTAACATAAATGATACTGAAGCTTCAATAATTTTAGTAGAAAATCCAGGAAATGAAATTATATCTCTTGATACAAGTATAGAAGATGCATCAGAATGTAATACTAAAAATGTAAAGTTGGAAAGTTCAATAAGTGTTACAGAAGAATCTGCTAAAGAATCAAGTTCCAGTGGAGATGAATTTGAAGAAGTTTCTGAGAGTGATCAACCTAAGAAACCATTTATTGAGCTTACTCTTAATATGGGAAACAAAGTAGAGAATGATATTTTCGCAGATATATTTGATAAAGAAGACAAAAAAGATACTACACCTAATATTAAAAAAGCTGAAGTTTCTATTAGTGATAAAGCTGACGCTAGTATCAACAGTGATAATAATAAAAAAGATAAAGATAAACCTGTAGATGCGAAAATAAATGAAAAATTGGAGCATAATGCAAAAATTGAACAAGATAAAGAACTTTCTCCTTCAACGACTATCGAAAATGTTCAAAGTGTAGAAAATAAAAATGTTAACCCTTCAAATGAAACAATTGTTAAAGAATGTGATAACAACACAACCAAACAAGATAATGTTACAAATCAAAATGAATCAATTACTATAAAAGAAAAATGTGATGAAGAAATTAGAAAATCAAAAATACCAGAAAAAAACCCTATATCAAGAGAAACATTGAATACTATTGTATCAGAACTTGAAGTACAAGAAGAAGGCTTATTTAAAGAAAAGGGTCGCTTAGACCGAATTGGTAGGAATATTACTGAACAAATGACTAAAGAGGCTCAAGAATTACTACAAGTGTTTGGAATTCCATACATTATAGCGCCAATGGAGGCTGAAGCTCAATGCGCTTTTTTAGAAAGTGTTGAATTAACAGATGGGACTATCACTGATGATAGTGATATTTGGTTGTTTGGAGGGAGAACTGTTTACAAAAATTTCTTCAATCAAAAAAAGCATGTTCTACAGTTTTTGAGTGAGAGGATTGAAAGGTCTTTTAGTAAGTAGATTTTATTAATAACAAAATATTATTGTGTATTCCTACTACAAAAAAATATTTAAATTAAGTTACTAAAGAGTTACGATTAAATTTCAAGGAATAAGATAATATTTAATATATATTCATGTTAGAGATTTCTGACCACTAACACTATATATTTTTATGTAAAAAAAAAGTTATATTCAACTTAATATTAAATTTACCATTATACAAAACAATTTCTTACAGATTTAACCAGAGAGCAATTAGTACTTTTAGCTCTATTAGTTGGTAGTGACTATACAACTGGAATACAAGGTGTAGGTCCTGTCACTGCTTTAGAAATCCTAGCATCTTTCCCATTCAATAAGAAGAAAATAAATATGGAAATGACTAAGAGTTCTAATAAACAAGCACTGTATCAAGAATTAGTAATTGGTTTGCAAGAATTTAAAAAGTGGGTTAGAGCTGGAAGGCGCACTGATAATATTAATTTGAAGAAAAAGCTAAAAAATGTTTCCCTTACAGATGATTTTCCTAGTGTAAGAGTAAGTAACTTAAATTATTTTATCAAATATAAAAATATATTTAGCACTGTATGATTGGAAAAATAATGAAAATAAAAGTATACTAATAGTATAAGTGACCTTGTGTACTATAATTTTTTATATATTTATAAATTATTTGTAATACTTTTTAGGTTGTCCAAGCATACTTGGAACCAAATATCGAAAGAAGTGAAGAAAAATTCACTTGGGGCGAAATAGATATCACAATACTAAGAGATTACACCAAGTCAAAGTTTGGATGGTCTCAAAACAAACTGGATGAAATTATAAAACCAGTGCTGAAAAGAATGGTTGATCGCAAGACCCAAAAGAGTGTGTATGATTACTTCAAACGAAAAGTTGAACTACAGTCATTAGAAGATCAAATGAGTAAAAGAGTTAAAGCAGCAGTACAAAAAATGGGACCAGAAATGCCTTTAGACAAAACTAATGAAACAGAAATTGTTAAAATTCCAAAGAAACGAACAGCTAAAACGAAAACCGATGATTCTAAAGCTGGTCCCTCTAATCCTAAGAAAAGCAAGAACGAAGAACTTAAAGAATTAAACCATATTGTTAAATCATCTGCAGTCAAAAGTATTGAGTCCAAATTAGATATAAAAATTCTGAAAAGCGATAGGGTCCAAGAAATAATACCACAAAGGGAAAAGGACAAACAACATTTATTAGAAAACAAACTAAAAGCTATTGAACTGTTTCGTAAAACTAAAATAGATCGTAAGAAGAAAACTACTAAAAGAAAGCTGCCTGTACCCAAAGATAAGGCTGATCTCTCAGAAAGTGACAGTGATTGAGAATTTAGATAAAATCCATATTGGTTTTTAATTTTTGAAAGTCTAGTCTTCTGCAAGCGGAAGAAGTATGGAGATCTAATTGAAAGTTTCTTTTAAATCAGAATTGGTACTTAAATAAAATATTTTTATAAAAAAGTTATTGTTTACATTCAATTATTTTCAGATTACAAAGTAGCTTGAAACTTTTGTTATTATTTTCTAGCTTCAATTTGTATTCCGGGTAGGGTAGGCAGAGGGAACCTGGGAATCTAGTGATAAGACACTTTCATTCCCCACTTTCCTTCAAATCTGGAGGCATTGCGTGTTGAGTAGCGGAACTTAGCCGCGCCTCATCCGATTAAAAAAATAAATACATAAAATGTTTCATTTGCTCGAGTGGGAATCGAAACCACAACCTGTCGCGTTTACAGTCGCACGCTTGTGCTACTGTGCCACAACGGCCTCAAAATTCATAAATTATGTTACATATATTTCATTTGTTACATGAAAACACAAATTACGTTTTCTAAGAGTAGTTAAATATTTTTTTAAAACGGGATTAGTGTTTAAATAAAAAATCTTTATAAAATAGTTAATTTATTGTTTACACTCGACTGTTTTGAAATAACAAAGCACAGTTTAAAACATTTATATAACTTATAATATTATATGAAATAAATTCCTTAAAATAAACAAAATACAGCAAATAATCACATAGAATAATAACACAAATAACTAAGTAATATGAATAAAAGAATGACTACAAACTAAACTAAAATCATTTTACACAATAATAATATGTGGCTTGTAAATTATTATAATCAAATTTGAAATAAAAAATAATAAATATTCTTTTCAATAATGCATGTTGAAATATCAGTTTGTACATCTCAATCATCATCAATTCTTCATGTGATTTGGAAATATTAAAATATATGGGATATAAAAATGTTAAATATTGAAAATGATATAAATATAGTTGTTAATAATATATTTCTGGAAATTTCTTTAAATATATAATAATGTATTAGTATTCTGAAGTTAAAATCTTGCAATATGACTAAAATATTTGATTTATATTCACCATCATGATTTTCAATATATATATATTTTAATAAACAGAAAGAACATGTCTTGCATTGCATACAAAAGTGCGATGTCAAAAGGAATTGAATGTAGTACCTACAGTACTATATAGTTAAATTATCCCGTTATGTATGTACATACTGTCTACGATAATTGCACACTATTTAATAAAAGTAGTCATTAGCACTAACCCTTTAAAACATCTCATTCGTTATTACTATTGTTTATTTTAGTTTCAATAATTAGTAAATAATATTAAATGATAGTAAAATTATGTGCCATCTTGGCTCACACACGCCTGATTGCACGTTCCAGGGTCAATTCCCACTTGGGGAAATACTTTTATTTATATACATGTAGTTGTGGTGGGGTTGGTCGGCTAATGTAATTGAGTTCCACCACCACCTTGAAGACTACTTATGAAGAAAAAATACATGCGTAAATAAGTTTCATGTCGGCATTTTAATAAAATTTTATTTTTTATATGCAATAAAACACTTGTAAACTTCATTTTTAGTAAAATTGTGCATATTATATGTAACACAGATAACATATAAAGTGAAATTTCATTCACACTTAAGTACTAAACTGGTTTGAGTAAAAACAAAGTAAAATATTGATAAAATTTATTTTAGAGCTACATTTTATTTAATAGCCAGTTTAGTTAGGCATATAATGTCATATTGATCGATCGATTTATATGCTTGTAGCTCGCATACTAACTAGTTACAATTGTGGCCTAGCTTGCTAGTTACTAAATTTTTAATGATTCCGTAATAAATATAAAACTATTATAAAAAGTATAAAAATTTAAACATCGCTAGACTTAAACTGCTCTTCATGGAAACCGTCCAAGTACTTGTCCACTAAGCCATACATTGTTATAGCCACGTCTAAATATTTGTATGTTTGTTTCTATATTGTTGTTGATTAACTCTAACTCATGCATTCTTTATTTTATAAGCTTCCTGTGGCATATACTATTGAGTAAGTGTCTATTACTTTAACTATTTAGAATATACATTTACTTTGGTAATTAGTTAGCAAACAATTAAAAGAGCTACAAGTATATTTACGACAATCTTAGCATGTCAAAGAATATAGATCTGACATGATTTTTTTAAAATTATAATTTCATATAAGTCAGGCCAGACCGTTAAATTTTATATATCTATATAAATCCAAAATATTTTTTATATACAAAAAAAGTAAAAAATCCAATGGGAAAAATAAAAGTATACCATACTTTAGCTAAAATACCAACACATACTAGGCAATAATTAGAATCATTCGAAATGCTTCACGCTGTTTCCCGCATATAGAAGAGTAGGTAGAGGGAGTGTTAAGTCTCCCCACTTTCCGCCACATTTTAAATATTGTGTGTTGAATGGTGAAGCTTAACGCCGCGCCGTATCTCTTTACCAGAATAATGAAACAAAAATAATTCATTCCCCCGAGAGGGAATCGAACTTACAACTGTCTTATTAACAGTCAAAAGTTCTGCTCATGATGGCCTCTATTTTATGTCGCATATATATTATAAACTTTGAATTATACCCTCAATAAATAAAAAAAAATATCCCCCATTGGACACATAAATAACCTAAGCTTAATACTAAAAGAAATGGACATTAAACGTCTGTATGACTATCAGTTTATTTACGATAGAAACTTTTACACATTTAATCACATTGTGTACAGCAGTCTCACAATACTTTGAAGTATCAATCCATCAATCCGTTGTATCAATCGATCTCTTTATTTATTTATTCTAATGTTCAAACACTATTGCGTAAGTAGTTTTACAAACAAACTGTTCACCCGATATGTGAAAAATTACAATTTGAGAATTTAAAAAATAATATTTGGTAGTTTTTCAAGAGATAATTTTAAATGCAATATAAAATTCTCTAACGAAAAAAAACAAGTGATTCGACAAGTAATGTAGAAATTAAAGGCCATCCCTAATTTACATCACATATTACGAAAAGGTGAAAGAGGTATTTCGTGACTTCACTTTTTGAAAATATAAACAAAAATAATTTCCGAATTTTGCGATATATGTGACGTCAGGCAGCAGTCTCAAAAATATGACTGTCTGCGTCCAGAACGAGGAATTTAAAAAAACATGTAATTATTTTGATATAATTTACGGATCGCCTCCTACAATACAACGCAATGTGCTAAACACATCATAATATACAAATAAAAAAAACAACACGAAGTCATCTACTGTACCAACAAGCAAACCAATAGAGAAGTTAATCAACTTTGACCACACTGTATATTTTCCTTACAAACCAGAAACAAGCCATAAAGCCTATAGTACCAGTAAGCAAGAAGAAAAGGAAAACCATAATAAATGTATATCCAAAGTATAAGAATGTTGAAGCGGCATCATCAATGTTAAGTTTAGTGACAAAATAATGGCAGCAGTATACAAAGAGGTAGCCAGCAGTGGATCCAGAACTGAGGAAGGCCCTCCACCACCAGTGGTAGTCCTCGGCACAGAGGTGGAAGTAGCAGAGCAAGATGGTGGTCTCCGAGCAGGTGATGACAAGGATCACGAACACGAGGAACAAGAATCCGAACATGTAGTACATCTGGAATTTTATATAGAAATTTATTTACTTTTTTTGTTCATTTTTACATCATAAATTTTTCATAAAGACAGAACCTGATATTTCAGTTAGACTTCATTGTAACAAATAGTTGTATGTATTCAAATAATGAATTATAAGGTACACACTATAAATAATCTTAATATTGTTCAGTTTCAATAAAGCTTTTATCTGAAAATTTCCACATAGTAAACTATTTCCACAAAGTAAACTACAAAATATATTTTAAATTTTATCCAAGAAATTCTAAGAATATAACAAAAAATAAAAAATGTTCAGTCTTATAAACAATCAAACAACTGACCTGGCTGGACCAAAGGGAATTCAGAATAAAGAACAGCTGTATGAAAATGCATCCAAAGGGTAACACTCCTCCCATAACAATGCCAGGTATGGGTTGAGTGTAGAGGGACTGTTCCGGAATTTGCCGCGGGATTTGATTTGTACGCACTGGGTGTTCTAGAATCTGAAAAAGAAGTTTATTCCATAAATAAATTTACACAATTACCCATTTTACTATATTTGAGTAAAAATATGCAATTTAGAAAACTTTGGTGACTTAGGTAGTAATTAGTATATGTTAGTTCTAATTCATAATTTTTAAATCATTACTTTAAACGGAAGTAGGAACGATATAACGTCATATAGTTTTGTAAACGAAAGTCAAGTGATTAACGCTACTTTTTAAAAATATTACCAATATTTGTACTAGTGCATTGGACTACATTGGACAATATAATATGTCTGGGTTTTCTCCATATTGAAGTTAAATTGTTTTGAAAATATTAATTTGCAAAAATAGAGAGTATATAGAAAAGTACACACAATAAATATTATAAATAAATCAGCTTCACGGTCTAACCCGCACAGAGCCAGGGTAGGCAACTACACACACACTTTCATCCCCATTTTCTGCCGAATTTTTCGAGGCAATACGTGTTGAGTGGCAGAACTCAACACTGGGCTTTTGTCTTCTTGCCAGAGCCAAGAAATGAAAATATTAATAAATAATAATTCATTCCCTCAAGACACCTTTGTGCCCCTGCACCACGACAGACTCAATATAAATATTATAATGTTTCAAAAATTTAAAATACTATTGAGAGATAATCAGTTTTATATTAATAGCTAATTACAATTAATATATTAATGTAATGTCAGTATTGTTGTTATCTAAACAACGATAATATTATGTCACAATTATTTATGTATACATAGAAAGATCATGAAATACAAAAAAAAATTGAAATAGTAAGTAAAACTTACCCGTTTCCTAAATCCAAAGTAAGCTCCAATGAAAGTCAAGGGTACAGACACTCCGAACCACAGCGCTAACAGCGCGACGAGAGTTGAAAACGGTACTGCAGCGGACGAGCCTTTACCCCACAGCACTAGGTTCATTATAAAGAACAGAGAAAATACCACTCTGGAAAGATTATATATTTATGTTATAATTAGGCATATAGTAGTATTAGCCAATATTGGGATTCCCTTATATTTATTTTATTTCGAATAATATACTGAGTAAACATTGTTAAAAAATATAATATAATATCTTCTTAATTTCTTAAAATGTTATTATTATAATTATGATGTCTTTCAGGTTTCAGCTGTATCCCGTAAGTAGCAGGGTAGGCAGAGGGGGCCTAGTGTTGTGACACTCCGATCCCCACTTACCGTATTTTTCCGAATTCTGAATGAATTGCCTGTTCAGTGGCGGAACTCAACGCCGCGCGTTGTCTCGGACACCAGTGCTGAGAAATGAAAATATAAAATATTTCGTCGAGTGGCAATTGACCCGACGACCTGTCGCGTTTACTGTCATACGCTTATGGCCTCGCGCCACAGCTGGCCTCAAAATTATGTGAAATTAAATCATAGTTTCATATTCATAAAACAAACACGATGATCAAAATACACTAGACCTACTTAGCGACCGCGTAACTGGAAATGAGGAATGATTATACTTTAATTGATTTAATTTCTTCATTCTGGTAAACAACGAGCGTTTTTCAGTTCCGCAACTAAACATGCTGTCATGACACGAAAATTCGGTGGAAAGTACGAAACGAATTGGGTTTTTTCTATCTACCTCCCTATAAACGAGATACAGACTACTCACCCTGGACACACCATAGATGTAAGCAATATGTTGCTCTTCCACCGTCGGCCCCCGAAGCTCTTGTAGACGCGCGCGCTGACGTAGCCGGCGGCGGCGCCCAGCAGCACCCAGGCCACCAACGCGCACGTCATCAGCGCGCCTCGGTTGGCGGGCGACAGGAAGCCGAGGCACGCGAACGCGAGCGTCACCAGCGTCATGCCGAAGACCTGGGTGGTGGGGAGAAGTATGATTTAAAAAAAAGGTTGTTTTAAAGGTGTGACAGCATGTATTTAAAAATTAATCTTAGCAAAATTGCCTCTGGTGCCTTTCTTCATGTATGTTTGAAAAAAAATTAAAAAACGGACCTGTGATCCAGATCCTAGGAAAACAGCAAGTAGCATGCCACGACGAGGTGGTCTGAACACATCTCCATGAACAAGTTTCCAGCCAAATTCCTCCTGAAATAAATATTTCAAAATATTTTTTATAAATATACCACTTATTTCATTAGTAAAAATCATTATGATGATCATTATAACTAAATAATTACTGTACTCCTCTCTTATCGACTATTAAAGAGTAGGTTTTAGGGTGTAACTTATAATCAGTGTTGATTGATATTCTAGCCTAAATCATTTGTAGCTCTATTAGTTATGTTAGATTGTTCAATGAAAATCAAGACTTATTTATTTATATAAATTGTACAAGCAAACTATCAAAGTTATATTTTAACCGTATAGCATAATTGGGTATAAAACACTATAATGCATGATTTATGATCAATATAAAGTTTTTTTTTTAATCTAATTTAAGGGCTTTGTTGCTTATGCGAATATGTCGCCCTGGTAAGATTAATATAAACAGTTAAACAAAAATAAAAACAATGAAATTTAAAAAAAAACATTTCTATACTAATATTAAACCTACCTGAGCATCTTCCCCACATTCCATTTGGTTATATCTTGCTATATCCTTATGTAGAGTCCGAAGTAAAATCATAGCAACCATGCCACTTAAAAACAAAACTATCACTAGTGAATTTAATATTGAAAACCACTGGATATTCGTTTGTGGCATAGATTCCAGGATATAGTCCCATCTTGATGACCATTTTATGGTATTATTCTTAATGTATGTGACTCTATATGTGTATATTATATTGAAGGTTTCATCTCCTGTTAGAGTATTAGGTATTTCTAGGGGACTGTTGCGTGAACTACAATCTAGGCTGTCTGGGTTGCGGTGGTTGATACTGGCTGGTTTAACCTTAAAAAAATAAAAGCAATATAATAATCATCTTTATAGTCTATTATATGTAACAGATGGAAATTACTTATTGTATATGCAAAGGTGGAAATCTAAAACTGGAAATGAAACATCCCTAAAACTAGGTTCTCTATGCTAAATGCTGGTAAATAGTAGTATAAAAAGTAAGAAACATTTAAATGACATCATAGTTATTATAATCCGACACAATTAAATTGTGTGTAAGTGTTGAATCATATGCCTATTGAATAGAGTATGCTAATTTTACAAACCTGGAACTAATATGCGTAACTAATCTCTAGAGATTTCTTATCTAAAGTATATCTCTTACAAAAGTGACCATCAAGTAAGGCTATTAAAGTATGAATAAATAATGTTCACATATTTAAATCTTTGTTAGTTACTATCTATGCCTGCGACTCGTGTCCGTATGGGAGAGAAAAGTGATATAAATGTTTTATTTATGAACTTATTGAAATCCAACAAATACTAATTTCTGAAATTAGGGCCCACAAATGCACAGATAAAAAAAATACTTTGATAAATTTGGGTGCATTTAGTTATTAGATGATAAATTTTTTTTTAATTTATATTTTTTTTATATACAGTGGGAATTAGTAACATTTTCATTATATGTATTGATATATTTATAGCACATATTTGTAGGTATCCATGTTTTAAATTTACAAAAACTCTTATCATTTTTGCATGTTTTACTGGCTTTTGTGAAAAGCTATAATTATTGCATCATTTAATTAAAAACACATTGTTTTAATTACTTTGTCCTTGAGATAACATAGCAAATTTTTTAATGAGTATATACTTCTTTTGAGTACATAAAATACATTCTGAATTTTGGGTCTTAATTGATCACCATATTGCTGATATACATACAGCTCAAACGGCTGGATATAAAGGGCAAAAATGTATCATATATTCTTAGGAAGTGTAGAGAGCACTAACAGGATTTTTCTTTCTTATATCTTACCTTGGCAGATATAATCCTTCCTCCATTATCTCCAAAACCAACTCCCCACTCTTGCTTTAGCCCACTATGGTATGTAATTTCCAAGTCAACATGGTTGAATAGATAATATGTACCAAACGGACTGGAAGCTGTATTCACTATTGGTGTACAAGTGTCCTGTAAAAATGTTATAATTGTAAATACAGAAAATAATAAAAAAATATCTATAGTTGGATATGAATACTTGAAAAAGGTGCTATTTGTATTGTTTTATTAATGATACGCTTTCTAGCTAATTTATCACTATACCACTAGGTAGAGGGATGATTCAAGTAATCATTTCTTTTTCCTTTCATTCCATTTCTTCTTCCATTTGTTCTTTTTCCCGATGCCAACAATATCTATCATAGTGACTACTCTATTCTACAGCATCTCAGATAAAGTCTAATAACAAGTACAAAGCAGCAACACATTATATTGAAACTATTACATTTGAAATCAGATTTATTGAAATGCAAATACTATTGATATTTCAGTCAACAAAGCACATGTTATGTTATGTGAGAAGAATAGTTGCCTAGTCCATTTGACGATTTATATTATATTTCAAACATTTTTTAAAATTATTAAACTGATAATTTGTAAAGATAATAATTATTAACATTTCCATTACTAATTGTGTTTGTTTTATCAACAATGTATCTATGAATTGTAAAATGATAACAATACAATTACTGTGAACAGTAAAATATTTATAAAAGAAAAAAATATTGAAATCCCAAATATATTTCTGCATTAACATTAGAATAAATTAACAGATTTAAATTATTGTGATTAACATGGCTATTAACAGATTTAAATGATTGTGATTAAATACAGATAAGAACTGTGATTTGTATATAATATGTAAAAGTGCACTCACCAAATCTTTTCTAACTTGACAACCCATAGGGAATCCAGTACTGCAATAAGTTTTACCTCCCTCATTAACTAAATAACACCAAGTAACTGGCATGTTATCAAGAATCCAATGGTGTTGATAATATAGAGCCATTCCCATTTTTAAGAGATTCAATTTTTTTATTGACTCAGGATCTGATCCTTTGTAGACTTTAGTGCACACAACCTTACAGCTTTCATCATGAAGAAAGTTTAATTTATATGGACTTGGCCGAATCCGCTCTCCGAAAACTACTTGACCAAGATTCTCAACAGGTGATTGGGTTTCATCAGAAAGGCAGAAGTCAAAGTGGTGGTACTCAAATGGTATAACAGACTCCTCTGTATTTAGTCTATTTACATATAGAGGTATTTCATTCTGAAAAAATGAAAAGTTTTTAACATTTTTAAGGTACTATACCACATTTAGGCATCTTTCCTTAATAAGTATGATAAAAATTAATACATAAAATTTATTTAGATAATTAAGTAATTATAATTAACTATAATTTATAAGCAACATAAATCAGAGGCATAAAAATATATTTCAACTAATGTAAAGCGTAAATAAAAAATTGTTAACAAAAAAGAATTAAATTGCATAATAAGATATCCATAATATTCTTACCAAACCCATGCTTATTAAATGTATTATTATTAGTAAACGTGGTTCGGCATTTTACGAAGCATGATGGAAAAATAATTACGACGGGTAATTTATTAGTGATTTCTTGTACTTACTTTACATGTTTTTCCATTGTCTTCACCAGCTTTGCAGTAGTTTACTGGGGCTAATCCTGGTAAATAAAAGGCTCTAATAGGTGTCAACAGCAGTAATGCGCAAACCACATACAAGAATAGAGACATGGTGTCTTGTAGTTTTGTGCTTAATATAATAAATTTCTTAAGGAATAATATCATAACATGTATCCATGCGAAAATGAAACCTTCATAATCGTTTATCACAAAACAAACAAATTAATACCGGGGATATTACCCGGTTTTTTAATGATTCACAATAATCCTATCCCGTCGCAGTTACTCTTAGATCGAAAACGTCACCACTAAATGCCAGATTATTAAATCTATCTACAGATTATAAAATTCATATATTCTAATGTTGCCATTTACAAATTGATGTGTTTTTCGTAAACTTTGAACGGTGTAGTACCGTGGTTATAGAATAATTAAATTTTAATCCAGACTGGGTGCCATTGCATTTTTGTGATATTTCCACTCAATATCTAATTAAAGAAGATATAAATTTTTCATACCCTTATACGAATTTATCCTTTTTACGTAGAATATAAATACATAGAAAATAAAATTGTTATTGGAATTTTCGTAGGAATTTGTAATTTATTCTAATGTTAATGCAGAAATATATTTGGAATTTCAATATTTTTTTTCTAAAAACATTTCTTATACAATAATACATATTTACTTGTTTTAAAACGATGAACTAAATTTTTTTTTAGATTTTGATTATTCTTACGTCAATCGATTAGACTTAACCTTGTGAGTATCACTAAAGAGACGAGATAATCAAAATAATATATACCAAAGCGGCAACCAGAAAAAGAAGGTAAAAAATTAAACTCGCCATGTAAAATTTAAATAGGTCCGTGTTAATCCTAATAAATTATTGGTCTTGTTTTTTATTTTTAATTTCTTGCAGTTTGTTATTCATTTATTTTTCAAACAATCCTTCGAGTACTACCTACTCTTAACTATTAATTAAAAAGCATAAAAAAATATAAAACTATATTTTAGTTTAACTTTTTTATTATTTTAACTTTAATTTATTTACAAACTAAAATCTAAACAACAGATTGTCTTAACTAAGTAGGATACATAAAAATAATATTATGTATAGAATAAGGTTTTTAGTTATTATGTCTACAAGGGCAGCTGACGAAACCTCAAGTTTTTTTCCACGTCCACTAGAGCCCCAGTATCGTCTTGTAAAGATATGCCGCGAGCAAATGCAGAAATGAGACCAAGAGATGCAGCAGGCTTATCTGCTGGCACCATGTGACCAGCTCCACGGATCATCACTTCTGTTAAATTACCGGCTGTTTTATAATAACTGTAAAAAAATAGGCATTTTATAATAACTGTAAAGAGTAGGTACTATAGAATAATTAGAGAAATAAAGAAATATACAGGTACACAGAGAAACAAAAAACTGATCTTATAATGGTTCCTTTTTTAAGGTACGGAACCCTAAAAGTAAAGAACTTAATTATTTTATAATCTTACCCAGCTAAGTTTCCATCATGATACCATGATTTGCGTTTGGCTGTCTTGAATTCAGTTGTTCCAGAAAATGAGAGGCTTTCGTAAGTGTTAACGGAAGGATGGTATGCGACAATGATGTCTAAGTGGCCACTGAAATAATATATATTTTTATAAATATCCATCAGTTACGCGTACCTTGAACGTCCATCGAGGTGATATTGTGATAAACTAGCAATACTCACTTATAAAGCATTACTTTGTAATTTTCAAGTAATTCTTCCAGCCACGGTTTAGCACTTGCCATAAAATCAGGCACAAGTTTTCTGTACACAACTCCAATGGACGTGAAGTTTGTATTTCCAACGTGTATAGCGCGCCTTATATCGTCTCTTTGAATGTAGTCGAGATAAGCCCCGTCTAAACTTATATCATCTTGCAAGTAATTGTAGAGGTTGTTCAGCTTAGACTCAGAAAGGAATAGTTGTAGAAGATAATTGTAATACTGAAAATATTAGAATAATAATACGTGTTACCAAGTATTTTTAGGTTTTGAAAGGCAAGTCATATATAAATAAAAAATAAGAACCAAAATTGTTAGTTGTTTCTGAATATGTCGCAAATCGCGGGATACTTATGTGTAAAGATAATAAATATTAAATAGCATATCCTACTTACAGCGTATGCCTTTAGCATTTCCCCAGAATTAATGAATTGTACCACAGCGGCCTCCAGTTGCATCATAACGTTTGCTACTTTGTCATCTATTAAGCCTGCTTCCCGAACGAAGTAGCTATATCGTTGCAAAGTCAAGGGATCAATAAATCCATTACCAATCGCCAATCCCTAAAAAAGACAAAAATATAATACCTACAGCATATTTCATTTACTTATATGCTATGTCATTGCATCTTTATGCCGATGCTATTAAAATAACATTTCTTGACTGATAGATTTGCAAAGATCACTTAAAATTAATTGTATATTTTTTAATACATCTAAAAATGGTTGATAGATGTTTAGGTGTAAATCTTAATGTAATCTACAAATGTGTATTTTGTGAATTTAAAAGCAATTATATCCTTCTATATTAGTTATTTATAATATTAAATCTCATTTTGTCATATTGTTTTTAAAACCAACCTGTAAATTAATAGGTTCAGCATGATGTATATTCCAAAGTATTTGAACCCCAAGTGATGGTATGTGCTTGCCGGCGTAAGACTCGCCCGCAATTGTAAGAGGAGCTTTACGAAGCTCCGGGAACAAAGTTAGAAATTGTTGTAATGCAGTATATAAGTTTTCCCCGATCTAAAATAAATGTATAAAATTGTTATTTTAGAAAAAAAATATAAAAGTTATTATTTTTATTAAGCAATTTTATGCATCGCGCCAATAACGATTACACACGACATTTGAGAATATAGGCGTTAAAATAATAATTAATTATAACGCCTATAATGCCATTAATAACTTTTTAGACAGTCAGATTTCAGCCAAGAGTCGTCTATAGATAGATATATTTTATATTATTATGGTAAAGAATGTAAACAAGAACTCTATAATTTAATTTATGATTGCTTAATGATTATTATTTACCGTGGTTTGATTAGTGGCAAAACCGCGATCATCGTCGGTGAAACTGAAGCCCGTTCCTACAGGATTGTCGATGAAAAGGAGAGAATGATTTTTACCCCAGGAGTACTTTATTTCTGGAACACATAAAATTCATTTGATATTTTAGAATTTTATTTTTTATAATACGCTCTTTGATGACTAAAATACGTTATTAATTACGTAGAGAATTATTATTCTAAACATTCTTAAATACTGATGCGTACAATGAAATTTAAATTGAATATTAATAGGTATTCATCACATATTAACTTTTTGTTTTAAAGCTTAATATTTACCCTCTAAACGGTCTTCATTAACGACGAACGGACCTATTTCAGTGAATAAGCCGTACAATGAAGAAGCACCTGGTCCACCTTGTAACCAGATAATCCAAGGAGTTTCCTCTACAGATTTCTCCGCTACTGGGAAGTACCAGAACCATAGATTTGCATTGTATTCCTTATTTACCTACAACACAAAGAAAAAAAGGTTAAATATTTTTTTTTTTCGGCACTTTTTGTGTAGGCACCCTAAGAAATTCGTGAATTATCACCCAGTTGAACTTAAATAAGCACACTTTGTTTTAAATATTGAAATGCCATAAGCTTCGATAACGACGTCTGTGAAGAAAGATATGATATAAGATATTATAATAACTATTACATTATTTATTGTTTTCATTTACTTCATATAAAAAAATATAGTTAATACGCCATTCAGATTTCTGCGTAAAAATGTTTTTGTGTTCTTTTTAAATATATTTAAACTATGATCTAAGTACATGAGCATAGGTACTTAATTGTAAAACTTATTCAATTTTGTTCCTATCGAGGAAAAAATATTTCAATTAAAAATAACAGCAAAAGTTTTTTTATAGAATAAAAACAAATTGTGCAACTTACTGTAAGATAACCAGCGTAGCTCGTCATACCAGGAAGTAAATAATCTGGATCAACATAAGCTGCTTTTCTCGCTTCTTCAAGTTGGTTGGTTTCTATGAGTGGGGAAAGAAGAAGAGGTTCTCCTGCATCGTAGCTCATACGGGCACGTCCAGGGCGATACGTTTTTTCCATGAAGGACACGATAGGTTCCGGTGCTTCACCCGGTGGTAATTCCGGATGTGGATATTGTTCTAGACATGCTATTTGATGGATGTACCTGTGTAAAGAGATTTTAGTATATAATTTTAATTATTTCTTTAATATATTAATTTCACTTTATCTACATTTGTAGATTTTATTAAATTTCAATGTTATATTATGTATTTTTAACGACCCCTAATTCCCACGCCAATTAATAACAGTAGAAGCTTAATAATATGTGATACCTTATATATTTATAATATTCCTGTATTATATAACAACTTAAAAGTACATGGAGTTGCATAACCACAGCAATGACTACATCGGCTTTTGCTTGAAGCAACTTTCCCACGGTATCCAGTACCACAGAGAATGTTTTACACATTTACTGGATATAAAAAAATATAGTATTTATATGTGTTCCATTAAAAATCTATTAGAAAATAAATTAAAATCTATATCCACTAATGCCTTTTGACTTTTGACCCATAATTAAAATTTACTTACGTAAAAAGAATTATCCATTTTAGTATCATCTTAAGTTGGGATGGGAGCTAGTGGCCGTCCTGGGGGTTGGCGTCGGAATGGAACCGTAGTACTCGCGACAGGAACCTTGTATACCGGCGTCTCTCACTCTATACTTGTGCCTTGAACTTGGATTTATCTCGATCTTATGTACAGCGTGTCCGGCCAAACTTGTTTACGTATTTATTGCTATTAATTTTTATTATAGTCATCACGTAAGTGATACCTTTATATGACACTTTTCTTCTATTAAATGTTAAATATTATAAATATTATTTAAAAATTAGTTATTAGACCTTTTCTTATAGGTTGTTATTTTTATTTTCCTTCACTTATATATGGAGTACGATACTTATACGAGTACTGATAATACTGTTTGAAGTACCAATTTTCCTACATTTCCATTATAACCATCTATTACAATCAATTGACATAATCTTATCATAAATACATTATTAGCATCAAGTATTTAGTTAAAATTAATTACCTATAAACCAAAACCTTAAAGTCTGAAACTTAATAAATATAAAAAAATTGTTAAAATCTTTATTAATTAAAAAAAAACAAGAGAAGTATCATCTCGCGAAATTAAAACAGCCTGTATACAAGTATCGAACAGGTATGGGGTACCAATGACCTGTTTAGCATAAAACAGCTCCCACGCTCCCGACATTCGCGATAGATTCTTGCACGCTTTTAAAATGTGATTTGCTCTATATTTAGGATGTTGATAGTAAAACAAACATTGATGTTACACTTGCGACGTGAACGTCGTAGCAATTGGCAGTAATGGCCGCGAGGAACCGCTCGGCCCGTACCGAGATTTTCCCACGCACCGGGTTTTTTTCTGAACATAAATTATACATTCAAATTATGTTTTCGAGATATCAGATCATCTCGACGATATGAAGAGGCGCTGATGAGGGTTCTTCTTTAATGGAGGTTTGAAATAAAATATGTTATGTATTAGGTACCTACTCAATAATTCGTAAACTTTATTTTAATTAGGTACCAAAGGGACCGAAAAACTTAATGCTTAAAACTGTATTTTGTAAATGTATTTTAACAAAATACTTTTGTGTACTTTTATATACCCAAAGCAAGAGGTCCGTCGTAGCGCAGTCGTACAAAGTGTGACGCTTAAACGACTAGTTGTAGATTCGATTTGCCACTCGAGGAAATGAAATATTTAATATTTCCATTTACTTTGCTTTAGTGTCGAGGCAAAGCGCGGGGTTAAATTCCGCCACTCAACACGCAAGGTCTACCGAATTCGGCGGAAAATGGGGATTGGATTGTTCTAACACTAGGTTCCCTCTGCGTATCCTGATGTGTGCGGGATACAAGGTGACGCTAAAAAAATATTGCATTACAACAATATTGCAGCTTATTACATAGGTACTTTTGAACTTCCAGAAATAATCTTTGTCTCCTACATTCATACTAAAAATGAGCGACTGTAGTTTTTTATTTTCTAAATATACTATAACTACATAGATATTTAAAGAACTAATGAATATACTATGTTCTCCACTTAAACTAATTTCTCACTTTGCAATTAAACTTATAATTAGAGAAGTGGGTAGGTAGGTAGATAAACGAAGTAAATAAGTACCGATGTAAGGTACATGTTATCATTTTTTGTAAACATTCGATGACATCCACTGATTTTTTGTGATATTTCCACGAAAGATACAAATAAAATAATAAATACATGTCAATATAAACATATTTTTAATTACTTGATCGAATAGATAAAATACCTATGTAGAAATTAAAAATCTGGCTTAGAGTAGGTAACGTTATCTACCTATACTATAAAAAGAGTACCTACAGTTAAAAAACTGTCTGTTTTTATTTGCAGTATATTTAAAAAATAATATTCAAGAAAGTAATTTAAAGATCTGAAATATCTGTAAAGGAAAGAAAAAATCATAATTGTCCAGCTAAATGAAAATAAATAACGAAATACTGCTTTAGTAAACAAGTGTGATAGATAACTTGTATAAGTAGATATAAATTAAATCAAAGAACCGTACCATTCCATAAATGAAGTGCTCGTAGCGGTGTAATGCTTTAAAAAATGCGTAGCGACAAAATTAAAAATGTGAATTAAGTAACAAAAAAAATACCTTTGTACTAAACGAAATATAAAAATAAAATTTGAATTTAGAAGTAAATAAATGCAAATATACCTAACAAAAAGCACATAAATACAGCGACAAAACAGATAACATTTTTGTTTATTAATCACCTACTACGATAAAAAGTTTATTAAAAAGTTGTTTTTATGTTTTGCTTCTAAATTCATATAAATTCATATAAATTTATAATTAGTCCAAGCATTCGACTAATGCACATGTGCTTACAAGAACAATAAATTATTTCAAAAAGAAAAACTGACTTCTAACGACGAATTAAAAAATTATACTATAAAATAATTTTACAAAGATTTTATAATTTTGAAGTCGGTGCCAAGTAAAACAGACAGGCTTAGTAACGTGATATTGTAGTACAAAGTCCTTTACAAAATTGTGTCTAATTACATAGTTCTACTTTATATTATCGTCGGTTAGTAAATATGAAAGAAAATATATTAATATTTTTAAGTCATCACATAAAAATTCTACTTACTCGCGCATTTGTCTTAAGCTTTCCTTGTAACATTTTATAGCAAAGTTGTTTTAATGTGAGGGGAGTCGCTCACCGCGTAAGGTAGACGTGTGCCGTTTTGCTCTGAGTTTAAATTCGTTATTCATTAAAAATAATAAGTTAAAGTCGTGAAAAAAGTGCTCATAGTTTAAAAAAAGTGTTATGCTAAAAATTAGTTGTAATAAAGTGCTTAAACTAACGATTATAGTGCAATTTGGGACTTTTTTACAAGTCAAGTGCGGTCAATGACCGGTCATTGACCTGCATTAGAAATTCTTGACCTACCTGCAAAAAAAATAAAAATTGCATACATTGATATATGCTTTTTTTGCCACAATTTGAGTAAATATAAGCACTGTGCTTCAGTAAGTGAGGAATATCAAGAATTCTGTGAGGATACTGATACGTGCTTTTATCTAAGTTTCATAAGAATTGCGGCCTTTTTTGCTGAGAAAAATAAAGCAACGCCATCTAGCGACGAATAGCGGTAGTAGCAAAAATTTAACAAATCAATTAATTGGCCCATTTCAAAATGGAAGAAATTATGGAGGCACTTCGCAAAATCCAAAAGGATATAGATGCACAGAAAAATGCAATCCAGAATAGCGTCGAAATAGTTACAGAAAAAGTATCAAAAAATATAAACACAATTTTAGATAAAAAATTTGAAACTTGGCATCAAAATCAAGTTAAAATCAAGGAAAAAATAGAAGATCAAGAACAAAGACTTAATTTATTAGAGAAACAGGCACGGAAAAGAAATATAGTGTTCTTTGGCATAGAAGATAATGAGAAATCTTATTTTGATATGGAGAATAAAATTATTAACTTTATAAATGATTATTTCTTACTTAACCTTATAGTTAGGGAGGCGAAGCAGCAAACTGTGGAGTCACTCGAGCGTCATGGAGACCTATTGGGTTGCGAAGCTTAGATGATAACAAGAAAAAAATGTTATATAAAAAATTTCGTTTCACCGGTGGGTTGAGGGGTTATAGATTTTCAAAAATGTAAAAAAAAACTGTTCCATGGACATACTCGAGCGCGTCAGATATTGATATCATCAATTGCCTACGTCTTCTTAAGCATGAAAATATGTTAATCTGACAGTTTCCGTGGTGGAGGTGGTCGTACGTAAGAGTTAAAAATGGCAAAAAAAAAAATATTATCGAGCGCGTCAGATTTTCTAAGGGGGTGTTAAGTGAACCTAAAAAAAAGCTCTTATGTAATAATCTGACGATTTGGATGTGACGCAAGCTCGTAATCGTTGTTTGAAAATGCAAAAAAAAATCGTCATCTTGAAATACTCGAGCGCGTCAGATTAAGATATATATGGTTCATCTTCATGCCCTAGACGTGATATCTCAAAATCAGACGATTATCTGAAGGGACTTGCTTAATCTGACAATTATTAATATTTTTTTAAACCAATACAAGAAACAAGTCAGCTTTACGTTGTATCCCGCACACAGCAGGGTAGGCAGAGGGAACCTAAGGTTAAGACACTCTGTTCCCCACTTTCTGCCAAATTTTGAAGGCATTGAGTGTTGAGTAGCAGCACTTAATGTCACTGTTTTGCCTCGACACCAGAGCGAAGAAATGGAAATATAAATTTTAATAAATATTTCATCTCCTGGAATGGAGATTGAACCCACAACCAGTCTGTTTTACTGTCACACTTTGTGCCACTGCGCCACGACTGGCCTCAATTTTTTTATTCATTGAACGCAATCAATAGAAAAGCTCAAGAAATAGAATGTAACTAAAAGAATGAATGTTTGAAATAGAATACTTGTATTTATAAAAAAAAAGTACAAAAAAAAGTATTTTTTTTAATTTATCATCTTCATTGATGAGTTAGGGACCAATAAATAAAAAAAGAGTGCGATAGGAATAGAAATACGGTGAGAGGAATATATGCAATTCTTAGGTATATTAAACTTTATCAATCAATTTCTATTACTTCGGTTTGTGGAATTTGTCAGATTATATGTTTTTCGTAATCCTTGAATGATTCCCTTCAAAATAAAAAAAAAATTAGCCGCGCTCGAGAATGTCCAGATAACGTTTTTTTTTTACAACTTTGGAGCCCTCTCCCTCCTTTGCGTCACTCTCAAATTGTCAGATTAGTGGAATATACACGATTTAGCATGTAACTAACTTACCCTATCTTAATCTGACGCGCTCGAGAATGTCCGATGATCAATTATTTTTTACTAATCTGATCCTTTATCCTAGATGCGCGGCCATACATAGGAAGCTCATATTTGGTGGAAGTACGTAACCGAGTACAAGGAATCCCCAGTATCTTAATCTGATGCGCTCGAATGACTCCACAAAGTCCCCTCTTCGCCGCCCCTACTATTAACTGTGATGACATACAAGAGGTAAGACGAGTAGGCAAAAAATCTGAGAAGCCCCGACCAATTACAGTCACCTTTGTGACACTTAGCACTAAAATCAAGATTATGAAACAGAAAATGGTTTTAAAAAACACTAACTATTATATAAAAGAAGACTACCCCACACATGTATTAGAGAAGAGAAGAATGCTTCAAGAACAACTAAAAGTAGAGAGAGCAAAAGGTAATAACGTAATTATTAAATACGACAAAATTATCATAGTTAATAAATATGAAGGAAAGGACACCAGGAAGAGGCACCTTTCTACCTCACCACAGCACAATGAAAATACCAGTAATAGAAACATATCACGTAACAGTCAAGTTTCCAAGAAAAATAAAACCTTTTTGACATGTTCTGCATCTCAAAGATCTTCTAGTTTCTCAGAAGGTACGACTAAACAGACTATACTTAATTACTTATCGAATAAAAATGATAAAAGTCAAGAAGGGAATAATATATAGCAACCACCGACACCTCTCTCATGCAAAAAATATACAAAACAGAAACCAACACACACTGATTTATATCCTCCAAGCCGGCTGGTCACCGAGGAGGATTACGACCACTACCTTCCAAAGGAGATGCACCAGTTAAACCAGCTCTACATATCCACCTATAATGTTAGGTCATTATCTTCACAAGAACGACTTATAGAATTAACTGAAGCCTTATCGAATATAAAATATGATATCATTGGAATATGTGAAACTCGACGACTCGGCAATGAAATAGCCGAACATGACAACTTTATTCTCTGTCACACAGGAGAAACACCAGGCATGTATGGAGTGGGCTTTATTATTAAGAAATACCTAAAGCCATACTTAGCTAGCTATATTGGCATTTCAGAACGAGTAGCACTGATACACTTGCACTTACCAAATAAAAACCTTACCATAATTCAAGCTTATGCCCCAACTGAATCTGCAACCGAAGAAGAAATCACGGCATTCTACGAAATGATATACAAAGCCATGGATGTAGCGTACAAGGATTTCATTCTAATGGGAGATTTTAATGCTAAAATAGGGCAACCGCAAAAAGATGAGTATTTAATAATGAGAGGAAACGGCTACGGAGAGAGAAATACCAGAGGCCAAAAACTCATTAACTTTGCTCTGGAAAACAAGTTAGCGATTATTAACACATTTTTCAAGAAAAAATTTAAAAAAAGATGGACATGGCGGTCCCCAAGCGGACAATATAAAAATGAAATCGATTATGTACTAACCAATCGACCACAACTATTCCAAAACATTGAAACTCTAAATATAACCTACCCATCGGACCATCGACCACTTAGATCAGTAATTACGCTCTCAAAACCAATAAAAAGTAGAGCAGGATATAATAATAACAACAAATTTAGTACACTAAAAACGGAACAAGAAATCACCTCGTATATGGAATCTCTACATAAGTATATACCTACGCTAGTAAATGGGGACGCGGGAGACACAGTTCAAAATTATCATGACAAACTAATTAACGCTATGCAGGTCAGCTTAAGAAGAGCACGAATTACAAAACTACATGCAAAAGATCGGCAAATATTATCGGAACGCACAAAATATCTGATAAAAATAAGGCAAGAGTTACAGAAAACTAAAAATAAAAATAGAGCAGTTAGAAACAAACTTAAAGCCCTGTATAAGCTAATAAGTAAATATATAAAATTCGATTACAAAAAATATAGACTTAATGTCATAAAGAAACATCTTGAAGTAAAGGGGAGCTTAAAAAAAGGGTTATAAAGAATTGAGATCAAAAAAAACGTGGATTGAAGGATTAAGGGCAGTAGGTAAAATAAAATACAATCGCAACGATATTATGAATATTGCCACAACTTTTTTCACGCAACTGTATAGTGCCGAAAGTAAAACTGATATTATTTATGAAGAACATTTGTCGTATACACCAACACAAAGTGGCATAAATCCAATAGAAGGCAAAGAAGTAATAGAGGCCATAAAAAAGCTAAAATCTGACAAAAGCCCGGGATCAGATAATATTACCAATGACAGCTTAAAAACAGGTATCACCATACTAGAAGCTCCATTGGTAAAATTATTTAATATGATCTTGGATTCTTCCGAAATACCTTATCAGTGGTCTGAATCGCACATTATACTGATTTACAAAAAAGGCGATTCTAAGAATATTGGAAATTACAGGCCCATTAGTCTTATGTCAACCATATACAAACTTTTTGCAACAATTATAAGCCAGAGAATAAGCTCTACTTTAGAACAAAAGCAACCTATTGAACAGGCGGGTTTCAGGAAAGGATATTCAACTATAGACCACATCCATACCTTAGAATTGATAATTGAAAAGTATCAGGAATTTCAAAGACCCTTATATATAGCGTTTATAGACTATCAAAAAGCTTTTGATACAGTGTCGCACGAAAGCATATGGGAAACTTTAAAAGCTCAAAAGGTAGAAAGAGAGTACATCACGATTCTTAGAAATATTTATAATAACTGTACTGGTAGAGTGAAGCTGGAAACTATTGGGCCAAGCTTTCCTGTAGAAAGAGGCGTACGCCAAGGCGATCCACTTTCCCCCAAAATTTTTATTGCAATACTAGAATCTATAATAAATAAGCTAAACTGGAGTAACAAAGGACTATATATCAGAGGGAAATGGTTAAGTCACCTCAGATTTGCAGATGACTTGGTATTGCTCTCTGAAAATAGCGCTCAACTGCAAGACATGGTCGAAACACTTCATGTAGCTAGCAAAAAAGTGGGCCTTGAAATGAATGTCACCAAAACAAAAACTATGTCAAATTGCACTAAAACAAATATAAAAATAGAAGGTGAAACAATAGAATATGTTGACCAGTACACATACCTAGGCAAACAAATTAGTTTAAATAGGATCAATAATGAGCTAGAAATAGAAAGAAGGGTCAAAAACACATGGTCGAAATACTGGAGCCTCAAGGAAATATTTAAAAATGATATACCTATAAATCTAAAAAAGAAAGTGATGGATTCGTGCCTGATCCCAAGTCTTACATATGCATGCCAAACCTGGAAATTCACAAATAAAATTCGAAGCAAGATAACATCATGCCAAAGAGGAATGGAGCGGAGTATGATGAACGTTAAAAGGTTACAAAAAATAAGGCACACTGATATAAGAGCTGAAACAAAAGCAATTGATGCTCTGGAGCAAGCACAAAAGCTTAAGTGGAAGTGGGCCGGTCATGTGGCACGACTCCAAGATAGTAGATGGACAAAGATGGTGACGTTATGGCGGGGACCACAGGGTAAGCGTCATAAAGGCAGACCTTACACACGTTGGGAAGATGATATTAAAAAAATTGCTGGACCTAAATGGATACATACGGCCCAGGACCGAAAGAGGTGGCAATCCTTGGAAGAGGCCTTTACCTGAGGGGGGTTCCTAATTAACACAATTTAGAAATATTATTTTTTTTATTAAAATAGAATAGTAAAATTGAATTGAAGTTAGTTTTTATAAAGTAAAAAACACTGTAAAAATTTTGTTATAAATTAGGAAATAAAAGGCTTTTTTATTTTTATTTTTATTTTTTATTTTTATTATTTTATTTACTATAAAATAATTTTACAAAGATTTTATAATTTTGAAGTCGGTGCCAAGTAAAACAGACAGGCTTAGTAACGTGATATTGTAGTACAAAGTCCTTTACAAAATTGTGTCTAATTACATAGTTCTACTTTATATTATCGTCGGTTAGTAAATATGAAAGAAAATATATTAATATTTTTAAGTCATCACATAAAAATTCTACTTACTCGCGCATTTGTCTTAAGCTTTCCTTGTAACATTTTATAGCAAAGTTGTTTTAATGTAAAATGTATTACCGACTTTTCAATTGTAAGCAAATGTAGTGAAATATTAAATAATAAACATTTCATTGTTAATTTATAGTTTAGTTGATTGTAGTAGTTTAATATATTTTACATTCTAGTTAATGAGCCCCATAAACTTGGAGTTTACGCAGTTTTAAATGATATTTAGACGATTCTTAAAAACTGTCAACATATTTGGTTAGATAGAGAAAGTTTCTTGAACAACGAAAGCAAGAGTTAATGTTCCTTAAACTTATAATAGGATATATAATCAAGCCAGCTCTGGGCTTCTCACCCTGCGACGCCACCGCTACCCACCGCCCACTCCCTTTATATTTGTGGAATGGCTGTCATGGCAGTAGCCATACGAATGGTATCCTCAAAATAATAGATTTTGTTTTTAAATTTAAGTTATTATATCTACTATAATTATGCTCAATAGGAAGTCGGAACTAATATTTAAAACAATTTAAGATAATATTTTTATATAAGTATTATCTTTAAAACGCAGATTCATAAAATCAAATAGACTATCGATATAGAATGAGGGTCATGAAAGAACATCAGGAATAGCCTAGAACATTAACAGGAAATTATATACGTTTAATTTGATTCAGAACCTGTGCTGAAAATTAATATGTTGGAAGTTGGACTTGTAAAGATGCTAAAGGTAGAGTTTTATAGTTTAGGCGTGAATTAATCTTAAATTTCTACCATAACCTAGCCTTGTTACAAAAAGGCTACATTATGGTCCCGCTCTACTTTTTAGATACGGGACCCTAAAACATACTTGCTGATATAGTTATTACTAACGATACTAACGAAGTTCAAATAATAAGTTTATAAAAACATTAATTAGATAATTTATATTTATGTCAGTTATTATTATGGCTCTTTTTTACTTATTATTGGCTGTTATCATATACATACCTATTAATAAATTCTAACAAGTTTTATCATGTATCTTTAGGCGCCTTTACAAAATAAATAGATAGATTCACGATGACAAACTAATTTCTTGATAAAAGTAGAAAAAAAATATAAAAAATCAAAAATACTAGCCACCGTAATAACTAGACTAGCTGATTTTATAAGTGAAATGAAAAATAAGCTTACATAAAATAAACTATGTTAATTAGATCTTCTTTTATTTTTTAATCTCATTTAATTCTCTGTAGTGCCTAATCGTTAAAAGCTGAGCCACTGAGTGTGTTTTACGTAAAGTTGACGTGACTCTCCTTTTTTATATCTGCGTTGCTAATATATTTGCGAAATGAAAATGAAATAACAAAGCCTAGATGCAATGCTCTACCACCAATGGGACACAGTCGATCGTGTGAACGAGCGTATCATATGTTGTTGAAACGTGTAGGGATCACGTAGTTCAAGTTGATAGTGCCAGCTAGATATACCATCCCAAGGCGTAGTAATTGAAATATGCTATTGCGAGATTGATTACGAGTTAATATATATTTTAATGTCAATGTAAAACAATGTCTTTAGGGTAAACTTGCAGCTTTATAATGGAAAAATCTGTGATATATATTTTAACGTTAGTTCTATGCAGGTAAGTGAATTTTAGTAATATAAAAATTTTGTTAGGTTCGGTTTATACAATCTTTGGTATTTTTTTTCTATTTAACCGCATATTCCTTAATAATTTATGTAGATATGGAAAAAAGTGACAATTCTGTTTTTCTTTTTTACTTAATTAAGAAATATTATGTTTTATACTTTTTGACCACCTTAGAAAAGATATATTTAGATTTTTTTTAACTATTAACTTCTCATTTCAGTGTTCAATCCAAGGTTATATCAAATGACGACCACTTACCTCAACTGTCTGACAATATAATAAATAAAGATGATTCTAAAGCTATTCCAGCAGTTCACATAGAGTTACCGGTGTATAAAGAATTAGTTGTAAATATTACAGCAGAAAAAAAAGTTGGACAGGAACCAAAGAGAAATGTTACCAAAGTCTTAGATGAAAAAAATAAAACTCTAATACAATTATGTTCAAATAGATCACTGGAGACACTTGAGAATGAAATATTTAACGACGAAATTATAAATTGTGAAGTTCCTATTATCGATAATGGAACCGCGTTGATCTTAACTCCTTATATAGAAAAGGGACAAATTAAAGAGGCTCGAGAGGCCAGTAGAGTCAATTCCGATATATTTCTTGGCGTGGAAAGTTATTCAGGATTTTTTACTGTGAACAAAACATACGATTCAAATATATTCTTTTGGTATTTCCCTGTCCAAAGTAAGCCAGTAAATGAAACTCCTTGGATAATCTGGTTGCAAGGAGGACCGGGTGCATCGAGCATGACTGGATTGTTCGATGAAATTGGACCTTTTAAGATAAGTCCAGGAGGAGATTTGAAATGTAATTTATAATATTATTATTTTATTTCACTTTTATTTTCTGTTAAAATTTCCCCTTAAAAACAATTATTGCATTTTACAGTGAATCCTTATACGTGGTTGCAAAATCATTCTTTAATTTTCATTGATAATCCTGTTGGTACCGGCTACAGTTTTACACAACAAGTCGATGGGTTCTCAAGAAATATGGCCACGGTAATTATAATTAAATATTAATGATAGTTTAGGTAATTTTAATTTTATTAATTACGCTTGTATTTCTGAGTCAAACAATTGTAAATTTATAGTTCAGTATGCATAACGACGCATGTTAAATAAACATAAATTGTTCTAACACATGTATACGTAAGAGCGTGAGAACTAGGAAAGTTTAAATATGTAGAGTAGAAAATTTTTCACAATTAGATCATTGTTGATTCCATTATCTTACATTAATTATTTTTCAGTATGGAAGCAATTTGTACAAAACAATACATCAGTTTTTGGAAGTATTTCCAGAGTTGAAGTCCGCGCCGCTGTATGTAGCTGGCGAGTCTTATGGTGGAAAATATGTTCCGGCTTTGGCAATGGAAATTCATAATCATAGAAATGATCCCGGCGTCAATATCAATTTAGAGGTTCGACTGTTTCTTGTTATATTTTTAAAAGAGATTACCTTTAACATTTTTTTTTTTTTGGAAACATTGTATATTATTCTTTCACATATATGTATATTTATATTATTTTATATAAGCCGTCGTCGTGGCGCAGCGGCACAAGTGTGTGACTGTAAGGCGACGATTGTGGGTTCGATCCCCACTCGACGAAATGAAATATTTATTTACATTTATATTTTAATTTTCTTCGCTCTGGTGTCGAGCCAAAGGGCGGCGTCGAGGTCCGCCACTCAACACGCAATGCCTCCAGAATTCGGCGGAAAGTAGGGAATGAAGTGTCTTAGCACTAGGTTCCCTCTGCCTACCCTGCTGTGTGCGGGGATATAACGTGTAGCTAATTATAGATATATATACTTTAGTTTGACAATTGTGTTGCACATTATATAACAAATTTATATTTAATTATTTTTAGGGTATAATGGTAGGAAATCCGTACGTAGACCCGTCAATTATAACGCGCGTTACGGACTCTTTTTACTATTTTGGATTACTAAATCAAGAACAGGTTAAAATAGTTGAACCATTATTGAAATCGTTTCAACAAGATATAGCTACGAATAATAGTGCTGGAGCAAAAAATGTAAGTACATTTAATTAGCACTAGGTTCCCTCTGCATACCCTGTTGTATGTGAGATTTAATTTTTATTTAATTTTAATATCATATTTTTTTATACAATTATTATTGTAATTTTTTTATACAATTTTTACTGATATATATATTTTAAAAATTTATTATGATTATTTTTTTATTCTTTAAAATTTTTTTTAGAAATGGACTAGTTTGATTGCAGTCATACTATTTCTATCACATCAGAAACAAGCCTATAATTTCTTAAAGGATGATTTACTAGTCGGACGTTATATGAACTTTCTCAAAACATCTGATGTGAAGAAGGCTATACACGTTGGAGACATACATTTTTCCTTCGTTAATTTAACAGTTAATTCGAAGATGTCAGAGGATTTTCTCAGTAGTGCAAAGCCTTTATATGAAGAGTTACTAGAACACTATAAAGTTCTAGCGTATTGGTAACTTAGTAATATAGTACTTAAACTTAAAATAGCTAAAATTCTTTAGTCCTTTAAACTTGAATGGTTAGGTTCTACTGTTGAACGCATATTTGTTATAATGCAGGATTAGGCGAAAAAAAAAGAGAGACAATTATTAATATTATGAGATTTTAAGATAATCATACTTTAATTAGTCTTCCACTTATAATAGTCCAATTTTTCTTTATATTTTAGCGGACAATTAGATCAAATGTTGCCTTGCGTCTTTACATCTGAACATTATCGAACCTGGAAATGGAACGGCACTTCTGAATTCCTTGAAGCTACGAGATATCCTTATCTATTTAACACGAAGCTTGCTGGGTAAATATTATATTAAATTTATTTTATTTTCCTAGTTTATTTAAAAATGAATTCAGATCATTCCCTCGTTTCGCCTCGCGGTCGCTTCGCTTTGTGTTGGTTTTGGACGCGAGGCGGTACAGCGAGGGAATCAACAACGCCCTTGTAGCTGTCATAGCGAGCAACTGCATAAATCGTGAGTGTGTATGGGATGTGGATGTTCGTATCTGTTGATTGAGTTGAAGATCCAGGTGTTCTCCAGGGGCCGTAGACCTGAATCTTTGATATTAATTATAGCTTGATACCTCCACGTGATCTCTAGATAAATAGTCCGTATAGACGGACAGACGGGCAACAAAGTAATCCTATAATGGTTCTGTTTTTTTGTTTACAAATACGAAACCTAAAAAATTAATTTAGTTTACAAGAAAATACATTGAGTTTCCATTTTACAATATTTACTACTTACTATGTTGTTCTCATTAAAATATTAATGACCTGTTTTAATTGCTATTACGCTCAGCGAACTAAGTTCGTTGAACAAATATTACAATAACCGTAAAGTGTTGATGTAATGTGCACATAGGTACCCTATGATATATTTAACTACTTTATTTCCAAAATTGAAACAAGGTAGGCAGAGGGAATCTACTATTAAGACACTCTGTTCAGCCGAAATCTGGAGGCATTGCATGTTGAGTGGCCTCCAGAGCGAAGAAATGAAAATATACATTTAAATAAATATTCAATTTCCTCGAGTGGGGATCGAACCTACAACCAGTCGATTTTACAGTCACATAGCGCCGCTGCGCCACGACTGACCTAAATTGTAGTTCATTAATAAAATTACATATTTTATATTCGATATCTCACAGATACCATAAAACTGGTGGTCATCTAACCGAGGTGGTTATACGAGGAGCCGGTCACATGGTGCCGGTGGATGAGCCGGCGCCTATCCAAACACTAGTGGCGCGCTGGACCCACAACAAGCCGCTTAGCCGACGCTTCGGCAGCCTAGAAGGATCCTACTTACAAGAATTTGTTAAAAATAATTCTATTATATATTTATAAGATTATATATTTGATAGTTATCTTAATATATAAATAAATAGTGTATTGTCAATGTTCTTTTTTTCTTAAATTTGTAGTAACTATTTTACGTTAAACTTTTCTATGGTAAATCTTCCATGATTTAAAAATTCGTCCATACATTAAATATACGAGTACTTATAGTTAATTTCCTACGTACATATTTATCTTCAACTTCTTAATTTTGTTTAAATAAAAAAATATATTAACATAACTGTAGCGACCTTTACAAATAATATGAATTAATTATCTTATTGCACTTAACATACTATCGGAGAGTATTGTTTATAGTGTTATTAAGTTCAAAGTTAATATATAGATTGTGGGGACGTACTTACAACTAATTTTATAGAGGGTACAGTAGTTTATCTCAAATTTCTACGAGATATCTCGTAAATTTTTTTACACAGAGAGATAATCACGCAGAAGATAACTCTGTTCTTCGCTTTCTGGCCCCAATAAGAAAGATATTGACCGAATTGAAATTGAGGAAGTCGATATTTTTTGAAAATGAAAATACCTAAATGTATTTTAAACGATAACGTGGGATTCGAACGCACAACCAACATGTAGAAATGGCCACGTCTCAGCTTTACCACGACAACTTTAAATAAATACAAATATTAAGATATAAATATATTGTATATACATATATTTAATTAACAAAGAATATAAATTAAAAATAATACAAGAGATTTGTACAGTTGTAATATTAATTAAAGGCATTTATAATTGTATTTCACGGACATCATTAAAAAAAGTCCTTATAAGTTTACGTATTTGCAAATTAACACATAGCAAATGTAACTGTGAAGATTTGAGACATGTTAATATATTATTTGTTATTAATTATGTATCCCAGGTAATTGTATTTTTTTATTAATTTATGTTCAAAAACCTTTCATAGCATAAAGTGTGACTGTAAACGCAACGGTTATGGATTCGATTTCCACTTGTGGTCATGAATTATTTAATAGGTATTTTCAATTCCTCGCTCTGGTTACAACATAAATAGCGGCGTTAAGATCTGCCACTTAACAAGCAATGTTTCGAAAATTGTGTCAAAAGTGAGGAACGGGAAGCACGGTAGGTAAGCACGCGAGATAAGTGTAATTTACGATTCTCCATAGTTACAAGTTAATCAGTTTTTTAAGATATAGTACAATACGTGAGGTTTAAGCTGAGCTAGTTTTGCATTTGTGTATGTCTAAAAGTAGAGCCAGAACAAAATTATTTAAAAAATGGAGATTATTATTTTGTCTATGATTAGGCGAATTAAAATCAGATTTTTTTTAATTGAATATCATTCTATTTTTGTTCAGCCTGTGATTAAAGTAATGTTTTTATTTTATTTTATAGCTATTTTATATCGGCCCAATACGCGGAACAATGGCCCCCTATAAATGAGCCACAGCAATATCAATTCTACGGCTATAAGAATATGAGAACAAATAATAATAATCATGCGAATGATTTATCATCTTCGAATGCTATTCGTAATACGCAAATGCAGTTTACAAAACCAATTAAAGAAGTTGCTACCCAATCTATTTCGAAAATTGTATGTCTCTTTGGTATGGTATGTTAAAATTTTACATTAGATATATAAATAAATTAATATTGAAAGCGGAAATTGTGTTTATATTCTTCCTTAAATACAATGTATAAATATAATTGTATTATTATTTCCTAAAACTTTAGTTTTTTGTCATTGAAATTTGTCTGTTCGTCCGTTTATCCGTGGGCCCGTGTCTGTTTGTCCATTTGTTGATACATCATTCAATGTATTAAGTAAATAATTCAGAAATTTAAGCGTGTGAAGCCACGAGCAGGTAGCCAGTTTCAAATAAATTGATGATGATAAATTGGTTAATAGAATAGGTCTAACAAATGAAACAACAGAAGTAAGTACATAAAATAATATTTGAAGTGATAAACAATTGAGTACAATTCAGCTTAAGGTAATGTGATTTAATAATACAAATATAAACAAGCTGTTATATTTTACAGTGTCAACACTCAACATTATCAATTTTGAAGTAAAGATTATCAAACTAAAATAAAAAATAATATTTAGGCTCTTTTATTAACATAAACAGAAAATATAATACTAAATAATACTAATATAATACTAATATACTAAAAAAATATATGTGAACATAAATATTATATATTTTTAAAAAGTTTAGATATATTTTGTAAAGCACATTATGTGAAACGAAACGAAATAATATGACAGTGCGCGCGCAAGTCAAATTATAGTAGATTGTAGAGGCTTTCAAGCTTTTTCGATGTCATCCCCTCTAGAATAACTACTTTATAATATGAATCCTATTCTCAAATATGATAACTATTACAAAAAAGTTAATAATTTATTTTATATTTTAATCCTAATATTAAAAAAAAAGAAACAATACAAGTATAGCACCAGAAAACTCACACATTCATAAACAACATAGAAATTGGAAAACTGATATCACAGCAAATATTTACATTTACACTGGCAGCCAATTAATTATTATACGGCTAGGGGAAATGGCAAACGATTGCTCTACTCAAAAGCTTCCCGATCCATGTACTTTTAAAAATAGCCGTGTAATAATCTTTTACGTTATGAGGTTTGGCTGAATGTAGACACAGTTTAATATGGACGATTCCGCCTGATATATAGATTTCTATTGTGAATTCATTTAGATAAGATAGAGAAAAATTTAGTTAGTAAAGATGGTTATTGATAGAATTAAATTCCATATAAGGGTAAGTAATATAGCCTTTGTTACTCGTATAATAAGTTATTTAAAATCTGTTATTATTTATTTATCATTATATTTTTCTAAAATATTTTAGATGATATGGTTTTTAAATAAACAAAATATATTGAAATGTAAAAAGATTTATTGAAGTGTCATAATTAATTAATTTCCATAAAGTTTGAGAAATTAAAGAAATTTCAATTTATATAATTGTTTACTTAATTTATTAAAATATGTTTTATAGTGGAATAAATTAGTCCTTTAGGTTTAATTTGCTACTCAACGTAAATATACCTGCTTTGTGTATACGATTATTTATTTAATATTATTTAAGTGGATTTATTGAAAATTTATTGATTTTTTAGTATGGTTATCTATTCTGCTATGCACTTAATAAATAGTAATTTAAATCTTTTGACATTTCATTTTTGGACATATGTTTTGATATGCACTACGCGCACACTACAAACACGTAAAAGCTTGTCCCTAGGCAATTCCGCGATTAAAAATAGCATATAAATGTTGCTCCACTTATCCCCTCTATTTTTCAGTGGTATTTGCGGAAAATGAGAAACGAAAGTGTCTTAATAGGAAAGAAGTATCTTAACACTAGGTTACCAAGTTCCCTCTGCCTCATTTGTTAAGTACGGTATTCAGCGTGAAGCTAAATGTATGTTGATATATATACAGAGTGGAATTGTCAGCACCACTTTAAATGAAATCACAGTTTTAACTACTCTATAGAAGCCTAATATAATTCGGGAAAAAAAAAATTCCAAAAATGAAAAAGTTATTTTTTCAAACAAAATAAATAATAAAATTATCGTTTTAAAATAAAACGGCATTTGTAAAGTATAACATAGGCACGCACACACTTACCTGTCAAATCGGAGACGTCGCATACGTATGTGTGCGTCACACGAAATACAGGTATGGATAAAAATCACGAAATGAAAAAAAAATTCTTACGTCCAAACTGTTGAGGTACCTTGATTAATTTCTTAGGTGTGGGTTTGAAATATATTACCCTATATGCAGTTTCAATAAAAGAAGCGCTTCCTCTTCCATCCTGTATATACATAATATGTACCATACGGGATTAGCAAAAAATCTACAATGAAAATAAATCGAATCCCGCTACGTCCAATTCTTACTAAATAGTGTGGAATAGCTCTTTAAAAATGGTAAAAATACCTGAATCATAAGTATTTCCCTATGAAAGATTCAATCTTATAAATCTCTTGAATCGCCTTTATCGACATCTTTAATAAGGTCCAGTTATAGAAACATTACCTCGCAAGGAATTGCGTGAAATAAATAAATTATTTTTATAAAAAAACTCATCAAATATATTATTATATAAATAAATACTTATAGTATGTATGTTAAATATATTTTACATAATGATATGTATACTTTAAAATAATATTGTTTTTTATAATTTTAACTAAACTAATACAAAATAAAACGTAATTGTATCCTAAATAATGATTAAGTATAAGCAACTATAAGGAGATAAAATTAAAAGTTGCGGAGCCAACCCTAAGGTATAGCGCGCACTAGTGATTTTTGTCACCGTGACTGTTGCGTCACTGTCACCGTGTACATTACACTAAATGAAGGTGCGCGCATTTGGATACGCGACAATTGGGTGACTTTTTGTCCGCGGAGGACGGCAACATGCCGGTGACGCAACTGTCACCGCGTCCATAGATTTGTATGCCCGTGCGCGCATTAGCAACTAAATGTCACTCTCCCTTGCGGTTTCCATACTAGTCGTCTTCCGCATAAACATGAAACAGCAGCATGTTGCATTACAGCACCGAATTTTTATTTCAAGAATGGCGTCAAATTCATCACCAAGGCAAAACGTGTGTTTTCATGAAGATAAAATAGACAATGACAATACTGATTGACGAAATTGAGTTGAGGCCATTGCTCTATGACAAATAAAAAGTTGAAAGCCAATATTTTCTACATTTGCTTTTTTTTCTATTTCTTAATATAAGTGCACAGACAACCATCTCTTCGAGATCCATTTTATCAAATGTAAAAATTTCGTCACTGTCATCGCAAGTGCGCGCAGTGGCGAAAAGTATGGTGACATGTGAGTGACAAAAAATTTTTTGTCACCGTGACAAAAGTCACCAGTGCGCGCTAAGGCTAAGTCGTTATACTCGAAGCCTGAGTAGCTACTGAAGTTTTTCTTTGGACAGTTACTCGTAAGTGTTTAGGACGCGACGGCCGCACGCGCCTGGAAAATTTTGTCTCTACACTTCAAATATTCTATTAAAAGTGCAATATGTATTAAAAATGTGATGAAATATGGAAGTAAAAGTCGATGTGGTAAGTTTTTAGTATTCCGGTCGTGTTTTGAGATTATTTCTTTTATTAAAAATATTTATATGGAGTAAGTAATATTAAAAAAGGAAACATTTAGATTATTCGACTTTTCATCTATTTGATGTTATTTATAAAATATTACCTTTTTAAATAAAATATTATATATTTTCTAGAATATAACGAGAATTTAATATTCATTATTTTAAAACAACCATTTACTTAAGTATAATCATTATTTAACTGGCTTAAGTCGCAATTATACGACCGAGCATCACGCGACTCAATATCCTTATTACTAATTACAATTAGTAATTAATGTATTCTCTGTTAGTCACTTTATATTTAATGGTGGAAATTTTCTGGTTAGACTTTTGTTTAGTTAGGTTGTTAAAAATTACCCTTTTTATAGGATGTAAGACTTTTTCATCTCTCTTATTTTGGGAATAAATTGCGTAGAAAGTAAAAAAGATTAATGTTGCTTAAATAAGATTTATCTGGTGTTTTACTCTGAGTGGTTGTCACACATACATATATTACAACAAATGTATTTGGTTTATGTTTCTTATGTAAAAAATGTACTGAATTATTATGCCTCAGTCAGGCTCTTCCTATTTGTGACGTCATAATATAGATAGATCACGAAAGTAATTCAGATGAGAAAATAAATAATTGTTTAGTATAAGCGGGTGAAGCCGCGAGCGGGTCGCTAGTATATTGTAAATTTAGAAATACTCGTATAAAATGACAATATTGCAATTTACAATTCCGTTTCAACTCTATGCATACTTACATAGAGTTGAACGAAATTCTTTTCCAACATGACCTTGACAAATAATATTTTTTGATGAAGAATAATTATAATATCTGGAAGGGATCGTGATATTTTGGTTATTTTATATTATTATTTATAAAAACGAAATATTTTCTATATGACCTGGAAATGAGTATATTAATTACTTATACGCCTAGAAGGCGGGGCGGATCATTTTACTCATTAGCTAAATAGTTCTCCATATCACTATATGTAACAATAATTAATAAATATAAAGAAAACTTCTAGAGTTAATTATGTCTAAATTCTAATTTTATTGCAAGATTTTGTACTTCGACGTTATAGAAAATATTAAAAACACAAAACGCGTATACCTACTGCTGAGCAATTGAGATATTGGATATTGAGTAATGCTGGTACATGGCTAAGGCCGGCCCATTAACCTCCCTCGCCGTGTGATTTGAATACCAAACTACCCTACCTTCCTATTGCGGTGTAAACAATGTCCTGTGCGACCCCATGCTGTTAATTGATATGAGTCGACTTTTATAATAATGTACTATAGTACTTAACATAATATATAAATAGTATAGAATAGAGATATTATTTGTGAGAATTATAATATTTAATATTACATAAAAATATGAACATATTAATTGGTCTTCATAGAACATACATATTTGTGTTTTTATTTAATAAAAATCATAAAAGTGAAGTGAAATGTCACTCTCTTTAGATATCTCAAAAATTACTGAAATAGAATAATAAGACGGTATCAGACTAAAATCCATCTTTTTTTTTATTAAAATCTCTTAACATCTTATTAAAGATCCACTTTCGCTTTCAATTTTCCCAAAAAAAAAATTCTCAAGATAAAATCTTCTAAAATTAAACAAAATATATTTTTGAATAATTAATAGTTCAAATTTCCAATTACACGTTTGTATCATTGAAAACATCATCATCTTTCAGACAAATTTTCAACCTCTATTTTACTCCCTTAGGGCTGGATATTCTAAAATTTCTTCCAAACTGCTGAACTTGTGGATTCGGCAGTTTGTCTCTGAATATGTCAGTCACCTTACTATTAAATATGATGATTTAATCATATTTGTCGGTGATTAACGTACGTTAACAAATATTACCCTAAACTTATGATAGTGATTCAAATGATCACTCGGACACTTTACGGGCCTTTTATAGCAGTCGTAAATCTATAAATGGCGTGCACGCCTTAAATTTTTGTATTGTATTATTATTACGATATATTCGAGACATCTTGGTTTAATATCTAGATATTATGATGACATAAGAAAAAAATGTCTACTTTATATTTTAATTTTTTTCAGCATACCTTTCACCCGACTTCATCTAGGAGAAAAGTTGGTAAGGAAACAGATGGTCCTTACGGGTCGTGGTGTACTCCGGATATTAAGCCTCATACAGTGTTAGTATCACATCATATTATAATAAATATAAAATAAATACGTTTTTTAATTGCTTCAAATGTTAATATTGTATTATTTTACCTAATTCTACAAGATGTCAATTCTCGTACATTCTTTAGAAAATAATAATTAAAGTTTTCTATTTCGAAAATTTAGGTAAAAAAATGCTTATACATGTATAACCAGTCTTTATTATTCAATAACGAAAATATTAATAAGTTCAATCTTTAAAAATCAAGAAATAAGTACTTATAGGGACAACAATACTAAGATCTTTGTATTTTCAGCATTTCAAAATCGTATTCAAATATTGAATCCAATATCAAAGTGATCGATGACATCGAAGAGAATGTACAGGATAAAGAGTGAGATTAATTGGTTATCTATAATAACGTAACTAATATAGGAGTACAGGTATTTGCAGTAACGGTTTTACGGTACCAGCCTAAATCTAAATAAGCCACAGCAGATGGCGGCAGGTATTATTTCCTCATAGAAATTAAAAAGGTTATTTTATTGAGATGTCAATCATATAGACAAAACATTTTACTGAGGACTTTTTCCTTAGGACTTACTTGTCATTTGTAAATTCTACAGTTAAGCAAATTTCTATATAAAAAATTGAAAACATATGCCCTTTTGCCGCAATTGTAAAATTAATAAAATAATGTAATTACATATCTACACATTTGATTAGGAATATTAATATTTGAGATCACACATCCACAATCACATATTACACATCCGCAATAGTGATTTTTTATCATTATTTTGTATTTTTTTATATAATAACTAATAACATACAATTGTAGAGTTAAGGATGTCAAAAACTTAGCAGCCTGCAGCTTGGAAGTGTAAATCCGCCACTGGGTTGGTCCGCCATTTTTCTTATACACACAAAAGTTAATGTATATGGTCGTGTTTATATGCATTGCGTATAATGTATCATAAGATTAGAACAATTATGTGTTTCTTACGGGATTTCAGAGTTACATCATTTCAAAGACTACGGCAGTTTCGAAGTATAAGGGCTTCCAGACGTCAGAGTTTAAAATCAACCAAACATACATCTACTGAACTAAATGAACTGGACAATAAAATTGTCAAAGAATTTGCAGAGATTGAGTAAATATTTAAAGTTTTATTTACCTAAATTGTATTTTATTTGTAACTGGAACTATAATTTACTTGGTTTTATTATTATTTGAGAAATTTTGCAGGTTTTGAACCAGATGTATTCAATGAAAGTCGGTTAACAATAAACAACATAATATCGAAATTTATAGTGATATAATTGTTTATGAATTGTAAAGCATTTTAATATAGTTAAAATAGCAGCTTCGCCATTTTCCACGTAGAGCACGCCATAATAATGATAATATTCTTTTTATTTTTAGACCACCTAAAAAACAAGAAATCAAACCAATCAAAAGACTAAGTTGTGAAATAGTGAAACTTACAGAAACACCTCAGAGCCCTGTCCCGTCTTCATCTTCGTGCACGAAAAAATACTTAAAGAGATGTCCGACGTTTTGTGATCCATACATGCCTATTGATCCGCAAGGTATTTTTAAAATATATGTCATCAAAGTCTTAAAAGTCTAGATTACTAGAAGTTTATTAAAAAAATTGTAAAATATGTAAAGATCTATTTAGAAGAATCTTCTACCAGGTCGTCGATACATTTCCTGGCTGCTGCTTGTAACGTTCTGCTATAGCTACAACGCGTGGTGCGTCGCTCTTCGCGCTACATTTCCCTACCAGACACCAGAAAATACCCCTCTTTGGATGATAGCTGATTATTTCTGCGACATTATATATTTGTTGGACGTCATGTTTGTTAAGCCAAGGCTAATGTTCGTGAATGAGGGCTTTTGGGTGGACGACCCAGTGGAGACGAGACGAAATTATAAGAAGAAGCTCCAGTATAAAGTAAGATTACGATATTTTTAATAAAATTACGTACAAATCTTTATTTAGTGCGATGAAGCCCAACGCAGATGTACAGTCTTTTTGGTACTAGGAAACCGAAAAAATTTTTTAACTATAGACCATCCTTCCAGTGGCAACAAAATTCACAATATATTATGCTATAAGAACACTAATATATTTTTATTTCGTATATATTTTTTCTTTTTTATAGCTTCACGCTTTGTCGCACATAGCATAGTAGACAGAGGGAACCTGACTAGTTAGTGTTAAGTCACTCCGTTCCCATTATGATATTGCGTGTTGAGTGGTGGAAATCAACGCCGCGCTTTGCCACGTTACCAGAAACGACGAAATCAATATATTAGATATTTCATTTCCCCGACTGGGAATCGAACCCACAACTGTCGTGTTTACCATTAAAATTACACAAGTAATTTAAAATTACTATGCCTTATTTTACTAAAACATAATCAGTGAAAGAAATTAGTATCGATCGGCTAACGTTTGACCCCAATACGTATTGCCGTCTAATTCGCACTGATCAAACTGACCGAATAAGCCAAGTAAATAATTGTACGGATAACGTATTTTGTTGTTTTAGCAGTCCACCCAGACTTATTTGGGGTAGGAATTTATGTAATACTAAATAGTAGATGCACGCAATGATTGTGGGTTCGATTCCTACCTGGGGAAAAGTCTAATATTTCCATTTCCTCGCTTCACCCAATGCCTCACGCCACTCAACACGCAATGCCTCAAGAATTCAGCAGAAAGTGGGGAACAGAAGCGTCTTAACACTAAGTTCCCAATTTCTGCCTACTACACTATGTGTGGAATACAGGATGAAGCTAAAAAAAGTAGAAAAACAAATAAAATGTATATTATTTAAGTCGAAACTTTTTAATTATTTCAGTTTTTACATAATTGTCTTTAATAATGTTAAATACTAATTATGTTAACTGTTCTGTTATAGTTTGACGTTATATCTCTTCTTCCTTTGGATATACTCTACATTTACTTTGGTACAGACAAAGTTATTCTACGGTTCCCACGTCTTTTGAAATTACAAACTTTCTGGGAATTCCATAGAGCTATGGATCGTGTGTTATCATCTCCTTACGTGGTAAGTGATAGTTTATAAAATATTGATTTAAATGATTATATTTGCATTTTATAACAGTATATATATTTCTTTCTTTCATTTTATATTTCTCTTTATCCTCCCAATAAAAAAAGATTCTTAGTATATCTATAGCGAAACCAAAACAGCTTTTATGCCTTAGCTATATCGAGAACTTTATAAGCATAAACTTTAATCTCAAATTAAAATAGAACAAACACATCTCCCGTCACCTAAAGTATAAGTATTTTATATTTAAGGAAATTAAAAATATTAGTAACTGTCGTTGTGGGAAATAGTGTTTTAACACTGCTATGTGCGGGATACAGTGTTAAGCTGATAAAAAAAATATAAAACACTCTTTATAAAGTTATAAAAATTTTAGGTCCGTATTGGAAAATCACTATTTTATATATTCTACTTGATCCATCTAAACGCGTGTGCGTACTACGCTATGAGCGACTACACCGGCCTCGCGTCCAACGGCTGGGTGTACGACAATGTGGGCAACGCGTACATAAGATGTTTTTATTTTGCTACTAAAACCGCTACATCTATAGGTAAGCCTTATTTATCTTTGTTTTATGTATTTATGAACTAACTTTAGTAAAAGCCAGAAAATATTATTTATCTACCTACCTGTGAAAGCTGAAATACTCGCAAATATACGCTTTTCAAAGATAAGGATTATCAAACTTTGCTTATCAGTTTATCATAGATAGAGTTCAGAATTAAGTAACCAACAAGGTCCATAAAAATAATAAAGTTACATTTTTGTTTATATTTTGTAACGAAAACAAATCCACTTTTAATTTAAAATTATTAAATTATTTGACGTTCAAAAAATGAAACATCTAACTTCTGATTTTGAGTAAAATTATTTAACTTTGATTATAATTATCTTTACATTGTTTTACAGGTAAAAATCCAAAGCCGGAAACCACCACGGAGTATTTATTTATGACTGCAGCTTGGCTCATGGGGGTGTTTGTGTTTGCGTTGCTCATAGGACAGATTCGTGATATCATTGCTACGGCTACTAGGGCGAAAGTAAGTAAAATAACCTTAATGTCATGGCATATTTAGAATATTAGACTATACTCAAAGTTGCAGATTCAAATTCTATCTATATTTTTATTTTTTTAATATTAGATAGAATAGAGTATTGAACCCACAATCATCACCATGGGTGTGTCTAAAGATATTTTCCAGATAAACAGATCTGTTCAAAGCTAACGTCTAAGCCTCTCCAGGAAAGGTAAAAGTTTTTTATTTTAATTTTTCAGGGATATTTTTTTGTTAAGAAAATTATGGGGTGGGCACAATCCACCCGTCCCAGGCTATTCCTTCTGCCATGACCATCACAAGCAATAATCAGATATCAAGATCATAATAACAAGAATCTAAATGTAATATCTTTAAATATTCCAGACAGAATACCGCAAGACTCTCGACACTTGCTCGCAGTACATGCGCAAGTTGAACATGCCGGTGTCTCTGCAGCGCCGCGTCGCGTGCTGGTTCAGCTACACCTGGAACCAGCAACGCTGCTTCGGTAATTTACTGTACATTATAATTAACTTAAATATGTCTTAACGATAAATGCTAATTATATAAATATCTATCACAATATATGCGCACATTACACAGGAATGAAAATTCTTTACAGATTAATTTATTAAAATAATATACACTTATATTCTTTTGTTTTCAGACGAACGAAAAATTCTGAATTCTCTGCCTTATAACATGAAGTTAGATGTCGCTCTTGAAGTGCACATGTCGACTCTTAGTAAGGTACCTACAGGGTGTTTTTATATGAGATATTGTACGCTCTGCTCAAGTCTGTACTAATTACTTCTAAAGATACAAAAAAACATTTATATGTTATAAAACCAAATAAAAAAAAATACTGTGTGTAAATCGTAATTAAAGTGTTACTTTAATTCTACATACTTCCTGATTATTATTTTAACTTATTGAGTACTATTGATTAATGAATTCAATATTTAGGTACAACTATTCCGAGATTGTTCAGATTCATTGCTTCGGGACCTAGTTCTACAGTTGCGGCCGGTGTCGTTCTTGGCGGGCGACATAGTGGTGCGCACGGGAGACGTCGGACATCAGATGTATATTATCAAAAGTGGAGAATGTTATGTAAGATAATATATTGTACTTTTTTAGTGGATTCAAAATATTTATTGAAAAATATTTGTAATAAAAGATTTTAAAATTAACCTTAGTTTAAAATAACTATTTCGCCATCTTGTATGGTCCGCCATATTTGATTTAGAATGACGTCACATATTTTATCGTGCATTGTCATCCAAACTAAACGTGTATACAAAATTTCAGCTCAATCGGTTGAAGATATCTACTTCAAAATTAAGCTCAACTATTTCACCCTAACCCACATATATACATTGCAAGTTAAATAAAAGCTTTTAATATATCGTTATTTTAGCAGTAATGTAATATCTACTTCATTACTGCTAAAATATTTTTAAATAAAGTGTGATTCAAAATGAATATTTTACTTTTAGGTTATGTCACCGGATGAAAAAGAAATATTGGCAACTCTATGTGAGGGTTCAGTGTTTGGTGAAATCAGTTTACTTGGCATTGAAGGACTTCGACGACGAACTGCTACTGTTCGGTAATATAGTTTACATTTCCTTAGTTAGTTTATGTTAAGTTCCGCCACTCAACACGCAATGCCTCCAGAATTTAGAGGAAAGTGGGGAGAGGAAATATCTTAATAAGAACTGAGTGTTTCAATACTCGGTTTCCATGTTCCCTCTGCCCACCATTCTACGTGCGGGATACAGCGTGAAGCTAAAAAAAAACTTCTTCGATATGCGTAAACGAAGTGTGGCGTAGGAGGTCACTCAACAAGTGTGATCAACAACAGAGTGAAGAGTGCTCTTTCACTAGGTATATCATCAAAATTACTAATAATAATAATATTTTTAGCCTTTTTTGTATTCCTGCAGATCTCGTGGGTACTCAAACCTTTTTGCTTTATCAAGAAGCGATCTGGAAAGTGCCCTGACGTATCACAAAGAAGCAGCCCAAATATTACGATTGAGAGCTGACCAGATCATTCGAGAGAATGCAGCGAGACAAGCTCAGCAGAAAGTGGAAACAAGTAACGAGATTAATAAAGAGACAGATAAAAATAGCGAAGGATTGCGAAGGAGAAAGAGTGTTATTAGTGGGGACATTGAACTTATGGAGGAAACTAGAAGAAATAGTCGGTGCGCCAGTCGGCAGTCATGGCGTAAATTGTCTTATGTTTCTGAAGATCGATCGATTAATTGACGAGGTGTCGATAACTTTCTTTTTATTAAGAAGCATAAATGTTTATAGAATCTGGTCAAAAGTAAAGCATTTGCTACTCTTACAATATTTGTCATTTTGCAAAAATGACAAGTAAGGAATGAATCAATATCGTATTTCTCGATTTTTCTTATAATAATATACTACATAATATGTACGAAGTACTATTTTTATTCAATAGAATTATAGAATAGAATATTAGCGTGTAAAAGTTTAACTTTTGAGTTAGTTATCTTAATTTTCTCAAAAAGTAATATTATTTCGCATAAGTTGTACCTACATGTTAACAAATTATAAGTTTTAATATAATATTTGTATATCACTTTAAGGAGTGATGTATATCTAAATATTAATCTAATTATAAAATATTAAAATATTATACTTAAAATAATCAGAAAAACTGTTTAAATACAGTATTAGTACTGTGTAAGGTAATGTATGTAAAGTAAAAATAAAGGATATTTTAATTAATATTATTTTCTTTCTTTAACATTCATCTAAGTGTTTTGCTAGACTGAAATCTAATTATCTTATAAAGACAAGTTATAAATAATGGTTCATCATTAACAAAAGTGTTCGTAGCGCATAAATTAACTACCACTGCGGTAAGAGCTAGAAGGGACCTCGATTGAACTTCTATAATACTGTATGGATAATACTGGAAGAAGGCCACGTATGAAGCACTAGGTTCCCCTGGAAGGCATGATTGAAGAGGTCGATGACAGTGGACGAGGCGAAGTACATACCTATGCAGAAACCGAAGCGCTTGTCGTTCCTTTCTCTCTGCTATCCCGCTAGAGATACAAAGTGAATCTAAGGCTAAGTAAGCTTTTTCACCCACATATAACACGGTAGGTGACAAAACTAGCTTTACGGCAGAGTTCGAAACATGTCGACCACGAATACACATCCATTGCATATTACAGTCAGATGCTGTCGCACTGCGCCAGGCAGCGCTGTATTAACGAGATAAGGATGAATGAAAAGTTAGTATATCATACTTATATATTATAAATAATAGCATAGAGGGTATAAATAACAATTTACCTAAAACATCGGTATTTTATATAGTAAAATAATATTTTTATCTTTTTATTAGAGCAGTTTTTTGTTTCAGTCGCTCCCACCGATTATTGAAAATTTTCCCCTAATGCTATAATTACAGTTATGTCAAAATTGCGTGCACAAATAGCAAGTTCGTTGGTAATTTTGCTTCAGTCAATTTTAGCGAATGTCGTCTTTATTCTATAAATACAAGGAAAAATGTATAAGCACTAAGTCAACAGTTAAATCAAAAGTTTTAAGTAAACTAAGTGGGTGCAGTTTTACGCTTTAAATTGGCAAAAACGTGACACGATTTCATGTTATAAGGAAGTAAAACATCCTTAATTGCTATTTATTCCGCTTATCTTCCGTTATTTTGGTAGATTGTCATATTTTTTTATCGACGAAATGAATCAAATATTTTTTTATAATTTTCAAAAAACTATTATTTTAATTATAATACTTTTTTATTCAATTTAGGCGAGTTATATTATAGTGCGTAATCGTTTTTATGTTCTTAGTATCTAAAGAAACATTATCGTACCATGAAAAAATAAATGAAACTATAATTTACAAAAGTTTTCATGAAAATTATTTTTCCATTACGCCCAAATTGCGAGACTGATAAATTTATTGTTAAACAGAGGAAAGAGATATTAATATTATTTTGACAATATTTTCGTGGCGCAGTTGGGATGTGTCCATCTGTAGACATGATGGTCGGGACTAGGATCACGTTCTTCATAATTGGTTACCCAAAGAGCGGTTCTTGTTTCCAAACCACGCCCTTGAAATTAGTGAGAAGATTACTATTGAAAAAATATGTGAAAAAAAAATAGGTAGGTATGTATATCGTTAAAATAAGTAAAGATTTGAATATTATAATATACAGCACAATTTCAATTGTTGTTTATTCATTCAAGTTCGCTTTTAGCGTTAGAATTTTAAAAACCACAAAAATAATATTTAAAAGAAAAAAAATCTAGAAAAATATTAAAAGAAAATATATATATATATATTGTGAGTAAAGCCACAGTTTGAAGCTTGTTTATGCTAATTATATACAAGTCGACGTTACTCAAGACTCTCTCTACAAAACAAACTGCCCGTCCGTGCAGTATAAACAACCCTTTGATTGGGGCGGTCGTAATGTTTCTGTATCTGCTGTAATATTTTTTTCGTAAATACAATATCTGTATTTTTGTTTAACTTTCGAATTAATAAACTAATTAATATTCTTTTACAAACAAAGTTCTGTTATTAGGCTAGAATAATTTTTAAATGTATTTTGGGGTAAGTTTTCTATGAAGTTGTATTTTTTAAATTTATAATTATTTTTTAATATTTATTTTATAATTATAATTACTCTTGTACTTAGATATTTAGTACATTTAATTATAATTTATAGCTTAGATTTAGTAAAGCGTCGTAAGTGCAGGCTAATAACTTTATAAACCATCCCTAATAGCTGAACCAACTATTATTATGAATATTAACTGTCTTATGGGATACTGTTTATTATATTCATATTTTCTTTTTTTAACCGACTTTTGTTAGAAAAGGAGGTTATCAATTGTACTGTTTTTTTTAAACAAGACAAACGGCTTAGTAATTTGATATTGTATTAAGGTTGTTGTTTGCATTAGCTTGACACCGACTTCAAAATTATAAAATCTTTATTTAATTATTTTTGTTTAAAAGATCAAACAAAGTACGGTTTACTTTATGTAAAATTATTTTTTACTTTAAAATTCGTTGTTTGTGACCGGTTTTGTTTTTTTGTTAAAAATTAATTTATTTTTACTTTCATCTTAAAAAAAATTGCTAAGTTTTAATTTGCACAGCGTATAATTTTTTGCAACTCTTAGTATTTCTATTTTGTAGAAAATTATATGTGAGGTTGTCGTGGCACGGCGACAAAAGATTTGACTGTAAACGCAACGTTATGGGTTTGATTTGCACTAGGTAGAATAAATTATTTTCATTTTCAAATAATGATTTTCATTTGTAAATAATATGAAGAACACCATTGAACACACAAATTGGTCGGAAAGTGGAGAACAGAGAGTATCTTAACACTAGATTTACTCTACCTTACTTTTATTTATACACTAACGTGGACTAACATATAAATTGAACAATAAACATTACGTATTAATACTCTTTCAGCAAAACGACGTCTATCTCAGTACGGATGCCATAAAAGATTTTAGCATCGAAATATCTAATTTCATTATTTTTGTGGACTTCAGTCACGGAACGTTCGCGTGCTGTAAGTAGACCGAACGATAATATCAACTGATATTAGCCATATTTTATATGATTAATCTTCTAAAATCATATTTTCTAAGATCAGATAGACTTTACTAAGTTTTTGTTATTGTTATATACGAAATATCTTAAATATTAACAATTGTCATAAGAAACATGAACTCTTAAAGCTCTGGATGTGACCACGTCTGATTAATGAATACATATGCATTTAGTGTTTGATTGAATTAGAAATAACTATTGGATGGTCTGGAGACATGGGCTTCGTCAAAATTTTTAATAGGTAGTAGATAGTATGGTGGTAGTATTGTAGAATTTTACAATTTTCCAGGTATTTATGAACTATTACTATATTACGTTCGACAATTTTTTTATATGTATTTATAATATAGTGTTTATTTTTAACCTTTGAATTTTAGAAATTATCGTGTTATAGAAATTATACATTGCTTTCTATCAAGTACTTGTGTATAACGGTGTCACGAAAATTACTGAAAAACAATTTTAAAGAGTAATATACCTAATATTGCTTCTAAGAGAGTGTACGCACTATCTACGGTTGATACAATTATTAATTTCAAGCTCAATGAACTTAGGATTGCAACCACTTTTTACTATATCCTGATAAAAAGGATAAAATTATTAAAAATTATACGTAAAATACATATATTATGCAATAAAAAAAATCGTAGTATATATATTTAGCAAGACTTTCTGAAACATGAAATAAAAAAACAAGAATGCACCAACTTCATTCAGTCTGCATTATGTTAAAAAAGTTCCAACAATTTTTCATAAGCTCATCGGTTGCATGAATAATTTTCCTATAATAAGCTCGGGCCAATGCCAAAGTTATGGCCCCCGTTACCGAAGCAATTCGTTTATTAGCTTCGTGACGTAACTAACCACATTAACGACCGTTGCAACCGTTAAAATAACCATTAGACGTAATAGTTTGTTGTTCTTTTTAGAAAAAGATAAATAAATATTGCAAAATATAGTTAAATTTACTTTTAATTGGTCAAGAATATGATTTTGCTTAATATCTACTTATAATGGGGGAAGGTGCATATTGTTGCTCTTTAAATATGCATAAAATTTTATCTTAAAAATAAAAAAAATAAAAAAATTGAATAAAACAAAACAATAATTTAATAAGACAAAAATTAAAACTACAAATGAAATTAAAAATATAAAGATATTGATTCATACTCGTATGACCCTGGAAGGGACGTACGGCACTATCCACCAAGTACCAGTGATATTTAGAACCAATGTCAGCAGATTCCGCGATAACCTCCGAGATAAATAGTGTTTGCTCACGATATTCTCGTAATGTCAGTTTGAACACAATAGTTAAAATTATCTGATCATATTATAAAGTAAATGGAAAACTAAAAATAGACAAATTTATAATACTAATAGTATTGGGACTGGTTTCTTTTACAACACTCCATCATGATGTCGATAACACAAATATTTACCAAAATAAATCTATTGCTTTGGTAAAATATGTAGCAATAAGGGTAAAAACGAAGCTATCAATCAATTTTAGTAGGCAAACAAGCATAATCGATGGGCCTACCTTCGATAAATTAATTCTTGTACGCAATACCTGTATTAAATTGTGAAGATATTTTTTTTGTTTTATAGTATTCATATGGAATAAGGAATATATTACTTTAATACAAATAGGTGAACTTTATATCCACTTATAATATTAGATAATCATTATTAAACAATAACTTGTTTATTTTTGTTTAGCTTCACGCTCTATTGCGAACACAGCAGGGTAGGTAAAGGCAATGTGGGAACCTAGTGTTAATGCTCCATTACCCAATGTTTTAAATACTTCCGTTTCCCTTTTACTGCCGAATTGTTGATGGCAGAACTCATCGCCGCGCTTTGCCTCGATACCAGAGCGAAGAGATGGAAATATAAACCTAAATAAATATTTCACTTCGTCGAGTGGGAATCGAACCCACAACTGTCGCGTTACAGTCACACCTTTTTACCGCTGCGCCACGACATCCTCACGTCCTATATTATTTAAATTATTAATCCATTTTAAAATATTTTAGTTAAATTAAAATTATGGGCCGCGGCAAGGAACCAGAGCAACAAACCAGCAATCCCATAGAAGCAAAAAAGTTCCGCGATGAAGCCAGCGGACACTTTAAGAGTGGTCATTATGAGAGAGCTTTAGTGTCCTTAAACAAGGTAAGGAACATTATAAATATATATTACTAATAATATATAAAAATAATATATTAACAAATATATAACATTATACCATTATAAAAATATATCTAGACAATTAAAATAAACGAAAAGCTATTCAAGAAGTTTTTTTTTCTACACTCGACTAGCGTGAATAACGGTAGTAAGAGGGTGCGAAAACACATTCGGTCACCATGGCGACCACGGCTCGGGCGTCGACATCGATGCCTCTTCAGACACCTACATATTACATAACAAACCTACATTCAAAACACGTCCAACATGTCCGTGCTGAAAACTTTAGAAAGCGAAGATAACGCGAAAGCCCAAGTCCGTTCGATCCTCGGTCCGACAAAGGATGCCGAATTTTTACAAAGTTTCGTACGGGTCGGTGTTGGAGATGATGAGGAAGAGCTTCCTATTCCTAAAGCCTCTATCAGCAAGAGAGCGCCCGTGCCCGTGGAAAAGGCGGAATCCATTATCGAAGAAGATAAATTCTCAGCTACAGGAAGGAAGGAATCTGAACAGCCTCAAAAAAGGAGATTTCGTCGAAAGCCAAAACGTGAGCGACGTAGACGTGAGGAAGAACTATACACGGACAAAGATAGAGCAGCAGCCGTCGTAATGGGTTCGAAGGATATTAAGCTATCTCTCAATATGAAGGATAAAGCTGAGAGAAGCAGTGCTCTACAGATACCAGTTGAAGCGGATGCCGGGACTCTTTTAGCCCTCGCTCGAGCCGAAATGATGCGAGAGCGCTATCGGACAGCTTTGACATTTGTTGATAAGGTAGTATGGATTAGACACTAACAAAAAAATAGACAAGTTAAAAAAATACATGTAAACAGTTTTAGCTACAACTCTCTATGTACATTTAATATTAATGGCACAATGACAAGCATGCATCCAATGCATGAAAACTTGAAAAAATCGGTGGTCCCTCTGCCTACCCTGCTATACGTGGGAAGAATCCACATATTACAAAAAATAACTATACATAATAATATGGTGTTTGTTACAGGCTATCGAATTGGCACCTGAAGAAAAAGCAGCATTTGTTGCGCGCAGTAGATGCTATCTTCTACTTGGAGAACCTCGTAAAGCCTTAGAAGATGCAGAAGAAGCTCTTAAACTTGATCCAAAACATGCAAAGGCATTGCTTCAGAAGGCTGAAGCTCTTTACTATTGCGGTGAATTTGAGTTAAGCCTAGTTCACTATCATCGAGGCCTGCGTGCACGCCCAGATCTAAATGAATTTAGACTCGGTGTTCAAAAAGCGCAGGTAATATTTTTGTACTACACTTAAGTATTTCACTTTAACTTCTTACAATATTAAGGATGAAGTACAAGAGACAAAATCGATATTTCTAAATTTTACTTTGTCTTTTATTTATTTAGTGTATCTATTGTTGGGTTTTTTTAATAAACTGAAATATATTTTTGAATACATGAAAATATATTTTTTATTTCAGGAAGCCATCGAAAATACAATTGGCGCTGTAAAGCCAGTGAAGAAAACAGCAAAACGAAAATCGGTAAAATCTTCAAGGCCTGTTTTGGGTCAACTTATGTCAGATAAGATTTACCTAGAAAACTTGCTCAAAAATCCCGATTTGGCAATTGCTGACAAGAAAAATGATATTGTCATGAAGCAAGCGGAAGAAGCCATACGATTTTTGGAAAATAGAGAAGAATTTTGGAGGCAACAACAAACAGCCAAACGAAATTAATATAAAAAATAGGTGTACCCAAAGCTCAGATTTTTCAAAACCCTTCAAAATTACAAAAAAAAATCTCCACACTGTTACATGTTATACAAATACTTAACTCCGAAAAAGATGTATAAGCATGCTGCTGCTGCTTCATATCATACTTTAACACTATTTCGGATTCTTCATTTCTTCTGTAATTTATCATCAGATAGAACGTTGATGGCTCATTACCTACGATAAAATACGTTTAAAACATCAACACACTAACTTATTATTTACTTCCATTATTTAGTCCGTTATTGGTAGTGCTATGAATTAATTCATTTACTTATATATTATACGGTTACATAATTATTTATACATATCTTATTTAATTACTTATATATATAAACACATTGTTGCAAAAGCATTAACTCTACTAAGCTTTATTATTGAAATATGTTTTATTTTTAGTGTACGTAGATACTAGATAAGTAATAAAAATAAACACTTACACCTCTACGTTGCTATTTCATTAACCTTATATTGTTCAATATAATAACTTGATACTTTTCCTAAATTCCTTTAATTCTCATTTAAAATATTTTTTATTCAAAATTACTCAGTCAGTTCTCTATAATTAACTGATCCGTCGTAGCGCTATCCAGTTGTGCACAGACCTTTGCCCACTCTACCTTGTTTCAATGAGATATGGTAAAATAAATAAATGAATATATAAAAAAAATAAACAATTGCGAGTTCGAATCCCAAACAATTATATAATACTGTTTAAATTGATAGTATATTGCTAATGGATGAATTTATAAATTAAATTTAATATTTACCTATTTATTTTAAAAATAATGAGAAAGAAAAATGTTTTGATTAGAACCCCATCCTATTCATTGAACTCCGTCGAGCGGAAACCACACTAATATTTTTTCTGCACAATTTACAGACATGTGAAGAACGGGATAACGACCCAATGTGTACGGAAATGGTAAATAGGACCAAGACATGTATAAGTGCAATTAAATAATAACATAAAAGTATAAATAAGAAATGTAGGCATCTCTATCAGTAAAACAACAATGTATTTAAAGAAATAAATTTATTTTGTTCTGACGGCATCGATCTCACTGCCACACCTTAATATATTAAATCTTATATTATGTCAACTCATACTATGCTACACAGTACATTCTCTATCAACCTAAATGAATGCTATTTACAATATTTACAATAATTACTAAATATGACTTAATGAGTTTTATTATAAAAAGTTAAAATATTTTACTTCACATAGCGACTTTCTTACATATAGACTGCAAAATCATAATTTTTACTTTAAAAAAAAATATCATTGACTTAAAATCATTTACAAAACATAAAAAAAATACATATAAAAAAACCAAATGTAGCGAATTTTTCACCTGTAGCCTTTTAGAATTCTTCTCTTTCATGAGTAATCCTTCTTCATACTCTTTCATATAAAAATTTTGATAATGGTAGAAGTTAATACCCAAGTTTAAAATTTTACATATTTTAACATTGAACTCTTTTAGAATAATCAAGAAGTAACCACATTAAAACATTATATATTTACCAATACAATGATGATCTACAATACGCACATGTAGCATTTGAGTAGCATACAATATGATTATGAACAATACATATTATAATGGTGAAAATATACTTAAAATATCTCATAGGCATGGCAAAAAAGAAAAAATCGTTTTTTAACATCACGTTTTCTTGCCTGTCCCGCAAAAAAATGCAAAGATGTTGCAAAATGTTAATAAAAATTACAATTATATTCTATCAGTAATACTGTACTTGAAATCATACAATCATATAAGTATATTCGAGTCCCGATATTTGCTTATAGTCAATTCAATCCCGAGGAGATCATGAATAAATAACTTAGTGCAAGTATCTTTAACCTATTATATGTTAAAATAAAGCTAAATGAGGAGTCCCTTACATTATTCTGTTACTTAAATTCAATATGTACATCTTATGTAATAGTATACAGTACGGTCGACGAGTCGCGGCCACCCTGAAGATAGCTGTTGATGTTTGCGGCGACTTCATTTTAAGATTCATATTCTTAGCTAATTTCAGAGCGATCACGACGCGTTCATACTGTGATGTTCGTAACGTGTTATGAAGTATTGGAGTCGCGAGGAACGCGTACGATATGTGCCATAGGACACACTGCCGCCTCCTCCCCCGCACACCCGTGAGTGCAAGGCACGAGTTGAGGACTACGGTTGGAAATAATTTCAATTTGTTGAAGGGGATCAAGTTACATTTGCTATTAATATTGTTACTTTTTTATTTATCTTTGTTACCGTTTAAAAACAAAATTAAAATATGTTTGACTATTTATGCATAGTTTGATTTTTTGTTTCTTAAGACTAACACAAACGTATTATTATAGTTTTACTATTAAAATGTAAATAACTATCTACTTAGCCTGTTTCTATGTGACACAAAGTAACGCTTACGTCCGCATATCAAATATTATGCACGCCACTCTAGACGAGTGTGTTTGATTCGCGCCTGTTTTCTTCGACATTATAACACGTTGAGGTTATTACAGTAAGCAAATGATAGGAAAGTTGCTACTAATGTGTCATTATAATCCATTTAATAAAAAAAACTATAAATATAATTATATTCGATAGACTCAAAGCAAGATTATTTTTAAATACAAGTGCTAATAAAAACACTAATACAATTTATTTACACCTTTATAACGTGGAAATTAAGTTGTAATCAATTTATAATAATCTAGTGTACACATAGCACAATGGTAGTGTAAATATGTAGAAACATTAAAAATATATATTCTTAAATCATAAGATAACTGAATTTCCAACAAATAATTGTTATAATGTGAATAAATTGGAATTTGTAACTAATAAATCTTTTAAAAAAAATTTAAACCATAAATCAAGATAATTTCAATAAATTGATTTTAAATTTTATCAAAGATTCTATTCATTGTCAATATTTTGGAAAGTTCATTGTTTCTTGTTGATAAACATGTAAAAATTTTCAAATAAGATAAATCAAGATTTATTATGATAAGATTGACTAAGATTTAAGATCTCTCTTATTAAGATTTATTTAATTAAATGCTTAATTTTTTTCAATCTTTTTTATCATCATTAAAATAATAAATATTATAACTGTCTACAAGCAAGCATATTTCATTGTTAAATTTTATATTTGATTTATTTCGAAAATAGAAATTAAATGTGCTAGCAATTGAAATACATAATACATCTCTATAAATCATGACCTACATAAATCACACATATTCCATCAAATTCTTAACTAATGAATACTATAGTATTTAGAATTTGTAGAATTATCTTAATAATTATCCCAATAGATGTGTTAGTGTTTCAAAAATATACAATTTTTAAGGTAATTTGATGGAAATTTGTTTTTGAATCTACTCAATTTCAATTCACAACAAATTATAGTAAAATATATCTTTCCTGATTAATTAGAACACTTTTTTATAACTCACTAAGCATTCTTCAAATACCTTAATTACATATATATCATAGTACTGAGTGACACTTCACTATCACAATATAAACACAAATTTTCACATCACAAAATCACTTTGACAACACTAAAAGTTCCTATGGAACTGATCCATCCTTAAATGATGTCAGACGTATTGACGTCACGTATTAGTTGAGAGAGTCGACGAAGTGTGACAAGGGGTGGGAAGGGGGTCATAATGTTCGTGACATGACATTTCAAAATATAAAACAATTATCTAATTATTAACACAGCAAAGTTGTGTTTGTATAAAGTTTGCTGTTACATTCCTTTAACATTTCTAAGTGTGAAAATTGCAAAACATGAGTATATATACACACGTACACGTATACATACATACGTATTGCATACTAGATAGTGGGTATCACAAATGTAACCATAAATTAAAAAGTTATAAAATTGGTGTAACATAATTCACAAACGGCCTTACACCAGCAGAAGGTCGTAGCTATAACATAATATGTCTTATAGCGGCCTTCAGCTGGCTAACTTGCCGCTATTCAATCTCCTCGGGAGGTCTTTTGTACACAGGTCCGAACTTCGCCATGTATTTTCTCACAAACATTTTCGCTTTCGATCTGACAGAGTCTGTTACTATTAATTCTTCGACTGATCGACAGTGTTTCAATTCTTTTAACATTACGAAGTGGGTGAGCTGTAAAAATAATAAGAGAAAATATATATTTAACTATAATATTAACTAAATAGCTATAGTGGCCGATGTGACGCAACAGCCTAGCGTCCGACTATAAAGGCAACGGTTGTGAGTTCGATTCATAATCCCTTTTTAGTTGTATCGAAATCTTGCCTACCTGCTTAATTTTGAATAATCATGTTTAATATAAATAGGGATAGTGCATTAAAATATACATTTGTCTAAATTATCAATTATATAATTGATAATATGTATAAACTATCAAATATAGATTACATTACAATTTCTGACATAGATTTTGATTTGACTTTGGCAATACAAATTTCTGAATAATTAACTTAAAATTAGACAAACCTTCCTAGCCAAATGTTTAAAATCGGCCGTAGATGTGATCCTCCCAGCCGGTGCGTCCGAATGTCTATACGGGTTCAGATGTTGCACCATAACCCTGGCCATAGTGCTGCGGAACTGCTCCTTGATCCTCCTGGCGTTCTCCTCAGGGTCTGCAGGTGGAACTGATAGTGGAGCTGACGCAGAAACTGGTTCTGGTGAAGGATCCCTTGGAGGTGATGATAAATTGATCTTGTCTACGCCATCGTCAGAGTCGCCTTCTGATTCGGTGTCCGTTTCGTCCAACTCGACAAACTTGAAAATAATTTATAAGACACTTCAGCTTCACGCTGTATCTCGCACACAGCAGGTTAGACAGAGGGAACCTAGTGTTAAGTGATAAGACTCTTCGTTCCCCACTTTCTGCCGAATTCTGGAGGGTGTTGCGCGTTGAGTAGCAGAACTCTACGCCGCGCTTTGCCTCGTCACCAGAGCGAAGAAATGGAAATATAAATGTAAATAAATATTTCACTTCCTCGAGTAGGGATCGAACCCACAAAAGTCGTTATGTATTTTTATAATTTATATTTATTTTGCTCGACACTGTACCCTGCATATCACAGGTAGAACACACTAGTGTATTCCTATACTATTTAAATTTACTTTAAATTAATTATTCATATAAATAAAAAATCAATTACTCTATTGATAGAAAAATAATAACTTATTATAATAAAAAAAAAATTAAGAAACAATGTAATAAAAAAACTAGTACTAGTGAATACATATATTAAATATTCATACCTTAAGATCCTTATGCGTGATCTCTTTACCCCTTTTCTTGGATGCCAAAAGGCGTACCCTCTGTAATAGCCTCTCTTTTCTCCGACGTAGCTTCTCTTTAGTCTGTTTATACCTTTTAACTTCCATACGACCCGCCAATTTATCTTCTTCGGTACGTGGCTATAAATAACAAATAAACATTAGTCTTTGCTCGTCTCTGTTCCGAGCCGGATATGTGCATCGCGTTAAAATTTAATTTGTTTTCAAAAGAACCAACCAATAACCAATAACCAATTTCTAAATAATCACTCTGGAAATGTAAACGTCAATTGGCTCGAACTCTTTCATGATATACAAAACGGGAACGATTTCAAAACGAGTGTATATTCAGCCTATGAAATTTTGTTTATATTGAATTTCTATATATTTTAAAATATTAATAATTATAATAGCAATGCAAATTGTATTCATGACTTACACTTATCGGCCTCTCTGACACTAATCCTGGTCTTCGTTTTCTTGGTTTCATAGTTAGTAGAGCGTGGTCCGGTATTAAGCCATTTCGAGAATCTTCTTTTATCACTAAATGTAAAAAAAACTTAGTTAATAATAAATATTAAATACTCATACACTAAACCAGACCAAACCTTTTAAGATAAGACAGAAATAAAACTCGTGGAGCAGCGGCACAGCATTTGATTGTAAAGTTGTGGGTTCGAGTCCCAATTGAAGGAAGGGAGAACGAATTATTTTCATTTTTTCGATTTATTTAAAAAGACAAAGCGTTTTTTAACACTGCAACAAAAGCATTCGTAATTTCTACACTAAGTTGCTCTACTCTAGTTAGTACCAAAGTTTCACTAGAGAAAGTCACTACTTTACTAATATTCACTAATAAAGAGCGACAAATCCCTTGTTTACGTCTGCCTAGAAAGCAAGAAACATTTTTATTTGTAAAATACGTATACATACCTTCATAAATTCCATTAACACCTTCAACAAATTTGCCTTTGACCGGCCGGCCGATAACCGCAGATTCGAGAGCAGTCATTGGTTCAGCTTCTTCCTCCGAAGAACTTTCATCTGTACATATAATATGAGTATTATTTTAAATGACACTGCTGCTGAGGCCAGTCGTGGCGCAGGGGCACAAAGTGCGCTGCAAAATGTTTCCAAAATTCGGCGGTAACACGAGGTTCCACTGCACACACTGCTAATTCGAATCAATCGTACAACGTAATTTTTCGAATTAATCGTACAATCGTTTGAAATCCTTTAACAAGTCTCATATCACTTTTAACTATATAAAAATACCTGGTGACGGTAGCGGCGGCATGGGCGGCAACCACTGAGGCTGACGTAACTTCACGTGGTAGTAGTATCTGCGCCCGCGCGGGTCTAACGCACTGCGCCACATTGACGGCAGTACTGGCTCCTTGTCGCTCTCTGTTGGTGCTTCCAACTAAACAAATATTTGTTAAGTATAAATGTATTTTTCTTAAACAGGCACAGGGAACATAGTGTCAAGAGATTCTGTTGCTAAGTGCCAGCGAGAAATTGACAATCTCCTGATGGCGAATCTAACCCTCAGTCCTGCTATATACAGCGTGAAAATAAATATAATTAAAAAAAACTTATACTAACTGGTTGGTTAGCTGGTATAATGTTAGGCGGCTGCTGCTGCGGCGGAAACGGCATCTGCTGACCGAACATGAAACCGCCCATACCGAAACCACTCATACCCATCATACTGAAAAAAGGTTTAATTCTATTTAGTATAAACACTATAGTACATATTTAAAAAACTAAAGAAAACATGTTTAAATGTATTTAATGTATCATAATTGTAGTTTTCTTAAAACAACTTCATGTTGTTTTTGTCAACATACAATGCCTCAAGAATACGGCGAAAACTGGCGGAGTGTCTTACTGGGAACGGAGTGCTGTGTAAGTGTAAGTGTTTTTATGGGAGTTTGTGGGTTCCCAGGTAGTCTCTAAATACCCTGCTATGTCCGGGATACAGCGTGAAGTTAAAAAAATTAAAAAAAAAGAAGAAACATTACTCCGATAATATATAAAAATAATACACATATATTTGAAAAATGCACACTATTAGGCAAACACCATTTAAAATAAAAAATAATATCATCTAAAAGTGAATGGTTACTATTGTATTGTCATAGGATATGCGTGGGAATTTTAAAACAATTTCCAGTACAAAAAGATTATAAAACAAATATGTATTTAATATTTATGTATTTTAAATTAAATATATTAATAAATATAAACTATGAACATATGGAAATATGTTTTATGTTTATTGTTATTACATTTTTTTTTCTATAACTCTCTCTTTATCGCATTGCAATGCAATTGCTTGAAGCAAAACAAGGCTTTTACATTATTTTTTATACATTCTGGTTATGTTCACTTTTATATAAAATTAAAAAAAAAAAAACAATTATATCGTACTCACTTAGGTTGTGGCATACAGAACTGTGGTCCAGGGAACGGTTGGCAAAACCCAGGGGGACCCTGGAACTCTCCGTTAGGCCCCACCCACTCAGGTGGCATTACCCCATCAGGCATTACTCCAGGCATCATGCCAGGTACTCCTGGAACTCCAGGAGGTACCATGGACACCATGTTGCCTCCGGTCATAATGTTTGGACCTCCATTCATTAGATTTTGAGGTCCATTCATCAGGTTTTGGGGCCCATTCATTAAGTTTTGAGGTCCATTTATCATGTTTTGTGGACCAGGCATCATACCTTGCGGGAACATCTAAAAATATTTTATTTTACTTATTTAATATCAATTAACAACAAATGTGTAAGTTGAGCTTATTTTAGAAAACAAGATTTATATTCTTATTTTTATTTACATATATCTAAAAATTATTTTTTAAAATATTTAGATAGAATATGTACCTCCACTGCACCCTTGCCATTCTCAAAATTCTAAAACCAACCTACCTGAGTAAAGTCCTGAGGCCAATGACCGTAATGGGGGTGTGGAGGCGCGTGCGGGTGCGGATGTGGATGGGTATGCGTCCATTGAGCACTATCCCTTTGACGTCTACTCTCATCCGCAGCAGCGGCCGCTTCCGCGAACGCACGACGTCGTTCCTCTTTACTCATTGGCGGTACGGCAGCTAGTACTCTGTCTGTTAACCTGTGGCAGGATTAAGTGTTCTACAAATCAAGTATTTTTTATTTACTATATTTTGTACAATTTTTAACTAAAAAAGGCACTTTTCATATATCACAAATATTCAGGCAAACAGGCAGACAGGCGCAATTTTAATTTAAATAATTTATAATTTATAATTATATATTTTTTTATAATTATTATTTATTTTATTTAGCATGTTAAAATTATGATTTTTCGTTTTTAAGCTACTGTTTCTTACTTATTTTAAAAATAGTTATTATGTGGAGCCTACCAGTAAAGGATTGAGCAAATACGAACTGATTTATTTAGTTTCTTTTACTTCTAATGGTATGTTATAATTGTATCAATTGTTGGTAGATCTTCTAAATAAATAAACAAACAAAATTCGGCGGAAAATGGGCAACGGAAATGTCTTCAAGGGGAATGGAGTATCCTAACTCTAGATTACCAGGTATCCCTTTACCTACTCCACTATGTGAGGGATACAGTGTAAAGCTAAAAAAAATAGTATATAGAGGGAAACAAAAAATGAAGCAATTAAATACAACATAACAGAAGTATTAGCACTAATCATTACCAACCTAATACTTCGCCTGCCCTCCGGACTGGTCCTCCGTTTCCTCCTATCTCTGTCATCCCTCTCTCTATCTCTATCCCTGTCCCTCTCCCGCTCCCTGTACCTATCCCGCTCGCGCTCGCGGTCTCGCTCCCTCTCTCTTTCCCTCTCTCGTTCCCTCTCACGTTCGCGGTGTTCGTCTCGTCTCTCACGGTCATCACGGCGATCGCGCTCACGATCCCTGTTGTTTAAATAATAAATGTAATATAAAATATTTTATATTAAAAACTTAAACAAATATTTGTTTAAGTTTTTATGTTTCCTTCAGCTTCACTATACATCCCGCATATATAGAATAGGTAGTGTGAACTTAGTGTTCAGAAGACACTCCTAGTTCAACACTTCTTGTGTGAATTCGACACGTTATGTCTTCAGTAGTGGAACTCAACGCCACGCTTTGTCTAGCCGGAGTGAACCGTCACTCAACAACCAATGTCATGTCATCTCATCCTGTCTATGCCAGGTATACGCGAGATACAAAATGAATCTAAAAAAGACAAAAAAATTAAAATATATAAACCTGTCGCGATCCCTGTCCCTCGTTCCGCTGGAGTCTGCCGCTCTCCTCTCAACATTGGCTTGACGTTCGTGCTCTTTCATTTGCTGTATGCGTTCTTTCTTTGGAATTTTGAACACTTCCTAGAATTGTTAGTCATTGTAAGCCATTTTTATACATTTTAAATAATACTTTTTAATCAAATTAATTATGTACATTATAGTATTGTACATTTTTGGGAAGCCTATGTATAACCATGGACTACCGAAAAGCTTACAAAAGGCTGAGTTTCCAAATACGTATTAAATGTTAATATATTAACATGGTAAAAGAATTCATTTGAAAATTTGGAAAATCGTTAAATTAGTAGCAATAACTGAGCCTAGGCCTCCTCTTGGTGAAAATATTTGATAAATGATATTTTTTTTGTAATATATAGATAATTAGGCAAAGAAAGGAATTTCTCTGGATGAGATGCGAGACTGCATATAAATTTTACCATTTTTAATTGGCTTAGTTTTATTAAAATCCAGCATTACAAAATGTACTTTATAAATAGTGAATGCAAGGAATTATAATTCTTCGGACAATTATATTATTATTTTATTGTAGAATTAAAATGGACAGTCAGGGAATATTTATAAAGAATATTCTGTGATTTTGGATTCTTATAATACCTATATATTTATTTAGAGTATTAAGATATATCTTAATACTGAACTAAAAAAAATCCAAAACTCAATTTTCCCTTCAATTGGGCAATCATACTTTGGTTAACTCTTTTTATTTATATTTAAACTAGTGGGCCCGGACGCGGCTACGCCCGCGAAAATATAAGCCTAAATAATTAAAATAAGTTAAAAAATAATAATAAGTGGAGATTTATTATTAGAAAAAATATCTGAGTAACCGAAACGAACAAACAAAAGAAGTAAAAGTAACTAAAGGAAATTCTTAATATTAGAAAAAGTACCTAAAGTTTGCCGTGCGCGCGTACTAAACATTTTTCTATATTAATTAATTTTTGCGAACAATATTAAATAAAATCCGATATGATTAAAATTACGATATTTTAAGTGTATAACATCGGTATAGATAACCGAACTGAGATAAATTAATTATAAGCTGCAAATAATTACATAAAAAATAAAAGTAATTCGAAAATATATAAAAATTTACAAAACCATCAAAGTCATCTGCTCGTTCGCGTCGGTCATACTATACCACTCGTAGGCTAGGCCATTTCGAATCAGTGACATCTCCTTATTTATTAGAATGTTATACAGTAAACTATAATTTCCATCTAGATAAAATGCTAAAAGTGACTATAATATTTATTTTCATAAGGATGAATATCAAATTATAGATCAATTATATATCGGCGCGCGCCATGTATGCATTAAGCAAACTCACTTTGGGTGACGTTTTCTTAAAACAACAAACTCTGCAAGCCAATTGTTATTAACATGGCGGAATAAATGGCATGTCAAATTAAAATGTATTTAAACATATTGGTATATATCGACAATATTACAAATATAAGAAAAAAAAGTATCCTATGTTCATCCCGGTACTCTCATGTATCTCTATATGTGTATTTTATTACAATCAAATTAGCGGCTTGACCCTGATTGCGTAAAAGACAGACAGACAGACAGACAGAGTTACTTTCGAATTTATAATATAGGTATGGATAATTTTTACTGATTTCTACCTTCAAAGTAGACCATCTTTCAAGTAATTGATTACACAGATCTTTGAGTTTATCCGAAATTGCTGTATTTTCTTTAGCCTTGTCTGCTAGGGCGGCTTCATCTTCAGCCGTCCTATTTGGAAGTTCTATAGGTAAACCTGAAAATAGCATTACTTGTATCAATTGTCAACATACGCACATATCATTATTTTATCAAAATGAAACTAAAATGATCAGTTTCGGAAATTGTATTATAATTAAAATGGCAATTTAATATTAACTAAACAGTTTTTTTTCTTTTCCTACATTTTTATAAACTATCACGCTGTATCCCGCATAATGTGGAATGGGCAGAGAAGACATTCCACTCCCTACTCCTCGACCAATTTTCGATGTCTACTAGAGTAAAAAATAAAATAAAGCTTTTAAATTAAATCAATTCTCTGAATGGAAATCAAGTCCGCTATCACCGCCTTTGCAAATAGACGCTATCCTACTCTGTCACAATATTTCTAAATATTAAAAAATACAATAAACATATATTCATACCAGTAGCCTCGTCAATGAACACACTATCTGGTGTAGGAACATCGCTTGCACTGAGCCATCGCTCCACAATTGTAAAGAATCTACTCTCTTGAACCATTGTTTTATTTGTAATGGGTAAACGGTCCACTGTTTGGAGCATTTCTAGCCTGAAACAAATTTGAATGCAAAAACTTATAGCACTTTTCATTATGTTTACCTTAGTAGATAGAATAGTCATTATTTGTCATTAAAATGTCTGTTCTGAATCTGTTGGACATTAATTTTGTTAAATATAGTTAGTGATTTTAATTCACATTTTTATACAGACGTTTAATTCGTCACTCCTGTAAGGATTCCAACTTCTTCTTCTTCTTCATTGTCTACTTTATAAAACATAACCAAGTTACTTAAAGCCCAAAGGAACATCATTACACCCCGCTAGACAGATGCACGTCTCTCAGGCGTCTGGTTCTTAAGTTCACTAACGATTCTAGGTCTTGTTCATAAAACATAGGCAACTTACTTAAAGCTCAGAGGAGCATCATTACACCAGGGCGCCAGCAGTCTGAGGCCGCGGTAGTCCAGGAACAGTCTCCTGCAGGGCAGGTGCGCGTCCCGCAGCAGACGCAGCAGGGCAGCCTGCGCGCGCCGCGTCTTGGCTCGCACCACCGTACGGGACAGACGGAGGGTGTGCGCTTGGTTCTTCACTCCTGTACGGGTCAACGCTTCCAGGTCTTCTTCAATCTAGTAAAATAATATTGTGATGTGATATTTAGACATTAATACGATTTTTTTGGTTAAAGTTAAAAGTATTAATCCAAGGGGGGTAGCGTCAAAAAACAAAGTGAACAATTGCTTTAGTAAAAATACTTAATATCCATATTATACTGATGTATACGATGGTCTGTACTATCAATGCATTATGAATATGTAATATAATATTTCATTTGTTAATTTTAATATTAAATTATTTTTTAATCACAGTATGTTTAATGATGAAATAACCAATATTATACAAAGCTTGTAAATTATAGAAACCCACTCTCAACCACCCAGACCCAGTGTATATAACACTGGGTTTCTATGCGAGTCGTTGTCGCCCAATAGTTTGCTGTAGATGACTGTGCTTTGCAGTTACATTTCATTTTATAATTTTTCTTACTCTTGGTGGTTGTCTACTGAACTGAACCAAAAGTTCAGAGCCTAACATCAGGACGGTCACTACTCGTCAAGCAAACTGTACAACTAACCAAAGCTCATTTTGTCTACTAATATGAAATAAAAAAATCACAAATCCAACTAACATCGGCATCTTGCACCAGATCAGGAGCTTTGGGTTTATACTTCCTATCTCGCTTGGGCTTGCGTCGCGGCCGCGCCTGCTGTGCACTATCGTCTGTACGACTCTCAGCACATTCCGTTGTACCTGACTTGGATGTTGATACATCTTCTTCTTCCTAGAAAATCCAAAAATATTCATAATTTATTTATTAGATAGCCAAGTAAGACTACATAAGAGAAATATGTTGTTTATATGGCAGTCAAAGTAATTAATCTATCAAAAGTACTATTACAGTACTAGTAAACATTTTAAAGTATAGGCTCTGATTCTTAAAATTACTATTAAAAATAGTCTAACAAAAGAGACACTATTAAAAATTGTCTTGGAGTCATTTTAATTGGTTAGAACAGATATTAAAAATAAAAATTTGTGTAAAATTAAAAATAAATTTTGTGTTGATACTCTAGGGTTTAGAGTATAGGTTATAGAAAGTAGTTTTAGCACAAAGTTAGATATGGATTAAAAGATAACCGCTTAAACTATTAACCAACAATTTTCAGACAAAACAATACTTGATAAGCTGTAAATATGAAATTGATTTTGCGTATTTTTACATAAAAACTTTTTTAGATTTGACTGCAACATATTGATATGTAATATCACAAATTGCACACAACATTTTGGAAATAATATAAGCAAAATAGTTGGGAAATAATATTATTATATTTGAAATAAAAAGTAAACATAGTAACCTCTTCATCATAATCATCATCCGAGTCTGGTTCAGCTCCGATCCAACCTCTACAGTTCTCAGCTCCGCAGTAGCAACGCTGTGCCACCTTACTGTATGCGATGGGGAAGAAATATTTTAGCATGGAATAACATTTTATTTACTGTATTTTAATATTAAAAAGGTTAAATTGATGTTAATAAAATGTTTGGCTTAGCTGGTTGTCACTGTGAATTTTTTTTATTGTTTCAAAGAATTTTCTTTTTCGTACTGTGTGAATAACATAAAAGAAAATAAGAAATCTCTATTATTTGTAGAAAAAAAACATTTTAGTTTTTTTAATAAATTACAATAAGGGAATTCTATATATTTTTTTATTTTTATAAAAAATATATATAAAATTTTGATTTTGTTTGGAAATTAGATTTTGAGAGTAAAATAGACTTATTAATGCTTATTCTATAGTATGACTAATATGTTATAGATAACAAAAAATTGTAGTTATATTGTTTTTTTTTTAATTTACAGTTACATAAAATTTTGACCATTACAATTGAACCATAATAATAATAATTTAATTTAATTTTAAGCATTATACCTAATAAATTATTGAATTTTAGTTTTAAACGATTTTAGCAATCAATCATCATAATAACTTACCCAAATCTTTGAAACTGGTAATCAAAAGTGATTTCTTCTCCTGCAGGAATATCTCTTTTACTGAAGAACCCTATTCTTAATTCTCCGTTAACTGTCCATTTTTGCGTTTCGGCGTTTGGTTCACATGAATGATTGATAAATCTTGATATATTTCCTTTAAGAGTGGCATCAATGACTGTATCTCCCTTCAAAGACATGAAATAGTGATGCAAGTTGTTGTCATCAGAGTAAGCCTGTGCACGTTTATAAAACTGTTCATAATCGAGCACTTCACCAACATACTCCATTAAGAATTCTCCTCTGCAAAGAAAAATGTATAAAATGAAAAAAATATAAAAATAACTAAGGCCGCCGTGGCGCAGTGATACAGCGTCTGATTGTAAGCTTTACGGTTGTGGGTCCGATTCCTATTCAAGGAAATAAATTACGCCACTCAATACGCAATGCAATGAAAATTGGATGAAAAGTGAGGAACAGAGAATGTTAACACTAGGTTCCCTCTACCAACTCTAAAATATGCGGGATAGAGCGTGAAGAAAAAAAATGAAAACGCAATTCAAAATGCATAATGATTGTTTTTAATATGATAAAAACCACATGTAAGCAAATATCGACTATTTGCTATACTATAAATTTTGAAGCTACAATTACACACTACAATTTTACTCAAATGTTAAGATTATATAAAATATATGCAATAATTTATTTCAAATGAATTTTCAATTGTTATACAATATTAATTAAAAGGTAGCATCTAGCCAGCACACATATATTTATTTTTCGCGCTGCTTGCCTCTTCAATATACAAAAAAATATTACATAAAAAGAAATTGATAATCTCCTTGTTAAAGCTGGCCAAAAAGAGTTAGTTACTAATACAACTGTGCATGAAATATAACAAATATTATCATAATATATAAACTTTGCTAATGAAAATTTACCAATGTCTCATGATTTAAATAAAGAAATAAACTTAATAAGCTAAGAATTATATATACATAAAAAAATCTGGCTGGCAATATTCATCGTGTTCAATCAAATTCTGTTCAGGTGCGCCATAGCTGCCCTAGTATGAGCAATATGTTGCATATAATATGCAATAAGTATTGTGTATATAAATTGTACAAAGTCACAACAGAACAAGCAAAACATTACATTTCACTGTACCAAGAGATGTTTAGAAAGAAAAAAAATATAATTATAAAATTACCCTGTAACATCTGCACTGGCTTCAACACCACATCCCTTCTTATCAGCATAAAACACCTTCAATGGAGCATTTTCTCTCTTTTGAAACCTTCTATTTGTACATCTGTCACCAACTGGACATCTTGAATTACTATGAAAATAATGTAATTACATACATTTTATGCAACAATATAACCATATTATATATACAAATTAAATACTTTTTTGAGCCATCTCACAGTGGGACTGCCTCTGAGTTTATATGCAATGGTTGCACTCTAGCAGACAAAGTGCCACATTGAGAATCAGCATTCTACATCTACTTCTCAAGAACGCACACCATAGTATCATAACACTAGGTTACAGCCTACCTACAGCTTAAGCTGCTTAGTTTATATTAAGAAGAAATAAAAAGCCATATAAATATGAAGTATATATAAACTAATCTTACCATTCAATCATAAGTAATCTGTTTAAGCAGTCTTCACCGCAAGCCAGCTCCCCTCTTTCTAATTCATCCTTAGTTATAAAACAATCACAGATCATCTTTTTTGTCTCCTTACTGACCATACGATCACATAAATATTCATTTTCCTCTAAATGCTGATACTGATTTAGTCTCTCGTCAATAATTTTGTCATATGCCTCTTTGGATAAGGGTGTTATGGGCTCCTCTTCGGGCTCTTTAGGTGCTTCTTCCAACAATGGTAATTTTTGAGGTAAGCCAGGACTAGCTAAAGGTGAATTTGCTGGTGAATTTGCCCCCATTTCCAGTTCACTAGATCTTCTCCATCGAGACTTCACCTTAACTGGCATTTCAGACGGCACAGGAAATGTTAAGGGAGTATTATTTTGCAAATTTTCTGACTTTTCCTGGCTGTCTGAACCCATTTCTTCTAATTTTAATTTGGTTTGGGTAATTAAAGCCTTTTTGAGGGGTGTTTTTACTAAGCCATAACCTTTTGTTTTTTGTTTCATTGTACTTATGGTTTTTATGCGATTAGATCGTCTTACCCCTGTTGGTGATGATTCGGAAGAATCATTCGAATAATTAGGGTTTTGTTCTGTCACCCTTGATGAATTGCTATCATCGGACAAGGTAGAACTAGGTGTTAAGCTTGGGTCAGGTCTTATTAATATATCATTCAAAATTTGAGGATCAGGAGTGTTACAAGGAGGAGTTCTGACTTCAACAATTTCTGAACAATCCATTGGTGAGTTTGGATTTGATTCCAATGGAGTGAGATTTAGTTTTGCAAAATTATTTTGTATATCAGCCTCTGGTTGATCTACTTTTACATCTTCCTCTGTATGTTGGAGAGGGGCTTCATTAGGACTTTCTATATTTATATTATAATTATAATATAGTTCTTGATTATCATCTTCAACAATTTGGACTATTGTGATAACTTCATCATCATCACCATATTCTAAATGCTCTACCAAAGTCACATCCTGCTCATTATCTTTTATCAAGTTTGTTTGTTCTGTTTCATTTTCAACATTGTTTTTTAAATTATCCATTATTTGTTCAGAAACATTGTTGTCTTCATGATTGGTTTCCTCTATAATAGTATTTTTTACAATTTCTTTGTGATCACTTATATTATCTTTTATTATCACAATATCTTCTTGGATATTTTCAACAGGAGCAGGTGACATCTCTCTTGAATTAGCTTGAGATGGATTGGCAGGGAAAGTTAAAGGACTAGAGCAAGCTCCACTATTTGTATCAGACTGGTTATCTAAAGCAGCATCAGATTCGGAGCTCGCACATGGATCAACAACTCGTATTTCAATACTGCTATTTGTTTCACTATCACTGCCTATGTCATATTTTTTACTTAAATGATCATCACTATTGAACAAGCAACGATATTTGCCAAATTTTTTATGTAAAGCTACAACTGGGGTGAGATTAATTTGACCAGTTTTTAGTTTATGTTCTTCTAATATTAATTGTTCTTTTTCGTTTTTATTAGACACTTCATTTGGGACGTCGGAAGGAGGATTTTCCTCAGTGGATGCTTCAGGCACTGGGTCCACTGAAGTGGACGTCTCGCCTTCAGTAGCGTTTGCGGCTTGTGCTTGTTTCCCGCGTCGAGCTGATCGCCGAGACGGCGCATTTGTAGCTGCCTTCTTCCTTTTTGCCATTTTTGGCAAACAATCTATAAAAATAAGAGACTATTATTATCAGGAAAGAAACATGCATGAGTTCCAAAACTCAGTGACCTCTTTCGATCATTAATCGTTATTTCTTTTCTGTCAATGCCATATTGTTGTTTTGGTGTAAACGATAATTGTAATAGATATACAAATTTAGCACGTCTTTTTGAATACATAATTATTAAATAGTGAATAATTTTTAAGTCAATAGATAGTCAAACAGCGTAACCACCGGTTCGATGCCCTTAAATTTATACTATTATTAACTAAATAAAAACGTACCATTACTCTCTCAACTTTTACTTATATTGTTGAATATTGGAAATGAAAATAAATAGCCAACTTACAAATTGTCACAAATATATCAATATGTTAGCGACAACTACTTCATTTTTTATAAATCCAATCCATTGGTTCTTTTTATTAAATTGGCATCCATCATTAATTTTGTTGTGCCCAAATTGTCAGTGCCAGTGCATAAATTACTTATTTATTTTTCTTGTTTATTTCTGCTGAGCCGTAGGTTAATACAATTAAATTTATAAAATAACATTTATCGTAACCATTAAAATAATATATTCTTTAAAAATATATAAAATAGTAACTAAGTGATTCGAAATGGAATCGATCTAAATAAAGCCATGTATACATGGGATAGTATTATTAATTCATAATACAAATAAAAAAATATATAACAGTAATTACTACATTATAAATTAAATATAAGAATTAAAAGAACTTAAATTAATTATTTATAGTACAGTGTATAATATATTAAGATTTTCGATACTTTTTATTTATAAAATATTTTAAAGGATAATAAAAAAATAATTGCATTATAATATTGCAATATTATTGTAACAAGTAGAAGATTCTACTTACCTATGATATTTCTATTATATCTTTAAAATATTAAATAAGAAAAATATTCACAAAGTATCGGCACGGTACTGTACTGTAGATGTTTTACGTTTATCTTTATCTGTAAAAAATTTGTATTGCGTGTCACTTGGCGGCTTTTGATTTTGATATTATTTGACAAATCGTAATAGGAGAGATTTATTTAGATTGTACCTTGTAAATTTGTAAAAAAAGCATATTGAAGGGCTTTCTAACTAAACAGTTATACTTTTCTTCAAAAAAATGACGAATGAAACACCAGAGGTAAGAAATTATAAAACTATAATATCGATTGCTTATGTTTATGTGTATTTGAAAGACACGTCATAAATTCCGATACACACATTTTTTTGTATTAGAAGGAAATACATTATAAGAAGCAATTTAATTATTTGTTATATGTGATAATAAATATACTCGTATAACATATTTTTAAGAAAAAAAGAGGCTAGGAGACATAATTTATATTGGAACTTTTTTTTAGGTAGTTAAAATTAACAAATGGGACGGTGCAGCTGCTAAAAACGCAATTGATGATGCTATTAGAGAGGTAATATACGTACTGAACATTATAAAATATAATAAATTAAACTATTTTGATGATGTAGTTTCTTCCAATTCTATATAAAAACTACCGACCCGCTCGCGGCTTCGTCCTCTTGAACTACATAATTTAAATCATTGTTTTTGGTTTGTTTTATTACATTATTAAATACCAAGAAAATATTTTTTTCTTATGTATCAATCTGTTACAATTATGTATATTTTAATTTCAGGTTTTTACTGGAGAATTGAAATGTAAAGAAAGCTTTGCACTGATTGATGGACGCTTGTTCCTTTGCGCTTTGGCTGTTGGAGTAGCACTTTATGCTTTGCTTTGGGACTATTTATATCCTTTCCCACAATCAAAGTAAGTCTTTCTCATTAGTCAGAAATATCTAATTGGTACATTTGTTATATTGTAAACCTTCTATCAGGGAAATTATTTATCCTTATTAACATGCTTTGGTAAAATGAAGTGTGATGTTTTGATCCATGACTCACTATACAATGTCTCAAAATCTCGTCTATCATGCTTAAAATCATAGACCTAGATTCTCTCTGCCTACCCAGGATTCTATATGCCGCATACAGCATAAAGCTGCAAAAAAAATAGTTACAGTTCATAGATTCAAATTTAGTTGTCCATTGTGGATATGTTGTTTGTTCGCATCATTTTATGTAATACAATAATTATTTTATATTATACATTCTATTACATCATATAAATACATTATATAACAAAAATAATTACAAAATAATAATTTTAATTATATATATCATAATATATATTTTTTATTTTCTTATGTATTCTACACAGGCAGCGAGAGACAAAGATAGTAACCTAGTAAAAAGAAACTTGAGACTTAATATCTGCCCAACTTTCGAGTTAACACATATTTTATTGTTTCAGATTGGTCCTTATAATTTGTGTATCTTCATATTTTATCCTCATGAGTATTTTAACACTTTACACAACATTCAAGGAGAAGGGTATTTTTGTAGTTGCTAAGGAAAAAGCTGGAAATAATAACAGAGTTTGGGAAGCAAGTTCTTATGTTAAAAAGTAAGTAATTCCATATAATAAATATTATTCACAAGTTTATTTTTATTTATTTTATTTTAATATTATTACACCATAATTGATATTAATTAACTAAAACACAAAACAAAAAAAACAAATGATTTTTTTTATATATTTTTTTTATTTTTTTTCGGTTTCACATTGTATTCTGCACACAGCCGGGTAGGAAGAGAGACCCTAGTGTTAAGACACTGCATTCCCTACTTTCCACCGAATTATGGGGGCATTGCGTGTTGAGAGGCAGAACTCAATGCCGCTCTTTGCCTCGACACCAGAGTGAACAAATGAAAATATTGATGTTAATAAATATATCATTTCCTCAAGAAGGGATTGAACCCACAACCGTTGCGTTACAGTCACACCGTTGTACCGCTGCGCCACGACGGCCTCTTATTTTTTTATAACAAGTTTTATTAAATCTTTTGTTTTTTCTGCCACATGAAAAACTAAAATAAAAAAGTAAATTTATGTTGTCACCAAGGTAAAACTATAATTAAAAAGGCTAAGACTAAGATTATAAATAAGATGAACTAAGAATAGATAATTTATTCATTTATTTTATTGAATAATTATTGAAATGTATTTTTTCCAAGATTAATTAAAAAATAATTATTTTATTAAAAAATAAGTTTTCTATATATTGTTTACATTTTTAGGCATGATGACAAATACAAGTTAGTATTGGTGATGAGAAATTCTAATGGAAAGTCCCGCGAAGCCTCTATCAACAAATCTTTTGCTAATTTCATTGACACCAACGGCACAGTGGTCCAAAATCTTATCATAAATGAAATTACTAAACTCTACAACTCGCTTTCTGCTGAGAAGAAGGAAAAGTGATTGTCTTTTATGCACAAATACTACATACTATGTAATTTAATCTCAATAAATTATGTGTAATGCTTATATTTGTTTTATTTCAAATGTGCCATTAAATATTCTGGACCTTGGTAATATGAAACGTACACATATATAATATTTATATTAAATATAAATTTCATTCAATTGTATGGTTCCTTCTTTAATTTATAAATTTAGTGTGAATAATATATTTTAAAATGTTGACTTTGATTGACAAAGCGACAAAAGTTCAGGAAATGTTAAACCCATTGAAATTGCAGTTTTCACTATTGTATTTTGGCAAAATTCCTTTAACATTTGGTGTTTGTTTTATTTCAGTTGGATCATAAATAAAAAAGCTTTATCATTATAGAGAATTTTGTTCGACGAAATTTCGACAAAATAACTATTCTATTGAATTTGCAGAATTTTAGTTTTTAAATGATTATGTTATTAAAACAAGAAAGTAATACAGATTTGTAAATTAATAATTATGTGGTTTTAACGGACAAAGTCACGCGCGGGTCCGTAGCAAATAATATAAATAATCATAGCCTAAACTATTATGCAATTGACCTATGAAGTGTATTTATATGGCATCTGTACATATTTTATGATAAAGCTGATCGTAATCAGCGTGGCGTGAAATTGTCCTACATTTGAATAGGATAGCTCTATGTAGAGTCAATGTCATGCAATAAGCGGGCGCTTTTTTACTTTTTCGCTTGATATATTATATATTTATATATATTTATAGAGTACGGCTGATGTATTGTGGCCGCCTTGAAGTTAGGTTCTCTGAACTTTTGCGCATTGTACACTCAGGAGGAAAATAATCAAAACTTCAATCAAATGTAAGAAAAACTCTAAAAACGAAATCTGCGCAGCCACTAACAGCTAACTTCTGGACGGCCACGACTATTAGAGCATACTGTAGTAGTGTAGAGTCAGAGTGTAGTTGAGTATTCGTTGCTATCTTCAGGTTGTTCGCTCAAAATCGAACTCTACCATAGATTATGCAAGTTTTATTTAGTCGGTCCCTACTCCGTGGGCGGGTCGGGTAAGGCAGGCGATTGTGATGCCTTGCCGCGCGATTATATACGATTATAATAGTTAGCAATATATATATTTATACACATAGTAGTACATCCGCAGTATTTTATAACATAAAAGTGATGTGAAAATAATACACCTAAGTGTGTATTTGATTAATTTTATCCTAATATCTAAAACACAAATAAGACAAACCTTCAGTGCCCTTGTGTACTATAATTAGTTTTTTTATTTATGTAATAATTAAATATATTGTTGAACGTACTTTGTGATTAAGAAGATATAAGGTAAGATAAGAATAGACTAAATCATAACTAGCTATTGATAACAATAAGGGTTAAACATAGAAACGCAAGTAATATCGATTTTTTTTATTTTAACAAACTTCTGCCTAAAACGTGGCTAACTACTTCCGTTAAAATGTTTATTAAATTTTAAAATGTACAAGTTTTGATTCTGTTAAAAGAGAAGAACACAAATTAAATTATTCATTTATATTAGCATTTGATTTTTTATATAATACTTTAAATTTTCACTATTTTCAATTTATAATATTCAAAGAAGAAGTTTTTTTTTAAATTTATTATTACAAGTAAGTACTTAGAATTCCTATGTAATTTAGATATAACAATCACTAACATATGACATCATACAGTTCTACCAAGGTCATTCTTACGGTAGAGTCGCTCAAGTTTTACCTTAGTGATTAAATTACGGTTATATATTTCAATATATCGTTTATTACATATAGACTTATATTTCGATAAATAGAACATTTACATTTTCTTGTTAAAAATATACTGATAAAACTTAAAAGCAGTATGTTTCTTTTATAATTTATTTATTAGACTCTTGGTAAAAATAATAAATAAATTATGGTACCGTATACGATAAAAATAGTTTTTTTTAACTTCCCGTTCCTATATAGTGTCACCTGATTGCGATTTAAAGCGCCTTGTAATACCGTCGTATTACTATTATCACTAGCTCAGTCTATTTTGGTTTTGGCTCGACATGTGTATTATATCTATAGTAGGTAGCCTAGTTATTCAGAATACATGCATTATTTAAATTAATATAATTCTATCAACAATGTGTCTAACGATTGTACAAATTAAATTATATAATAGAGTAAGAGGCCAGTCGTGGTGCAAGGGCACAAGCGTGACATTGTAAAGGTTGTGGGTTCAATTCGTACTCAAGGAAATTACATCCTATTTTATTTTTCATTCTCTTCGTTCTGGCAACGAGGCGTTGAATTCCGCCTCTCAATGTCTCCAGAATTCGGCGGAAAGTGGAAACGGAAGTTTCTTAATGGAAAAGGAGTGGCTAAACAGTAGATTCTCTCCGTCTACCCTGTCATATAAGGGATAAGTAGAGCATGAAGGTAAAAAAGAATAAGAGAAAATAAAAAGCACATTAACACAAAAACATTTTATATATGGTTAATTATTTGTCAATAATTAATTTATTATGTAAGTTGTATTTGCAATTTCCATATTAAAATATATATAATTGTAAAAATATACACCTAGTTATAATTACGACACTTTAATACATTTAATAGATTAACATTGCAAAAGTAAAACTAAACGTCCTTGACACCGTAGAGTTCATCGAAATTGGCTTTGAAATGCAGTTTTATCGTCTGCACGAGCTCATGAAACCGCAAAATATATAATTGGAACTTAATTCTATACCTTTGCCAAAAATCGTCCATTTGTATTGCTCTTCATTTGGTGACATAGCTGGCATGCTAACAACGGCGTGTCATACAATTATTGTAACGACTTACGAGATACCCGCCCTTGAGTTTACAGTGACTCTCTTTTCTAATGTTGGAACTATTTTATTTTTAAACAGTCACATGCTATAAACGTGATATATTTGATGGAATTTTTCAGTTAGAACTAACACACACACTGAAAATAAAATTATGGATGTTTTTGTTTCTATTTTCGCCAATTTAAAAAGTTCCTAGTAGTACTAGTACTAGTTTTTTTCAAATAATAACTTCTAAAAAATCTTTATAAAAATCTTATTGCGTAGAAATCTAGTTTTGTAATATAATCAGTTAATAAAAGTCCCGCTACCTTCATAAAACAAGGTATAACAAATTATTAAACACGCGTACGCGTACCGACTACAGTCCTTATCGCATGCAAGTCATATAATATAGGAAGTGATAAATTAATAGGTACACAATTTTTACGTCCCCATCTTTAGATAACCTTAACGTAGTAATCAGTCATCGCATTGTAAACGTTGTAGACTTGTCTAGTATTTTGGCAACTGTATATTCAGTGGTGTTTACACTAAAATAAAATTTTCCCCTCCCTAGTAGTAAGTAGATAGGTATCTAACTCTGACGACAGACATAGTAGTTAGACGGAGACCCCAGGTCACCCAGACAAATCTTTAGCAAAGCTGAAATTTTTAGGATTAGCCTAATATGTAGTTAGGTAATACTGTCTGAATACTCTCTAACTTGAAAGTGGGGACCCTTCAACCTTTTAGACTAATAGTTTTCAAAATCGATAAAAAAATAAGTGATTTCACTAATTTTTGATGATTTATTGAAGAATTAATAAATAATTGATTAATGAGGTTTATAAGCAAAAGTTGGCTCTTATCGCTGTTACCCTGTCGTTACGCATGTTAAGTACATATATTTAGTTGCGCAAGACACGGAAAACTTGTAAATAACAAAGTAAAATTATTATTAACAATAATGTTACAAAATAACAGACCATTCGTGGATAAAAGATGGCAACCTAAGCAGTATATATCGTGGATTGTCGATCTAAATCTCGCCCGGGAGTGTTTCTATTTGTCATATATACTTAATGTAAATATACAAATATATATATATGTAAATATTCGTCCAACTTATTTAATTTTAGTACTAAGTAGGCTGAAAATAGAACATATGTGATAGTTTTCCCTATATGTATGTAAAACGTAAAATGTGCTGATAAAAATATAGTAGGCCTTTGTAAGCCTTTATGAAGTCTACATTTCATTATCAATTGCATGTAACTTGATGGTGTTAATCGTGATAGAATCGTGATATCGCGGCGAAAAATGTTTCTCTGAGTAATAAAAGTTGTGTATTAAATACGAAGGTACTTAGTGAGAATTTATAGTGAGATATTTGTTTCTCTCTCTAGATCATATTTATTAAAATACATATAAAAAAAACTATAAAGATACATGGTTTTTTTAAGTCAATAATCCATAATTGATTATCACTTAAAGTTCCTCTGTCAATCTGTTCAAGTGTTCACGCACTACGTCACTTCGTCACTTCGTTCGTATCTTATAATGAACTAAACAATCACTTATCACCGTCGTTTCTACTCACGTTCCCACAACGTGTCGTTTTAAATACAATTCATAGGTACTTACGTCAAAAATTTATATTTACTTATATTACTCACAATGAAGATAATTTTGCGATTTTTTCTTAGATATGTATAGATAGCCTTTTATAATTCATTGATTTACTATTTATGTAGAGTAGATAGAGAGAGCAAATGAAAATTTTCCTTATTTCATAACTATATAATAAGATTTTATTCATATTAAATTTTAATTATATTGCGTATTTGTTATTTGTTGATAGCATTAAACTTCCGTTGCAATATTTTTAATCTACCGCACCACTTGGAGCTAGGCAGCTAGAACTTACCTAATAGTATATTAAATTAGCCTCTTATTTTCGTTTATTTCATAAAAAATATATTACGGAACTCAGCGCTACATTTTATCCAAAATGATCTGAGTACTTAATACTTTTTTAGAAACGTTTAAAAATATTAATATAGGAGGATTTGAACCTGCGCCTCTTGGACACCGTCCAAGCGATCTCACCACTAAGCCTAATTTTAATACATTTCTAAAAATGTATTTTTCTTTCCTATGCAAATAACATAGGTACTTTATAGCATTTTACTTGTTTACGATAAAGAGTAACACAATGGAAGACGAGAATAAATGTTTACGTTATTGAAAGTGGAAAAATATCGATTTTATAGTTCTGTCGAGCGCTTTGTGTCATCTTGACCTCCACTTGGAAAACGTTTTTAAAGTTTCCCAGAGTCAAATCTACGGCTCATATTGTATAAATGGTTTTAAAAGTATGTAGGTACAATAAAAAAAATAAATAGTAAAAAAGAATAGAGAATAGAAATAGATAAAAAAAATAGTTCTAGACAGATCAAATTCAGGAATGACAAATGAATGAACCATGTGCAGGCAGGCAGTTTTAACTTACACTCGACCGGGGTTTTTTATAAACTTTAAATGTGAGTTGGTTAGGAAGGAATGTACCCATAGCACACTAGGCCAAGGTCAAGGGTCAAGATCAAAGTATTTTATTGAATGTTACCTTAACTAGAGTCAAGATTCTACCACCTGTTGGAAACGGAAACTAAGTTGCCGTGCGTTAAGAAGGCCGTAGGTACCTATATGATTTTATAAAAAACTATTTAAAAGATATTACTTCTTAAAAGTTAATTGTTTTAAAATAGAAATTACCTATTACCTTCTCGTAAAGATTAAAAGCCAATCAGTAACAATTTTGATTTACAATATTATATTTAATTGTTTACAGAAAATGTCGCGAAGAAAATTACTGATAGGTGGAGCGGGAGTTGCGGGCGCTGCAATAGCTGGCTGGGCGCTCTCTGCGGACGACAAGCCCGTACGTATCGCATTACACTTTATTGCGGAAATCAGGGCATCCTCTATATATCTATGCCACTGTATTTTTCAATTTATGCTAAATATTTTTTTTTTAGCTTCATACTGTATCCTCTGGATATAGCATGGTGCCTACCTTACCTTGAGAACGTGGAAACCTTGCGTTAATACACTTCGTTTCTCACTTTCCATGTTAAACTTGCGGCGTATTGAGAAGCGGAACTTCAATTCATTCATTCATCAAATTCAATTCATTCCCATTCCTATCAGTGGAAATCGAAACCACGACCGTCCCAGTTAGTCTTGTACCAGGCTTGTACTACTGGACCACTATGGCCCTTAATATATTTAGGTATATAAACGAGGACAATAATAAAATAACTTTTTTATTATTTTTTAAATGTCATTATCCAAAAATAGATGTGACAAAGCTATGATAATGCCATTTTTCATAAGGACATACATACATATGATTGATGTTTATGCAGTAGTTATCAACACGTGTAGTTAATAGTAAATTTTCATACGTATCATTGTCTAACAGATATTATCAAAACGTTATCTCTAATTAGATAACAAACAGGATGTCGCTAGGTTATTTATTTATTTATACTCTTTTACAAGGTAAGGGCCATCTTGAAAAAGGGGGCCTAATCATCTTATATGACCCAAACTGGATATATTACGGATTATAATACATTTTATTGCACAGTTAAGAATATAGATAGCTTGATATTACATCTTTCTGTTTAACTTGATATATATTTTGCGTTGCTATGGGAAGTTAAACAAGAACTTAGGTAATCTAAGTTTTAAATTCCCTTAAGTAGGTAGTAGGCTCCAATTTTAGTTGCAGCCATTATATATAAATTGTCTTCGTATTCTACCAAGTCCAAGTTAGAAGAGTACGAATTGGCACGGCAATGTTATCTGTAAAAAAACTATTACAAGCTTATAATTTGTAGTTCATTTCATACAAAATGAGTGTTTACATCCGAAATCTTAAGTTTGTCAACTTTTATAAGTTGTACTTCTTATTGATCTACAATCCTGAAATTGTTATTAAACCTTTGGTTAGCGAGTTTGACTCGAACTTGACTGATTTTTATTTTAATTACAGTTTCTTATAGGTTAGTTTCATTATATTCTATTGTTTTACATAATAACTAATATATTATAATAGCGCATACATACATATAAATGTACCTACTTGCAGTTCTCAGACGCATCGAGGTTATTAAAACTGTAATTCATGATAAAGAATTGCCCTCGACTGTTTATTGATGGCGTAACCAATAGCATATGTAATTTGATATTTTATTTTTCTCAACTAAATACCTACTATTATTTACTTCCTTATAGTGTGTCTATTTAGATCAAAATAATATAAATAAGTACGTATTGGAGCTAGTACTCTGCTTTAAAAAGTGCTTTATGTTATTTTGCTCCTAAACTCCAATTTAATATATTTACTAAGAATTTATGCCATTATTATAATTACTATTTCCTTTAACAATTTCGTAATATTCTATTGCAGCACTGGTACAATCCATCAACGGTAGCGGCCAAAACGGACCGTAAGAAGCGGCCACTGCCCAGCCGCGCGGACCAGGTGAAGAGTTTGCAGGCCGGTCACGCATATGACGTGCTTATCATCGGTGGGGGCGCCACGGGCGCGGGGTGCGCCCTCGATGCTACCACTAGAGGTAAATATCAAGGAACATATACTTACTAGGTAAATATTATAAAAGTGACTAAGCTAATATTTATTGTTCCTTCTGGTATGACGTTAAAACGCCTATATTTAATAACTTTTTATTTTCTAAAGAGAATATTCTGATGTAGACTTATAAGCAAATAAACTAATTAAAACTAAATAAATATGTAACCTAAGCCTTATACTTGATTGCAATTTTTTTAAATTAGAAACTCTTAATTAATAAAATATTATTTACCTATGTTGCAATATGCATATAGGTATTGCAACATTCCTAACTCTAACGTAATGCTATTTTTATATTCTTTTTAATTTATTATTATTGAACAATTTAGTACAAATCATCAACATACATAACATCTAAAAACCGAAAAGGTTTGTGACTATGTTAAAATTCTTCCTCTATACGAGTATGTAGGGAATAGGAATATATTTTCACGCTTGACTTAAAATGAATCATTTAACGAGACTTGAGAGGAAAATATTTAACAAAATATTCTCGGTTTTATAATAAGTTGGTTGGGTTTATACATTTTAGATGAAACATACATACATAGTAATAGAAATTTTTGGAAACACTGAACATTATAAAATCTGGGACTCCTATAAACTTTAGTCTCATATCGCACCAGAATTATCATTTTTACTCGTTTTGTAAGAATCGAGGGCAATACGCGGGGTAATTAAGAAATCGTTAGCGGTCGTTTGATATAGATGATAACTGTGTCGACTGGCAGATGAGTGCGACCTCAGTCAACGTCAAGCAACGCCTGACTACGGAATACTACAAAAATGTATTATTCCGTTATTTAATATACGCGATTAATTCGTTAAAAAGTTTCATCTAAAATGGTTGGTTGTACCTACCCTCTACTCTAAGGCATAAACATATTGCATTACGCATACAAACATATTTATACTACGAAGACATTTTGATGTTTACGATAATTTGAATATTACAATATAATTTTATACTTGTCACAAGCATTTCTACGCTACGCTATTTCATTATATACTTAAGTGGATAGGTCAATATTTAGTAACAAATATTCGTAAGTTTGCGTCGACAAACAAACAAACAAATTGGTACTTATTAACTATTGACATAAATATGACTCATATATAATTTAATTGAATTAGATTTTGTTACTAAGACGATATTATTACATAAAATACCTACATTATACATAATTCTGACGACCTTCTCTATACTACATATTACCTAGAAACTTCTTTTACTGCAGTCATAATAGAAATAATTGTAGTACCTCGAAACAAATCATGTTAAAAACCCTTTTAAATTAAACAAAAGTCTTGAAAATTCTGATGTCAAGTGTTCGCTTACAAAATCCAGTTTCGCTATACAAAATATTTGGTTGAAACTTTTAAGGTAAATAGGTTTTACGCAAGATATCTAAAAATAATTGTTAATAATATAACTTTAAATTTGTAAAATATAAAGGCTTAAACATATACCTAATATAACCATTGTGAAGTAAAATTGTAATGAATTTAGATATAGGATGTAATGTACCTAATACAAAGTAAACCACTAATTTTACTCAAAATTCGTTACCTGCAGGTCTCCGAACAGCTATGGTGGAAGCGGATGACTTCGCTAGCGGAACATCTAGCAGAAGCACCAAGCTCATCCATGGCGGTGTACGTTACTTACAAAAAGCCATTTTACAGCTCGATTACGATCAGTACAAAATGGTGAAGGAAGCTTTGCATGAGAGGGCCAATATGTTGGAAGTTGCACCGCATTTGACTAGACCATTGCCTATTTTGTTGCCGGTTTATAAGTGAGTGCTATTTTTAAAAGTAAATAAATTTTTAAATTAATTGATTTATATCGTCTATATTCACTTTAAGAAGCTGAGCTCTCATAAAACTCAATTTTAATTTCAGATGGTGGCAAGTTCCATATTACTGGTTCGGCATTAAAATGTACGACTTGGTTGCTGGAGACAGGAATCTTAAGAGCTCTTATTATTTGTCCAAGAAAAATACTCTAGAATTATTCCCTATGTTGAAATCCGACAACCTGTGTGGTGGTATCGTGTATTATGATGGTACGTTCTCATTGATCAATTTCTATTACTTTACACAATAATCTTACTCATTCGAGCGTTTTTTATTTCATTTCACAAGAATATTTTTATATAATTTTGGTTTTGTATATAGTAATAACAAAAATTAAAATAAATTATTTTAACAACTAAATCAAAGACCAAATAGTAAACTGCACTACCAAAATGGAAATTTAAGAAATGTAAGAAAATAAATCAATTTCTTGTGACGACGATTGTGAGTTCAATACTCTCAGGGGGAAAATATATCACTTCCTCTTTCTGAATACAAATGTTCTGAAAATAGGACGGTTCTTGGGAAACAGAGAATCTTAACAACAGATTCCATCTGCCTATCCTGCTATATGCAGGATATGAAGCAAATAAGAAACAATTACGTTTATCTCTCCACAGGTCAACAAGACGACGCTCGTATGAACTTAGCTATAGCACTAACCGCGGCGCGACACGGCGCCACCATCGCTAACCATGTCAGTGTGACGAAATTATACAAGACCGCTGGAAAGTTGAGTGGAGCTAGACTGAGGGTTAGTTTAACTATTTCGTATTCAAACAGTATAGTTTCACTTTATTTATTCTCATTTTGTAGACTGTAGAGAAAATGGAGAGTATTGTAGGAGAGTATTGCCGCAAATTTTTTAATCAAATAAATTTAACAAACATGGAAAATCCAAAATTAAACCAACATAATTTCATAAATCAAAACAAACATTGCAGGACGAACTGACTGGCAAGGAATGGGATATCAAAGCGAAAAGCATCATCAACGCAACTGGACCGTTCACCGACTCCATCAGGAAGATGGACGATCAGACCGTTAAGGAGATTTGCTGTCCATCATCTGGTGTACATATTGTATTGCCTGGATATTATAGGTATATATTGATAACTTGTTGCGTGGGGCAGTTTAACTGATATTTTGTAGTCTGACTTGACAATAATATGCAACATTTAGTACCTACTATTACTCAACACGTAATGTTATACGGACACAAAGTTGAGAAAGGGATATTTAGTAAGAGGCAAACTTTTTTTTACCTGCGAATATACCTGCATGCAAGAAAAACCGATAACAGATGTGTGTAAAGTGTACCCGAATAATGCCAAGACAAACTCAAAATTGAATAAAACTTTCATATAGATAAAACAATAAATGATTCTGAACTAATATAATATCCCTCTTAATACTATTAGTCCGGAGCACATGGGCCTCTTGGACCCTTCCACTTCAGACGGCAGGGTTATCTTCTTCCTGCCCTGGCTGAAGGGCACCATCGCCGGCACTACAGACCTGCCCTGCAAAGTCACACACAACCCGAAACCCACGGAGGATGAAATCCTATTTATACTTACTGAGGTCAAAAATTATCTCAATCCTGATGTTGAAGGTATTTTTTTGCTTATACAATTGTAATTGACAAATGCTTATAATTCTGAGGAAATTTTGCTAAGAAGTCACATTGTTTTGCTGGGTGCTATTATTTAGCTGGTGTATAATCTTTCTACTTTCAATCCTCGAAAATAATTATATACTATAGTCTTTACCGAGTCTAATAGCAGAACAACAAAAATCTTTCATTCAATACCTATCTAATACTTTCAAAAGTGTGCGTGTACAAAGATTAAATATAACTGTCATGGCAATAATTGTTCTACTTATATCAAACATATAGACTAGTTTTTCTGACTACATAGCATAAACACATATCACAGATTACCCTTAATAAAATTGGAATCTACGTCATCTACACCCATAATAAAAGTATTAATATTCTTTATTGTACAGTGTATCTACACCCATAAGACAGAAAACAAAAAGGAAAGCTACAAGAAGCCACCTTATCACTAAAGTTTTAAATTTTTCTTAGTCCGTCGTGGCGACGTGCTCTCCGCGTGGTCCGGCATCCGGCCGCTAGTGTCGGACCCCAACAAGCCCGACACGCAGTCGCTGGCGCGCAACCACATCGTGCACGTGTCACCGTCCGGCCTCGTCACCATTGCGGGCGGCAAGTGGACCACCTACAGAGCTATGGCCGCTGAGACTATTGACGCGGCTATTGAAAGTATGTGCATTACTTCTTTTTAATTTTTCGTGTTTTCACATTTTATGCTGTAATAAAATATGCATAATATTAGATATCCCTTAAAATTTTGTATGATCACGTAGTTAGTAGTAATTCGTATAACTACGAAACCGATTTCAATACGAATCACTCAATACGGAGTTAAAAAAAGATAATAATCGAAAAAGAAAAAAGAAAATAATTGAGCAACCTAAAACGCGAACAGAATACTATCTAATATGGAATTTATATACATATTTCAGGTTCAAATCTAAAACCTCTATTTAAAGAATGTCAAACAGACGGTTTCCTTATTGAGGGTGCCCACGGCTGGACACCCACCATGTACATCAGGCTGGTACAGGACTTTGGGCTTGAGATGGAAGTACGTTCTATAAAATTACTTAATGTTTAAAATTATTAATTTTTTCTTTTATTTATACAACACAATTTTATTCTTAAGATACTTTAGGCACAAAATGAAAACACAAACACAACAGGCATAAATTAAAGAAGAAATTTGAAGACATTTTTGAATCTTCCATTTAGAAATCGGCCTTAATTTATTTCACTAAATACTTACATAAAAATGGCATAAATGAAACAAAAACATAACCGAAAATGTTAAAAATGTATTTTTTTGGATAATTATAATTAATATAATAATAGAATATATACGTTTTTCTATAGGCTGCTCAACACTTGGCCAAGTCGTATGGGGACCGCGCATTCGCTGTAGCCAAGATGGCGGCCATGACCGGCAAGAGGTGGCCTATTATTGGCAAGAAAGTTCATCCTGAATTCCCATACATTGATGCTGAAATTAGGTACAAAACATTACGTATAAATAAGTATATTATGATGTCTAATATAATCAAATAGGACGAAGATGGTAAATATCTACTAAATTAATGTGGTGGTATAGCGTGAAACATAATTTAATTTTATTTCAATTTAAAAAATTAACTGAGTTAACATAACCTTATTATTAACATTTGTTATTTTAGAACTAAATTGCCATTAAGATGAAGCTAAAAACAAGCTAATGTAAATAAAAAACCTAATAAAGAACCTGTGTGAGTGTTAAGACACTTCGTTTCCCATTTTCCACTGAATTCTGGAGGAGGATTGCGTGTTGAGTGGCGGAACTCAACGCCGCGCTTCGCCTCGACAGCAGAGCGTAGAAATAAAAATATTAAACATTTTCATTTCTTTTCCTCGAATGGGAATCGAATTATTCTCCACATACATCGTTAATGATTACGTCGTCCTTGTCTGAAGATAAGCAGAAAGATCTATAACCCTACAGATATAATATAAAAATATCCTCAGATACGGTGTACGCGAGTACGCGTGCACAGCGGTGGACATGATAGCGCGTCGCCTGCGCCTCGCGTTCCTAAACGTGCAAGCCGCGGCGGAAGCTTTGCCCGTCATTATTGATATCATGGCTGAGGAACTTAAATGGTCTGATGCCGAAAAACAGGTAGATTTTATTTTTAAGTTTTTTTATTAGTTGCACGCTGTATTCCATATGTGGTAGGGTAGTCAGAGTTTTTAGGTAAGTTTGTCATTTTCCGGTAAATCCTTGAGGCATTATGTGTTGAGTGGCGGCACTTAGCACCGCCCTTTGTTTTGCTACCAGAGCAAGGTACTAAAATAATTCTTCCTGCTGACGGGGAACCACAATTGTTCCTTTTTTTACCGCTGCGTAGTACATCTAAATGTTAACGAAACGACGGCAACTTTAGATAAACGGTCAAGAATCGCTAACTTAATTTTTTTTTTGTGAGATTATTATTTTCTTTTTCTATTTACTGCATATAGAAAGTTTCATTAACTTTCCAAGTACAACACATTTCACACATATGATTATTCAATATTGGTTATGAAAAATGCATAGACATAGATTTAAATCCGCCACTGTGAACTAACCTTTAGATTTTTTGTCCTATGTTTAATATACAATAAAACAAAAATGAAATCCTAATCTCATATAAATAAATAATAATAATAATAAAAAATAACCACAAACATTATCAAATTCCACAGAAACAAACAAAACAAGCAGCCGACTTCCTCGCCAACGAAATGGGACAGATGGTGAACAGAGCTAGCAGGGACAAAATACCTATAAACCTGAGCAAAGACGAAATACAAACGTATATTAAACGATTCCAAATCATTGACAAGGACAGGAAGGGATTTGTATCTATTAACGATATTAGGAGGAGTTTGAAGGTTTGTTTCTATTGAGAATGGAAATATATTAATTCTGTAGAATCACTCTGTATTCTGCATAAGCAGAGTATACACTCCCTTCCTTCATTACCTCTAGTTGGAACTCACAACGGCCTCTACTATTTAGTTTAATAATATATTAAAAATCAGATTATAGTTTTGCAATAAACAAATAATATTCCTTTCTTTACCTTGACGCTGTTTCTCGCACATAGCAGGGTAGACAAAGGAACCCTGGGAACCTAGTGTGCAGACACACCGTTCTCATTAAGCCACATCCGTACCCCACATTGTCATTGCCTCTTTACCTCTTTTTGCCTTTTTACTAGAGTGAAGATATGGAAATATTAAATATTTCATTTTCTCGAGTTGGAATCGAACTTACAATCTGTCACTTTCAAAGTCGCCCGATTGTTCCTCTATACCAGAACTGGCTTTTTGTAATTATTGTGTAAAGTATTCATCAAAAGTGTTTATAAAAAAATATGGAATGGTAAATTGTAACGGTAATTATTTTCGTAGTCACACAATGTTTAAATCTTAATAGATTATAAAATAAATTAATTGTCTTAGTCTAGGATTTTAGGTTACCTATATTGGGATTAATTATTTCAACATAGAATATAAATTATCTTACATTAACGAAAAGTGATACGGAGGTATAAGGTTCTCTCTAGCTGCAATTTAAACAGCAATTTCCATTACTAATCAATAATGTTATAGAGTATGGGAGTGAGACCGTCGGACGACGAAATAAGTGCTATTTTGTCTGAAATAGATGTCACGTATCATGGACAATTGGAATTACAGGATTACCTTCAGGTAGACTGGATGTCAGTCATGTCAAGGAATAAGGGCTTTATGTTGTGTCAGTCAGTTTCGAAGGGTCCGCGGTGAATGTATAGGCAACTTAAGATAGTCAGTGTGAAGGTGGCTTAATCTTATAATATATAAGTCAAAAGTATTTATATGTACCTACCTAATTAAAAAATATGCCAAGTTCGTACAGACTATCTTAATTAATAATTAATGTTAACACAAAATGTTCTGAATTTATGCAAAAAATAGAGAAAATCTTGCACAAATTTAGAACAAAACCACAGCCAAACGTAAAATGTTGCATGTTGTCACACCAAGCTTGATTATTAAACAATTGCAGAACTACGGCGAGGACGTGACGGGAGAACAGTTGCACGAAATATTGCGGGAGATCGACACTAATATGAACGGACAAGTAGAACTCGACGAGTACCTGCAGGTCCTTTGCATCCGCCATTATTGCACTACTCATTGATTAGCTTTTTTTCATATTTTAATAATAACAATATGAAAAAAAGCCTTTTGGACTTTCATTGATTGTAACAATCAAAGTAACAGAAATTATGCTGGCACATAGCATAGAATCTCACTAATCCAGCACTACTAAAGAATTATATATTAAAGACTGAATAGTATTAATAAATCACTTAGCTTTAAAATAATCTCACATAACCTAAACTGATTTGTTGTCCCAAATGGTAGTCCTTGTTTAAAAATTTTCTCTTCCATGTTTCTAAGAATATTCTGGGGGGGATCTATCAAAGTGTGGGATTAGTTAGATTGTACTAGAAATATTTTATGAAATAATATTTGAATTTGCAAAATTAATTTTCATTAAGTAATTTGATGACTGCATTTAATTTTAAAATCATGGATCCAATGTGTGTGTGATTTGTTATGTATGCATGCTGTTACTTTCAGCTTAAGTATTTGTAATGTTTGCTTAAATGTTTATAATCTTCATTCTATCTCGGCTACTAACTAACAAGAACTTCTGTTTGTAAAATATATGTATATGGAAATAATATATTTCAATATTACTATTAACTTTTATTTTCTTATAATTGGTATTTTTGTATTGCAAAATAAACTTTAACACTAAAGGATTTTTTTTTGTTAAATATTGTTATTAAAATTTTAAAATATTAACTTAAATCTTTTTATATACAGATGATGTCAGCCATAAAATCAGGCCATGTAGCATATTCCCGGTTTGCACGTATGGCAGAGATGGAAGAACAACACCATGAGAAGGAAGAACTTAAGAAACAAATTAGCGTTGAAAGAAGTGGTGGTGGCTTGTAGTTGAATGTTAGTATTTTGCAAAGTATGTGTAATGCGAAAATTTATTAAACTTTACTTTATTTAATTTAAATAATTAGTTTTTACACATCTACAGATGAACTACAGATTTTACTTTTAATACAAAACTGTATTATAAAATTAATATTTTTTTCTTTTGTTACAGATAAATCAAATTAATTGTAACAATTTAGTCATAAACATACATAACCAAGTATTACTTACTTATGAAACTTAAACCACAACATCATAATTTATTTAATTTATTATCATAGTTGTAAAACACATACACTATTATATAACTCAGTTAAGTATGTTATTTCTTTTATATTGTAAATTTTATCAAAATCATTAATTGTATATAAAAGAAACATGATGTAATTAAAGAATATTGTAAAATGTATACCACAGTAGAATTAAAGCTCTAATTCATATGAAAAAACTAAAACTTATTTATTTTATTACACTATATAGCTTATTTGTTTGCTAGTTTCGTTAGACTCGCTGTTCATATATTTAATTGCAATAAAAATTAAACACCAAAATATACTAAACTAAATGTGATTTGCCTACCTGAAATTTGTTTTGATACCGTTATAATGTTTACTTACTTTTAGAATATTTAAATTTTAAGGATGTTATTGCGCATAGCGTTTTGTTTGTAAAACAAGTTTTTGATTTATATAATACACATGTCATTGTTGTTGTGCAATAAATATAATTGAACCACATATCGAAGTGTTTTATTTTTATTTACGATAAAATGTATTGTAAAAAAAAAAGAACAAAGAATACAAAAAATGCGAAAAGAAGATACCAATCATTTAAAATCTATTGACATGCATGTTAACTAAACTGCTCATAATCATTTTTAAATTTTTTAGCAACCAACTCAAAAGAAAAGATAATTCGGAAGAATTCCGAAGCTCTTTAAATTTTGTTTAGTGTATAATTTATATTTTTAATTCTTATTCTATTTCATATTTATTTGTTCTTCCTATTTAAATAAATTGGTGAACAGATTAAAAATTGTACTATTATTATAAAAATTAAGCAAACTATTATAGATAACAAGATAAAAGAACGAATGAACTAGTAGAGGCACAAAAAAATTTGAAAATAATGCCGTTATGAATATTTGAAATTAAAAAAAAATACATACTTACTATTAAGGATCTATTATTTTTTTTTAAAACACAAAATAGTTGGCGCTTTATAAATCCTTTGATTAGTATATCATCACAATACGGAAATCGTTTTGATTTCAAAATTTTGTAAAAGTTACTTGTGAGAAAGTTGTAATGTAACTTACTTGATTCGGACGTAGGGCGGTGGTTACGCCCCCGCGGCCTGCTATGACGGGCGGGCGGTGGGTGGGCGCGTCTCTATCGGGTTTATGAATTTTTGAAACACAACACTTGAACGTTAAATAGCTCGAATTGTTATTTCAATAATAATTTGTCATTATTTAAGTCTTCGTTTCATATGAGCAATACGAGTTTAATTTAGCTCTTGCTTTCAGCATTAAGTGCTAGAATTTCGTATTTGATAGCACTCAGCAGTTTAATGCCAATAAAAAAATTGCAAAATGCTTATTTGCGTTGTACAAAGACAAAAATGCCTCAAAATCGCAAGATTTCGTATGTTGCGTACGTATTAAATTTCTACTTAGTACAAAACTACAGATATTATTGTAGGTAACCAAGAGTATGAAAAATAGCGATGAAATTTCATTTAGTAACACCTGTTTCTCCCACGCTCGAATGTTGATATACATACATATATAGGTCAGTATAATCAATTTAAAATATGAATTAATATTAGATTATATCAGTAGTTTGTTAGATAGATTAGTTCGTCAATGTCAAATTCGCGAGGTTTAAGTTGAGCATTGCATTTGTGCGTGCGGCAATAAAATTAGGGTCAGACAATAACCATAAATAAAGTTTAGAAATCAATAAATAAAAATCTAATAAATAAGCTATATCAATCCTTCTACGCCGGTCATTGCATACTTATAATTATACTCTCACCTGCTGAGTCGTTTGAGTTAATAATTTATTTCGAATCTTGTACAGTGATTGCGCCAGCTTTATCTTTTATTTTCAATTAATTGAACACAAAAACGAAATAGTAAGAATTAAACATGTGACGCAGCTATCAGTACAAAGTACAAACAGTGTAAATCGGTTGTCAAAACTAGGTATGTAGGTACATAGTATAAACCGGTTTAGGAAAAGTAAGTGACGTTACACCTACACTAGGTACTTATGAATACTCACACAAATGTAAATGTAAATACATAAACATAACATGATTTTCACGATTTTGTCTGTTTCACCTTTGACATTAATGTAAATAAATGCATAATTAACATAGACGTAGGTAAATCCATTATGTTTTCCATACAACGTGACATTGGCGAAGTGAATAGTGCTCAACTGGCACGCTCGAAGCGCCATAAATAAAGAACCGAACCGAACCGAACCGTAAATCCATTAAAACATGTAGAAAAAAGATGGGGAAGAATGGAACATTATATTTTTTTATTAAGTGCCTCAATTTTTTATTCGGTTGGTGGTTTTCCTTGATTAAAGTATTGCTTAGTTAAGGAGTTATTCAGTATTAAGATTTTGAGACTATTTTTTATAAGTACTAGCCTGTTGGAAATATAATTATTAATTAATTCTGAAAAAAAAAAAAAAGGAATTTTAACAGAAATTATCAAAATCTAAATATATTTTCACTTGATAATCTTAAATCATTGAATATGACATGTAATCTACAAGTAAATTTTATAGCGCTCATAGATGCCAATTTTTTTTCTACGTTTGTTATGTTTAATAACATATCGTAATTAAACGTTCCACTCTCACTTTATTCCATAGGTTTGTTTACACTGGTCGTCTATCTAGACGGAAAGTATTTAGTAACGTTGTATAATGATCTTAGCGCGGGAAATTGAAAATAATATTTTTGAAGTAAGGATCGAATCCAAAATCTTCGTGTTTACAGTCAGACGCTGTCCCACAGCGACAAGATGGTTTTAATCTTGTAAAAGTAAATAGTTACTTATAATATTTAATAAGGAAAAGATTAAATTCAGCTTATTTTAAAGTAAATAAATATTTCAAATATATCAGCTCCCCGCTATATCAGACACACACCAGGGTAATCAGAAGGAACATAGAGTTAAGACACTCCGTTCCCCAATTTCCGTCGAATTTTGGAGACACTGCGTGTTAACTAAACGCCGCGCTTATGCCTCGACACCAGAGCGAAGAAATGAAAATATACATTTAAATTAATATTTAATTTCTGCTAGTGGGAATCGAACCCACAACCAGTCACGTTTACAGTCACACTTTATGCCGCTGCGCCACGACTGGCCTCAAATATTTTAAAGTAAAGATGACGATTACTTGTGTTTTTTAACGGAATAAAAAAAAACAAATAAAAATGTATTGAGGCACAAGGGTGGGACTGTAACGCGACAGTTGTGGGTTGAATCCCCAATTGTTGAATTGTTCACCTTAATTATCGTAACCAATATTTTACGATAATTAAATATTAGTTAGATTGTCGTAATAGATGGTTACATGTGACCTCGTACAGCTTGCTTTCTTTCACACGGTGAATTTTTTTACACGAGCTCCGAGCTCGAACTTGTACTTAAGTTAACTTACATTTTTTCTATAGGTACAATGTTAACAAATTTATAATACCTAAGTAAAATTTTAATAGTTTTTAAATTCAAAAGCTCACTGATTTAAGGATAGAGGGCAAGAGGAATGAATTAGTGGTGAGTCACTCTATTCTCCTCCTTCCGCCCTTTTAGATTCATTGTTGCCCAATTAAAAAATTATGTGCAATTGGCATACAATATTCAATCTATAGCGTGTCAGATGGATGATTAGGTAAATAAACATTCTTTAAATATAAACATTCTTACATGCAAGATTTGAATTGAATACAATTCAATGGATATCCTAAGTTTTTTAGAATGGCGTTATTTTGTTCATACAACGTAGCATGCATTGATCGTGCAATTAATATGGTAATGTTAGGAGTGACCTATTTAGTCTTACCTCGACATAGCCGACATATTATAATACATTAGATGATTTTTAAGGTGATGCACTAATTAGTGACAAGATGCAACGTGATTCTAGCTAGGGCGTGTCGGGCGGGGGGCGGGTGGCGCGGGCGGTCCGGCCCGCCCACCATCACTTCCGCTTCCGTCATTATGCTGCAACCTTGCAGCTTAGCTCAATATGCATGATGATCAGTTGCCCTTGCCCCATATGAATCATAATTCAATTATGGGTTATTATTATTCATAGATTCTATTACTAATATGGTTCATAACAATTACCGACTGTCATTGAGTAGTCTAAATTATAAGCTGCGTTCGTCTCCATTATTATTTAAAATCTAACAAGTTGTTTCTTATTTATTTATTATATAGTAACATTGCAACGTATGTGCAAATTCTTGATTGTTTTATATTATTATTAGTACCGGCATAAAAAAAAAGGTCAAAGGTTTCATTAGAGGGTACCTATCTATAATATTCAGGGCTGATGATAATTACATATATGAAATAATGTACTTATACAATCCCTTTATTAAATATGTATCTACGTATATATTATCGATAGGCACATCAGCTCTAAGACAGATTTTTTAATATATTTTAGTGGATAATTATCGTAATATTTAGTACAGCTGTTCTGAATGTTTGAATCATAATAAGACGGGTGATGTAGCATTGAGATGATGAAAAAAAATTATTTTATAAATAAGGGTAAATTTTACCAGTATTAAAGTACATATTTCTCCACTAACTTCAAACTTCATTTTTGCCAAACATCAAAGATATTTTAGTAAACATAAACCTCTATGTCTTTGACACAGAACAATACAGTGATGATTTCATCGGTTTTGCACATCACTAATTTAGTATACGCAAACTATCACGTCACTCAGTAGCCGCATACCGCGCCACGCAACGCAAAGGTACACCCATAATGAAATTAGTTCAAATTAACAATGCATTATATTCGCGGGTTGCATTTATTTTAATTTGAGCTATACTTTAATGTATATAAGATTGAAAATTATTTGTTATATGTATAGATTGATGTTGTCTAGGAAACTCTTGATAAAATTGTATATTGTAATGTAAAATAATCTCTAGTACACAGTGTTACGGCTCAAAATGCTTTATCAAAGTTGGAGATAATTAAACCGGAGACACGCGCTCTCTCGGGGCGGCTGCTCATTCGTGCATAATGGACTTGGGGCAAACACGGCTGACGCTTGACAAAATGTGGCTCGACTTTCACTCTCATTTAAGACCAGTCTGCTTTATAATGAACCATTTTATTTTTATATATATATATATATATAATGAAAATATTATAATTATGTCACATACATCGGCTATTTTTACGATGAAATTCACAGCTACAAATAAACAACTTGGTATATCGCTTTATTTGCAGTGATTGTAAAAGTTGTATACGTTTTTATATATCCTTATAATATGTCACGGTAAATCCTTATAATATGTTACGTCTTTTTTTGTAGCAAAAAGTATACACGGTATTCTTTATGCTACAAAATAAAAGACGTAAATTGACATAAGCATAACAATCCGATATATTCATATCAAGACGCATATAAGAGGACACCTACAATCATAGCTTTCATTTAACACGAGTGTGCACTGTTAATATCAAACTCATTGTTTGCAAGTTGTACCGCGTAAGAATTAGCGCGGTAAAGCATCGCGACATGTGTATTTTTTACCCGCCCAAGGAGGCCGCGGACGCGAGGTTATACACCCATTATTACGTCCTTCCTACTTTCAATTATTATTATCGGGCGGTGGCGCCGCACCCGCGACGGGGAGGAGAAGAGAGGCGCAGCTGCTGCCTACCAATAATCAAGACCTGTCTCTGTACGAGTGAGACGGAGCTAATGACCCTCATTTAGCATATTACGCTTTATTTAAATGGCACGTGTCACAGTCTCAAGAAATATTGTAAGTATTTATCATACCTTCATAAATTCAGCTGGCTTTTATATAATAATGCACTATACTAAAAACTATTACAAAATTTAATAACAACGTGACGTACACGACCGCGATAGGAGGCGGATCTACGAAGTTTGACGAACGTTTTCGTTTTCAATCGTCAGTTTGTTCGCCGCAGTTTGGCGGCCGGTCGTGAGGATGGTGCGTTCTGTACGTGAACAAAGAAAAATAATTGTTTGCAAGTGTCAAGTGGATAATGTCGTCTGAGCCCTCAAAAGTGTCAGTGGAATATATTAGTGAGGACAAAATAATTAAGGTAAACTGTGAAAGCACTGTGGCTATAGTGTTATTGTGTAACAGATTGGACGCTAACGGGCAGCGTTCTCGTGTGTCGGTCGGTGCAGGGGGAGGGCGGGGCGAGTGCGGCCCCGGCCGTGTGGGGCCCGCCAGGCCACACGAAGGAGGTTGTGACCGCTTCGTGAGCTACTCCCTTGACGAAACAGCATCAACATCCTCTTTCAAATAGGCAATCACAATAGTTGACTATTACTGAAAATATTATTAATCACAGCCCCGCAACCAAATGCCACTTTCTAAACATGAAGATACGCTTGTGTTCAAAGCTATAGATATATACTTTTCGCCATTTTGTAATCGGAAAAGTATTTTTAAGTAACTGTACAAAATATATTCGAATGTGGTATTGAATTTAGTATTACAGTATAAAGCTCAAAACTAACCTAGTTATAAATGCGTGAAATCAAAGTCACGCGATTCAAGGTGGGTGGATCAAAGGGCGGCGGCGGCCTTGAGTGCGACGACTCCCGGCTCACGGCACTTGTTAGGAAAAGGCGTGTCAACTCAGTACAACTACGATTTTACGAAATAACAAAGTTTAGAAAATTTTATATTTTATTAAATAAAATTCAAATCCAGTACAATTTTATTTAAGTAATTTGTAAATAGCCTCAAATTAATTATCTACATTTTTAATAATATTTTTGTATATTAAATTTGTTTGTTGATGGCTTTGTTGATTAACAGTTATGTACCTAAATTACGCTTAAGAGCTGTCAAAAAAGACGAATGGTTATCAGTCATGAAAAAAAGTAAAGTAAATTTTATGATCTTTAAAATGGACGGTCTTAAATTCTAAATTATTAATTATCAATTTGATTGTAATATGCCATAATTGCACGTTAAAATAATAAATAAATAAATACCGTTGTAATGACCATAATTCATGTTACAAATAAAACTAAAAAAAGGTTGCGCGCGAAAGCAATGGCTTGGTACGGCATTAAATCACCCCTTGTGTTCGCGCTTTTTCTCATCTTTTTGTTCAGCTGATGTCTATTGATTTACGTTTGAGATTTCCCCTCTGCTAGTGCATCTATGCCATGTTAAATTGACAGGAATTATGATTTATAAATATGAAACTTTACTGTATTATTTGAGTTATTATTTATGAATTATTTTTTAACTATACACATATATTCAAAAAGTCAGTTAAGATATTACTGTTAAAAAAGAAAACGACAATTATAAAAACACCATGCTTCATATATTTTTGTATATTGGTCTTTAAATTAATATTTGTAAGTTATAATTCAGTTATACCAAAAAGTCATAGCAATTCAATTAAACAATTGCTTTAATTTTTAATTATTCATCATTTTCATAGGTATATTAACTTAACATGTTTTGAAAACATCATTAGAAGCCATTACTTAAATTCCAGTAACAAGATCATGAATAATTATTTTTTATTTAGGCTTGTTAAGTTAATTTTAAATTTAAGTTGCTCATAAGAAAAGTATTGGAAATTATTTTCAATAAACTTTTATCTTTTTATAATTACTAGCTTGAAATTTCACAAAAAATTGAAAGAGGATGGTGAATGTTTCATAAAAGTTACCCTCAGTAACTGTATACAAAAGCAATTTTCAATGGGCTATTATCAAATTATAATATTAGTTTATATTTCAAATAAAGAAAAGCTTTAGTAGCTTTTAACAATTAAAAATAAATACATTAATATTCAATATATAGGTCTCATATCTATTTTATTTTATCTTATTCTCTTCTATTAGAAATTTTCAAAGACCCCTGTTTCGGTGAACACCTTTTCCAAAAGAGCCTTGTTTCTATCCTTAAATATGATTGAACACAGTTCTAAGACTGTTCTTTTGTATACTTTCTCTTGTATTGTGTTAAATAAATAAATGAATTAATAAATAATCACTAGGAGGACAGCGGTACAGAATCACCTCTTGCATTATTGGCTGCAACGTGCAGCCGTCTCGGTGCCAACACTATGCAGACCGAACAGCAAGATAAGGAACAACAACAGCAACAGCATTTTAGTAAGTTTATGTATTTTAGTTTCTAATATCATATTGATTTGATTATTTTTATAAAAATGGAAAGGACGTAGTGAAATTATTTCATCAAAATTACAGTAAAAAACAATAGCTCTTACTTTTAGCACAATTAAAGAATATAAATAGATTTTTGCCTTTGCATACTACTAATTACTTTTAAAAAATATATAAATACTCAGGTCCACAACAACAGCAACAACAACAGCAACAACAACAACAGCAACAGCAGCAACAACAACAACAGCAGCAGCAACAAGTGCAGCAAGCACAACTCGTACAACAAGTACAAGGAGATGCGGCGACTCTTGCAGCAATACAGCAGCAGTATCTGCAGCAGCAGCCTCAACTCAGAGTTATCAGTACTGCAGTAGTTCAGCAGCTTAGAGCACAAGGACTTTCAGTGAGTTCATTTGCTTATAACTTAACACTGTATCCTGCATACAGCAGTGTAGATAGATAAAATCTAGTGTTAAAACACTCCATTCCCAAAATATAGCCCTACTTTCGAGAATTTCAAAACAATGCTTGAAAAATAATTAATTTCCCAGATTGAAATTAAAGCCAACAACCATTGCACTTGCATTCAGTTGCTGTGTTGCTGCACTACAATGGTTATAAACATTTTAAATGAAATACATTTATATATATTTTTTCTTTCCTAATAACATATTACAAATTATAAAAGCTATAAAACATTGTAAATAATTTTACATTGTCATCACACTAACAGGCTAGCTGAACATGATTACAAAAACATCATGCAGTCTTAATCTAATATATATTACCTAATCTAAAAACTAATTTAAAAAATATATATATTAGTAAGTGTTTACTAAAAAAATATATTAAAATATGGAATTAATAGCTGCTTTGGCTAACTCATGAAGCTATTATGTGATATACATTTAACTTTATTTATTTTTAAAAAGAGGCATGTTGTACTAAAGAGTTGACTGACTCTACTGACATTCTATTTAATTTGATGATACCAAAGTACTTATAATTGAATAAAGAATATTTTGATGTTTATTATTATCTACTGCCTAAGCTTAACAATTAATAAAAGGATTTTTTTCATTGCAAAAATCAATAAAATAACAGGAAAATAGAAAGGAAAGGTCTTACACAATCATTTATTTAGAATGATACACAATTTCAAGGAGTCATTAACTAGCTGTATAACCAATGACTAAAGCACTAATCCACAATTTATAGCCAATTTAATTATGCATTCATTGAACTGACATTGTGGTATAATTTACTTCACCTTAGCATAAGGAGATTGAGATGAATTATTTATTAACTGGTTCCTGTTTATAAATGATATTTAATAGTTTTTTTTATCTTAATGCTGTATCCTACATATAGCAGTGAAGGCAGAGGGAATCTAGTGCTAAGGTAAACCATTCCCCACTTTTGGAATAAAAGAGTGTTGAGTGGCGGAACTTAAAGCTGCGCTTTGTCTTGTATACAACAGCAATGAAATAAAAATAATTAATTCTCCCTAGCGGCAATCGAACCCATACCCGTTGACATTCAGGTTCTAATAATAGATTTTCTTACATATCTTCTATGTATAGACAGCGATCAGTTACAATTTTATTAATTTGTATAGCTTTTATTAATTTAAATAAAAATCAAGCTGCTAATATGTAAGAGAATAAGTCTAAAAATAATATTTTAAACATAAATTAACCAGTCCTACTTTCCTTTAAAAAATACTTAATTATAATGACAAAGCAAAAGACCTGCACTCATTTGGTAGAATAATGAGAAAAAGATTTCAAGGATGTATAATGAAGCATTGTTTACAGAAATACAGCTGATGTCATACTATTTTTTAGTTCGTGAATTAAAGAAGCTTCTGAAATAATTAAAAATACATTTTTAAACAATGTTTTTATAATATTTCTATAACAAATTATGTTTTAACACCATACTATGAAGATGAACTTAATTTAAATTTGTCATTTTTATGCAACATTTTCAATTAGAATAGACCTATTATACCACTTTAAATACAAATAAATATTTTATACTATCAACAATCACAAAGTATTTACATACGATTATATACTTTTTAATGTGACATTTCATCTCGCATATAGAAGATATTAGTGTCAAGACACTCCTTTCTCACTTATCGCCATAATGCGTGTTTGGTGGTGAACGGTCGTGCCACAACCTTTATATACTTTTTTGTTTGTATTATTATTTTGAAATCATTTATTTTCAGGGTAATGAATTATCAGCAGCGATAGTTAATGCAGCAAGCACAGTCCCAAATGGCATACAAGTTCAGCAGCCACAGGTACAATCATAATTATTATATTTTAACACATTTTCTAGCTTTACATGTATCTATCTATCTATCTATCTATCTATCTATATAGTTACTAGTAGGTATCTATCTAAGTACTTAAAAATAATCCGGCAATGTTATTCTGATCCACTGTTTACCCTGATCTGTTGTTCTCTCTGTCTGATCTGTCCTTAAATATTTTATTCTAATTAAAATTCTTGTCAGGACCATGAATTATAACTTTTATAAGTTGTTTTTTTTTAACCTTTTTTAATATATATTTTTTTCTACTTTGTAAGTAGTAGTAAAATAAAACCGTTTAAAAAAACCCACAAATAATGGTAAATAAAAGATATCTTGAAATTTTATATATCTCTTTCTAGCTATTATTTTTTCACTACCATATATTTAAATATTTTTTTCAGGTTATTTCAATGCAACAATTACAATCGTTACTAGGTGGCGGAGTGGTATCGAGTAGTGAAGGCGCTACATATCAAAATGCTCCACAACAATTGTTGCAGATACATCCGCAGCTTCTACAGGTGATTTTTTCTTATATTTTCACATTTTCTAAATAAAAAGAACTTAGTGTCAAGAGATTATTTCCTCCAATTTCAACTTAAATTTAAAACTATTTGATCTACAACAGTGTAAAAAGATAAAATAATCTAATCCCCCAAGTAGGGACTTAAACCCACAATCATCGAACCCACAATCATGTCACATCAAATCAATCATCAATTTGTGTACAGTTAGACACGTGTCCCATTGCACCATGATGGTTTGGTGAATTGAATAATGAAAATAATATTATGGAGCAGTAGAGTTTGTTTGTTGGAACACACTAACCTCAGAAACTACTTGTTTGAAAAATAAATATTATGGTTAGTCCATTTATCGACGAAGGCCACAGTTTAAATTACATGAGGTGAATCATTTTGATGTTACCCAGTGTACCTGCGGTTAGAGTTATAATAGGTCATATGATATACATAACCCTTATTTTTTTCTATTTGACGATGTTTAAAGGCTAGCTTATAATAATAGAAATATGCATATTTTTTTTCAACTTAGCAACAAGGCAGCGTAAGCGGCGTAGGCGGTGTGTACGGAGGCTGTGTCGTGGGTGGTGTGGCGCCATTGCAAACTGTTACAGTTGACGGACAGGATGCATTGTTTATACCCGCCCATCATGCTCAGGTACGATTTAATTAAACTACTGTGATAAATAAACAGTTGCAGTTTGTGGGGATTGTGTGTTGAGTGGCGGAGTTGAACGCCTCGCTTTGTCTTATCATATAGTTATTAAAAATAATAATACAATCTTTTGATTGAGTGGAGATGGAAGCTACAACTATAATGTGTACAGTTAAATATCTTTCTACTGAGCCACAATGGCCTCAATTGATGAATAAATAAAAATTGTGTAGTTATAATAATTGGGTATGATATACCATTTATATAAATGTGAAGTATATGTGTGAAGCTGATTTTGATTTTATTTTTAGAACTTCTCTGGCATGGGTCAAGTGAGCCTTGTAAACGGTCAGCTAGTAAGGACACCGGTACTGCCGGCTGGTTTCTTACAAAATGTCATGCATTTACCTACAGGTTAGTTTATATATCTACCTTCAGAAGAAAAACCATGTTTATTTTAACTGCTTGGGATACATCTTTGGTACTTTACTTTAAATAATAATTTCGCTTTGTGCTTCTTTCTATTATTCACCACCATAATATTCATTGCTAACTTTGCATTTACATTTTTTTGGAACATATAGTTTTTTGTTATTATATTGATTTATTACAATAATTTTCGTTTAAAAAATATTGTGATTTTTTTGAATTGCTATTTTTATTATTAACCAGACGGAATTGCTGTATTATTTTATTTAAAAAAATATATAATTATAATATTATCTTTATACGTACATATAGTTTTAACAAAAAGATGAAACATTCGAAGGTTAACAATTCATTCACTGTAATAAAAGAAATGAAAAACACTAATAAACAAAGTTTTTTTACAACATACAGACTACTAAATAAAACATAAGTAAAATGAATCACATTTTCATTTTAGACAAAGCAAAAACAAACAATATATTGGTTAAAGAAATCGCGTTAAAATATAATATAATAATCTTTTTCATACACACAAATAATAATTTGTCAACTAAAATGAAACGGATGGCACTGAATCACGCACGCTTAATTAAATACTGTCATACTAACATATCTTATTGCCGCTTGCCCTAACAGAGCAACAGGCGACGGTCTCCATACCCGGTACTAACCTCACTATCCCATTGAGCGCTTTAACCGGCAATCAGATGATCACTATACCGGGAACTAATATATCCATCCCGGGTGGGATACAAATACCTACTAGCCAGCCGATATCTATACCGAATTCTCCGAGTGTCCAATTGCCGGTGGCGAGCGTGGCGAACGTGGCTAACGTGGCAAACGGCGGTGTCACGTTGGCCAATGGGGGGGATGCCAAGAATGGCAATACTAAAGAAGACAAGGCTTCGCCGACTCCTTCCGCCCAAGGTTGGTATATAGGGATTGAAATTTATATTATTTTTTTTAATAATATTAAAGTTTTCTTATATTTTTACTTTCTTGTTTCTAAGCTTTTCTCTTCATTGTCACGCTTGGTGTTGATTTTTACATCTCTTCATTTCATTTCATTACTAACATGCCATTTAGTCATGTATCATAAATATGAATGTTTATTTTAGAATAGACATAATATAATTAGTTTACTACTTTGTTGCTGTAGACGTTATAGTTAGGGAAGCGAAGCAGCAAACTGTGGAGTCACTCGAGCGTCATTGAGACCTATTGGGTTGCGAAACTTAGATGATAACAAGAAAAAAATGTCATATAAAAAATTTGGTTTAACCGGTGGGTTGAGGGGCTATAGATTTTCAAAAATGTAAAAAAAAACTGTTCCATGGACATACTCGAGCGTGTCAGATATTGGTATCATCAATTGCCTACGTCTTCTTAAGCATGAAAATATGTTAATCTGACAGTTTCCATGGTGGAGGTGGTCGTGCGTAAGAGTTAAAAATGGCAAAAAAAATAATATTGTCGAGCGCGTCAGATTTTCTAAGGGGGTGTTAAGTGAACCTAAAAAAAAGCTCTTATGTAATAATCTGACGATTTGGATGTGACGCAAGCTCGTAATCGTTGTTTGAAAATGCAAAAAAAATTCGTCATCTTGAAATACTCGAGCGCGTCAGATTAAGATATATATGGTTCATCTTCATGCCCTAGACGTGATATCTCAAAATCAGACGATTATCTGAAGGGACTTGCTTAATCTGACAATTATTAACATTTATTTAAGCCAATACAAGAAACAAGTCAGCTTTACGTTGTATCCCGTACACAGCAGGGTAGGCAGGGGAACCTAAGGTTAAGACACTCTTTTCCCCACTTTCTGCCAAATTTTGAAGGCATTGAGTGTTGAGTAGCAGCACTTAACGTCACTGTTTTGCCTCGACACCAGAACGAAATGGAAATATAAATTTCAATAAATATTTCATCTCCTGGAATGGAGATTGAACCCACAACCAGTCGGTTTTACAGTCACACTCTGTGCCCCTGCGCCACGACTGGCCTCAATTTTTTTATTCATTGAACGTAATCAATAGAAAAGCTCAAGAAATAGAATGTAACTAAAAGAATGTATGTTTGAAATAGAATACTTGTATTTATGAAAAAAAACTACAAAAAAAAATACTTTTTCAAGTATTTTTTTAAATTATCTTCTTTATTGATGAGTTAGGGACTAATAAAAAAAAGAAAGAGGGAGATAGGAATAGAAATACGGTGGGAGGAATATATGCAATTCTTAGGTACATCGAACTTTATCGATCAATTTCTATTACTTCGGCTTGCGGAATTTGTCAGATTATATATTTTTCGTAATCCTTGAATGATTCCCTCCAAAATAAAATAAAAATTAGCCGCGCTCGAGAATGTCCAGATAACGTTTTTTTTTTACAACTTTGGAGCCCTCCCCCATCTTTGCGTCACTCTCAAATTGTCAGATTAGTGGAATATACACGATTTAGCATGTAACTAACTTACCCTACCTTAATCTGATGCGCTCGAGAATGTCCGATGATCAATTTTTTTTTTACTAATCTGATCCTTTATCCTAGACGCGCGGCTATACATATGAAGCTAATATTTGGTGGAAGTACGTAACCGAGTACAAGGAATCCCCAGTATCTTAATCTGATGCGCTCGAATGACTCCACAAAGTCCCCTCTTCGCCGCCCCTACTATTAATTTTATTTTATTCGTAAATTGAATAAAACTAATCAAAAATATTTTTGTATGAAATTTAACAACAGTAGAAACTCGATTATCCCCCAGTTATATGAATAATCGTTGGATTATCTGGAACAGGCACAAAACCCGCTTTTCCCAATACATTCGAGACTTTTCGGATGCCTAACGACAACAATTAGTCCGGGTGATCGAACTTCTACTGTATTAGAATAAATTCTTAATAATTAATCCATTAATCATAACAAAATTAATACAAATTTATAGGAGGTGGTGTAGCAGTTCGAGGCGGAGTGGGCAGCGTGGGCGGAGTGGGCGGCGTGGGCGGTATGGGCATGGTGCCGGTGCAGGTGCCGGTGAGCATGGCCAACGGGCACACGGTGTACCAGACCGTGCATGTGCCGGTGCACGCGCCGCACTTGCAGATCATACCGCAGTTGCAGCAGGTGGTTTGTTTTTTTTTCTACGTAAATATAGTACGGTTGACGAGTCGTGCCACTCTGAAGTTTGGGTTTTTTTATATTTGCGTATTGTTTTCTCGGGAAAAAAATAATTAAATGTTCGAAAAAACTTAAATTAATTTCTGCGCAATTATGTGTGGTCAATTTCAGAGCGGCCACGAATCATCGACCGTTCTGTATCATATTTTTATTATCTAAATACATATATCTATACATATAATAAAATTGTAACTGATTGCTGACTGTACTCATACATGGGTGATGTATACGGCGTTGACCATACTGTAAGTTGCAAATATAAAATTTTCGACGTAATTGAATGAGAACGTAAGGATTATTGGTTAGAGCGTTCCAAGCGCTGCGTTTCTAAGAGGCGCAGGTTCAAATTTGCTACTTCATTAAGTCATATATTTTTAAACTTATACCAAAATAAGTACATGAGTTATTATAGTAATATCTTTATATTTTATCCCTATTTTTTGATATTATAGACAGATAACAAAATTAATAATTTGAACATACACAACTTTTTTTGGATATCGTAAATTTTATTTGATATTTTATTTTATTACAGATGCAAGCTCAACCACAAGTAGCCAATGTTCTAACACCATCTGGACAGATACAACAGATACAAATCGCGTCGCTAGGAAATGTACAGGTTAGTTATTAATACATTTTTTTGAAAGTTATGTTGTTTAATTATTCCAAAAAAGGCCATGTCTTTTTTGAGTAGGACTTAAATTTTAAAATGCGTAGATTTTCTTAAAAAATATATGTTAAAGTTTATGTGAGAATAGTGTAATTCAAAACATTATAACACAAAACAAATTACAGTAGCTAAATCGATAGTTTACTTTAATGTTTAATTATATTTTGGGTACGGTTATTGCTTACTTTCTTCTTGTCTTACTATTAATTATAATTTGTATATCATATATGTACCCAAAAATACACCAAAGTAAGTAAAGGATTTTAAATATTTAAGCAGCGTATTATGCTGCTTCTGATTATTTTATAATTTTGATCTAATAAAAAAATAGAATTTCAACGGTTATTTTACGTAATTGCTTGGTTATTGAAAATTGACAAAAATCTATAGGTACAATGTTATTGGAAGTAACAAAAACTAGCTAAAATATTTATTATAAGTATACACATACATACTATATAGGTTTAATAATTATTATACTATTTGGTAACGGGTTTGGTTTGGTGCAGCAAAATGCGGCGCAAAGCGGTGCCGCCACACAACAGCAGCCAACAATAACATTGCAGGTAATTATTGCTTTTCGATTTGTGGAATCGATTATTATTATTAATAATAATATTACTAATGGCCTGGGTGAGCTTATTTGTCTTTGTGACGGTTTTGGTTATTAAATACATGTTGATGACTTAATTCGCATAAAAAACTGTATATTTTTTGATAATACAGACTATTATCATCATCACGAACATATAATATAGTGAAAGGCAGTGTTTTATAATAGTTAAGCTAATGTTTTTAAATAAATTTGAATAAAAAATTGATAATTTTAATACTGAAATATTTAGTCTAAAATACAATTGTAATAATGCATGTGATTTTAAGAAAATAAAACTTTTGAAATATATATATGTATAATATTTATTCTATGCTCTAACAACTAGCACTTATATTTTATATAACTAACAAATCGCTAATATTAACGCTGCACGGAAGGCGGTGTCGAACCCCATACAAGATAATTCATCACAAGCAATCATCACCAGCACACCACAAGGGCAACAGCTGACTGTCATACCGTCTAGCAATGTGAGGACGGCTAACGTTGTACAGGTATCCGAGAGTGTGGGTACCGCAGTACAATAACATTAGGTCACAGATTATTAAGCTACGAGAGTGTGGTTTCTGCTAAGGAATATTTTTTCTATTCTATTCTAATATTATGGGTGGTGGGATTAAATGGTGGGAGTGTGGTTCAGTTAAATCTTTTTTGGGCTTATATATTGGGAAGCTAATTTTTTAAAAAATCTCATTTTCTCTAATAGATTTCCTGTAACAGTAATTTTTATACTTTTTTATAAGTATAGTTTTTGGTTAAGCTTGTGATATTTTAAAACACAGATCTATAGAGAAATACTCATATGTCGAATACATATGTATTAATTGCACAAATTTTCATTATCACCAGATGCCAACATTAGGCGTAGGTGGGCTCAGTGGTGTACAATTAGTACCGACAGTGGGACTACCGGGTGCAGTGCAATTAGCGCAAATTCCTCAGGCACAGCCGCAGGCTCAACCACAACCAGTTATAGGTTAGTATTTTGTTCTAGAAACTTCTATGTGCAGTATGTTGGGAGAAGAAGAAATTGGTATGTTGGGAGAAAATGGTAAAGAAAATGAACAAAAACAAGAAAAATTATATAAAATATATCAACGTCTATAGCTAAATTCAAGGCAGCCACGACTCATCGACCGTATTAAAATGCCTTGTATGTAAATTAATGTCATATAGAATTTAGACGTAGGTGGGTCAAGTGTACAATTTGAACCAACAGGGGCCAACTTTTAACTAAATTTATGTTCATTTTAACCATTCCAGAAACACCATTCCCCGGCCAGCAAATACAACAGGACCCGAACGAACCGGGAAAGTGGCAAGTAGTGACGGTCAGTTCGGGTTCAACTCCCGTGACTGAATGTGAAGCGAACAAAGCGAGAGCCGCCAGTCCGAGTGGGAAGAGATTGATGAAGCGAGTGGCTTGCACTTGTCCTAATTGCGATCAAGGAGAGAAGTGAGTATCCTACTATTCTTATAAATGTGAAAGTTTGTGAGGATGGATGGATGTTTGTTTCACTTTCATGCAAAAAGTAATGAATAGATTTGTATGAAGTTTTACAGTAATATAGGTCAATCAGAATAACGCTTAATCTACAATTTATGTAATGATCTATATATATAAAAGGACTTGTCCTCACTGACTGAGGTAAGACGCACGCACAGCCGTTAACGCTGATGGTAGAAACGTGGAATTTGTACAGATGTTTACTTTCGTAATCTGGACATCCACTAAGAAGGGATTTTGAAAAATTTTAACCCTAAAGGGGTGAAATAGGGGTTCAAAGTTTGTATGGAAAAAAAATTAAATCGGAACCGATTTTTATAAAATTTGAAATTTAGACTGTTAAAAATATTTCATTGAACACATGTTTCGTGGTTTATTAGAATTCACCCCTAATTACGCAAGCGAAGCTGCGCGCGTCCGCTAGTCTTTTATATACCTTACAATATAACAGTAAGTTTAAGCGAACGTAGCCGCGTTTGGGTTAGTCGCTATAAGTTCGTTATAATTTTTGTTTTTCGGCTTTACATTTTTTTCTTTATGTATGTAGTACGTAATAAATCGTAGTGCATCTAGTGCCAAGATACTCTGTTCTTGAGACATTGTATGTTGAGTAGTGGAAGTCAACACCGTTTTTTGTTTTACCAGGGTGGAGAAATGGAATTTTAATCGTATCCACAACCATTGCCTTTACTGTCAGACGCTCTCATCTTAACAAGTTACATCGATATGTTTATATTTAATGTGTAAAACTAAAATTCAGCATTATATTATATACTAATAGTAGCCCAGTTTAAAACAAAATTCTACTCCTTCAGTAGGCTGGTCGACCGTAAAAAACAACATGTGTGCCATATACCTGGCTGTAACAAAGTGTATGGGAAAACGTCGCACCTCCGAGCACATCTACGGTGGCACTCTGGGGAACGGCCCTTCCATTGTAACTGGTTGTTCTGTGGCAAGAGGTATATTTTGTTTGGTATATTTTTAATTGAACTTAACTTACTTAACTTAGCTTCACACTGTATCCCTAGCGGGGTAGTCAGAGAGAACGGAGCGCCAAACTTGCTACGATCTCTACATACCTCTTACGCCTCGTCCACTGTCATCTTCATACATATCCTTGATACTGTTTTCGAAGGTCAACCGAGGTCCCTACCTCTATTAACATTTTTAATTGAAATGTTAGTATGATGGTAGTATGGTAGACGGCCCTTCTATTGTAAATAGTTGTTCTGTAGGAAAGCAATGATTTTTTTTGTATTTATTTTAAATTGAAATGTTATTAATAAAGTGTGATGGTAGTACGGTAAATAGCCTATCCATTGTGATTGGTATGATCCAATGGAAAAGGGTATAGTTTTGTGTTAAACTTTATAAGTAGAGAGGTTATTTTCTCAGTTATTCCAGACTAAATGTAAAAAATATCTTAGTAAATTTAAAATAGAACGTAGTGGGACTCGGGACCACGCCTTATAGTTTGGGACTGTTTAAATTTATTTAACTAATTAACAATTAAATAATCCTCTTTCCAGGTTCACACGATCAGATGAGCTACAAAGACATCGACGAACGCACACAGGAGAGAAACGATTTGAGTGTCCGGAATGTAGCAAGCGTTTCATGCGATCGGATCACCTCGCTAAACATGTTAGAATACACACTAAGAATAGAATTACTGTAAGTATTATGAATATTTTTTTATATTTTGAATTTGCGCCTCTTGTAGTATTACTTACTTTATGTAATATTTTAAGAAATAAAAAAAATATCTTTGCTTTATATACTTTTTGCTTATTATTAAATTAAATGTTTTAAAAATAAGAAATTTAATACGTACGAAATATAGAAAATGTTTCAGTTTTAAAATTAATTTCACGTAAAATATTTTCTTTATCAATAAAAGTAAATTGTAAATATCACTAATTTATCCACAGGAAGTGGCAACATCAACGCAGTCTATGTATTCCGATTCAGGTGATGATAGTTGTGATGAAAAAATGATGCTAACGATAGAAACAATGCATCAAGGCGGCGATAATGAAGAAAAACTTGTAATGATACGACAGGGGCCTAAGTTAGAACCCGATATTGATACGTAAAACTATATTATGTAATTTTTTTTGTTTTGGTAAATCGATTTTGTTGTATTAATTCAATACGATTAGTCGATTTAAGAAAGTCGATTAGGAATTTAGTTTGTCGATTAGGTAAAAATCGATTACTTACATAAAAGTGTATCGTTAATACGTAGGATGTAAGAGTATGTAATGTAAAATATATATTTATTTGTAAATTAAATTAATTAAATCTTCTTAGATTTAATTAATATAAACAGAAATGTTATCAAAAGTTAGATTTAGTACATTTTTATACAATTTTATAATGAAATATTGGATATAAAAATGCGTTTCGGTTATTAAAATCGAAAATTAAAATAATTTAAGTCATAAAGCTATGTATAATTACCATAGCTAGTTCCCTTAAAAATAATTATAAAATTGAATGTTGTAAATAATTCTGGTATATAGAGCAAAATCATAGTATAAAAAGATTTGGTCGCTAGATTTTAAAATCATGTAACCTTTCTAAGCATTTGTTTTGGTTAATAAAGTATTTAGTGCTTTTATCACATAATAATTAGAAGAAAACTAAGAGAAGTGTATTCTTTTTATACAGTCGAGTGCATTAGTATTTATTCCATGTAAGTATGTATGTAAAACCTGAATAAAAGAGAACCGTATTTAGTCTATGGTGCTCTTTTTTAATTACGTTACTTTTTATTTACGTTAAGTACTCAGTTCAATGTAAAAGAGACCAAATGCATTTGCAGAAGTGAAAAAAAAAACAGAATCAATAATAATATATGTAATATATTTATTTATCAAGAGAAGTATACAGAGTTGAAATTATACAGCACCATAATATTATTATACACAACAAATATATATATATATATATATATTTACACGGTATCGTGAAATATAATGTTTTTTTAAATATATACAGTGGAGTAACTGAGCTTCTACCCTGTATATTAATTTTATATGAATATAGTTATGCTAAAATTAAAAAAATATATATTTTACCTAACAATATACCCTTATACTGTTAAATAATAAAATGATTTAACAGTATAAGGGTATAAAAATGTGTGCTGTACTGTAAATAGATCATATTAGAAAACTTACAAAACAATCAATAATGAAAGAATTAATAATAATCTTGGAAATCGATTTACTTAAAATATTTTGTGTGACTATGATCATATAAAATAACAGCGCAAAGGAAATTATATTTAATTAAATAGTCAGTGTTTTTAGTTTACTTAAGGTATTTCACAAGCTAAAGACATTATTATTCCATAATTTTATTTTAATGTTTTTAATATATTGACCTAGTACATCACAATATAAATAATAGTAATTAGAAGTAACAATTTATCGTTTTATGGTAAGCTTTTGAGAGTAAGAAAAAATAGTTATGTCTATAAGTAATATTTTAGGTAAGATGAACAAAAATAAATTATGTTTAAACTTCACCTTAAATAATAATATTTATCATCATTAATGCTTTAGATAGGATTTTAATATATTTTTTATTTCTTAACAGCTATTGTTTTTTCTTGTATCGTTTTTGTTGCTTCATTACTTACGGTTTATATGTTTTGTGTATTAGTCTGCGTGTTTAATCATTCGATTTCTACGACTAGAATTTAATAATTTGTCTGTTAGAACAAAAACCGATATAATATTACGTTGCTCTGAAAACAGCTTCAAATGTCAGATGTTACTTTTATTATGTGACTTAGAAATATTTTTCTCAGTGGGTGATAATTACATAATTATTGTGAGATTTAGCTACTCATAGTTATATATATATAAACCGCCTGTGTATTTTTTGTAGGTTTTTCTTATGAGGAAGTAGGAAGAGAGGCGTTATAGTATAGGTATGGTTATGAAAAAAACAAACGGCGCTAGTAAAATTTGATAAGATTAAATTTTTTGAGAAGTTGCTTTTTATATGAATGTTCAAACGACATTATATTTTGTATGTAGACAAAAATAAAATATCTAAATGTATTAAGGGGTCATCTGTAAATTACGATACATGAATATTATTATTTATTGACCCCTAGCCTGTTCTTATACCACAGGCTGCATTTGTGAGAAACTTTAGAGGTTATTTTGAATTTGCACCCAGTGAAGGAACAATTAATATTAAATTGTAACATGTAACGTTATTTATGGATAGTCTGTAATAATCATATTTTTAAAATTGCTTTCTTTACGTACGAATGAAAAATTATTAAACATAAAAAATGTATAAATGAATGTAATTTTTTTCGCATGTTTCTAAGATATGTATAAGTAATTTAAGACTAAAATTACAAAGAAACTTGATCTGTGATCAAAATTATGTAAAAAATATTTTGTTTATATGTAAAAAAAAAATAGTTTCATAAACATGTAAATTGTATCTAGAAATTGTACATTCAAGAGATAATTCAGGCCATTCGTAAAAAAATTGTCAGGTTTAGGGCATTTTTTGGGTATACAAATTATTCTGTATATTTTGATATTTACTTTTTGCAGTAAAACCTCTTTTTTTCGTAAAAAGTTTGACTTTATAATAGGTAATACTATACATATTGAGCGCAAATAAATTTTGAAGACCTTATTGGGTGCTTTAGTCAAACTTTATGTCTATCTTTACAACATGCAAGTCCTTTTTTATATATTCACACTTTAATCTATATGATTATAGTCCCTCTTAAAACTTTAATGTTTCATAATAGATCTTTTTTATTCAGAATAAATTATATAAATTAATTGTCGATTCTCAAAATAGTGATGTTTGAAACATACGAATGTAGTTCCAATGAGCACTTACAAACAAAGCACATAATGACACTTAGTGGGTCCAAGATAGGCTTGCTGCAACTGTAAATATAGCAATTTGTTTATTGTACAGTGTAAAAATATTGTAAATATTGTTAAAAGTTTAAATAAAAGAACTTTCTATTTTATTCCTTATGTTTTTTTTAATATTATCATTTTCGAAAAATAATAATTTAAATCAAAGTTTGTTACAGTACATTGTTAAAGTATTGTCATACTTATCAATTGAGTGAAGAGTGTGTGAGAGTAATGAGATTTTTGACTGCGTTCTCAAATCTTAATTTGAGAACAAAGGCTAGAGAACATTCAATTCTTTTTATCACTTGATTCTGAAAAGAGAGCATATAATACAAGTTGTTTATTTCTCTATAAGAAAACCATATTTTTGCAAAGGGAATTTTGTTAATGGTCATGGAGAAGCCAACGGATGGAAGCTTCAACGATTTAATATTTTTTTTCAGAATTAAGATTTACAGCAATTCTATTTTTCCAGACCAATAAACTGTATGCTTTCTTTCATATATCACTTAAATGAAGAGGTTAATTTCATCTATACAATTGTTTTGTTGTTATGTGATTATTTCTTAATTAAGATTTAATTTTTAAAATTATAAAACAAAATATCACAATATTTAAATTTATATCAAATTAGTATGTTTTAAGCATTTTGTAAATTTGATAGAGTACAGAGTATATAATGTTCCTTGCATATAATGCAACTGTCAACTGTCAATATCATACATAAATGTCCAATATTTTTATTTTTGTGGGAAAATTGCTGCAAATAAAGATTTGTTTAAATGTATATAATCAAATGACGATTTTTTATTTAGGATTAATTCGAAACCTTTACGACACAAATAGATACATTTGTATCTTTTCTTCTGAGCGTAAAGAAATAATGACTTCTCATAAAACTTTAAGTTTGCCTAAAGAAGCTAAAAAAGTTGCTCGACCTAGTCGTAGCAAGCGAATACCTTGCACTTGTCGCCTATGCGTTCGTCATGAGGGGTACGTTTTATTTAATTTCTATAAAAGATAAATTTATTAGAAGTCAATGTATTATCAAAAGTTATATTCAATTTTAGTATTTATGCTCAGATTTACTTAACTTTATACAGTATCTTTAAAAAAACTTTAAATTGTTGCATTAAATTATTAATCGACTATTTATATTTCATTTTATATTATTAGGAACGTAATTCAAAATTTTCAGAGTCACAGTAGATGGAAAGAAACAACATATTTGTGATTATAAGAACTGCAATAAGCTATTTACTAAAACTCAACACCTTCGTAACCATATAAGATCACATTTAGGAGAAAGGCCATTTAGTTGTAATTTTTGTGATAAAAGGTAAGTTATTAATAAAGATTAGTTAGCTTATTGAAAATAGATTTTAGTTGATTTATATATATATTGATTATACATTCAATTTCCAATTGGTGGAATGATATATTATCATTATCTCACTCTGGTAACAAGACAAAATGTGGTGTTGAGTTTTAACTACCACTCAATACACATTCTCAAAAATTCCACTGTGTGTGGACTGTTTTAATATTACATTTTTACTACACTGCTATATTATGTGTGGTGTCCTGCATGGCATGACACAAAAAATAAAACAGATTCTTCTTGTTTAATGTTTAAAATATATACCATATACTTATACTAGATTCTTTCGTCATGAAGAGCTGACCAGGCACAAACGGAGTCACACCAAAGAGAAGATCTATATTTGTCCACAATGTGGTAAAGGCTTCACACGGTCAGACTACCTGACTAAACACATGGATATGCACATAAGAAGAGGGCTAGTAAGTGGAAGTCTAATAGAGATCTTTTAACAAACATTACTGTATTTAAAAGTTACATTTTTACTTAAGTATATTCAGTTATTATTAGTTTGCTATGAATAATTTTATGGACTAAGATTTCTTAATATTTAGTCTTAATACTGAATAAAGAATATTTTAATATGATTAGTTAATTATCTTTGAAGCTATTTGGGTTCCTTATAACAGAGTTTGATTCTAAACAATGATTTAATTGCTATTTGGAGTGTGGCATTAAGTTAGGATAAAAGTTACTCAACATAAAATTCCTCAAATTCATGCAAAAACATATAGGTGTTGCTTAACATTAAGCTCTCCTACCCTACTCTATATAAGGATAAAGTGTGCAACTATAAAAAAAAATATCCGTTGAAGAAATGTTTGCTGCAAGCTATGTTTAAATAATGTAATTATAACAAATGATCAATAGCACCCTTTTTTTAGGAAAATGATGAAGAGGAAAGTGGGTCTGATGATTTAAATGCAGTATATGAAGCAGATAAAGACAATCCTATGATCATTATAAGAACTCATTTGAATAAGTAAATAGGTGGACAGTAAATTTTGAATATTGACTATAAAGGGGCCATCTATAAATTATAAATTAATTATTATATTTCCAAACACAAATTGGGAAATATAATAATTAATTTATACTACTTAATTATACACCTTATGTCTAAAAATGATTAAATCTAAACAGTAGTTTCGAAGTTTCCATATTATGTTTTGAAATGATGATATGGATGAAATTTTAGACTCCTTCATACCCCGTACACAATGTGGCACTTTGTTGACCCTTTCAACCCTCTACATTTGATATAATTTATGGATGGCTTCTTATAAAAAAAATATGATGTGATATTCTTATATAAATCTTTTTAGTCAATATTTTAATTAATATTTTTATTTATTACAAATTTGCTTACACATAATTACACTTTTTGCCCATCAGGGACATTGCGTCTAAATTAGGTCATATAAACAACTCAAATATAAATGAGTTTTCTTTTTAATAAAATTATAATTTTAAATAATAAGAAATAAGTTCCTTTTTTTTTAAATTTCTTCAATCAAATTCATAACCATGTGTTGAGTGATGATTGTAATGATATATTTTTATATTTATTAGATATTTTTTTTGGTTTGTGTTGATTTAAGGCTAGTTTTGTTTTTTAATTAGTAAGTTAGTAGTTGTATATGTAGTTAGTTACTAGTTTTTTATTCAAATTACCTCTTAAAAGAAACTGTAACTGAGTTCAATGTTGATAGTAAAGAGTTAATTAGTATTTACTATTTAAATTGCATATATTTTTGTGACATTGTAAATAAGTTTGTTTATATTTTAAATAATAAAATAAAGCATAATGTGATACTACATTAAAATTGTTATACTTCTATTGCACTAAAACTATTTTAAAGGACCTTTTTTTTAATCATCATATTAGTAATCATGCTATATATAAAAATCCTTAACCTGTCGAAAAAATGGAAAATGAAATGATTAGTTGCGTTTTTAAATAAGCTAGCGTTCCTATCGCGGCTTCGCCCTTCTGTCCACTAATTAAAAATTAAAGCGTACATCTGTAGGAAGGAACATGGTTTTATAAAAATCGGTAAATAACTGTCAATAAACATGTTCATACATGTGAACTCATATCTGTATATGAGATCTGATGGATGTATGAGATGTAACATCTACACATATGATCTTACATCTACACATGTGATTTCACCATCCTCACATCTGATGTAACACCTACACATGTGATTTTACATCTACACATGTGATTTCACCATCCTCACATCTGATGTAACATCTACACATGTGATTTCACCATCCTCACATCTGTTCTAACATCAACACATGTGATCTGTAGTAAGATCATATATGACGTCCACGGAGATCTAACCTCAATATATGTCATCCACACATGTTACACATGGTCAGCACATGATCAGCACATATGTTCTACACATGTGATCTCGCATCCACTTTTGTGATATTTTTTACATTATAGTGGCTAAAATAATTATTTTACATTTTTTTGTATAAAATGTAAATGAATCAAGCCACTATAATAATGAGGCAAAGCGAGACGTTTAGTGCCACCACTCCACGTACAATACCTCCAGAATTCGGCGGAATGTGAGGAACGGAACTTAATGGGAACGGAGTGCCTAGTGCTAAATTAGATTCCATCTGCCTAACCTGCATAACGCTATAATATATATGAACACACACATATGCTTAGCTCAGCTTAGACTTCGCGAACTGTATTATGCATTCACATAATAATTTTAATAATTTTTATTCAGGCCTATAGAAAGCGGGTATATACATATAACTAGTTTTTTAATTTACTGTATAAAGCCTAGCGTGTATATTTTATTACAAATGCAACGAAGATTACAAATCAGAAGTTGGTACTAGCTACCTACTTTTAAGTATAATTATTATGATATCATTGATTTTAATTAGTCGTTTTATTTAGACCGTGGCCAGTGATCACGAAGCAGACATGGTCAGCGGGCGCATTATCGAGATGATCCATTTTAGTTCTAACTTCTAAGTAAGTAAATGTTACTTAGGTTTAGAACTAAAGTTGTATTGGTAATTTTATGCTTGTTATATTGTTAAAGTCATTTAATTAATTGTTATATTATATTTTTGTGGTTTTATGTTTTGTCAAGGGACAAAAATACATTTATTTTATTCACACATTGTTATTAATAAAAATATATGCGGCGGAAAGTGGGAAACGGAGTGTTTTAACACTAGGTCTCTCTGCCTACCCTGCTGTGTGCGGGATACAGCGTGAAACTGATTTATTTTATTTAGTAAATATAAACATTTACAGTTACATCTAGTTAGATATAACTAAGTGCGTAACAATAATGTTTTTTAATATTTTAGTCTCTACTTGTAGTTTTGACATAGGCACAGCTTCTTTAGGTAATTACTTGATTCTCATAGTTTTCAATGTTAAACATAAAATTTCTAAGTGAATATTGAATAAAATCGTAACAACATCGGGTCGACGAACGCCATTTTCCGTGTCGCCAGGCCTAATGGCCAACATTACCGCCCGTGAAATCGTGATGTCGACCGCGGCTTCTGACTACTAATACTCTATTTTTCTATTTTCCACGATGCCTCGATTATTTGTTAATGGTTTTATGTTACTTAATCATTTTTTGTGGCAGACATTCTTAGGCCGAATGGTCATCCACTTGCTTGAATAATAGATAATCGAAAATGTTGTTATAGTTGCGAATTATAATAATAATCAATATTTATCTTTATCAGTTCAGTTCTTATATAATTATAGCGTTTCACACGTGCCAATTATTTTTATGATATGTTAAAAAAATTAAAATTAAATCACCACTAATAAAAGAAGAATGAACGCGTCGTACAATTGAGGTTCCGCAAACGGCAAGCAATGAGTGTGATTTAAAATTGCACGTAGAACAGTTTATAATAAATAATACGTGTATACTCAAAAAAATTAAATAAGTTTTTAAAATTTTACTAATATTTAATTGCTTATTTATATACCTACCTTAATATATTTAAATTGAATTTAGCTAAATTGCAAATCTTATATACATATACAAGAAAATGTAATTCCGCTGGTATGTTTACAAAGAAATGTGTTCCATAGATAAATTAAACAGTATGGTGCCAGCCGATAGTGATCACAGCAAGCAGAAAGCAAGACAAAAGCTAATCGGTCCGCTGCCCCCGCTACGCCAGCCTTCTAATGAAAGATAGACGATAAATTTTAATTGCATATAACTAGCGAACTAATTATGAACATTACAGAGTATGTAAAAGTTATTATGTACGCTTTATTCATGATAAACTGAAAATATATGTAGGCATCTTTCAGTACAAGTGTGACTAAACGCGGCTGGTTGTAGGTTCGATCCCCACTCGAGGAAATGAAATATTTATTTAATTTTATATTTCCATTTCTTCGCTCTGGTGTCGAGGCAAAGCGCGACATTGAGTTTCGCACGTAGTCAGGTGGTGTGGATGATATTTTAGCTTGTACGTATTTCGAAACTATAAAGAAAATACACATACAACTATAAACAAAATTAATTGGGTACCTCATGGTAACCTAGAATTATGAAATTTGGCAGCTAGCATCTACAGGGAGTACTAGTTCAGGAAAAAAATAAATCTTATTTTGGTCAAATCCTAAAAAATAATAACCTTAAAAGGAGGCCAAAATTTAGTATTTAAGCTGCTAGTTCAAGTGAGGTATTTAAGCCTGAATTTCAGAAAAAGCTCGAGACCTCCAATTCGTGTTTAGAACCTTTGGTGGGCGAGCCCGACTCGAGCTTGTCCGGTTTTTTTAAAAAATGACAATGTCATAGATATCTAAAATTGAAAATTCGATAAAAAATTGGTATTTAAAATTCGATATTGCTAATTTAAGACGAGGTTACATTAGTAATAGATCTTTGTTTGACACCTGTTCGAAATTCGATAGGTGCACACAATCTTCAATTATATCCATATATAGTGACGTAATTTGTACCTAGTTCTAGTGCAAACGATGGTATGGTTGTAAATACAATTCCCCGTTCATTCTAGGTGAATTGTCCCGGCCCGGTTAAGTCACTGGGGTTATTAATAATATTTGGGGCCGTGAAGGAGTGGCACCAGTGTGTTACTGTAAACGCGACGATTGCTTGTTCGATTCCTAGTCGGTTGAATGAAATATTGAATATTTTCATTTCTTCGCTCTGGTAACGAGGCAAAGCGTCGCATTGACATGCTCTACTCAAAACACAATGTCTTCAAAATTCAGAGGGAAATGGGGAACGGAGTATCTTAACCCTGGCTTTCGTCTGTTTACCCTGTTAAATACGGAATGCAGGTAGACGCTAAAGAAAAATATATATTTTATTTTACTAGTATATATATTTATACCATGCGCATATTGATATGTGAGAATAAACAGAAAGTCGAATTTCACATATTACAATGTTTGTCAAATTGCTTACATACATTAATCTATAGATATAAATAAATTTGAAGGTCTGTCTGTAAAAATAATGTATTTTCAAGTGCATATAGTTATTTAAACGATACCAAAATACACTTAACAAACATTCTAGACAAATTTTGTTTTGTCTTTCTGTATTTATTTTTACATTTTTCTTTTTCTTTATATTTACTTACACTGAAAGATAGAAGGGACTATGGAGCAACATCTAGGTTACTTTTTATCTCGGGATTCTCGCGGGATCGGAGTTTGCGCATGAAAATTGCATTTGTCGTGCGCTCGCTTCTACTGACTATCTAGATCTGAAATAACTGAACATTTTTTGGTAAAAAACATATGAAATTTTGTTAAATGTAAAAACAGTGTTAAATAACCCCTCAATTTTCCCTAATTACTCGCATTTAAACATTAAAATGTTAACAAAAAATAGCGGGGGAAGTCGCACGGGGACCGCTAGTAAGAAACTCTATGAGTAAGTAAAATTTTATATTCAATATACTTTAAGATAGAAAGTTTCATCTTATATATTAGGTGATTATCCGTAAATATTAAGGTATGACTTGCGTTTTTCAAATTGGATATTAAATTAAATAAAACCACACACGATATGAAAGTCATGGACGTTTTGTAATAGAATTTTAATATAAAATTTGTATTATATTTTCACTATAATTCTACTTTTCACTATATATTATTTATTCACTATAATTCTTTCAGTTTCACGCTTTATCCTGCATATAGCAGAATAGGTCGAATGAAAGAAGTATTAAAAGACTGTTCTCTACTTTCTTGAGTGCCGAAACTTATCGCCCGTGGGAAATTATAATAACTCATTCTCCCGCGTGGGAATCGAAACCACAAGCATCGCGTTTTTCCAAACGATGGCCTCAATTCTGTGAACTATTTGAAATAATTAAAATAAAAAAAATACTGTACTGTGTACTAATGTGATTGGTTGGCGAGTCTTCGAATATTATTGCATATTTGTGATTATTAAATAATACATCAAATAATATTTTGTTAGCGTTTTAACACAAATAATCTCAAAGATGTTCTTAGGTACCTTTATCTTTTTCTATTTGATTTCAGTATATCATAAAGATGTAGAGAGTAAAGACTTAGGTGAAACCTCCCCTCACTTAAAAGGGTAAGATTGTTTAATAAAAATTACTAAGTTATAATAAGAAAGAATTAATAATCTTACAGTGCTTAATTTTGTATGTTTGCGAACTTTGTTATTACAGGCGTTCTGTGTACTTACGTACATCCAGTAGCGAAACAAAAAAACACAGTAATTATTAAAAATGTGTGAACTCAATTTGAGACGCAAATGGTATAGTTTAAGTCGAGGCAGGTGCTAGTGCGGGCACGCGGCGTCACCTGCCCGATGTCATGCACCTTACATTTTCCACAGCGGATGCGCGCGCGCCGGCGCGTGGCAGGTCGTCGGCTTTCACGCGCCAGTACTCACAAGTCCTTATACTTTTGAACTTACTTTATTAAACAATATTTCTGAGCGTGGCTTTAATAATTACTAAGTATACTTACTTGTCCATGTGAGATCGTTGACAGTGCGATGATGTAACGGCTGCTTTAGCAGTCGGACGGGGCTAGTAATGTTTTTTTTGACAAATAATAAAAACTATATTTATAAATAATTGATGTGCATAAATGTTTACTTATCATGTATTATATAAGTAAGAAATCTATTATTATGACAAATATTCAGATTAATAATAATAAACAATTTGTCATCTTACTTAAATATAGCTCTACCTACTATATGATTAGTAAAACAAAAAGTTTTATTAAATAAAATAAAAAGTTAATCCATTTTAAAAATAATTTAACAACTTAAATCACATTTTATCGATAAATTAGCACACTTTACGATATTTTGCATATCGCTGATGCCTGACTTGTAAACAACGGGACCGCACCGAGCCAAGCACGTCGGTCTCGTCAAACTGGACAAAGCTTTTATAAGAAATCATTATCGTTTAACGATTATATTTTTACAGTACAGTTCCGTTTAATAGCAGTAAAACGAATTTACTTAACTATGTCTAAAAAGTTTCTTTTTTATTTTTACGTTTTTCTATTATTTTTACAGGTGTCTTTACCAGATAAAAAAAGAAAGTTAAAGTTTTAACAGATAATTTAACTACAGTAAAGTAAATATAGCATGTTTAGATATAATTATGATACAAAACAAAAATAATGCGAGATTTGCCACTTATAACTAAAAGAAAGTAAATTATTTTTATCGCATTTAATAAGAAGGCCATGAAATATAATTAAAAAAGATGATCTTAGCCATTTATATTGCCGTCTTCCAATGATACCTTCACTCAACTACAGTGTGTATCTAAAGTAAATATAAATTTAGCTGTTATCAAATGTAACTTTTGTAAGGAATAATGGAAAATAGATTTTTGTATATAATTTATATATTCGGATAGCTCCTTTTATTTCGAGACATCAAATTTAATAATTGTAAACATCATTTAGACATATGATGTTAATTTAATATTTTTCTTTATAATCAATTTACAGGTTCAATTGAATATAAACTACAATTTTCTATACTAAAAACTAGATGTAAAAACAATCATCCCTAACAACCCTTATTTATGGAGTAGTCCAGTTACTAACCTTTGTGAGGTTGTCAACCCAGCACCTGCAGAGATCAATGGCAAACAACTATTTCTAAAATGCCAACAGAAGTTCATAATCGTTGGGCGTCACGCACGAAGCACATATTATGCACCCTCCTCCACAGATAACCTTTAGGTGCCTAATGATAATTAAAAAATACCATTCATATTCATAGAACATCCTTGTTATTTCTATATGTGTGTGTGATTTTATGGAATACTTATCGCTGAGTCTAGTTTATGTTTTTATGATAATGTAGAAACTTATTTTTTTGGTGATAGTATTATTCTTTGAAAGTTTTTATTATCGCATGTCTATTTCTACTTTTGTTTTGAAATTTAATATTTACTTAAATGAATTACACTTATTGCAGCTTATTAGAGGCGAGTCGTGGCGCAGGGGCACAAGCGTGTAAACGCGACCTGAAAACAAAAATATTCTGTCTTAATTTTTCATTTCACTAGTTTCCACGAAAAGGATTTATTTTTAAAACGTGATATAATTATAATAGTATTTACTTACTATTACTATTACTGCCGATTTTTTCGAGGCATTGCATGTTGGGGAGCGGAGCTTAACGAAAATATTAATAAATAAAAAATCATTTCCTCGAGTGGGGGTGGAAGCCACAACCGTCAATCAAACCCTTGTGCCCCTGCGCCATGACGGCCTCAAACTCATATTGTTATAGAATAAACTAGCTTTAAATAATGATGACGAATGAATAAACGTCAAGTTCACAACTTCATTACGTTTTGTAATTATTTTTATTTGAGAAAGATGGCGAGAAACATTTATTTTGTTATAGTAATAATTACTACGGAGCAGCTCTCACAGAGTAAATACGAGTATACAATAAAATACGTTGAGATAAGTAGTTTTCTGTTCAATTAACTATAATTTTTGTATATAATTATTATTTACAATATATAATAATAATTATGTTTATGTATTTTTATTATTGATTTCACCTAACATAGAGTTGATAACTAAGTGTTAGCCAATAATATGGAACTGGAGATACTTTTTATTTTGATTTTTAAATTAACAGTTTTTATTTTACCTCTAGTTATTGTTTATAGGTGTTTTATTACATAAAATCATGCTTATAGCGCGTTTGAATTTAATAGTAAACAATTTTAAATGTTTTTTTTTCTCATATAAGAAAAGCCGACGTATGAGAATTAATAAGGTAAATTTTCTAACACAATTCTATCATATTGATTATTTCTATCATAATTCTATACAGAACTGTAAATATTTTCTTTTAAATATTTTTTTCTTTAGGTTCGCGCTGTATCCCGCATATATATAGTTGTTCATCACTTTTCGTCGTCGTCGAATTTTTAAGGCACTGTGTGTTGAGTTCGGCACTTACTTTTATGATTTCATAAACTTTTATGATTTCACTCCCCAATACCAACCTAATTGTTTGTAAATAACAAGCTGAAGATTTCCACCTGCTTCTGGAAAGTGATTTGTATATGGTTATAATTTAGAAAAAAAAAACCATCTGCCGTTACCGTTTCACGGTCGGGCGACTCGTCGAACAATCAATCCGGTGATCTTAACCGGAATAATTGCCTAGTCCTGTAATCTATGCATGGATGCGTGGAAATGCCTTGCCTTGTAAGTTCTGCCCGAGAAAAACTGTCTGCGTGCATTTTATTGAAAAAATATGATTTATCGCACATTAACTATCTATATTACGTTTTCTATATAAGTGTATGGTGTTTTTTTAAGGTTTTTGCTTCGTGCTCTATCACTAAATCTTGAAAAGGGAGTATTGTTTATGTAATTGTTTAGATGCAAGAACAACATGTTGAAGGGTGGAAGAACTTGGTGGTGGAATGACCTATATGTGTCTATCTACCTAAAAATATAATTCTCACAGTGACTCTACCGCCAATACAATAATATATATATATTTAAATACAAATCTAATTGATTTTTAAATAGCAAATACCTAATAGCTGGCTGATAATATAAATCACGGAGCTAAAGTTCGCAAAAACAAAGTGTGAAGTTCCATCAACTGTAAGAAACAGACAACAATAGTTTTATTAAACACTGTAACGACCAACGCGCATTGACAAAGCCGAAGACTATAATGTTGCCATTTCACGGCCCGTCTCTGTTTTTGCAGGTTACAACAGAAGTGTTTCAGAGTCCACGTAGTCCAACGTGATTGAACGTAATATTTTCCAGTTTTCATAATGAATAAGTACTCGTATAGCCCGACATCGGCGTATTCGGTACGGTCAACAACCGACGCCGTCATGGGCGACCGAGTGCCGCTCTCGAATGCGCTTTACCTACTGTTCATCGAAACTTTAGGTTTATAAATAATCTACGTTTTTGATGGTAACGAGGTGAATGTCTTCATTTCATTTTTTTTTCTTTTCTCAAGCTCTGAATGTGCTTGTGGATGGATATGCAAGAGCTAATAATTACCTATTTGTCTTTTAAGTTGATCAAGATTTTATTTATATTCGCTATCATCAAAAATCGTATATTTATTGTAGAAAGGTATATTTTATAGATCCACTATTGTGTTTAATTAATTTAAGCTTTCCTTATTTAATTAAATTAAATTAATTTCACTTTAATGTCACGATTTGGTTTTACAGTTTAGAATAAAAATCTTTCTTAAAAAACGTGACCATGAACATTCAATTAAATAATAATCAAAAAATAGTTTGTAAAATGCTTTCAGCTTATTTTGATCTAATACAAGTTTTTTAAATTATTAATGATGCCATACAACATGGCGCGATGACCACAATCCAGTAAAAGGCTAAATGTTAGAAACCGCACAATAACCATTAGGCAGAAAGAAGTATTTAAGTTGTTCGGTGGGCGTGAAGCCCTACATCGCTGGTTTGATGATCTTAATGTTCTCACTTATCTGATGGACAAGATCTTTACACTGTATATTATGCGAAAGTTATTTTGTTTTGTACCTCTGCATATAATATTTAAATTGCTTTAATTTTTATACTGACGGACTGTTAAAAACAGAAGCATACAGCTTCTGGTTTTTTTTTTAAATTTGATAATATTATAAAGCCTTTTTCGATTTTTTTTAATTAATGAAAAAAAAAACAATTATAATATAAAAAAGAAAATTAAATGTATCTATATAAATATAAGATTTTTACTAGAGTATGTCTAGAATTTATAATGCACAACTTATGATCTTAAAGTAAAGACGTTGTAAGAAATAAAACTATAAATAAATGAATCATTCCATAATTCAACTTAAGTAAATTAGTATTAAATGTAACATCAAGTTTATTAACAGCTATATCGTTACTTTAATCGTTTTAGTGCTATATTTTAAGCCTACGTCATTTATACTAATGACAGCCATGTTTGATTAACCAAGTCGTAAACAACCTCCAGCAAACCAATATCCTGAGGTTTACGAACGGACGACCGAATTAAATTAAATTGATGTTTGAGTGTAAAGCTGTAATGAAAATTATTTTATTAATTTTCATTTGAGAGTAATTTACACACCGTTACGGATATGGAAGGGGTAATAAATAAATATTAATAATCTGTGCACGGAGGTTGCAATATCAAAAAAATCTGATTTATGCGTGTGAATGACACCTTTAAATTTTAAGTCCTGGGACTACTTTTTAGTTCTGGGAAATTAGTATAAGCCATAATATCTATTTTCATAATTCCTTTACAAAATTTTTAAGTTGTGGAAGAAATGTAAAAAAGGTCCACCTTCCATTATCTACGTAGTATATTGATATACACATACATACTCGTAAACACACATACACACACGTGCACATTAGTTTAACTGATTTCCATAATTATTATGCACTTCCAAAATTATCTAAATGTTTTATATCTTTTAAATTTGATAAGAGTTTAATTATTTTGTGTAACAGTTTAACTCATAAATAGAATAATTATTAGCAAGACTGTTTAAGGAGGCAATTAGTGTTTATTTAATATTAATATAAAATCGCTACACTATAAATATATAAGTATTTAAATATATAACACTTTTTTTCTATTCAGTAACACTCGGTATTATATTAATTTTTGTTGGCAGTCAGAGAGTATTGTGGTTATTTACAGGCATTGTTGGTTCACAAGCCTATATAATAATAAAATCTATTTTCATCATCATCTACATTAAATATACACAGCATTATTCGCAAGTATGAAGCTACTAAAATTAAAATTAAATATCACCGCCGCTAGAAAGGCAATATAAAATGTTTTCAAACCGAGATTATCCCGATTCGCTACGATCAAAGGTGCAATACAGTGCACCACACGGTTTGGACCAGAACTGGTGTATTATAGTCCTTGTTATGATTGGGATAGGGCTTTTTACTTGCACTGCCGGGTGTACAAACTGTTCTGATCATAGAATCAATTCGTCGCGAAGTCGTCGCGCCGCTGCGAGTTCGTTCAACTCGATGATGCCTAGGTTTTTTGTTTCAACGCCTCATGAAGGCTGTTGAGTCAATATTTTGAAGATTCTTATCGCCCTTGTGCAATGGTTGTTCTAATGGAATCCAATTGAGTGCTCGTCTTACCTGTTAACATCTTGGGTTAATTTTTTTATGATTAGGTATCTATAATGGAAAATATTTCGACCCACATTGATATGAGATATGCCTACGTACTCGTATCTATTTTATAATGTAGATCTTATGATTAAATTACTTATGTCTTCACACCTTCTTATACTTTTACTCATAACGTTATAAATGTAAAATATATATATATACAATTTATTTTGTTATTTTCTCGTCAATAAAATCAAAAATCTCTTGAACAATACATGCCATTTCAAAACAAATTAGAATAGCAATCGTTGCAACTAGTTTCATATTAGCTCATATTATTCCAATTATTACATTATAACCATACAAAAGTGATGTACCTACGTAATGCAGTTACTGTATAATAATGACATCACTATCGACATTATTGATGACAGCACATCATTATTACATCACTAAAGGCAGAATGTGTCACGGCATGTGCCAGGTGATATATGAGTGAAGAACCTCCATTACATCGGAAACGGAATGCCGATACTTTATATTGATGGATGAATGTAACTTGGTAGCGATTGGTCAGCTTCATTTATAACGTCCACACATACTAGATCGCACCTGAAGCCTATAGGAATAAAGGAAAGTATTAAGGTAACAAGGTTAAGCTACTTATAAATATTTTTTGTTTAATATCGACCTGAAAGTGAAGCAGTTTATGTATCAACTAACGCAATGATTGTGGGTTCAAATTTTTTATAGGGGTATCGATTGTATCTAAAAATTTTATAATGTCCCAAATCGGGCGGAAACATTTTGTTACAACTTTTAATTCTTACGTCTTATGTTAATTATTAACATAAATTGTAATTAATGATCTTGGACAACAAATAACAGTACTGTTTCTAGGGATTCGCACTTCAAAAGAAAAAATGGATCCTTATAAGATGACTTCGTTTGTCCGTCTGTCAGATAATTCGTCTGTGTGAACTTATCAAGCTGAATATAATATCAAATGGCTTACCATTTGATATTATACGATCATTTGATATTATATATTAGTAGACCTTAGTCTATAGTCCTTTGAAGAACAAAAAAATCTAGTGCCTAAGTTAACGCAATCAAATAACATTGGCTCATGCTCATGTTGCACATGCTCTGTTTTTACAAACTCGCTGTTATAAGTTGTACCTACAATCCTGAAATTGTTACCAAATTGTATCTCGCGCTCGAACTTGTCATTAATGTAGAAATAATGAATGAATGAGTGACATATTGACGCACTGTTTTCTCCGCTTACCCCGCTAAGAATAATGTGGGAGTATAAAAAAGTCCTAGTCCTTTCCGCATTATCAAGTAATGGTGACATCACTATTTACATTATTGATGACCGCACATCACTATCTAAACGGAATGTGTCACGGCGTGTGCCGGACAGTGATCCTTGAGTGATGTGCCGCCGATGTATTGGAAACTGGGAATGAACTGATTGTAGATTAAAGTGATGGATGAATGCAACCTGGTAGCCATTGATCCTTTTATTAAAATGTATACGGATATAATAGTGTCGTGCACCTGTGGTTCTTAATGAATTATTTAATGTATTGTTTTCTATATGGATTTAATTGTTTTAATTTGTGTTTTTAAGATAAACACTGTTTCCTGCAAGCGTGGTATAAAAAAATGATATAAATATACTGAGCAAACTAAAAAATTTTTATATTTAGCATTTAATAAATTACAGTAAATTAAGCTCTCTGTACCTAAAAGTGGGATACTATAAACTTTTAGTCATTATAAGTCCGCGTGATATAAATAATTATATCCTACGGATATCGTACCTATAACTTTTATAAATATAAATATTAAATAAATCTTTATTAGGGCGATCTGGGGAATATAATAAGCGGAATATTCTGCTATCATTTTAACAATTTTATCTATATTTCTTTTTCAATCCATAAAGTTGCAAACAATAGGTAGCTCTTATAAGAAATTGCAAATCTAAGCTCTACCTCATAGCCGTGTGAAAATCTTGGTAATCGCTTATCAGGGTCTCGTCAGAGTAGCACAGTGACAGTGTCCACGAGATGAGTTTTGAGATTGGTTTACGTGCTCGCCGTTTGATCGGTGAAATTTATTTTCTTATCAATGAAATATTAGAGATCTGTGGAAGCTGGCAAAAGTCGTACAATTTATGTTCGCGTGACTTCAAATTATATATACCTACATTAAAGTAACCTCGTAATTTATCATGATTTCTTGAAATGGTTATATTCACTTTTCATAATTTATGTTTTTTTTTATTTTTCTAAAATACATAATAAGAATATACTTTTATTAAATAAGCGAATCAATTTTACATTTTTAAATATAAATTATTATAAAAAAGATACATTTAAAAATATAAAAAACCACTCTTCCGAGGGCGGGACAAGGGTCCAAGCCATCGGTGGCTAGGGCTCCAGAGAGAGGAACCTCCGCACAATACGTGCCGTCTCAAGTAATACTGCCTTCTGTATCCGGTTCTTGATCCAACAGCTAAGCGATAGCCTCTTAAGGTGTTGGTCGAGGCTTTTCGCTATTAAACCGTTAACCGAAACCACTATCGGCACAATGATAGTCGCATTGACATCCCACATGGCGGTAATCTCATGGGCTAGGTCCAAATATTTAGATTGTTTTTCTTTTTCGGCCTTCACGAGATTTTCATCATGTGGGATAGTAACGTCAACAATTACTGCGCGGCGCGCCGCTCGGTCTACTAGTACTATATCAGGTCTATTGGCAACAATATACCTGTCAGTAATAATAGACCGATCCCAGTAGAGCAAAGCACAGCTATTTTCAAGAACAGACATGGGATTGTACCTGTAGTAAGGCACCTCCAATTCTACAAGGCCATATTGAAGAGCAAGTTGCTGGTGTATTATCTTGGCTACTTGATTGTGTCTATGCAAATACTCGCCATTAGCAAGATGAGAACAACCAGAGACAATATGTCTGAGGGACTCCCCAGGTCGATGACACGCCCGGCAGATGTCGATAGTGCCATCTTTCATAATATGTCTCTGGTAGTTCCGTGTCTTGATAACTTCGTCCATAATTGCACAGACAAAACCTTCAGTTTCTCCGAAAAGATCCCCGAACTGTAACCAAGATAATGATGAAACAGTATCCACGTCCTGGCCCACTAGGGCTCTATGGAATCTACCATGCAGCTCCTTGCTCTTCCATACAGCCATGCGATCAGAAGTAGTAAGTACTACAGGCCGACGCCAGTTCTCTTTGCCCAAGGAAAGAGGAGTAAGGCCTTTGTCAACTGTTACCACATCCTTGTGCATATCCACGTCAATCTTGAGAAAATATTCTCTAAGACTGCATACCTCGTGGTTATGGAGGTTCTTGACATTCAAAAAGCCACGACCTCCACACTTACGCGGGATATACAGTCTCATTACAGACGAACGCGGATGGTGCATTCGGTATGTCGTCAACAATTTACGTATTTGGCGATCTACGGAGTCTAACTCAGTCTGTGTCCATCTTACAATGCCAAAAGTATAGGCTAAAAGCGGCATAACCCAGCCGTTGAAAGCACGCACCTTGTTGCCACCAGATAAAAGGCTGCCAAGCACTTTTTTCAGGCGGCTAAAGAAACGCTCCTTCACCAATTGCTTTATGCTCCGCTCATCAATACCCAATGCTTCAGACATTCCAAGATATTTATAAGTCTCACCTTCACCAAGAGTTCTGAAGGAAACAGAATCTGAAATGCAAATATTATCAGATCTGATCACACTCCCCCGCACTACATGCATGCTAGCACATTTATCGACGCCAAATTCCATTCCTATATCACTACTAAAGGTTTGAGTTACCTTTAGTAGCCGCATAAGATCAGAACGTTTTGACGCAAATAATTTCAGATCATCCATGTACAGCAAGTGAGATATGACCTTACCCCCCCGGCGAAGACGAAAGCCTAAACCTGAATCCTCTAACAAAGTGCTAAGAGGATTCAGAGCTAGGCAAAACCATAAAGGACTCAGACTGTCACCCTGAAATATACCCCTCTTTATCCTTATCGGTTCAGACGTTGCAGGAATATCACACTCCCCTAGATGACGAAGGACAGTGACCCATTGTCCCATACAAGCCTCCAAAAATGATCTCAAAGTAATATCAATCTTATATAACTCCAAGACCTTCAAGAGCCAAGTATGTGGCACTGAATCATATGCCTTCTTATAGTCTATCCAAGCAGTAGTGAGATTTTTCCTGTTCCGCCTTACCTGTTGGCTTATAGTTGTGTCAATGAGAAGAAGTTCCTTTGTACCACGGCCACCAGCCTTACATCCATTCTGAGTCGGTGCCAAAATTTTGTTACGAACAATATGTCCTGTGATTTTTTTATTCAGAATAGATGTAAGGAGCTTATAGATGGTAGGTAAGCATGTTATTGGGCGATAGTTTTTAGGCTCCGTGGTACATCCGGATTTGTATGACAGGAATGTCACACCTGTTGTCAGAAATGTTGGTAACGATCCAGAGTCAAGGGCATCCTGGAATTGTGTTGCGAAAACGGAATGTGAACTGCGAAACCACTTCAGCCAGAAATTATGCAACCCATCTAGCCCGGAAGGTGCCAAATCTAATAAGATATTATTAGTTATTTAAATTAGTAGATCTAAGTGTTGTATTAGTGTTGTTGTATTTTATAATGTCAAATCTTTATCGAAAAATGTCCAATTTAAAAGTTTTCGTTTATATATATTACGATTAGACTTAAAACTCTCCGTTTTTAGGGTTCCATACACTTTAAGGAAAAAAGGAACCCATATAAGATCACTTTGTTGTTTGTCTGTCTGTCAAGAGCCTTTATCTCAGATACGCTTGGAGATATCGAGTTGAAATAACCGTATTTCTACGGCCCCATGGTTTCCTGAAAAAAATCGTATTTCTACATTTACTTAAAAAAAATATATAACCGTCTATCAATATATTCCCTCACAATGAAGGGAATAAAAAATAGATTGATGAAATTTGTTCAGGAAAAATTTGGTGTTAAAGTGAGGTATCTGATAAAAGGGCTCTGGCTAAGCTAACCTTAAATTAAAACTATTCGTTTCACCTTTTCGTTTGAATGCGATCAGTTGCGTGTGGGATGGCGGAACTCAACATCGTGCCTTTGCGGTACCAAAGTCACAGCTCTAAAATGTTCTATGGTTGATCTGAAATAAGAAAAAAAAATCTGTTTGTTCTCGTAAACAGGAGTCGTGCTTGCAATTTTCACATTTATAGTCTCGATTTCTGGGCTGAGCTTTAAGTTTTTTTCCATTCATACTTATATTTTTAATTATAAAATAAAAGCAAATAGGTTATAAAATAAAATAAAATAAAAGCGTTTCAAATAAGTAAATTAATATAACTTTACATATAAACACAATTAATGTAAATATTTATCACAAACTAAAAGCAACAAGTTTTGTATAAGAAAATGAATATTTTACGTTCTTCACATAGAACGTAGAGATAAAATAATATAAATTTCCAACAATTTATGGTACATTGCCAATACTTTGTTCAGTTATCTTGGAACACTATTATTTGATGGGAGATTCTCGCTACCTCATCTCTGATAACGTCGACAGATTCCTAAAGCGATTGCCTCAGCTGTGTTTAAGCAGGGTTGCCGTATAGAAGGAATTACGATATTTTAAAAATGTTAACAAATATATTTTTTAAATAAAATATTCATATATTTAATTTTTATGTATTTTATATACCTTCTTAAAACATCCTGGAAATGTACCTAAATTAAAACATTTTTTCTAATAAAATATTTGATGAATCAATAATTTTATTTCTTGTCATTATCAATTAAAAATCCTAAAAACAAAATATATGCAAAGACTACTCGTACTTAATTTTATAGAGTTTATTTTGCAAATTACCAATAACCGACTGAATAATTGCAATAATTATGCTTAAAATCAATATAGTCATTTTTTATTGGAATTTGTGTAAAATTGTCGTAAGCGCAAAAACTGCTGACTTGATGACCGATTTTTTGTTCCCACGCCGTTGCAATAGTTAACCGAAAAACTCATTACACAAGTGATTTAGGTGTTAACAGTAAGATTACTTTCTTATTTAATGGATAGTAAAAAAGCATTGAATGTTTTTTGGAGAGGCCAATTTAAGTTGTGTTTTGGTAGTGATGTAAGTTTGATGTTCGGTAACTAACAAAGAAAGAATTATCCGTTACGGCCAATTTTTTTATTTGTGTCAAGTAGTTATCAAACGTCTTAGTCTTAAATATGTGTGCTTGCCACTATTTTAGAACCTTATTTAAAAAAAAACAGGAAAATTAGCTTAAAAGCTAAACCTTTAGAGCATTTATAAATCGAGTATATTATTAGAAATCATCATTTGGAAAATATTAAAGATCTATGTTTTATACATTATTTTTGCATAAAGACAGTCTAAAGAGACTCTTATATTCATAATGAAAGATAGAGTCGCTACCGCTTGCATACAGCTACAGCCCTGTGAATAACAAACGATTGTCACAGTCCAAGCGACGTGGTGCGTAGATGACATTCTTGAGGTGTTTTTTGGTCGAGTTTGAGCGGAACGGATGCAAGGTATTCCCATCTGTAGCGTTCGGGAACTAATGAACTAGAGAAGGCATCTGAATGAACGCTCGTGCTAGTGCCGTGCCGAGTGCCGGTCAATGGATGGTGTGGTATTTTAATTTCTATATAATCTGTATCGTTTCCGCCTTCAACAAAACGTGAAAATATTGTTTTGCTTTTGTTAAGCCTGAGATATCTTTCATTTTGATTTATTATATTTTAAATTTAATATTTTTTTGAGTTTTTCCCAATTTCATAATCTCATGTGGTTTGCTACTTTCTCGATATAAAAAAAGAATACTAAAAACGTTTTCGCAGTTCAAGAAGTAAAAAAGCACGAGCGCGCATATTTAGTATACATTTTTAAAAGTTAGAGGACTGTCAAGTTGTTCACATTCAAACTTAAGAATCCGGGTTGTGCGGCTTAGAAATATTACTCTTTCTGTTCCAAATATTTGTCGTACCGTGGGAAGGGCCAGACCTGTCTTTTCAGAGCAATTAAAGCTGCTGTTAATTTTATTTCATTGTTAACACGCTTTTATACCACGCTTCATTCATTTTAAATTATATTTTTAGTTGCTCATTACTGTGAAACGTGGTATTATCATACAGTACATTAAGTATATTATAGAGGGAAATAGGCCCTATTTTAAATAATAATTTAATATAACAAGCATTTTCTTACTAGTGTCTAGTACTTATAAGACACTTTTAAAAAAGATATTGCGAATGATTAGATTATTAGGCGACAGTTTTATATAATTTTCCTGATCTACGTTTTTCCGTTCAGCCCAGCTCTAGTCTATATTTCTTTTATATAGATTAAATCGATGTCATGTAAGATTTACTCGTAAATTGTCTCTCGGTGCACTGACCGCACGATTTTCTCTTTTGCGCCATATTTGACGGTTAAAAGATTTCGGCACGGATTCGTAACTTAATCCGATTTCAATTCGTGATGCCATTTTCATGCTCGTTTCAATCACTTTGTTTCGACGGTAATTGGTTAGATGGATCTTTCAATTACTTTACATACCTATCTGATCTATGCTTTTGAGTTTTTATCTCACCTGTAAAAATTTTAATACTTAAAATGGTTTTTTTTTAATTTTTTCCTAGTTAATTAGACCTTTATTTGCAACATGTGTCTTTTTAATGACAGTTAAACATAAATTGACAACTCTGAGAGTAGCTGTGAGACTCATAGTTTAAATGTGAAAGTAGGATACTTCTATGTCCGACTGTCTCATACAATTATTACCCTTATACAACTAAACAACTAAATCAATTTTGATGTAGTTTATTATGGGGAAAGTTTAAGGGTTACATAAGGACATATTACGTGTTTATATTGTACATAGCCATATTACACATATACACCCATAGACACAATAGTACAGCCATAATAGATAAGGTGGTGGAAAGTCACTTGCGATGGAACGGGCACGTGGTGGGAAGAGACGCATGTAACGCCGTAAGAAACGCCCTGGCTATCCGGATCCCAAAAAAAAGGCTAGAGGAAGAGCGCAGGACACGTGGTAGACAATCGTCGCTAAAGGTCTGGCGCGGGCAAAATGAGATATAGGGACAATTCAAGATCGTCTGACTTTGGCCTACCCCAAATAAGGCACGGAAGAACGAGAAGATATTTGCAGACAAAACCTACTTCCTTTCTTAGTTCTAAAGAAAATTTTAGCGCGAGATATTAAAGTAGTACTAAATTCTCTTCTTTAAACATAGAACTTTAAAAAAACCAGATAAAATATTACATAGTAATTTTGTTTTATTATAACCATGCTGTGTGAAATAGTCGCTTTAAAATATCCGTAGGTATAAACTAGAGCTATATTACTTTGGTTCAACGAACCGTTTCACATCAAAATTACGTTGAAATATGACATTCTCAGTTAAATTCGAGTTTAGCTGTAATGAGTTCAGAAACATAAAATTATTCAGAGCGCGACTTGGTTTCTTCCTTTCTTTGTTTTGATTTAAAAAAAAAACAAAGGTTTGAAATTATTATACTGATGGCTTTAATGATCATTGTATTTATTTTATTTATTTTTTTACATGAATCTTTTGCATGATTTCGCGTGCAAGCTAAAATACTTATAGTTTATTCACAAAAGAAAGTAATTTCTAAAATATTTTAATTTTTTTTTGAAAATGTCTAGAAATGGCTTTTTTTGTTTTTGTTGCATTTAATACTATAATACAAATATTATATAGAAATAATAATATTATGAATAATTATATATGGCAACACTTCCTCATTAACTTAAACTAATAATAATTTGAAATAACAGATCAATTATCGTATCTAGGCTTTGCTATTGCAAAAAGTGTAATTTCCGATGATTTTAGAAAATGATTCAGACTAGTTTTTTATGTTAGGAAGTATGGAAACGGAAATGAATAATCACATCCTTTTTAATTTAAAAATATTATCTTCTCAAAAGCTTAGTTTAGAAATGTGAAGTCATTCTACAATTAATATCTCTAAGCTGGAATGGCGGTAGTATTTCACAATGCATTGTATTATATTGGATGTTCCATTATTTTTATAAAAACAAAGTGAACGATGCCATACCATATGAAATAGACTATTTATACCCTTCCATAATTAAGATTTACAAGCATTACCATCATAGTGTAGAACCTGCCTATTACGATCAAGCCTAATACGTTTTCCCGAATAATATGCCATTTTATGTAAGTTTTTTGTGCAGAAGCTATATACAGATAGCGAAATTGAATATGACACTGTAATTCCAATACTTTGGTAAATATATATATACCAAACAATATTAAATAGTATTTCAATTGATTATACGTATAATCGCAAAAGCTCTAAGTAGAAACTGTATTACTTATATCATATTATAAATCTTGTAATTTAAACAGCACCTACGTCAGTGGGTCAATAATTTCTGAAGACGCGTCGAGGTGCCGTTTTTTAATAAAATAAAACGTTATCTACTTACGAGTATTGGTTGACTTGCAACTTTCCGGCCGGCACTAAGCAATGTAACGGATCACATATTACTATGAAAGCTAGTGATATATTACTAAATTAGGAAAATATACAATTTTATTTAATAATTGTGGAAGAAGTAAAGTTGATGTATGGAAAATAAAATAACAAAATAAAGATAATTTAACACATTAAATTCGAGCTCTCCTATAGGTATGTACGAGTATGTACATACCTGTTTTTAAAATTGATGCTTACGATGTTTTTACGTTTTCTATAATTACAAGATCTTAATGTCATTATTTAAAGTATTATTATAATTTTATAATAATTATACGAATTTACAGGACCAATGTCAAAATATATTATTAAAATTTAAATGTAGCGCTGAGCCATTTAAACATTTTTATCGGAAGATAAGGAAAAGTTCCTCAGATAAAGTCAGTTCTTGTGTGATAATTATCTCCTTTAATTAATAAAGCCTAATTATATTCATTAGAGAATTTATTTAAGAATGGCTGGAGGTAGTAATAAATATTTTTTGTGTTTGTGTAGAGTAACCAAAGTTATCTATGTCATTTATATTCAATAATACTTTTTAGAAGTATAATTAATACAAATTTATACACAATATTATCGATTTATTAAAATAAATATGTAGTAATAGCGCAAATAATTGCGTTAGTTTACTTCATCTATCAGCCTTTTAAGGTCCACTGCTGGACATAGGCCTCCCCCAATGATCGCCACTCCGTCCGGTCTTGCGCCCTTTGAATCCAGCGGGTCCCCGATGTCTTCTTAAGGTCGTCGGTCCACCTGGTTGGAGGGCGGCCTGTTAGTTTACTTACACTATATAATTGTAACGTAAGCAGAAAGCTCGAAAATATACATTAATTGGTAAATTTCTTTGTCTTTTGAACCAAGTTTCAGTGATTTTTTTCTTTCGATATATAGATCGAAAAAAATGTTTTAAAGTCAAACTTTTTATATAGATTTATAATTTTCTTTTGGGTGTACATATGAATGTGTTTACCGGTGAAAAAACTTTATAGTTCTACGAATACGACAAATATGTATTTTCTGTTATTGTAGAGTTTAGTTTTGAGTAATAAAACAAATAAAATATCCTATGTTTGCTTAAATTATATGAACCCTACAGTCCTTGGACGCCATAGCGCACTATACATTTACTTGAGTAATTAAGCTTGCTCGGGGCCCGTGAAAAGCTCTGGTCAGTCACCGCGTCAAATGATTTATTGCTACACATTGTAGCGGACTGACTGTCTTAGCTTTTTATTAAATATTTAAGTCAGCAAACTGAGTTTTATGAAGGAAGTGTTTGAAATTATTTCAATATCTCTTTTCTTTTTCGATACTGTAGTGGCGCAGGCCTACAAGGATCCATAACGCGACGGTTGATGGTTTGATCCCCACTCGAGGGAATGAATTATTGTTTTCTAATATTTTCATTTCTTCACCACTCAACACGTATCGAAAAATTTCAGCGGAAAGTGAGGAACGAGTGTCGTAACACCACATTCCCTCCGACTATCCTGCTATATGCGGGATACAGCGTGAAGCTGATTTATGACTTATTTTTTATTTATCAAGATTAAGAAATGGCTCGACTGTTTTGGTTCCATAGAGCTCTGTAGGTACTATTTAAGTAATTAAGGTAGCTCGAGGCCCGTGAAAAACTCGGTCAGTCACCGCTACAAATGAATAATTGTTGTACTTTGTATCAGAGACAAGAGCACGATGTTACCAAATAATTACATTGTAGGTATCAAAGTATATTTATTATATTACTTTATGAAATTAATTTTGATTAATGTAATATATTAAGATTAAATCCGTTGTTCATCTTATCACTGGATTTTTCATCCGCCCTCGCTCTGTTTTTATGAATTAGATTTTTTACATAAAATAAACTATTAATGTTGACACCATTTATGTAATAATTTCGACACATAGTAGGCAGAGAGGACCTAGGAACCTAGTGTTAAGATACTCCGTTTCCATTAACTCATGAATCATTGAAATTATTAAATATTTCATTTCCTCGACTGGGAATCAAACCCCCTTCGCCTCAACTCGACTGAGAGCTTATCTTTGATATATCTATTTGTGAATATAAATAAAACATTTAATTATAAACAGAAGGTGTCGAACGATAATATTTTATCTAGGAATTTCTTTTAAACATCAGTTATTACTGTAAGTAAACTCTGTCATTATAAAATATCCGAGTAAAAAGTGACGGCGTCAATAATTGAAGAATGCAAATAGCTTGTGCATATATTCCGGTTCGAGGATTGAATCATTATTATAGTTCAAGCGTCCGTCTGTCCGCCGCGTACTGCGCGTGCGATGTCTTTCAGAAATTACTCATAACATGTTGCATAGCTTTGTCGTTTGTAGAGCTCGCCTTTGCTGTGTTTCTATATAATAGTTTAAAGTGTTAATAATAGAACTTAGAAATATTAATATATTGAAGAGAGAAAACTTTAATATTAGGGAGAGCATCTGGTAGTAAATCCTCACTCGGAAGAATTAATATATTTACACAATTTTAGACAAAGCGTGGTATCGATTTTCGCGAATCTACAAGTAATGTTTCGAATTTCGAAAAGTAAGCGTAAACGAGTGTCTTATAGAGAAATGTATTTATGTATTAATGCCTAAATTAATATTTTAATTTTTTAAATATGAAAACGAATATGTTACATAATCGAAATAACGGAACACCAAACTGTAAAAAAAAGGTAAATAAAAAAAGGTTTTCCCTACCTTGTTTTTATTCGCGTTTGGAAAAAGCGTGAAGATGCGTATAATTTCAATAAATTCAGTATAACATTATCGAGCTTGGGACATATATTGTAATTGCCCAAAATGCAATTAAATGCCATATTTAGTTCGTTGTATGAAATTCTAATATATTCATAGAAAAAAAACTCATTCCATACATATACATGTCTATATGCATGTATGTATGTTTATAAACGCGATAATAGTACAGTTGCAACATGTCTTCTCTACGTAATATTAGGTGTGATTTAAAATATAGATACTTAGGTAAAAAAGAAAAAAACTTAAAAAAATGGCACGGGCACCTGTGAGCCACAGGCTCAGGTTGTTTTTCCTAATGAAAAATAGACATACTTAGGTATAAATTTGGGTTAAATTTTGGGCTTATAGTTCAACATAATGATTTTGTTATTCTTTCTGCTTATATAGTGAATACGTTACAAAAACAATAGGTAAGTATTGTAAAATTCAAATGAAAATAACATGAACGCTTTAAAAGAATATAATGGTCGCTTGAAACAGAGGCAGTTAAAACCGTTTGGTGAACACCGTGTGATAAATTAGCGATAAGTGAAAATATTGTTAGTGTTAAAGAAAAATACGATAAAGAAACAACATGGAGAGTAATGTGAATGTCTAGATATTTTTATTCCTAGATATTTGGTTTAGCATCTTAACCTATAAACCTGGCAAATTCAATTTCCTTACAAATATATGAGATACTAGAGGACGCGCGCAGCTTCGCTTCCTATTTAAGGGTGAATTCTAATAACCCATGAAACAAGTGTTCAATGAAATATTTTTAAGTCTAAATTTCAAATTTTATAAAAATCGGTGGCGATTTAAATTTTTTTCCATACAAACTTTGAACCCCTATTTCACCCCTTTAGGGTTAAAATTTTTCAAAATCCCTTCTTAGTGGATGTTCAGAATACGAAAGTAAACATTTGTCGAAATTTCACGTTTCTACCATCAGTGGTTACGGCTGTGCGTGAGTCCTCAGTCAGTGATGACAAGTCCTTTTATATATATATAGATTACGTGTTGAGTAGAGGAACTGAACGCCTTGCTTTGTGTAACGCAGATAATTAATAAAAGAATGGCCTAATTTTTTATTTATTATAACTTTATTTTAAATAATAACTGTGTTTTCATTTTGTATAGACAGCTGTTTGTAAAACTGTAAATTTATAAGTTTGAAGGCTTTCAATCGGAACACTAAGAAAATTACACTAATAAGGCAATTAAAATAGAGCTATTAGTGCATCCAGCGGATACTAGAAATAAAGTCCCGGCTGAGATTTATAACAGTAATTTTGTCTGTCCGTCATATCTAATGCGAGGTTTGTGATTACATACATTGTTTTGTTAACGGTACACAAAACGTTAGCTTCTGTATATTTTTTTTGTATTGTATGTATTTTTTTGTATTGTAATTTCCCCCATAATATAATATATAGTGATATATATATAAATGTTTTTTTTTAATATTATAAATATAAAATGACCTTTCTCGTGAAATTTATAATAATCAAGATTTACAGTTAATTACGATCAACATCAGTTTTTTAAATGTTTACTAAACATAATACACATATAAATATTTATGATATTTTTTTTCTGTGCTCCATAAGGTTAAGAAAACCGTTAAATATCATAATATACTAAAGATCCACACGTAGCATTTAACACTTTTTTATATATGAAAAAAAAAAACATCATAAAAGCCCTTATACGTTGTTAAAATAATTGCTATAAAAAGAACACCTATTATAACAATGCCATTTATCAATAGAAAACACATAAACGCTAAAAATATAGTTCTAAAAGATAGATAGTCGGCTTCTACGAACACCCTGTATCCATTATAGATAAATCGATGGTAAAAAGTGAAAAGACAGCAATAAAATGTATTTATGCCAGGCATCTGTCCCCGCAGCTGCTGGTGCACGCGCCTTAGTTAGAGGTGCTCGCGAAATTATATACACTCGTAGTATACTAATAATGTAACATGACGTTAGCATTCTTTGAATATTTGTAATATCTAACTATATTTGCATAGGTTCTTAGTTTTTATTTGAGGTAAAATAAATAACCTTTAAGGATAGAGCTTCACGCTGTATCCCGCACACCGCAGGTTTGGCAGAGGGAACCTAGTGTTAAGACACTCCATTTCCCGCTTTCTGCAGAATGCTGGAGGCAACGTCGCGCTTTGCCTCGACACCAGAGCGAAGAAATGGAAATATAAACGTATATAAATATTTAACTTTAACTATAAGGATAGAGCGTTAGTGATTAAAATTACTATTCACAAATTAAAAATTATATTCTGTTTAAATTCTTAATTTAAATTTAACATTGTAGACGTAGACTTTACATTTTATATCTCTATTCACAGATAATATATATATTTTTTATTTTTCTTATCTACATATAATACATACAACATAAACAATATTAGAAAATTTATATTAATATATAATTTAAATATAATTTAAATTAAATACAAAATATTAAAACTAGTTAGCAGCAATGACATTGCACTCAACATGTAATTAGTATGACTGGACGTTCTTAGTACTTAAGTCGGTTAGGTCTCTACGCGACTATTATCTTATACGTCATCCTATCAAATACATAAACGTGAGTAATTAGACACTGACAAATAATAGTTTGTTTTCATTTAAATAGACCTTCTACCTATTAATAAATTATTCTATCTCTCCTTTCTTTCTTATTATATAAAATACAATACTGATAATTATATAATCAAGTTTAGTATTGTATTATATAATCGCACTATACAAAAAAACATATTGTTTTATATCAGAAAATAAGAAGTGAGATATTTGCCGGCATTCAACGCGCGGCATTGACTCTACACTCAAATTCACGGATTCGAGCAAAAAGTGAACAACGGAGAGTTTTGACAATAACTTCTCTCCGCTCATCTTTCAATATGCGGGATATAATGTGAAACTAAAAAAACCTTAAAGGCGAAGTGCGAGTCGGAATCACGAACCTTTTAAGGGTTTCTATAAAAATGGCAAATAAATATATCTCTTGTATTGTTGGGACCCGTTTTTAATATTATTTTATTCTGTTTTATTTGTGAAAATTTCAATTGTCTAACAATCACAGTTCAAGAGATAAACGGACAGACAGACATACAACCCTAAAAATATCTATACGTAATATTAATAAAAATATAAAAAGTAAATATAACATTTCCCTATCTAAATCTCCACACTCAGAATTATTGCTTATATTTAACGCAATCAGTTTAACGTCGTCACATGTACATAAGCCGTTTAAAGTAAACATCGGATTAACGTGCCTTTGACGGCTTCCTTCGGCTTTTATTAATACTGTCTTATTAGTTAAGTAGTTAGTGATTTCTGAATTGGGGGTCGTGGATTCTATTCCAGTACTGATAGTTTGTGTGATGTAGAGTTTTTTTTTATTGTTTATTTTTTTAATTAAAGATATGTATTAAACATTTTGTTTAGTTAGCTATATATAAGCTAAATGTGACATAGAGAAAAGAAAACTAATATTATGCGGGACTATAACTATAGCAGAGTATGGAGAGGGAAACTAGTGTTAAAACTCTACGTTTATCACTTTCCACCGAATTTTCGAAACGTTGTGTACTGAGTGGCGAAACTCAACGCAGCGCTTTGTCTTGTTACTAGAGCTAAAAACTGAAAATATTGAATAATTAATTCCCCGAGTCAGGTCGAACCCACAATCGTCGCTATTATAGTCTCAAACTGTATCTCTTCGTCATGACGGACTATAATTTATTTGAAGAAATATTTGAAATTTTTATTTCTAAAACTGTAATAGGTATATAAATCTCTTGCGTGAGTTCTCCATTCAACGTGACACTGGCGAAGTGATTTTGTGCTCAACTGGCACGCTCGGAACGCCATAATAAAAAGAACAGAACAGAACAGGTAAATAAATTGCAATGCAACTTAAGAGAGCATTTTCTAATTTGATTTATAAGTTTGTACTTTACCTGGTCATTACGATTAATTAAAAAAAAATCTTAATATACGAGTACAATAAGTAAAAAATATTTAAAAAAAATACTTTTTTATACACTGTGTAACAAAAGTTTAAAGGACATTGTACAAAATGGCTCTATAAATATAGAAATAAAGATTAAAAGGTCTAATAATATCAGGAGGCTAGATGCATTTTTTGTGGCGATCCCGTCGGATATGGCGACCCATCCGGCGTAGTGTCGCATTACTTGACTGATGACTTGACGTTAAAATAGTTTTGCTGCATTTTTATTTTTATATATATATTTAAGTTTTTATATTTAAAATGTATATTTTATTATGTTTTATAATGTTTTCGTAGTTTATAACAATGTATTCTATTTTAATTAAGCTAATTAATATTTATATTTTTTTCTTTGGTCAAAGATGATATGAAATATGCAGTTATTTTAACAATTTGTGGGTAAAAACAGAAACAGAGAAGAAATTTATGACCTGGATAGTTTTACCATGAATAGTTAGGACTTCAACTAGTATTTTGTTGAAAATTCAACACTTTAAGAAATATATATGGTTGGTAATTTTATAAATGTGTGCTTCTAAATACTTCCTGGATTGATTTCATATATTTCTGATTTCATGTTCTAAATATTTCCAGTTAGATTAGCACTATTAAAGTGTTAATTTTACCAGGTTTCTAAAGAAATTATTAAAAACAATTAAAGAGTATTATGCAATAACAATAAAAGAGTATTATGCATTTGCAAATTACATATTAATAATTTATGTAGAATATATGAGAATTAGCGTGTTATCGTACCCTTTTGCTAAAATTATTTATTTAATTTCGAAAAAAGTCATAATCGTGGTAATGTATTGATAAAGACTATTAGAACATTTAAGTGCATTGTAAATACGATTCTATAATGGAAAGAGTTTCAGTTTCAGTTCTGTTATCGTTGCGTGGCGTATCGGCGCCGGCGCACCACCAATTTTATCGTAAAATATACCTACAACTATATGTACGTACTTGGAAATTTCTTTTAATCTATATGATTCATGAAATAAATGTAGAGTATTGGCATTAGGGAAATGATTAATTACATAAGTGTGGTTTTTGTTGTTTAGTGGCGTTAGTGTTTAGTGTGTGTGTGTGATTTATATTAAAAGTAATCCGAAATTTGTAATTACAAAAATCTAAAATCAAATTTGAATTACTGACGCCAGAGATATAAGTCTACGAGTATACTTATGTCGATATCCGTATATAATGAACAATAAACTTTCATAGTTATTGTTAAACAATTGCTTTAAAGCAAATGGAAAGCAATCAGGAAAAATCGATAATACATAACTGCAAGAGGAAATGACAATAGCCTTGTATCTCTCAATATGATAACATTCCACAAGTATTATTTCTGATATATTATAAAATCCACGTAAAGTCCAAATAAACAAATACCTTTATATAAAAACGGATTCGGTAACCGCTCGGATGTGCAATCCGTAACAATTGCTTGTTTACAAGTAGCTGAGTGACAATTAGTTGAGCAATCATTATTATTTTTCAGTTGAGTATGCTCAGCAACTCACAAATGTTTGTCTGTCATCAACAATGGCTTTGTGTAACGGTTGCCTCATTTGCATTTTCGACAAATCTCTCGTCATCGGTTTCCAATGTGCCAATTATTGCTTGGATCAAGAAAACAATCGACGGCCGCGCGAGTGTTACGTTGGCGGTCACGATCGTAAATCATCAGGCGTTCGGTTTTCGGCGCGTGAGTCAGGTGTTGTATAATCGGTAAGAGTCCCCGAGTCGAGCAGCCCTCGACCCTTCGTGAATGCGATCGGTGGCGAACATTCGTGGCACGTCCTTTGTTGACCGTTTTGTTTTGGAGTGCCATCCGGTTCCTGGTGGTGAGGGGAGAGGTGGGGAGGGGGAGGGGGAGAGCAGGGGGACAGGTGAGGCAGGTACCGCGCGTCGGCAGTCAGTCCACCCAGCCGCGCCGGGCTGCGCGCGCGCCTCCGGCTCTACCGGCTTAAATACATTAAAATATGGAAATGGATCGTCAGTCCGCGACAGGTGCGCGGCCGCGGCGTTCGTGCACGTGTGCGGTTAGTGAGTGCCGGCGCTGCTCTCTCCGCGACCCTCGGCACCGGTAAGTTTTTCACATTTCGGTGAAATTTCCACCCGTCGTCTGTTGAAGCGCACCGGCGCGGGCGTTTCGATACTTTACTGCGTCGGCTGCCTCGCATCTGTCGTTACCGTGTCGGTGCAGCTGCTGTCCCTTCAATAGGTAGGTGTAATATGTTTTTTCATTTCTCGACGACATTACCTTCGCTTGAATAAGTTCGCCCTTCTATTACGTCTTAGGGTTCTAACACAATTAGTGCTAGAAGCCGGTCTCGTTCACACGGATGGGACGAGCCGTTTCGCGTGGTGCTGTTACTTGGGTAAATATTGGTTGGTTCGATAAGGTCTGCGATTGCCAGTGCGTGCGTGTACACAAGCTGTTATCGATTCTACACATACGTCACTTTGATAGTTATCTTTTGTCAATTTAGGTCATTGTTCTTTTAGTTTTAATACACGGATCTGACTGTGATGATATTCGTATTGTTAAGATTTTTCATTAAATGTTGTAGGTAATAAATGTCTTACATTTGTTTGATCTGTGTGGTCTGTGTCGTTTAGAATGACATTCGCTTCTATAATACAAATTAACAAAAAAAAATAGTTACAAAAAACGTCTCTTTGGCTCTTGCACAAGCTACAAGTTTTATGTACGCAACTTTTTACAATCACGTCATTTTATTATATTTCCCTTAAAATATTAATATTATGTTTTCTGCACTTTTTGTTTGGTTTACTTCATTTACTGAAAAGATTTTGAAGAGAGATACTCTCTGAAAATCTAAAGTAGCATTTTACGAATTTAAAAAATATGAATATGATAGTCTATTTCAAATGCACTGATCCAATTTACATAGTAATGAAAAAAATTATAACTTCATATACATATATACTTTTTTAATGTTATACGTAATTTTTTACATCCTATAGAGAGAATCAATTAAACTTTTATTACATTTAAAAAGAAAACTATAGTCGTACAATTTACGCTTATCGATATCATATTCTTAGTATCGTTAACGTATATTTCAGACGGCTTGATATAAGATATCCATACAACACCAAATTCGACTTATCTTTCATTATCGAATTGTATAGTTAAGATAAAATTAGTGCACAGCTTTCCATTTCTGCAAGGTATCATTATGAACAGACAAACGAGAACATTAGTATAATTATTTATATATTTTATCTGTGTTATTTAAAAATAAAATCAGCTCCAAGTTTTTTTTCCACATGGTGGGTAGCTGACTTATGTTGAGGCTTTCCGTCCGAATTCGAATCTTTGCGTGTTGAGTTATGGTATTCAAAGCTGTGTATTGGCTTACCAAAGCGGGAAAATGGAAATTAGTAATTTCCTCGAGTGAGAATCGTACCCAGAGCTATCTCATTTACAGACATGCTATTGCATTTACAGACATGCTCTACGACTTTTCTTAAACTTTCCTGATTTTTCACAGAAAATACATTAGATTATAATTATATACTTGATTATAGCAAAATCGTATTTACAATCAGAAAAGACTCAAGCTGTAATAATCCTGAGCCGTTAATTTTCTCCAATATGGTAATAAGAGATAGCGTTTTTATTTTGTAAAGAATTTATTAGAATAATTATTGTTAATATTTTTTATTTAATATTAAGAATATTTTTCTAAAATTGAGTAGGTACCTTTTATGTTAGGTAACATTAAAAGTACCTACCTAACTAGAACTAAGAAGTCCAAAACTTTTAACATTAGGTAGAGTCGGTAAGGTAGAGTTTTCTCGTCTCGTCGTAACTCGTCATACAATATTGTAGTTTCTTTATAAAATAATGAATAGTTTTTTGTTGGCCAACGCGACTCACGCTTGACCGCCCAACCGGAACAATGTGGTGTTTTTGGCATTAAAATATATACTTTCGTGTCTAATTTTTTACTTCGCGTAGTTTCTAAACTATTAAATTTCGGATATCTTACATTTTTTTGAATCAAGTCGTTTATTTTATATTTAAATTGTTACTTAAAAAGCATCAATCTTAAAATTATCTCCTTTATTGACCATTAATTAAAATGCTTAATCCATATAATATCTCTAGATATCAGCTTTATTATAAAAATGATAAAATTTATGCACTTTGAAATATTCTGAGTGAACTTTTGCAAAGATGAATGTCCTTTTGGACTTTTGAACTTGTGAATCATCAAAGCCAAGGCCGTAATCGTGTTCCGCTACTTCATTTACATTATATAAAATATGATTATAATAAATTATTCTGTAACATTTTACTACAGAATCTCTTCATTTTTAATTTTTTTTTCAAGAAGCTGTCTTTTTTTTGTTATTAGGAGTTTAATGGGATGCATTGCATACACATACAATATTTCACGTGGGAGAAAGTTGTGATTAAAAAAAATGTTTTTCCTTGCTTTACACTTATTGTTTTTTCATCAAACTTTTCCAATAATTTATGACATTTAAATAGTATTAAATTATAAAATAATATTAAAAGAAAAAAAAAAATTCTAGTACAAAAACTACAAAACTATAAAAAAACCTCCCTTAGATCACATTTGCGAAACGGTTGATAAGAACTGAAAACTAACAAAAAATATTAAAAAACAGAAGATCCAAGAGTTTAATAGAGACCGCCAATCGACAGCACGTCGCGTCTTGCGGCATCCAAGACCAGATTTCTAATCGACGTGCGTCACGCGCCGTCCTCCGTCCGGAACGAATCGACGGAGATAAGCATCGACAACGGCCATGCACTGGACATGGGCTAGGGTTGTAAACTTTACTACCGTAGTTTATAGATGATGGTTAACCTTGTATGGAAGAAGAGAAGAATAGATTTAGATTTAATAGTTTTTGATTGAAATTGTCGTTATTAATAATTTTGATTGGTTGGTGCAGTCGTTTATATGAATGTATATGAAATTTATGAAAAAATATTTCTTTCTTTAGAGCAAGTGTTTTGTTGAGAAAACTATGGATAATTTTATATTAGGATATTTTCTTTTGAAGTAACCGAAATCACGACCCTATTCTAAAACTTATATAAATAAGTATTAGTACGTACAAAAAAGCTATCATGTCCCGCGACAAATGGACCTCAGCGCGATGACTTGACGACTTCAGCATTGTACCGAGCCCGCCGGGTGCGCTCAGGGAACTCGATTAACGTACTTAACTAAATGTAAATAGTCATTTAACCTCAATTCCAATATAAACAATTTTAACATTTTAATTTATTATAAATAGATATAAATTATAGTAATATAATAAGATCAACTAGAATTATTTTTGGAGAAATAGCTGGGATTGTTGCGTACAACACAATTAAATAACAACTTGTAAAAGATAAATGTTTCTTAGAAAACCGTTAACAAAATTAATCGATATAACAAAGCGTTCAACAGCAATTACATCGAGTTATAAATCGATATCCGCGGATTTTTCGGTTTCGGTTCTCTAATTTCCAACACATCTCGTTCCGTGTGCTCTCATTGCTCGAAATATGACGAATCTAGATTGTTATTCGAAGTCGGGGCATGAAATTGTGTTCACAAGGCGTATCGGCAATTTGCGTCAGTTTTTTTATCACAGTCACGACAGCCCGGATTCTTCGTGGCGCGGCCAATCGCCGGCTAGAGACGGTGTAATTGGGAGAAACTGTGGCCACCAGAAACTCTCGAGATTTACTTCGTCCAGTCCGCTGAGACCCCTGAAAAGACATCTCAGTTAGTGGTTTAGGACGATCTATTAGTATTTGGACAGGTTTAGTGGGTCTCTCTTAAATTGCTGCTCTATAATGACACGCCGCCGTCCAGCAATGCGAGGTCTAACTGTTTCGGCCCTTTTGTTCTGTGATGATTGTTTGAGCGGTGGGTTATCATTTCCTCTGTGGATATTGTGTGGATCACTTTTGCAGGTAACCATGCTAGTTTTTGTTATATATATCGTTTTAAGAAAGTGTTATTATTATCTGTTTTCGCAGATATTTTTTTGATTGGAGAATATCCAAAAGTATTCAAAATAATCGTACTTTCTTGTTTTAAATATACAAATATGTCTAAATAGAGAAAATAGATATACTGTAAAAACTATTTATCAGTAGTGAACCGCTAAACAAAAGATATACCACATGTATCTTTAAACAGTTTTCAAGTAACAAAATTAAATTACCAAACGCTAAACTTTAGCAAAGGATTTATATGTGAGTGCAATCAGCACTGCAGTACAGGCTACAGGCTTTCTAATCACGAGAACAATAAAATGGCGGCGATGTACGCCACGAGTGTACGAGTATAGGCGCTGAACAACGGATCGTATCGAACTGGAACGCCTACGGTGGTTCGCTTAACCAGAGTATTTGCTCCTAATATATTGTAGGGCAACAAACAACCTATATGAGAATGTAGAGAGTGGATTGTTAGCACATAATTTTGGTTGATCTTTGATTCATTTTAGTGTATTTCTTTGTTTTTTTTGGGGTAGATAGTGAGAATATATTAAAGAAAAAATCTACTTAAGAATACTCCTTTCATTAGATTCAGCTGAAAGAATGATAATGTTTTGGGCATCCGGAAAAGCCTTTCTCACTAGATTCTTAGAAATAGATCGGATATTTGCCGGGATTCGAACCAATAACTATCGTTTACATTTTATCATTACATCCTTACTGTGCCACATTGAAATTACTTGAGCATTTACTTTATAAAATTTCTAAAAATTTATAAATAAATATAAAGATATTTGATTTAGTTGTCTCTTATTATTTTTTGTTGTTTTTTATGTATTTACCAAAAACCTGTCTAATGCTGATAATTTTATATCAATAATCAAGTTTCATTAATTATCATTTTATCAAGTTTATAAGAAACACGGGAGGTATCGCGTAATTATCTTATCTATATAATCACACTAATTTGTGATTTCGACACACGTGCGAGACCTAGATTTATGAAACCAATACAAGTGAGTAATTTTTAATTATACTTAAATTTCATGTCATTGTTTATAACTTTTAAGTTGTAATCAAAAAATATATTAATAAATATAAAATAAATATAAATCTTTCCTAATCTACGCTATATACAGTGACGTTGGGTACGTCCCAGTAGAAAAAAAGTCAAATGTAAAAAACAAAATAAAAACAAAGCAGCTTCTAAAACAACTTAAATTTTTTCGTATAAATTTTCAAAAGGGTGAACAGAACGTAGTGACAAGACACTCAGTTCTTCGCTATCCGCCCAAATTCCAGACATTAAGTGCTAAGTGGCATAACTTAACGCCACTATAATATCAATATATTGGTAAATTAATTATTATAAGTAAAATAATATTTTCTTTGTTAAATTAATTCAATATACACAAAATTCGAGGACAATAAATTGTCTTAACATAATTTGATAATGTAACAAGGATATAAGCATCGACGGCGTAGGTAGGAACCCACAGCGCTGTAAGCTAATGGCGAGTGATAGCATCTGATAACAATTAAAACAACGGTTATTATCTACATATATTACTAACTTACCATGTATTTTATGTTAACAAAACTGTAAGTCTATAGTAAATGCAGATATCTTTGTATTTAGGTTTAAGTATAAGCTGTGTTAGAAAGTTAGATCCTTTTACGTATAATTTACAAGCTAAGGAGAGAACAGTTTTCATATTTTCCAATTTTGAGTTATTTTTTTATTAAGAAGTAGTAGAGTCGTCATCTTAACATTAAACGTAATAATTAATTATTTACTTTCACGTTTTCTCCTATCAATATATCCAAATTTCACCTGTATTCGAGACATTAGATGTTAAGAAGCAGAATTGAACTCGGCATTTGGTCTTGCCAGACCGGGAAAATAAAGTTAATTCATTGTCCTGAGTAGAATTTCAAACCACACTACAGTCACATTGTACTATCATCGTGAAGCAACCCTCACAATGGCAGTCCAGGTAATTTTTAAGGATTTTTTTTAAATATTTAAAAAATAGTTTGTATATATTAGGTACATTAGAATCATCATTTACCTTCCGTAATTTATTAAATAAGCAGGACATGTGACGAAGAGCGATTATTCTTATTTTTGTTACAAAACACGACCTTTTCAACAACAGTCGGTAAGCAAAATAGCTTCATTTATTGCAAAGTTCTTTCTGCACACTGCAAAACGTACGTAAAAAAGAAGAAAGAAAACCAATCCATTTGCCTTTCAAAACAATTTACAAAAGACCTAAAAATATAATTTACTATCGATGATTGATTCGCGTTACGGCCGATGCATTTGACATTCGACTGCCATAAAAGAGTTTAAGGTCCGCGTCGAAGGCGGTTATTTAGCCTTAATGGCTATTACGATTTTATCGTGCCTGCTCTTACAGAAGTAGTCGCTAATGTTTGTATCGAAGCGTGTATTTAGAGGAATGGAGGGAGGTCCTTTGAAAATGTAGAGAGTATTCAATTGTGTTGTTTCGTTTTTTTTTTTATATTTTTTCTTGACATATGATGTTAATGGTCAAGACATATTGTAAAGCTTTGCATAAGTTGTGATGCTTTGGTTTATTAATGACTAATATATAGTATATAATATATAAAAAAGTTAACTTCACTCTGTCCGCACCTAGCAGGGTCGGCAGAGGGTACCTAGTGTTAAGACACTTCGATCCCCATTTTTCCGTCGAATTCTGGAGACATTGCGTGTCGAGTGGCGGAACTTAACGCCGCGCTTTGCTTTGACACCAGAGCGAAGAAATGAAAATTTATATAAATATTTCATTTCTTCGAGCGGGGATCACACTTGTGCCCGAACGACAGACCTCAATATATATACATATTTAAATTTAAATAGTCAACAAAAATAAAATTAAAAGAATACAAAATTAGTAGGTACGACCTTAAGTCGATAATAATTCTATACGGAAACCCAATTTTAGAACACTATCGCTCGAAACACAACGTGGGAGCCGATTGACAATTACCTGAATTTAACTATTTACATCTCACTCTGAACTTAGCAACGAAGTGAGACAACACATGTTTAAATTATAACCAACATACAAAAAAAAATAACGTGTTCTTAATGCAGTTCAGGCGTATCTGTCTGTCTGTATATGATAGTCGTTGGTACAAATGGAATTTGCTAAATAATATATTTTTTAAATGTAGGTGTTTTAACGATTTGGTTAGGAAAATCTAGATTTCTTGTTAAATTTTACGTAATGGGATCACCCACCCACTATTATGGATAAAGCGGGAAGTAAAAGTCAAGTAATTAGGCCAAAAAAATTAATAATGTTCCTTGTAAGAGCTTCCCTCATGAAATAAATAAACAAAAATAACAATCTATTTGAAATCACCCGATTTTGTTTCAAATACGATGAATCAGCACTACAAAACCACTCGGCTGGAGGAGCTGAGTGGAGTGGAAGGCAGTAGGGTATTCACATTGGCCGTATTGCGGTTAGCCTTGACTACGGCCGGACGGAAACTCGTGGCTCTCACGGTGTTATACAATACTTCATGACCAAACAGGTTTCGTTTTACCTAATGCACATTAAAAGTTTATAGGGAAGTGGCCGACTGCTTCTTCGCTGCTTCGTTATGGTGCATCCTAGATGATGATGATGATAATAATATTTTATGTGTATCTGTCCAGACAGGCGAGATTTTGTTTAGATTCTTGGTATAATCCGTGGTAATGTCAGATTTTGCTTTTAGTTTGTGTGTAAATTCTCGTTATATACGAGCATGTGATATATTTGTATGTAATAATATACAAAATAACTACTTTAGTTATGTGAGAGAGCTCTTCCCCCATGGAGGGTGTAGAGCTGATAAAAAAAACATTTTCTAATTTACAATATTTAATTCATATTGTGCTCGTACAATTATTTTAATGACAACTGATATAATTATAACAATTAAATATGAAGTTTTATTTAGACTGGTATAAATTGTTATACATATAGGAAGTTATTATTTATATTTCTATTATTTTTGAAATAAACAACAATAATTACAGAGAAAATTACCTTATAAAAATGACGGCGGAAGGAATTATGTATTTAGTAGTTATTACGACTCTGTAAACCTCTGTAAGCTATTTTGTCTGTCTTCAGGCGTTTCTATTAGTCTCAACGCTAGAATTGATTTTCTAAATGTTAATATGAACTTAAGTCTATTTCAATACATTATTGTGTAATTTGCAATATCTTGAAGTATTATGGGATATTAAAATATTTCGATATATTATTATAATACAAGAATATTATTAGAATGCCTAACAAATATAAAAAAATATATATTTACAAAATTAATTGCTTCTTGGAGGATTAGGGGGTAAGTGGGGAACGGAGTGTTAACACCTATTTTGCTATTTTCAATATAGAAAAAGTTATTATAGAATTGTTGAAATCCGTATATTACCGCTAAATTATAATATTACAGTTAAACTCCTTAATTGCAAAAGTAAACGAAACATTGTTCGTTTTATAATTAACTCAATAATAAAACAATTATGTTATATTTAACAATTAGTTACTTTACTTAATTATCTGTAAATTTATAATAAAACCACGCTGCACCCAGCAGGGTAGACAGCAGTGTTAAAACACTCGGATCTCTATTTTCCGCTAGATTCTTGAGATATTGCGTTTTGAGCGGCGAAAGTTAACGCCGAGCTTTTGCCTCGACACTAGAGCGAAGAAATAAAAAAAAATGATTTCATTTCCTCGAGTGGGAATCGAACCTTAAAACCTCTGCCACGACTCTAAGTTTATAACAATAATTATTAGTCGAAAGCAAATATTATGACAATGTTAGTACAAATAAGATTAATACCGCTTACATTGTGTTTGTTGCTTAATTATATTGATTGTATACATTTCACAAACCCTAAGGCGAAGTCTTTCTAATATATAAGCGGAGCTGTCTATAGGCTTATTGAGGTAATAACAATAGATTGGTTTATATTATTTATGTTTGGCACTTGTAACGGTAGAGCACTACAAGCTATTAACACTTTAATGATTGATTTCTTATTGTAATTATTACAAGACTTAAATATAGGTATAACATTTTTAAATATATCCATTTACATTTTTTATAATTTTATCATAACGACTTGAAGTTAATATCAAATTTTCAAGTCTTAGAGCACAGAATAAATAAAGTTTCGAAGTCAACGCTATCAAAATATATGAGCATTTATGTATTGTTTCTGCTGCATTTGTATGTGTGCATTTGTACTTCTCGTGAACCTAAGTTATGAAATTTGGCATATAGTATGAACTTATAATACAAATATCCGAAATGAAAATTGATAGGAATTTTATAGAAAAAAAAACAATATAAGCGTATATTTGTACTTCATTTTTATTTTTTCATTCATTTGTAAGGTTCCTTAGTTTGTTCTTTGTTTGTTCTTGTATGTTCTTTTTTACTATTACTTTTACAAAAAAATATTTACTATTACAAAACCCTTAGTTATCTTAATTTGATCAAAAATAATAAAATCGATAAGTCAATCCTAATGCTACAAAACTTTTAACAGCGTACATCGAAGCTAACATTGAACTTTAAAGCACAATCAGGTATAAATAAATTATAGATGCATACAGTAAGCGGGATTCAATTTTGATGGAATGATGCAGAGTCATACTATCCATTCCATTACCGTTACGGCAATGACAGTCCGTCTCCGAGTTCCATTGAAACCGATACTTACCAGCACGCCATCCACACCTAAGGTATTATATAGACTGCCATATACTTAGGTTAAGCTGTAAAAACACCAATAATTTTCCAAGTTTCAGTGTGTTATTGAAGATATCTAGCTTATAATATGGTGAGGATATTTTTAGGAGAATCGTGTGGTGTGGATTTCTCTATATAATTCTCTGTTTTTAATTTATTTAACTGGGTAGTAATTATTGTACAAATGGTAATCGATACGTTAAATATTAATGAAATACTTCTCGTATTCTTTTATAAAAACATCATCTTATTAGAAAATATTGAAATTTGCTTAAAAATAGAATTATTTTTTGATTTCCTGTCATCGATGCACAAACTAAAATAAGAATCAAGTAATAACGCTCGAATCAACAATTGGCAGATCTAAACACGTTGTAATGAGTCAACAATATGACTAACATTACGTTTTGGGGACATTCCAGAATAGCCGCAGTCAGCAATCACGAACGCAATTACGAGTATATTGGACAATGTCGTATCATTTCTGTGTCTTGAAATATTTCCACGCAATTAAATATTCATTATCGTGCAGCTAAAAGGCGACCATTTTCTGTCATTGAGGGCACATTTTTGGGCAACGTGAGACCGTGTCGAGCTTTGGGCTATAAAGTCATTTGGATATGGAATAGAAACTATGTCATTAGTATTAAGTAGTTGCTTGGTATACTAAAGCATAGCAATTACAGATATTTCCTCGTTTCAGTTCTCGCTTTTCTAATAATTTAACTTCTGAGGCTGTAATAGCCTAAATCATCATTTTTTTAGTCTGAGATATTAAGCGACAGAAGAAGCTGGTTTATTTGAAATAGACTAAGAAAATATTCTCAGCATCAAAGAAATGTCTACCACCTCCTCTAAACCATGATATAACGAACAACCAGAATAGAACCTTCCCACGGTTTCCTACCATAGCGGTGACGCAAACTCCATGCTAATTGACGTCCACAATACATGTTCTTCGTCCGACTTCGCTCATAATTACCTTAATAGACACCATATAATCATAATCAAACAGAATTACAAGCGGATTGGATCTGAGGTTTTTGTGGAGGCATTGTGCGCGGGAGCGGCGTGAAGAGTGATTACTAATCAACTTTTGTGCATTGGCTGACGGTACTCGTAATGTGATACAATGGATGCTTAATTGTTTCTCAAACGTTCAGAGAAATTGGCCCCGTGGGATATATGTGCTTGATGACGATCTTTTGAACTATAAAATATTTGTGAGTGTAATATTTTTGGTGTATTTGTATATTTTTGAAGATATCATAATTAAAAACTATGCTATAATTAGACAAAACAGTGTTCTTAGTGTTTGTAAGGTGCAATGAACTCTGTCGTTCACCACATCCCCTAATTATTCCTATCGTCTTCGCATCAACCGTCTTGCGGTTAGCAAAGACAAACTACCGCCTTAGTTACTGACATACGTAAATATAAATGTCGTAAAATCTTATTTTCCCTTGTTTCCCCTTTCTCATCATATATAATTTTAAAATATAATTCCTTAAAAACCTCTACCCAAAACTAAAAACTTACTTTTGGTCAATCAGAAACCATCTAACCTTGCATTTTCTTGAATTAAATTCAATCCCACAATTATCACGTTCGGTCATGCACATTTATAAGCAAGCAGCACTCCATTGTATCTCAATCTTTGAAAATAAGACAATTTGCAGTCATGGTATTTAGAGTGGGAATATTTTAGTTTCGAGATAGTAGGCGCGGTAATGCCGACCTAATTCAACTAGGGAATGCCTTCGCCTTCCCATGGCTTGGTCCGTGGGAAAGATTCTTCCTCACCAGCCATTCAATTTTAGTGAAAAAACCACAACGGAAAGGTCACACGAGAAAATTGTGGTTAAAAATACATTTGTAATTGCTTGAATTATAAAAAAATGTATAAAACATAATAATGAATATAATATTTTTCTTTGTTTCACGCTTTTATTACACACATATTAGCCAGAGAGATTTGAGTTTCAAAACTCTCCGTTCTTTCCACCCCAGTTATAGACCCACTGACAGATATGAACCCCCTGTCATCCCGTTACAGCCAGATATTTTTCCACTGCGACACGATGGCCTTATATTTAAATATTGTGTACAAATTTCATTAACACCCGACCATCTTGTAACAGTTGTAGCAGTTATAAAAAATATATTAGTTCGAGTTGCCTTTTGAGAGGCAGTGTGAATTAATTACAAGATGCCGTATAATAAAAGAAAACGTGATAACGAAATAAAATTAAAATCCGTCACAATAAATAATTAGTTTTAGATAACGGCATATAATTAAGTGATTTTTTTGAAGTATTCGATTGATACACTGTATTAGCGTATCTTAACGTTGCTTTTCTTGTATTATAGATAAGCACGGCGTTAAGTTACGCTCATAACAAGTATCTAATGTTTAAAAAAAATGACAGAGTGTCGTATCACTACTTCTCCGCCTACCATACCATACTGTAGAAAATTAAAAATATACCTTTAACTTATATGTTTTATTTAAAAAAATAACAAATATACTTATTTTTATATAAATCAGTATCGAAAGCGGGCATCACTACACCACGCCGCGGGACAACGTTTCAGAGAGAAGGATTTATAGCACGATAGTCATAGGGCTATGTATAAAGAAACTGTTTTGTTTAATGATAGTAAGGCATAAATCAAGTTCATTTTATATGCAGTTTGTATTGGATTTCCTGATGTAAACTGCTAAATTATTCTAAGGCCAAAACAGAAATGGACCTATAATATTAAATCGCACTATGTTAGTTACTTAATCAATGGCAATGTATGAACTATTAATATTGATTTATTAGATAAGGAGTCTTCTATATTTCTTAGGATATATTCGAATGTATGGACGTTTTCTTTAGTATATAGTACCTCTAGTAATCATTTCATGATCTAAATCTACTCTTACCTTTTCCTTAGTTATCATAGTTAATTACAAAAACTAATAATTTCTATAACTTTGTTACAAATATAAATTTAACAATTTACTTATTGCTTTAAATGTTTTTGGATTAAGCCTAGAATTTACTCCACCTTCATGGGAGGTCGAACATTAATCACAGAAACAATTTATACCACTAACTAATTGGAGCAGAGAGGATAAATTATAAATAGCGTTATATTTGTTGAAGAAACATTAGATTAATCAATCTTTCATTATATTTTATATTTCATATTAATATATTTATTATTTATTAATACTTCACGCGGAAATCGAATGTGTACACTTCGAGTTATATGAGTGTTATATATAAGGGCCATAACATCAACTAACCAACCAGACAGACGGGAACTAGAATATATTTTATGATATCTTTAGATCTAAGCGTAACAATAGCTCAAAAGTAGGTGGCAAGGCACAATACTGCTGGACGCTAATAGGCAAGTATATAATTTAGAATTAGAGACACGAAATACTGTCTCAACTGGTTCGATGATATCAATTATTAAGGAAGTAGCTTGAACTATTGGTAAATACAACAGGAAATTAATTGAAAAATACTCGTAAATAACGTGGTGGGCCATATCTGGCACCTGAAGGATTTTTTTCAGCTTCACTAAATTCCCTTTGCTTACTCTACTAAAGTATAGCAGAGACAGTAAATGGAACGCCGCAAAAAGTAAAAGTTTTTGCAGCATTAAGTTAAGAGAAGAGAAATAGTAATAATTAAGCAACCTCAAATAGTCTAGTAATATTATTTTACTAATTATACTTTTGCATGTTTTTTAAATTGAATTTATTTTTTGTTACAGATCTCAAAGTAATCAGCTATTCGAAGTGGAAGTACACAAGAGAATTAAAAGGTAATTTTTGTTTTAGATAAATAATATGACAAAAGGCTTCCTTGAAATCTCTTATACTAGTTCCCATTAACATTTAATTGAAATTACTGTTACCATCCAATTAATTCGTATCTTTCAGCTTAGTAAATTTATTTCAATAGAGACAAAGCGTCCATACAGGCACTTATGTTTCTTATTTATTACTAGTCGTTGCCTGCAACTTTCCAACTTTCTTTTCATAGATTTTATGACGTAAACTAAAAAAATCTCGTTTTCTCCGGTTTTCGCAGGAATTTCGATAAATCTTTTCTTTGTGACTTAGTTAACTTTTTAAACCGAGTAATTTTGTCTGTGTGTTGTCCGTAAGTCGCTCAGTAACTGAAGAGTTTTATATATGTATATAGATTCATATTATTCTACTTATACCTAAATTAATAAAATTAAAAATATTTTATATAACATATTGTTGTAAATATTTCATGAACATAGTAATTGGCATGACGTACCAAGCCGTCACGCAACGTCGGCTACACCATAAAATACAAGTTCTAAGTATTATATTATAAGTTCGTTTTACATTGTTTTTTTATGATGGAAAAATATATATACGTTAGCAACGTTACCATCAATGTACAGATATTATCAGGATATCTTCTTCCATACATATTTATACGACGCACTAACGCAAGTCAAGGTTTTTACGTGTCAGTTATTTCAGTGGAATCTTTCGAAATGAATGATAATTGTTTAAATTCAATTATTTAGCTAGTTCCTTTAACAAATAATAAATGAAGAGCAACAATTAGATTCTGGTACGTAGACTTATTTATTTTTTTATTTGAATCATTAGGTTCAGGTAGATACTTCCAAAGTTTTCCAGGGGAGTAGTCTTGCCATTTTAATTAAAAAATATATATTATCTATAAACAAATAGAGCCTTTGAAATTTAGGAATAAGTGACTCAAAAGATTATACAGCATATTATTTCCATAACATATTTAAAGCAAAAATTATTAATAACGTAGCATTTTGTACGTAGTAACTGGTTTGCTTATTATTATAGTTTCTGAGTTTCATCGCGGAGTGGTCAAAGTACATTATTTCTTATGAGCGCGCTAAAAAATTGCTATGTTAACAATAAATTCTAATACTTATGAAATTTACATACCTACTCGTACTTACGTCATTATGCTATAATTAGAATGTTTTCCCTATGACAATGGAAAAAGTTTTTTTTTAGAAAACGTGGACATAGCGGGATTAGAACCCGCGCCTTTAGGTTTTTTTCTACAATATAAAACGCTATTTCTATAAACACAAAAATTGGAGACTGCAGGAAATTTTAAATTTCATTTTCTTATTCTTCAAAATTCGAGGGACAAGTGACTATAAAATCAACATTATCGTATGACTAATATAAAATGATAAAAAAATATTTAATTGGGACACGATTTTTATTCGAAAACGTTCTTTTGCACGTTTCATCACTTTCGTGTAAATACCTATAAAAACATATTTGATATTCTTAATTTTATATACTCGTAATGGTAAAGAGCTTATTATTAATGACAAATCTTGCGCATAATGTAACCAGATACTAAAAGCTTCTTAAAATATTAATAAAGTTGAAAAGTTCAGTAATTTAATAAGGTTTTAGCCAAATTACAGTCGACGCCTGCGTACGTGCCGATATTTGATCTTTTAACCTTTTTACAAGCTGTTAAAATTACAAGCGATAAGTATGGGACCAAGCTCTCAGAAAATACCTTCTCTCCAAAAACGACCATTTCGATAATCGAAAGTCAGTTTTAATGAAATCTGATTAATCAAGCTTATTAGTTTCACTTTTACTTGTATGTGCCATATCATATATATAGTGCCTATGAACATTAGAAAGCCATAGAAAGCTTCAATGTCTTCCATCTTTTAGATATATGTGTATATTAAATACACTTTCTTCAATATTATGTTTTTTATATTATACTCGTATATTATATGTACTTATTACCATAAAAGTTTAGTTAAAAATACTATATAAATATGTAAAATATGATAAATTGAAGTCCTAATTATCCTAATGACTTTCGCACCAAAACTACAAGCACTCGATAGTAGACCACCCTGTGTATAATTAGCTTTGATTGCTCGCACGCAGCGCCTTTCAAGAAACACGAAGACTCGATAAAATCTCGATTTGTGTAATTTAACAAATTTTATACTTAAAAATAAATGTCTGTCCTCTTAAATTTTACTTTAAATGTCATTAACGGTAAAATGCTTTTTTGGATAAACATAAGTCGTTCAGTTCATTTTGTGGCTAAAGGTTTCGGCCAAATTATGAGTCCATTCGTATTATCGATCTCAATTATAAATCCTTTATCAAAATGATACAAAAATTTGAATATTTTGGTCGTTGATTTTTAAATGTTTGATTTTTAAATAACGATAACATTCTAAATATTTATTGTGAACAACGTATTTTTAACAATCTAGTGTTAATCTTATTTGAAATTTGCGAGTAATCAAAGAAACAAAAAATATCAATCCAAAATTTCAAGAATTAAATTCAAATACATACATACATAGATACATAGCTTCACGCTTTATCTCTAGCGAGACAGTTAGAAAGGACGAAGCTCTCCACATAACTCTTTCCTCTCGTCCACTGTCATCAACATCTTCATACATGGCCTTCGGGGGGTCCTCATGACCCCTCGAAGTCTCCTCTAGTCTCTCTCTAAATTCAAATAAAAGTCTTTCTTAATAGTTCTAGCTGAATACAATCAACTATGTCAGGTCATATGTCCATTCCACATGGATATTTATTTAATTTCCATGAAAAAATTATATGGTAAAACAAACATTCATCAACATTCAAAGTCATCACGTCTAATATATTAGTGAGTCCATAAAACAGGTGTACTGTTCTATCGATAAGCAAGTTTTTACTATTTTCTTGGCTTTTATAGACTTGATGTCGCTGTTCCGTCCCTTCTTACCTTACTCTTACTGCAATGTGTGTCATTTATCTAAGTATATAGGACCAAGTTCGTGTTACTCTTATATGCGATATGAAATGCCTGAATTAGGTACTTAATTAGAGATATTTGATTGGTGGTTTAATTGATAATTATTATCTTTTAATTATTATGTTTAAATTACAACATTTTTACAAACAGAAGACAATCTTACTTCTAGTACCAAATAGATAATTCTGTTATATTTTACTAACATTTAGCACTTTAGCATATTACAGATATGTAGAGGCCAACTTTTTACTTTTTGTAATGCGACTGAGTAAACATCTACGTTTTGAATATACTTTTTCATAGTAGACAATGCAGCGGATATTTAAGAACCTAGAGACGATCTTAAGACGCTTTCGTGCTTTACTTTGTTACCAGAGTAATAAAAATGTTATCAAAATCAAAAATATCCAAATGAAAAATGTATAAAATCGTAGGTACTCATAAACAATAACGATATCTTAATTTTAAATTCACTGGTTTGTGAAGTTAATGAATTTCAAGCGTTAATAATTACTTTATCGTGTTGTAAATCAAAGAAGTAAAATATGTTGAAACTGGCCATTTTAATATAGGGAACAAACTTATACAATGTATGTACGAGTATGTTAAGTAAAACCGAAAAGGAAGTAATTATTCCTTAATTTCTTTCATCATATCTTTATGGGGCTACATTCAGAATTTATTGTCCATGACACCTATATGGTAAACGTCAAGTATGTTTATTTTTTACAATAAGAAATATTAGGTTATAACAATAACAAAAATATATTCATCCTGCTTTTGGATACATTTGACCGACACCATATATATAGCATGTTTTAAAATGATGAAATTATTGGTCAGCATAACTATGTACATTGATATATATATAAGTAGTGTTTGTAATTAAAACTCTAAACTTAACGTTGCAATTAACAATCAATAAGTCTAGTTTAATTATAATTAATAATAATTAACATTAAAATGTAATTAAGTCAGAAAAACATAATGATAGCATTTATAATAGTAAGATGTTCGAAACAAGACGCTTCGATCCGTTACAGCACGTGGCGTGCGGGCGCAGGTGCGCGCCGGGTGCAACGTACAGACGTACCCCTAGTTAATACTAACGATGTATATCATACTATCTTTTTAGTTCATTAGGGTCTCTTTTAAATTTGAATTTGGTAAATAAAAGAAAAAAAAAAATTATAAGTTTTTATTTGATTCGGTCACCATTGAAGTTACCTTTGGAGTAGGTACAATAATTATGTACCTACATACGTATATAATTATGGAGGTGTGACATTCCGAGCGAAATAAGAAGCCTTAAATATCTCTATCGTCATACAAATATACTAATTGAAAAACGTTGTTATTAAGAAATACATTATTTTTCTATTGTTTTAGATTTGTAATAAGATTTGGCGCTACAACTCATGGATTCCTCAAAAACGAGAATTTTTGTAAGTACTTACACTATATTCTATTCAATATATACGAAGAAATCTAAACACCATGTATATTAGTTGTTTATGTCACACAATAACCAAAGAGCTAGCTTAGCTAGTAATTATTATGATTTTCACATGCAGTTAGCAATTTAAAACATAAATTCATTTTTAAAACTACTATTTCAATATCGTTTCTTCCTCATATAAGAACTTTCTTCCTCATACAACGTATGTATGTGTATTTAACGAATGTATAAAGTGTAATTGTATACAGAGGAATGTTTTCCATCTATTGTTGTTGGCTCGTCACAAAATCTTTTATTTGAACTTTGAATCGAGTGTTTGCTTCGAAGTATTTGATCGTATTCTATAGAATAGTCTAATCCCTAGCTATTTACATATAAGGCCTTATTGCCATTGAATAAAAGTGAATTTAAAGTATCGATTTCATGTAATTCCATTCAAAAGTTTAAAGAGCAATTAACACTTTAGTATGTAAATTCGTTTGTAGAAACCGAAGGCGTTACAGTAAGTATTTTATCGTTTGAGTTGGTATCGATCGTAGATGTCTGATTATATATTAATTGTTATTAATAAATTAATATTTTATAATTCATATTTCGTGCATTTGACACTAGTCTCAATATCCACGCTATATTGGGTTCAAGTATTTATTTATTTAAGGGAATATTTCATTTTATAAAAGCCTTATAGGAGCCTTTTACACCTTATAGGAGATATGGACTACTAAGACAACTGAATTGAAAAGAACTTCCTATATTTATTTTCTAATATGATTTGAGAGAAAAATATATTAATCGGTATAAAAAATCCATCTATAGTATAGTAAAATTACACTTCCATTACAATCGCTACAATTCTATGTTTACAAACTCGACTCTTACATTGTGCACTCATAAGACTCGTCGTAAGAAAAATTCCACCTGTTCAAGCAAAATAATTCCAAGTATGGGTATTTCGAATATAGTTCCGAGAACACACATTTCTCGGGAATGTCGATTGGAATGATCGATTTTATTTAAAAACTCTCATGTTATCGATGTACTGTGTACTTGTAGTATATTGTATAAATAATGATATCGATTACAAAGATAATATACGTAACTTCGAGTGATGTAATTAACTTAGAAATATTAAAAAATATATTATTAAGCAATCGTAAAGCAGTGGTACACCGTGTGACGGTAATTGCGAGTGTTTTGGGTTCGATCTCCGCTATTACAGGGAAAGGGCGGCATTATATAGTAATTATCACGAATTTATCGTAATTGCATACACTTTGCAATTTACTTCTGTATATTTCATAACTAAAATATACTAACTAACAAAGTGACTAGCTAATACTAGTATATTAATTTATTTATTTATAGGATTTTTTGTCATTATGTTTTTTTATTTTTTTGTAATCTTAGTTTAACCAGACATTTTTGCTATATCTATCTAAAACATAATTCTAAAGAACATAGAATCTCCATAATATAACAACTACATTATAAAGATAGATCTTAAATACTAATTTCATACTTTAGAAGTATATTATCTTCACATTTTATACATATTAAATGACGGGAAATTAAAGCTATAATTTATCTCAATCAAAGTTAACATTCAAAAGATAAGCAGCTTCAAAGTAACACATTAAAAATGTAAATTATAAGAAATATAATTATATTAAATAAAGAAATTTCTATGTTAAAAATACCATGAAAGTTTATAAGTCCTTTGTAAAGTTTCCCAAGAATAAAAAAAGGTGTGTTCAATTAAAAAGAAAATATTAATAAATAGTTTAGAGTTTCTCATAGTAACCGTGGGAATGGAGTACAATGGAGATCTCGTGTCTCCAGCTCGCTTCAAGAAATCGTGAGACCTGTGGGATTAGCGTCGCGCTCTTTAAATAGGAGCAACCGCGTGCGCGGGTTACCTCAAATTACTATTACATTCGTGACTTTTCGTTTTATATGTATTTATTTAAATATATGACATATTTCTATTGTTAATATAATATTTCAAATTATAATTTGTAAACGTTATGTATTGATATTAAATACATATACCATATAAGTTTAGAGTAAGCAAAATGTGCATATTTTTGATATATTATGGCTAAGCGAAAATTATAGTAAAATTAAAATGAAGCAATTTAGATTTTCATTACGAAATGAAAAAGATATTTAACAGAAATATAAGTTTAAATAATTGTGCTTACGTATTTCATCTAGTCAACCTGTCGCTTCACTAACAAGCGTATATACCCATGAAAGTAAACTAGCTGGATCTAACCTCACATGGCTCTTATTTTTGTTAAAAAAATATAAAACGTTTTATGGTGTTAGTGTTTCATTTTAAACCTAATAAAATTCATCCTTGTTAGGCATTACCTACATCGAATCTTCATAGAAACTTCAATACAACTTTTTTTCAAGACCTTACTACTCGTGCCATATAATGGCACAGCATTGCTTTAATAACAGCACATCCTTTCCTTTTACATATAATTTAGTTAAACGATCGTTTATACGTTCTCTACATTCTAATAAATCACTGTATTCTTAAGCCACTATAGGCCTATCAAATAAAATAGGTATTAAATGTATATGAAACTAATCTTATTAGTAAGAAAAATTGCGCTTAAAGTAAGCCTATTTAATTATATACCTTTTCTAGTAACTTTAGGTATTTTATCATATATATGTATATTTTATACTAAGTATTACAAATTAGTCAAATTGTTTGTCTGTATATGCCCACATCTAATGTACATACATTAGCATAGTAAGCAGAGTCGACCATGAACTTAACGGTGTGAACGAACTCATTTAGGAGTCAAAATGGTCGCTAGGACGTGACTTCTTCGCTTGTAGTCAATAATTTCTCGCTTTGCGAATCGTATATCGACTCGACTTCGACTTTGACTCCGGCAGACCGTACTTCACCTAGACACCAGAGCACTAGTCACGATGTTTTGACAGCCAGCAAATGTCTTAGACGAAAATATGAGTACCGTTTAATGAATGTATGTATGACTGTGTGTAAATATCTAATGAATATATTGTTGGAAATTCACCTGTTGTGTTGACTTATCTAATGCTAGCGGAATTTTTTTATATGGAAAATGTTTGTTAGTCATGTTATGTCTCTCTAATTAATAAATAGGTTTACAAGCTTAGGAGGATATTGAAGTTCTGTACAAGAATATGAGCTCACATTCGCTTGGATAAAACAACCTAGCCACCCACTACTATACACAGTTGAAATTGCGATTGATACAATATTGAGGATTTTTTTTGTCCATGAGATTTCCATCTATTATTTATTTACATTTATATCTCCATTTCTTCGCTCTGGTGTCGAGGCAAATATGCAATTGTCCTATACAACTTCCTTGTAATTTTTGGATATTATTTCTGTACTTTTGAATCAATCAAAAAAATCATGAAGCTACCTATATAGGTGTATAAGACTTTACTGCATTTGGTTAGCTCTTACAGTAATCGCTACAAAAAGAGAAGCTAAAACAAACTATGTTTCTATTGCAAATAACTGTAAAAGAGATATATAATAATATTACAGCTATTTAGAAATTTTAGTGAAAGTATAGTATATTTTATTATCTTGTCCTCATATTAATAATATACTTAGTAGAGTTAATAAGCTTTACTTTATTAATTCTAAATATTAAGTAAATTCTGCTAATACGACTATTTATACTGTTTGAAATGAAGAAAGATCGTCTTTGAAATTTACTAGGAACTTAAGTTTTTAATATATTTATATTTATTATTATTATAACAAATTTTTATTCAAACAATCCTGGTAGTGTAATAGCGTCTAAATGTAAACGCGTTACGCCTTGGTTATGGGTTTGATTTTATTATATAAATATTTTTTACTCCATTGTTTATCTCAAACTATATTTATTACATTTTCTATTTATTATTTTTATTTATAAATACCTAATTGTCTTTTCCCCGCCCTGGAATAAACAGACCTTAAGTACCATCACTCAAAACACAATATATATATTGCGAAAATTGAACGTAACGGAGGGAGTGCCACAACACTAGATTCTCTCTGCCTACTCCGCCATATCAAAAAATGTGAAAGTCTAAAGAATTACGAATAAATAAATTTTAAATTACCAAATCAATTAATTTCACTGTGGGTTTGGGAAATCCCACGCCGACTTCAAATTGCTATCTTGTCAACTTTATAGTGAACTATCTAAAACATAATGAGGACTGTAACAAGCACTGAGATTTATTGCTAGATTCTATTTATATTAAATAATTATTACTTCTATTTAAAATTATGTTTAAAGTAGAATTAATAATTATTTTTAAAATAAAATAAGTCGCCATAGGTTAATTCCCCATTAAATTTTACCTAACTTTAAAAATTAAATCATCAGTCATCGGGGATCAGCTTCACGCTGAGTATCCCGCACACAGCAGAGTAGGCGGAGGGAACCTAGTGTTAAGGCACTACGTTCACCATTTTGAGCCGAATTATGGAGGCATTGCGTGTTGAGTGGCAGAACTCAAGGCCTCGCCTCGACACCAGAGCGAAGAAATGGAATATAAACGTAAAAAAATATTTGACTTTCACGAGTGGGGATCGAACTCACAACCATCGCGGTACAGTCGACAGCCTCACCTAACGTAACTTAACCCACAAAATAATTCCCACACCCACAATTCCAATTTAAGTCACCACTTCATTAATAACCCATAATACAGTAGTATAATAGTACAGAATAAAAAGACGAAACTCTTTAGTCTTATACAGAACATTCACTAAGAAACGTGCGTTCGGATGATCAATCACGCGGCTCCACTAACTCTCAAATCAATGGACGTAATCTCCCCGAGCGTGTGAACGCGGTCAAATGTACCCGCGAATGGTCTATATCTTGTAGACACTTTTGCAATCCTATGGGAAAGACATTTGGTTCTCCATTCGAGAATATAATTTAGTGTTACTGCCATGCTGTAGAGATTTACAGAAATTGTGTGTTTTGATGTTTATTTAGGTTATTTTGTGAAATAAATGGTTTTTTTTGACCAGTCGTTGCGCAGAGACTAGGGGGACGGTACATCTAGAAGGTTGTGGATTCTGTTCCCCCTCGAGGAAATGATATAATTAATATTTTAATTTCTTCGCTCTGGTAATGAGGCAAAGCGCGGTGTTGTATTCTGTCACTTAAGACACTACGGCTTTAAAATTCGGCTGAAGTGTCTTAATGTGAACGAAATGTCTTAACACTAGGTCCCTAGGTTCCCTCTACCTACCTCACTACGTGTCGGATAGATGCGTAGCTGAAAAATATAACGAGTATCAAAACGTACTAGCAACTTACTAAACGGCTATCATAGTGTTTTTCCACTTAGTTTTATCCGAATAAAATAAAGAAAAAAAAATAATACAAACGACTAAGCAATAATAAAAAACGCTTTTGAGCGTTAGTCGTCTATAAAATTAGGTTCATTTGATTAATATAAGTAATTAGAGTTTTGTATTGTGAGACGCCACTCGCTGTTACCATTAGGCAATGACGAATAAAAACCGGAGAGGTTCACGACCTTGATTTGCATTAAATTACATTCTTACTGGCTCTAGCTGAAATCAATTGTTCGAATATCGATTTTATACTGTATTAATATATTTTGTATCGATTAATAACTTTTTTTATGTTAATGCGGCTTCGCCCGTGTGATTAAAAGGGAATAGCTAAGACTTTTGTATGACACATGACTAAATGGACTATTAAACACAAAATGATTCAGAATGAGTCGATATTGTAGACGATGGTATTTATTGAGTTTGATTCCCATTTGCGGATAAATATCGGTTAAATTCATATCTATAATGAAATTCCTGGAAAATATGAAATAAACATGATATCTAAATCAATATATATCAGATTTATATCCGTATTGTCCGGAGCTACGCGGAACGACATTGAATTGCGGATAGGGCTTTGTTACAGTTAGTATGTAAATCGCTCAGGAATCTATTATAAATGCAATCTGCATATTAAGTGTACCCACTACCGACTACCGGCATCCGTATTCCCGGTTTGGACAATAAATTTTCTTACAATCGCTTCTTTCTATATTGTTTTCTGTATATAGTTTGTCCACCTGTCTGTCGTCTTTATACAGTAAGGTTTGTTATTTTTTTAAAGAAAATTGAATAGTTATTTTTTTTTAATATTATGTTATGTCAGTTGTAATAAAGTTTTATCATGATTTTAGATTGAGAGTGTGTTTTTTTAAATTTTAAATAGAAGAAATAGCAATAGACAAAATAATCAGTCGACAATAGACAAAGTAAAATTTTGATGCAGCCCACATTACATTATAATATTTAGTTAAAATTATTTGTACATTTGAAATTATTAAATAAAAATATAGATTTTTCAAAGGTTTCAGCCCTAGCTTTTCTTTTAGAAAACAAACAAACAACAGAATGCACTTGACGAGAAACAGATGGAGGTGATAATAAAGAAAGGGCCAACGATCACAGATAGCATACATATGAAGGTATAATAAAATACGCAACCCGCATATTAAATAAGCTGGCAACCCTACTATAATAAAGATTTGGTCAAAGCTTTTCCAAGTTAATGTAAAATAAGAGCTATCCTAGTTCTAGGTTCTGCCTTTTGTTTGTGACTTCATTACGAATTGTACTTAGACATAGGTCTGTGAAATAAATGGTAATGGGAGGCTTTACAGCTACTTTATTTGATAGTCTTATTGTGTTTTGGTTTGTTTGTTCATTTATTTTACATTGTAGATATATTATATTTATATTTATATTTATAGAGGCCAGTAGTAATTCAGGGACATAAAGTGTAAACAAGACAGGTTCTGAGTTCGATTCCTACTCGAGGAAATGAAATATATGCCGCCAGAATTCGGAGGGTCTTAACACTACGTTCCCTCTGCCTGCCTTGCTGTGTGGGATATAGCGTGACGCTAAAAAATTATATTATTTTGTGCTATAGTGAAATTAAGTCATAATATTGATTCTTACTACTTTAATTTTGTTGCATGGAATCTTTAGTATACGAGGTACCTAAAAACTTAATATAATACTCATTTATTTCGTAAACTTTCATAACAATGCCAACTTCAATTTCTTGTTACGACTTCGAAGCGCTTCTATTGTTTACGTAATTAAATAAAAATATATCTCTTTATAAAAAATATATATTTTCAAATTCATTCTATTATATATTCTAATCTATTATAGAAAACCAACAAACTTAAGTTTCACGAAACCAATGTTGAGTACGATAGAACATAGAGTACCTACCTATTAGTAGATCTAGAGATATTTATGTTTATAAAAAAATAATAAATTAGACTATATTTTAGACTAAAATTCTAAAAATTTATTTATACAAAATACCATATATAATATTAATCCTACGAGTGGATCACGGAGAGTCGCAGGGTACGTGCCAGGTTGTTAGCGAGCTACGTGATGGTATTCTGCATTTGCATACGAAGGAATATATAGGTTAAAAGGTACTAGAGGTATTCTACCTTATATGTAGATGAAATATATATAAACTTAAAGGAAAATAGTTTTAATAATGATAATATTTTTTAATTACCTAATTTAAAATACGGTGTTGTATTTCGCCACATATAGTCATAGAAAAAATATTTTTTTATTATTATAACTGATATCTAGGAGACATTACAAATAGAAGCTTTACATATATTAAGAAATCTTTTCGTTTCTTAATTACTATTAAGTTAAGAAAGCAATTGATTAAAAAAAAATTGTAGGTTCATAAGAAAAACTTCTAAATTTTTACTAAAAAGTTAGAATGTAAGCAATTTACATTTACTTACTGCAACAAACTGCTAATAACCCTTCAATGTATTAATCATACTTACAAGTAAATATTGTTTAATCCCGCAGAGTTGGCACAGGTAAGCAATTGTTAAACACTACGTTTGCCACCTACTTCCAATAATTTTGAAATATTACGTGCTCAACGAGAATCGAACCTACCTCAATCGCGGTTCCAGTCCTACCCCACTGCGCAAGATAGCCTTAGGAGGTATGCTATGTGTTATAAATAAATAAATCAATTCAAAATCAAAGAAAATAATAATAGTATAACGGTAGTATGTTTATTTACAGTCAGGCAGGGTTCGCGACCCGAACGCGCACGTGGGAAAACGCTACTGATAATGTAAGCCATTATAGCGTTCCCGGAATGATGGCCGCGTCATTTTACTGCCTTCTACTTATAATATGTGCTTCTGTATGTTGCACGCTTTGTTATATTGACTTTGTGTCATTTGGTATATGTAACACTAGCAACGCACTTGCGGCTTCGCCCGCTTTGAGTTATTTCTATATTTTGGCCAAATTAAATAATCTATTTACATAAATTGTAGCCTATGTGGTATTATGATGCTTTTTTATGTATTATTAGCTACAATACTGTAATGTTTCGTTAAAATCTGTTCAGTAGTTTTTGAAAGTGGAACAAGCATCACATTTATGATATTAGTAGAATATTAGGATAACGCTTGGAAATATACATATGTAATATAATTAAAGGAGTCAAGTAGAAAAATTCAAATTCAAAATATTCTTTATTCAAATAAACTTTATAAGCACTTTTGAATCGTCGAATGTACATGTCAATAAAAAGCTACCACCGGTTCGGAAGGGAGTTCTGCTAAAAGGAGTTATTGCTATAAAGTTATTCTATCCGTGTCTCTGATTATATAAAGTCAGATTAAATAGAGATGTGCGAACATAGCACTTGATAAGGCAATGGCAAATAAATTAATTATATTATTATTTTTAAATTGGCTAGTTAAAAATATTTCCAAGAATAGCTTTAATTTTTAAAAATAAAATGTTATAAGAGTTCTTAATAAACACTGGACATGGAAAAAGCTTTTTCAGTACTTTTCATCCATGATCTGATAATTTTATCGTACATTTCATATTTGAATCCCCCATATTACAACGAAAATATTCCACTACACCACAAGGATAAAACAGCTATTGCTATAGAAAACAGCAATAAAGTTGCAAATGATAAATGAACAGACAAATCGGTACATTTGTTTAATATAGAGTGACTAATGCTAGAATATTTACTTACATTGTTATTTATTACTTCTGTTTCACCCACGGCTGGAGTTAAGGATGCCTGGAGGCCTGTACTTTCTTCATAAGCCTGATAAAACGTAATGATCCACAATTAACCGTTTCTAATGATTGAAACCTCGCAATAATGTTTTAGCCTCTAGTTAGTTGAAATGTGTCTTCGAATTATTACTTAGCACCAGCTATTTGTAGCTTTGATGTATTGATAAGTGTGAATACTAGTGTCATTACTGTAGACTTGTCCTACTATAGTTCTAGATATTAAGAATTTTATATAATATAGTAATTACATTCTTTATTTGCAAATATTTAATTTCGTCTGCCACAGCCATTATAAGTTACAGAGCCGAGTTGGCACTGCCTTATGTAGAAAATCGAAAAGACAAGATACTTTTTTATATTGTAGGTACATCCAAGCGGGAATCGAACTCGCAACTACTTCGTCGACACTTTTAATCTGCATCTAGACATAGCACTAACAGAATCTTTAATTTTAGAGATAAAATATAACATTTTTAAATGATACCATTTCATTCCACTAGTGGCAATTTTCATCTGAGTTTCACATCAATTTACATTTAGATTACAAATTGATAATAGAAAGTCATTAGAAACGTAAATTATTAGAAAATATTCCAGTTTATATCACATATAGAATGTTGAAAACAATATAATATTGAACTTTAACATAAAATAAGCGATAAATGGGTGATAATTACGTACAGGGTTTACGCGTCGGGCGCCATTGACGTCTTCATTAGCCGCACGAATACCTTTTTAAGACTATTAAACCAAAGTTAGTATGCAAACGCATATTACATGTATCGATACATTCATTCATTCACTCATTATACATTCATTAACAGCGGTCATGATAATTTCGACACGTTTAGGGCGAGGAAACATGGAGTTTAAATTATTATTTAATATTATGTCGCACTAATGGAGCAGTCGTGAGGTGTTTAATGTTTTCCTGATTATTCTAATTCTATATTAGCAATTTCTTCCAGTTTTGACGTAAATTATAATGTAAATCTGCAATAATATTCTATTTATAATCACGTTATAACGATATCCATGTAATTGATGGTACTGCCGCCTTTTTCATACAGCTAGCCTTCGAATGAATTTTCTCATTTTGTTTTCTCGTTTTCTCATATGCTATGCTTCTGTTTGGATAAACAGATATGTCAATAGAATTATAGACTTGCAAATTACATTTTATTAATATTTACGTTTTAACTATATAAATATGATGACATCATGTTAGGTAGCTGAATGCGGGGATTCCCCTGTCGTAGGCGTTATTTGTCAAACAAACATAACAATATTATACAAAAAATAAAAAAAAAACAAAAAAAAGGAGGCCAGTCGTGGCGAACGGACACAAACGTAAGACTGTAAACACAACAGATTGGGGGTTCGATTCCCATTCGAGGAAATGAAATAATGGGTAAGCATTTAGTTTACGTAAGACATTTTTTAAATAATAAGAAATACTTCACGAGAATGTACATTTCATTGGGGCATACAAATAGATTTCCGCAATAAAAATGGAATTCGGAATTTATATTAGAACTGTCATTGTAACATTACTTGTGAGTTGTGACCTATGACTAATGAGTTTAAAACAATGTTGAAAGGTAATATGTTTCCTTTTTAAGGGCATGTAATAATACTTTAATAGTATTGTTAACCTCATAATTACGAGTTTATATAAGCTCGTATTATTTTATTGTCACAGTATCTTTTGTTAATTATTGTTAGGGAGGCCAGGCTCAGGAGTACAACCATGTGACTGTAAATGTGACTAGTTTTGGGTTCGATTTCCACTCGAGGTATTGAAATATTTAATAGGTATTTTCATTTCCTCGCTCTAGTAACGAGGTTATGTACGGCGCTATGTTCCTCCACTCAACACCCAATTGCTCTAGAATTCGGCGGAAACTGGGGAACGGAGTGGTTTAAAACTAAGTACACAGGTTCCTTTTGCTTACCATGCAAATTACATGCCAGCAAGAAATATATGGTATAGTTAGTTTATATACTAAAAATAGTAAAGCAAAATAAGCAACACTGTTAACTTTAGTTGCAGTACTTTGAGAGACATTAATTACTCTCTTCCGGCAATATTATAATAACAACATTTTCCTCTAATAAAATTATAATTTATATCTCATTATACCTAAGTACATATAGTTTCAAAATTTATAATAAATAATTAACATTTTATTGTTTGGTCTGTCACTAAATATATAATTTTTATCAACTAATATGGATAAAGAAAATACTTTTAAAAATTTGTTTATTTGATTCAGGAAAATCAGTTGTAAATACTAGTTGAGCTAATAATAAACCACCTCACAGCCCTACCCCGTCGTAGCACAGTGGGAAAGTGTTTGTCTGTAAACGAGATGGTTGTGGATTCAATCTCCATTTGGAGGAGTGAACCATTTCCTCTCTCTGGTAAGACAAGGTGCAGCGTTGAGATAACACACGCAATATCTCGATCTAATTAATGATACTAGATTTTCCCTGCTTATGCGGGATAAAGCGTGAAGATGAAAAAAAGAAAAAGAAAGCGGCAGACAAGTTATAAACGTGTAAATCTATCTAATAAAAAGATATAGATAAACACACTAACATACGTATATATAAATAAACAAATAAATGTTATAATAGACGTGTTTATTTGAAAAGCAGATAACTAAGTGATGTTGCATTAAACGTGACATCACGAATGACGAAACACGTCATTGCTGATATTATCTTTTTATAATAACATAATTTATTTGGTTCTTTTTAGTATTTAAAATAGACTTGTCCCATTCATGTACATATTAGTTTAACTAATACTATTTTTATTTATCTGTGTATTATAACATTTCTCGTGTTTAGAGAATGAAGATAATACGCTAGAATTTCTTTAATTATTAACACGCTTTTACAAACTAATTATGTAAAAAAAATCTAGAAAATTGTAGCAATTGTATATAACAATTGTACATTATAAAACTTGTAAGTTGTTCGTAGCTTAGGTAGGCATAAACGTGTGACTGTAACGCGACGGTCGTGAGTTCGATTTCCAGTCGGCTTATTGAATTATTTTTTAATTATATTTTGATTTCTTCACTCTAGTACCAAGACGAAAGCGTTAAGTTCCGCCTTTCAACACGCAATGCCTCGAAAATTCAGCGGAAAGTGGGGAACGGATTGTATTAACACTAGGTTCCCTATACCCTGTTATATAAGGAATACACCGAGAAGATGAAAAGAAATGAGTTGGTATGCTGTTAAACATATTATACTTAAGTCACAGCGGATTAAATTATAAACAAAATAGTTAATAAGATGCCCTCTTTCACAGTCACTTTATAATTTCGTTCACATGTGCATTGCGTGGGCAGTAATTGTTTGTAAGCCCACGACTTTTTATTTGATTGACCTGACCTTTGTGCAAGCGAGAAAATTGATGGCAACACTCGCTCGTTAATAAAAAAGCGTTCTTTTTATTCATTCGTCATCGTCATCATACTAAATTTTAGAGTTTATAACTAAAATAATCATAAAATATAATATGGTAAAACGTTGTAACTAAATTTAGTTTAATATAACGTATTTTTATTATTTAGATATTGTTTATTTTTTAAATTTTCATTATATAACCTTTGCTAGTTAGGTATCGACAAACTTGTGGTATTTATCCTTAATTCATCACTTTCCAAGTTTCCACCTGTTCTAAAGGCATCTTTTCATTTGGCGGAACCTAACACCGGATTTTATCTGGACAGACTAGGAAAAAAGGAAACATATATTTTCCTTGCTATTTCCTTCCACGCCATCATAGGGCAATTAGGGATAGACTAACTGTACAAGCAATGATAGGTTGTAGTGTTGATTCTCGATTGCAACGCATCGAAATAGGTATGTAAAAAATATTATTATTTTCTCAGCTTCTATATTAAAATAAATATTGTCCTTACGTTTGCAAATGACACATTATGTACGACTAATTGCGGGTTTGAGTTACGCGATCCAATGCATAGTAAGTATATCTAAAAACCGCCGAAAGTAAAAAGTGAAAAGATATACCAATAGTAAAAAACGGAGAAATATATCACTACATACCATCAGCCAGTCACGAGTACTGTAGGACATATTATAAAAATCCTGCTTAATTTAAAAATATAGCTAATAAGCTCAATTTACCATTTAAATAACATAAAACGGATGTATTAGGAATAAATTAGTAATATCATATTAAACACGCGGCCATTTTAATTGGTTGACACTGTGATATAACTCCAGCTATAATACAGTATCCTGTCAGGAAGTCTGTCATTACATTTCTAAGAACTAGTTGGTGCCTGCAATGTGGTTCGGAAACGACCGCTAATGTCGTAGAAGTTGTTTGACTGGCGAGAAATAATACTATTCAAAGGTACGGCTTCCGAACGGATGCGGGCTTTCTTAGCCCTGTTCCATTATCAGTAATTACGGACTGATAACGGCCCGATAGTTGCATGTAATGATAAGGAAACTTGTTGTTAATTTCACTGTTTATGCTCTAACAAATATGCAAAGGAATGTGCATGTCTAAACACGTTTTGCTACACCTTCTAAATGTATATTTGTGATATTAGATGTTTTTATTGTTATATTATTCGCTTTGCGGAGCCTAACGCTGTATTTATTTCAACCAGACCAAGTTACGATACAAAAAAGGAAATAAAAAATATATAAATGCACATACATATTTTGTTAATTTCTCGCCCGTACCAGAAAATAAAAACCGTTAACGTACAAAAAAAGCTAAAAGGCATTTAAAATTTAAGCAATATAAAAGGAACTTGAAAGTCGCTCCTTCATTCCTACGTAAAGCGAGACGAATAATATGAAAATGATTATGACCGTATTCTACCAATGCATTAAACTCGAATAGGACAACATCTAACAGTACGTACAAGTTTCGTTCAAGTGAGAATACATCATTTTGATGTGCTGTAGAGAATCCGTAATGCGGCATTTGGCCATCATTCTCACGCCTCACGACAATTAACGCTAGGTAAACCTACACAGGATTTACAATCTTATTCTTTTGCTGATAGAATTTAAAGTACTTAACAGCTCGCCGTATGTGGGAAGATATTTTCCAAAATCCAAATGTTTCCAGTTCACATTCATCACAACTCGTAGAGCACGATGTTTCTGTTGCTGTAATTTTTATGATTGTTTATATTGCCCCTTGCAAATTTATTTCTGGTATAGAGATAACTTCTAAGAATAATCTCGTTTTAGTGGAGAATGGAGTGACTCATCAGTAGCTTCCTTCAGCTTATCATGAAATTTGTGAAAGATTAGTGAAGACATGAAAAAAAATAAACAAAAAAAAATAAATAAATATAAGTGGTTTCATGATTATTCCCGCATAACTTGATAGGCAGGCGAAGCCTATTGTTTCCCACTTTCCCTTGGCGATCGTTTAAAAAATGTCGTCCTACATTAGAAATAAAAAAATAATAATAATAAAACGGGATTTTACACCTTACTTAGTTCGCGCAAACGAAGTCACAGCGCACCACTAGTATTTAGTAAAGTATTTACTTGATCTCTTAAATATAGTAAAAAATGTAACAAGATATAATAATAAAATAAATACGTAGGCGGTAACATGTGGGCGGAAGGCGTGTATCGCTGAGGTACAAACTGTCTCGAAACAATCGTTGGACGTTTTAAATTTAGTTTTTATTATTAAGTCTCGAAATATTTTTTTGTGGTAAACAATGTATGAGTAATTATGTATTTAATATTTCTTAATTTACAAATTTGATGATCATAACTTGAAAGTAGAAGAAGAACTTGAAGAAACTTTGAAAATATTTTTGTAGGCTTATCTTAATATCTCTTCACTTGTATAGAGTTGTCATCCTTTCGATTTATAGCATAGGAATAGAAAGTGCACCTGTGTCAGTACAAATACTTGTATACTATACTTACGGAGCCAACTATTACTCTGTCATCAAAATGAAAGCTTAAAATAATCGTCATTTTTTAAAATCGACAAGTCAAGTTTTTTTATTATAAAATAAAACACATAATAATAATAACCGCTTTATCAACGATGGTTTAATTGATAAATCAGCGATATATATCAGCTTAATTACTTAAAGAGGCTGGCCCGCCTTACGAAGATGATTTATTAAGAGTGCTAAGAATCGTAAATCGATAAATTTAAAATATATGTGTTCCGTATACTAAAATCTCTTTTATTGAGGCCGTTGCTGCAGTGCAGCATTTGACAGTAAGCGTGAAAGTTGCGGGTTCTATTTCTATTCGGGGGATCTATAATTTTCGTTTCCTCGCTCTGGTTGGACGGGGAAAAGAGAGTCAACTTAATTCTTAACTTCAGGTTACTTCTGTCTACCCTGCTATCCACTAGATACAGGGTAAAGTTAAAAAATAATCTTATATTAACCTTTATTTTTATTTTATTATAACCACGTGATAAACATAATATGTACTACCCAATAAGTTCATTATTTGCTATATCACTAACAAGAAACGTTACAAGTATTTTACAAAATATATTTGTATTATAAATACACTTGATAAAAAAAAACATAAACTTATCATAACAAATTAGTTAGTCCTGTTAATGAACCACCACCACCATACTTAAGTACCACCGATATTCTGCAGATAAGTTTAAACACCACCATGCGGGCCCCTAATACTTGTTTGGCGTACAAGTAACGAACTCGAATAACCTGTCGCCAGCTCCTGGCTAATTTCTTTACAACACTGACGTTTTACGAATTTTGCTTCAGAAATTTCGGTGACGGCCATAAATAAAATTTAATTGCATCGAGTGCAATTAAGTGGGTATCACATTTTGCATATTTCAAATAGCAATAGCTGGTTGATGCTATCTAACTTTTCTCATACTTCGGCAAGGGAAGGCACTTCCGCAGATTCTTCGTAATTAATTAAATTTTATCTTTCGGTGTGATTCAATGCGTTTTTATTTATTTTTTATTAATTGTGAAGAAGCTACTAACCTATATTGACTTTAAAAATGGTTAAATTCCATTGGTTGGCTGGAAGACATTTCTTTTAGAAATAAGCCCACTTTTGCTAACTAAACTTTTTATTTTGTATTGCTTATGTGTTTTTATGTGAAATAAAGAATATATAATAATAAAATTCCTGTGTGCTAGTTATTAATAAAATATAATTAAATTAAATTTTAAAAAATACTAAATATATCTTTTTATTTCAGATTACTGATGGCTAGTCCTTGGAAACAAATACTTAACGACGTTCTTGTAAGTAATAGTATATAAATTACGATATTTTCAAAAGACCTAGGATGGTTAAAGCTTTTCTGTATTTCTCAGAGTAAATAAAGTAAACATACCCATTATATATACATGAATATACGTAAAGGCATACATTGCCCAAGTATATGAAAATACATCATTCCCACAAGTGGGAATCGAATCAACAACCAACGTGCTTACAGGGAAAGCTCAACTTTACGCGTAAGAGTGCAGAGTGTCCTATCACTAGGTACAAGAAATACTATTATGTACATAGTTACTTTCTATTTTGATTTCCTTTTGATATACATTAAATTAAGTTTATTGGTATCAAGAAGTCGATATGCCAAAGGCATCTATCTATCACAGTATTATGTCATCAGCATAGTGTAGCGGGCGTTGGCATGTGATCTATGAATATTCAAACCAGTTTAAGTGAGCGACGGGACAGACGGACGGACGAACAAGCATATAAAACAAAACGTTTTTGTTACATATTGAATTTTAATACCTGTTTAAAATAGCTGCATAATATTAATAACTTTTTCTCTATTAAAATGCAATAAAAATCTATTTATTTGTAACACAATATCAAATTTCGCTTATGATATATATTTATTTTGTTTATGTTAACGAGTCATTAACCTTTCATTTTATTAGTCTTCATATTCCAGCTCTAAAGCGTTAAGCTAATCTAAATTAGGTTTCTAATCAGAAACTTTGTTTATTTAAGATTTGTTTTTCTCTCAAATGTGATGCCAGAAGCTTTTTTACTAAGATATTAATTTTCAATTTTTAAATTTTAATTATTATCATTTTTTTGTTGTCGTTAAATGGATGTGCCTTAATGGGAACGAAGTGTCTGAACACTAGGTTCCCCGGTTTCCTCTGCCTACCCTGCTACGTGCAGGATACAGCGTGGACCATTACATTGCAATCGCAGAGTAGAAAAAGTAATAGTGCCACAACACTCCATATTCCGCTAGCCGTCCAATCTGAGTCATTGTGTGTTAAATTGCGGAACACAACGCCGCTTTATCATACCAGAGCGATAAAACATGTAGAAGTAAAAAAAATGTTGTATACTACACTATATCGCATAAAATTATAACATTAATTTTCAATAAACTTTAAATCAAACTTTACAGAATATAGATAGATAATAATCTTTTAGCAACTTTTTACTAATAAACCAGTTTGACAAGTGTAACTAAAAATAAATTTTAGTTTCAAATTTACACAAAATTATATTTAAGTATAATTATTATTGATTTTATCTTTTTAAACTGTTACTATATCCTAATTTCAAGACAACATATTATACTGTAGTGGACTCTACTTTCCGACTAAATTGGAGACATTTACATGTTGAGTGGTGTACTCTTTCCCCCTTTACCATATTAGGTATTTGTATATATGCTTATACTGCCTTTTCAAAATTTAGATCTTTTAATTCCATATATTTTTTCTTTACAACTTAAGATTGATATTTTTTTACTTGCTAGACATTGCTAGACTATTATCTAGTTACTGGGTATTTACGTATATGGTTTAATAATTCATATATTCTTCAACTATTAATGTATTTTATTATGGAAAGGCCATCGTAGCGTAATGTTCAACACATTGCGTAGCTTTGGATTATAAACGCTATTATTTTGGGTTCAATTCCTATATGGGGGATTGAACTATATATCTTACTAGCGGCCCGCTCGCGGTTTCACCCGCTTGAACTATGTTATTATTAATTTCTGTCTCCATGACTACGTCCTAGTGACGTCTATGCAAAATTTGAGACTCGTAGCATTTGTAGTAACGAAGTTTCATACAAACTTTCGACCCCAAAAACAACCCCTTAGAAATCGAATATTGCAAATTCCCGTCTTAGCGAGCACCTACGTCCTATAAGTAACTCATATGCAAAATTTGAGATTCCTGGCGCATGTAGTTTCTGAGATTTCGTGATGAGTGAGTGACCTTTCGATTTTATATATATAGATTTAGGCGGAAAGTGGAGAACGATTTTCGAACGATCACTAGGTTCCCTTTCCGTACCCTGCTATATACCTTATCTTCTTTCTCTTAGTTTCATACTATATAAGGTTTACAATGTTGGTGGAAATGTGTGTTTTAAACTGTCTGTCCCAATACAAGAGGTTATTGCTCAATAGGTTTAATGACTGACTTTAATGCTCATGACCTAATGTAGTGTGCAGGCTTCATCCCGCGTGGGCCGCGGTAATTGGAAGATGGGCCTTATATGAACCAACACGTGTTTATTTATGTAGTTTTGTTATGTTATTTAAAATTTTAGAGAAGGATTTATATGATTAGAAAACAAATTATCGTATTTTTTTAGAGTTTCTTATACTTAGAGAGGTAAGTTAACTTTCGAGTTAAATATTGAGAAGGTCTAAAGTCCTATTAAGATTTGCTAAGCTTACAATCTTAACATTGTCACTTCATTGGACAATTAAACTACTTCGTAAATTTATGAATACTAGAGAAAGCGCGATTAAATAATAAACGTGTAAATTAAAGTAGTAATAAACACGCAATGCCTCCAGAATTTGGCGGAAAGTGGGGAACGTAAATGTCTCAATGGGAACGGAGTGCTTAGGTTCCTAGGTTCCCCCGGCATACCCTCTATTTACGGGATATAGCACGAAGCTAAAACAAAATTGCCATTAATGAAAGCTTGGATAAGTTGTGGTGGAGCTTATTAAGCTTACCGACTTACAAAGATAACTTTTACTTAAACCGCACTTTACTATGACCGAAATTGGCAATCATATTTCTAATAAAATTCATCAAACTGGACTGTAATATATTTCAATTAAAAGCCGTTAGTTGCAAGTGGACGTGAACAAACGTATAGCGAAATTATGAGGCAATTGCACAGTGTTCACTAGTGATGATGGAAAATATCGGTAGGTACCACAGATATAATATAAAATGCAACATTAAAAACAGTTTATTTTTTAATAAAATAAAAATCTTTTTGTAATTTTAAAACGATCTGTTATTATATATTAGGTTAGGTCATTAATTAGTAAAAGGAATAGTCATTCTTGAAATTCTAAACACTTAAAAAATAGATATTAAATTAATTTATACATATAAATATATATAATATATTAACAGAAGAATAAGGCGAAAAAAATGTTTCATCGATATCGATATCAAACAACAATCGATAAACGATCCACACATCGCTAATCTCGATAATTCTTCCAAACGATTTATACCCATAATGCTATCTCCCCGACGTATCCTATAATTTGAGGACTTGATCGGCTTTCTTAGCGTTGTATACGATATTGCTACTGTTTAGTGAAGGCGGGCGAAGTCCAGTAAATATTGTTATGAACACAAGGGATTGCAACGTTAAATTGGTTTATGGCGAAGTGTATTTATCTTGAAATTTTAAATTTTTCTTTATTTATTAATTCTTATAAAATCGGGACTTGGAAATAAAAAGGAATAGTTTTTGTTCCTTTTATAATATAGATTGTTAAAATATAATTTATATACTCGTAAAGCGCTATCACATATTGCATTTCATAATAATTTTGAAAGTTCAATTAAATGCAATTGCAATAAGTTCTTTGTAGAGCTTATATGAGCAGAAAGGAGTTTTAAAAAATTAACTCCAGGAGTAAAATAGATATTTTATTATAAGTATATTTTATATTAATTTATTATAGCTTAATTATTTTTTTCCATATTAAATGAATATGAATAATATTTTATAATAAATATTGACTTATTATAGCTTAATTATTTTTAAATGTAAATATATCGCGAGATATTATTAACTAATTTATTTATTGTCCCTTAACATGGTATCTGCATGAATATTAATATTTTAATGTTGAATACAATGCATACACGTGTTTTATACTGGTGAAATAATTTAGAATGTATAAATTACTACTTACGTATTTTTTTATTTTTTTGAATCTGACTTAATTTCTATGCCTACAAGAAGACGTCAGATTTTTTTTTCAATTATTATTAACCAAATTAAATTTTAGATTCTAGAGGCCAGTCGTAGCGCAGGGGCACAAAGTGTGACTATAAAATCCGATTGGTTGTGGGTTCGGTCCCCACTCGAGGAGATGAAATATTGATTTAACATAATACTTCCATTTCTTCGCTCTGGTGAGGCAAACCGCGGCGTTGAGTTCTGCCACTCAACACGCAATGCCTCAAGAATTCGGCAGAAAGTGGGGAACGGAGTGTTACACTAGGTTCCCTCTGCCTGCCCTGGTGTGTGCGGGATACAGCGTGAAGCTGATTATATTTGATTTCCTATTCTGTATGTATGTAATAAAATAATTTATAGTACAATATAATAGTTTATAGGCATTTTTCATCTCAACTTGCTAATGTGGCGACTGAGACTGAGAAGACTTATTTTTTATTAAAGATAATATAAATCAATGAATAATTTTCATCAGTTAATTGAACATGTCAAACATTATGTTTAAAAATGTATACAAAAAATGTGACAACGTCCCATATATAAATAAATAGCCCCATTTCTGTAACAGTAACGTCCAGTAGCGACCCCCGCAGCGATTCTACGCTACCGACAGATAATAAAATTCAACATTATTCTAACTGGTAATAAATTATTTATCTGTAGGAAAAAATATGATGCTGAATAAATAAATCAATAATTTATTATGGTGTACTTTTAAAATGTTAACATTATAACATGATGGTTGCAGGTTTGTTTTCCACTTTTGAGGCAATTATTTTAAAGATTACAATTTTTCCTTTTCTTGTAATAATATCAATAAAATGTCATCGCAGTCGTTTAATGTATTATTTTAACGATAAAACTCAAATAGTCAATTATTTATTTAAATGAAGCGTTTACAATCTACCTTTAGGCTAGTTCGTGCGTTAATAAAACTTGCTATAAAATTGTGCCTCGAGATGTTATTGAGATGTTATGTTTATGTACTTAGATTATTTTTAATAGTGAAGCTGTCATGTTACAATTGTAACGTCTTCGGCCACACGCGAGTTTTTGGTTCGAGTCCGAATTTAAAACTCATATACATTTGTACTAATACTTAAAAACAATTTAAATTTGGTCAAACAAGGAGACCTTGGCTTTCATTATCCAATTTTAGTTTATATTTTGTTTTTTCAATATTTTTATTATTCTTAAAAGTAATATAGATAGATTGTGGATTATTTTATAGATGTATATATTTATTAAGAAATTCCACAATTACATATTTTTAACATTACATCTTAATATAGTAAATATCGAGAGAAAATTGTCACTACGCATTTATATATTGTGAATGTATGTATCTTAAAAACAAACTTCCTACTTATGAATCGGATGTAAGTTCTCAATCAAGGCTGTGGCCTGTGGGCGTGTTTACCCGTCACGTCGCGTCGGCTCAACTCGTTTGCTATATGTTATGTTAACGTTAAATAATTTCAACAGAAGATCTTACGTTATATTTACTAAATTATTTTGTAATTTGTTTTTAAAGATTTTTATACGAAAATTTTTCAGTTTTTAAAGATGACGAATTAAAATTCATATTTTGCAAAATTACAATTATTTATCTTCAATATTGTTAAAAAAAAGCAATGAAACTATATTATTTGAAAGACAAAAGAAAAGTATCATGTCTATAAAAAGGTTATTCCGGAAAACAAAGATTAAATTAATCTCAATATTCTGACTTCAACAAATTCTCAAATCATTAGTTATTCGAATGTTTTGAATTACCATTTAATTAATTATTATTCGAATTGGCCAGAATTGAATTATACAACAATTTGGAATTGGAAATTGGAATTGGAATTATATCCTTAGTAATTAATACATTTACTCCTACACCAGAATATTTTCCAATTTATTAGTACCAATATCCCTTTATCGAGGATCTGACACACTTGTTTACGAGCGTGCAAGTTTATAACCATCAGAAGCTTGGACAATGCAAATTCTCACTTAGTTCATTTACTTTGCAATTTCTTTTCCCACCGTTTTCTATTTCCAACAAAGGCTTAAGCATGGCTTGCGTTCGCAGTTAGTCTTGTATTTCCAAGTCGTTGTTTCTAAATGCATGCTTATTCTATTGATTTCAAGTTTCATTCGTGAGTATTAAATCTCAACAAGATCTTTAGTAAAATCTATAGGATCTCGTTTTGGAAGCCTGTGGGAACGGATAGCTATAAAATTTAAATCTGATACCACCTAACTGATATTAATTACGTCAATTTGCATATTATCCACAGGGGATATTTTAAATTATAGCTTCAATGGCAACTGTCAGCGATTTCTTTTGAAATACAAACCACTAAGAATAGAAGCCTATTAGAAGATATTAGAAGACGTTTGTTGTTGTAAGTAGAAATGTCACGAAAAATATTATGCATCGTTTAATATTGTCTACAAGCGATGGTTCTAAGTTCGATTCCCACTCCTGGGACGTAGTATACGAGTATATTTCAATTCATGTCTCATGCCACACGCAACCTTAGTAATAGGCGTTTGACCAATAAAGTAATTTGTCCATAATATCTCTTTCTTCCATGCAAATACACAGGAAATGATTAAAGTCCAAAGTGTTCTTAGCAATCACACTTTTTACAATATCACATAAATAGTGGTTTCTGTGAACCAGTACTAAATCCTGTAATTTCTCGAGTATTCTAATGTGTTAAGACTAACTAATTATATGCAAGCATTTTAATTTCTTTCCAGACATTTGCATAGCGTACTGCTATAACCTATTTTTTGTTTAAGGCATTGAGTTACCTTATAAATATAAACTTGATAGTTCAACAATCGTTACGGCATTGATTAAGTAAAAAAGTAACATCTCTAGGAATATCCGGGAAATAATTTTTTTATATTTCATCTCATTGGTAACAAGACCAAGCACGGCGTTGAGTTTCGCCACTCAACTCGAAATATTTCAGTAATTGAGCAAAATGTAGGGAACGGAGTGTCTCTACACTAAGTTCCCTCTGCTCACCCTGGTATATGCGGGATTCAGCGTGAAGCTAAAGCTAATTAACATCATCTTCAACGGAGTAAAAGTTCTATTTCATTCATTCATTCATTTTCAAAATGTGATAAAGAAATTATATTGAAAAAAGCAATAAGTAATAAGTAAAATCTATTAAAGTAGGTATATCAGCTCGTCGTAAACGGCCTCTCATTAATTTTAATTACATACAGCGCGTGCTATCACGATCGCCACTCTACACATATTAATGTTAAAATTACTATTGAAGAGACATTTTATTTTTAATTATGGAAGATAGATATATATGTTAGTACCAAAAACTGTTTGTATTGCCCTTTTTTCTCTTGTTTTCTATAAATAAATTTAACTATTATATTAAAACAAGATTGGGGCCATAAAATTTTGTCAGTGTCACGAATACGTCTTGCTTTTCCATAAGAAATGTATCACTTTTAATATATCTGACCACTTTACAAAAAGTTTAAAAAAAATAAAAATGTAAATAAAACCTTCACGTTGTATCCCGCATAAAGCAGGGTAGGCAGAGGGAACCTAATATTAAGATTCCGTTCTCCACTTTCCACCGAATTTTTTGAAGCACTGCGTGTTGAGTGGCGGAACCTACCAAGTAAATTTTGATTTAATTTTTATTTTAAATGAAAATGAAAATATATAAAAAGATAGTATGGAAATCCCGGGCGGTAAAAGCAAAGTAAAACCGCTATTAACGCAGTTGTGTTTTATTAATTAGTGCCGATGCTATCTCGATAGCAAATGAATACAATCTCCCCGACACTTGACAGAGTGAATGTGACGCAGGAAGGAGCAGGATGTGAGCTTTGCTGATTCATTTTTACATCCAATTAGATGAATTCTATTTGTTTATAATGAATATTGTATTTTATTTATTTGTAGAATTTTTAAAATATGTATTAACAACGTTGGCATAAGCGTGTGTAAAGAGTAAAGAATAATATAAAAAAATAATAAAAAATAACGTGAAACTTAAGTAGTACGTTCAATTTTTACGTTTTTACCTCAAATTTATCTTGGGTAATTTAATGAAAATCTGTGTTATTTATTCCAAAATTTACTGATTGTACATATAACAAAAAATATAAAATATGTATTATTAAAAATGTATTAAAGTATAATTTTATATGTTATAGATGCTTGTCAATAAATACTATTATTTCTAAATATTCGCATATATTCTTCGAAATATAAAACTAGAAACAAGAACACAAAACAAGAAAGAGGTACAAGAAGAAGACAGAAGTTAAAGAAGAAAAGTTATATTAATAGAAGATGGAACATGTAAAATGGAAGAAATCGCACCATGCACAGGCAATGGCACTGGAAGAATTCACGGGTTTCTTACTATTCCCGTGGTCTCTTAGTGGCATCACTAGTGCTGGGCGATACATCTGTATACGGCGTACGATATATTAAAGAGAATATATTATTATGTAATATTATATAATAACATAGATTATAGATTATATATTTTTTAGAATTGTATTGCAAATGTATAAATAAAAACACCTATTAATTATGTTATATATTTTTATTTTTAGTTTCACACTGTTTATAGCACAGTATGCAAAAAGAACTTAGTGATAAGACGTTCCTTTGTCCATATTCCATTAGGTGTGAATTTAAAAATGTTAGTTCTAATTATGATAAAAAAAATATAACATATTTATAAGCTGCATAGGTACATCACTGTTATAAATTATGATGACATACAGGCGCAATGGGTGGGAACTATCGGAGTAATTGTAAAATTATTGTAAATGATTGATGTAATACTGTTTTGATATATTATAATAATATATAAGTGAATTATAATCTTTTTTGCGAGCATGTATTTTAGTGTCTAGCAGATAACGTGACTTGGGTGTGAAAAAAACATATTTTTTACATATAAATTAATTCAATTTATTTATTCCTTACATATTTTTTTTATTTTTAAATAATTGTTTAAAATGTGGATGTATGGATGTTTATAATATCTTAAAAGAAATTTGCTTGTATTTTCTATTATTAATAGAAGATTATTAGATATATGTAAATATAGTGAAATATGAGTTAATATTAGCACGTTTAATGTTAAAGGATAAAGCAAGGACAAGACAGACAGACAAGTAGTTATAATATCTAAAATCCCTGTATAAAAATATATTTATTTAATTACTTTCATGTTCTAATAACCATATTACTTTATATAGGTACAATATCCATAAATTGAAAAGTAAAGTTTCAGCCTATTTAATAAGAATTGTAACGAATTTTGTAAAACTAAATACTTTGAATTGACATAATGTTTAATTTATGAACCGATTTAAGTGAAACAAATACTAAATGTTAAAATACAATAGTGAAAACTGCATTTAAGTTAGATAAGCCATTTGTGACGGTAGCGTGAACAAACGCACAGACAAACAGAGTAGCAGACATTTTTTTTACAAATCATTATTTTCGGGTTCTATTACATTAATATGTGTCCGAAACAATAAATTTTCTTATATATATTCCATGTACATACAGCGATCAGTTATTATTTTATTATATACATCTATGTATAGATTTACGTTTATTATAAGATATTTATTTTTCTGCCTTCTCATCTTTTAGTTCTGCCTCTCAACGCGTAATGCCTCCAGAATTCGGCAGAAAGTGGGGAAAGAGCCTTAACACTAGGGTCCCTCTGCCTACCTTGTTGTGTGCGGGGTACAGCGTGACGCTAAAAAAATGTATAGATTTAGTAAAACTAGGGTTAGGTAAACTGTGTCGATCACGTAGTACTTCGTAACTTTCGAAATGACATCCACGAAGAATTCTCTATACAAACAGTGAATAAAAGTATCAGTTACAAAAATAGAAGAAATTAGAAAAAAGAAAGTTAATTCAGATCCGTTGTTAGCGGTCGTAACCGCCGTCAAAATTGTCCACGAACAAAAGAGGTTTAGAAAAACCATAATAGATACAGTTTTTGATGCCAGCTTCCATTGCTATTAGATCGAGTAATTGTGGTCTCCAGATGACTTCAATACTTCAATTATATGAGATGTGCCACTTGCAGTGAAAGCGGGCTGTGAAGCGTGATGGTTTTTACAAAGATTATTTATTATCGTTTTTGTTTAACGCAAAAACTAGTTGCGATAGCAGTTTGCTTCTACTTAGTTGTTGTTATTTTATTTATATGGTATAGGAATAAATGTGAGGCCAGTAGTGGTGCAGCGACACAGTGCGACTGTAATCGCGGCAGGCTTTAGGATTGAGATTCGAAATATTTAATATTTTCATTTTCTCGTTCTGGTAAAGAGGCAACATACAATGAAATTAGTCAAAAGAACGGAGTGTTTTAACACTAGCTTTTCTCTGCCTACTATGGTACATGCGAGATACTGCGAGAAATTAAAAGTACCTAACACGCATTTCTTACCGAGGGAATAAATAAAGAGAGATTGTATATTTCCCTCTCCGCTTATTAAGTTTAGCTGTTACAAAGCCATGGCCAGACGGAGTTATCTTTATATTTCTATAATTAGAATGAATTGATATTACCGTTCAAATTATTTATAAATAGAAACTACTATAATCTAATATAATATAATAATACAACCGGTAATAATGGTAATAGCAGTAAGCGATGTAGATTATAAGGTACCGTTAGAAAGTCATTTTACGGTAGCTTTATGTGAAGTAATCGGACGCAAATATATCAATATTATGATGTTTAGTGAATCGTAATAAACATTGTTTCTTCAAGAAGGAAAATTGTTCGTGATAACAAATAATAAGGAACAAAAGAATTAAAGAAGAATAGGGATCGGAGTGTTTTAATACTAGATTCCCAGGTTCCTTCTGCCTACCCTCTTAAGTGCGGAATACATCGTGCTGCATCCTTTAATAAGAAAATGCTTATTTGTTTTAGGAATTAATTGTAATTGAATTTATGTATCTAAAAAAGTATGGCTGTATTGTTAACTGTAAAGAAAATTCTTTATTTCAGCTTCAGTTTCAAGCAATATGTACATTGGAAAGCTCTCTCGTTCTACCATCTTTTCGTCTACTATTCGTACGTCATTTAATAAAAATAAATCATCGAACAAAATAATTTTAGTAGGAGTTTCTATTTACAAAAAATATCCTTTTTTTAGCTTTGCAAATAGAATACAAAGACTGCGGTAAAGCCTTTGAGGAGGGTTATGTTTTCACTCTGTATGTCCGTTCCTTTAATTTCTTTTACTGGTAAACCAATAAACTGATTTTGATAAAAGATACGTCGTTAAATTTGTCTTGGCACGAGGTAGGGGCGAGGTAAATGTACGAGTACCTACAAATACTAGTATTATAGAAAAAGTGATATTTAAATTCGTCACTAAATCTACATAAAACCCTTAATTCCTCTATTTTTATGCATAAAATTCATTATATAAATAAATAAAAAGTATTAGTTAAATTGCTTTCGCCGCTATTCTTACAGCTTTTGAAATTTTATTTACATAGTCATTAAAATAGAAGGTGTCTAAACAAATGTATACCTTTTACAGATAATGAATCGTTAAACTCGTCTAAGAGATGTTTAGTAAGCTTGTAAGTTGTTCTATTAATTATTATCTTTTGCTTTGAAGGTAGGTACATATATATGTATATATAGTTTCTTATACTTAGAGTGTATATCTGTTAACAGCCTATTACGCAAATTAAACGGAGAATAAAAAAAACGTTAAAATAAGAATATAATATAGAAGCTTAGTAGTTTTTACAATTATATTATTATTATTATGAAATATGTTAAAGATCGATTTAGTATTTTTTAACATTAAAACTGTACATAACGAAAAATCATGTAGCAATTTTGCAGATTTACACTCTAACACGACGTATTGCGACTGATCAATTTAAAACTAATAAAGTAGAGCCTGATTTATAATTATAATTAGTTATTATTTAAAAATAAAAAAAAATATATTAAGTTACAGTAACAATTTTTTTTTACTAAGTAACGAATATTAAGAACGCTTAGTAAGATGTCCAAAATAGTATATAAATATGAATTTGTTTTTTTATGTCACAATTGAATTACAACCAGGAAGAAGATAATTTCAAATGAACATTTTCCTTCACATCAAAACATAATTGATTGAAAATCTCTTAAAAATGCCTGCTCCAGACAATTACATCACTAATAAGAAAAGGACCTGCACTTAATTTTTCTATCGTGATTTTCACACCTATTCATTATATATAGACGTTAACTTTCACGATTTCTTCAATCGATTTATTGGCACGTGTTAACGATTGAGTTACACTGCTTATTACCAAGTATTACCAATAGCTATACTGGCTTTAGACACCTGTCAAGCTTTTAAGCTCTAACAAGAAGTCGTTCGTTTATATGGGTATACAGAAAAAGGGATTTTTTTTATTTAAATATAATTTGTAAGTTTTTAGCACTTACAAGATATATTTAAATGTTTGTTGCTGCAAAAAAACTATTACTCAGGTACTTGCATATATTTTTTAAAAATAAAAATATACAAAAATCATTAAATTTGTTTTATTTTAACATTAAATATTATCAAATGTCTTCTCTGTTGTCTGCTATTAACCCATGAAGAAGATTCACGAATTTTCCGCATGTAAAATTGAGAATTTACTCTTAAGATATTTCACTTTTCCCCTAATTTAAAATATTAGGTATTGCGTGGCGGAACTCTAGCTTTAAAAAAATTGTATAAAATCAACAATCACCACGCTTCATTAGCCTTTTAATGTAAGCGCAAATTATCTATATAATATAGAAAACTCTTCCGTGACTGACAGACAACGCTCAAACAAAGCTACTGAACTTAGAAAGTTTAGATTTATCGAAATTTGTACAGAAATGGAAAAACGTGGAATTTTCCATTTCTTAGAGTTCCAGCAAACAGCGTAGCAGGCAACGACTAATAAATATGAAATAATAAAAACTTTAAAGGATTTCAGAAGCGGTGTTCTTAAAATAGACGTAGGTATAATTTATTTGGTCATCACTTCCTTCCTTCCAAATGTGTGCTTCCCGAGGCAGTGCATCTCGAGGGAGCGGCTTATAGGGAACAATACAGGTTAGCGTTCATCGAAGACATGCCGTCATGCCTTATTGAAACTTTGTTAGAAATGCAGATACGGTTTCTTATTATTAATTTATTGATGTGAAATTCGATTTTTATGTTGAGATTTTTACGCTACGTTGGGTTGGTTGGTTTTAACACCAGGATTAGATCTAGTGTTGTTCAGTGTCTATTCTTTATTATATTTAAATATTTATGAGTCCTAATTTGAAAATAAATAGCTATAGTTCTCAATTTTTCTATGTATAGGTACACTTATGTATTTGAAGTAGAAAATTCCGTTCCCCACTTTCCGCCGAATTCTGGAAACATTGCATGGTGAGTGACGGAACTATATGGTGACAACATTTCATTTCTTCGAGTGGGAATCGAACCCACAAACTGTGGCGTTTACAGTCGCACACTCGAGCCTGCGCCACGACTCTCATCAGCATTCTCCTATAAAATATTTAAATTTAATAATTTAAACAGGAAAAATAGAAGATACATCAATATTAATGCTTTCAAACTCACAACCTAAATCTAAAATACAGTTAAAAGTGATAAATAGTAGGTAATTGGCAATTCAAGTCACATATATTCGAGCACTATATAACCCAACATATTTACTGTTGCATAAACTAAACGTTTTAACGGAGCAAACTAACAAGTGCATGTTGCGGAAGAATCCCCGCAGGCGCTTATCATCTCATTATTATGCGGGGCCTTCCTTCGCGAAAGTGTACTGTAAACTGTAGACTGTACTATATAAATTGTACTGCCTCGTCTCGATAGTGGACTAACTCTATTTATTTCTCAATACGTTTCAAGCGATATGTTCAAATTAGTGCTTTTTATATTAGGGTTCCTTATAGGGACGTCGTTCGTGTTAACGTAATAAAATTAAATGTTATCGTCGTGGAATAATAAAGTCTGAATGCAATGGTTGTTGGCTTACAGTGCACTAGACACTCTGCTTCCTACTATCCACCATATTCTGGAGGCATTGCGTGTAGAGTGGCGGATCTCAACACCGCGCGAGGAGATGAAAATTTTAAATATTTCATTTCCTTGGATGGGAATAGAATCCACAACCTGTCGCGTTTACAATCACGCGCCCTGTGCCACGACAGGCCACTAAATAAAATTTTAAATTTACAAAATACAGATAACATATAAACTTAGGAAAAATAAAGTTATTGTTAAAAAAGGTAATAATTACTAAATTCATTTTGTGAAATAATAAAAATTATGAAGTTATAATTTAATACAACTTAAACATTACATAGTTGAATAATTTTCTTCGCAGTACTCCTTATAAAGTGACTGAACAGATTTTTTCATCCATTTAACTTCTCTAGTGACGTCAGAGTACATGGTGATGTCGTCGATCATGTAGGAGACGACGCCTACTAAGAACTTGTCCTTAGACACAAGCCCATTGCCCGCATCTCCGCTATAATATTACAATATTTTAAGCTTTTATTTTTTCATGACATTCAATAGAAATGTTTAATATTGTGTTAAAGACAAAAAATTCAAATTATTATTCTGTTTTGTTCTTTTTACTACGGCGTTCCGAGCGTGCCAGTCGAGCACAAAATCACTCCACTGGCACGCTCGGAACGCCATAATAATAACAATTATTATTATTATTATGAACTCCTCTGTCATCAGTACCTATAGTATGGTATTTATTCCTTCTAAAATCGAAAGCGCGAAGCGCCATAAATTAAGAACTAAACTGAAAAATGTCTAAATACTTAGATACATACTGATAATGATAACCATTAATAGATAACGTGCACCAGTAAGCCGATGACATTTTCATTCCAGTATACCCTTCACAGTCTCGTAGAGAAATGACTCTTTGTTTGGACGCCTTCAAGTGTCTTAAGTCGCTGTAGTCAGGAAGCTTTTGAGGCTGAAAGATTGGAATATAATACAGACTTTAGTGTTTATATTTACATTTGAAAATTTCTGAGGCATATATTTTTGAATATTAATCAATCTAGACGTCATCACGTTCACTACATTATATCAATTAAAGGATTTGCTAAGCAGGTACTACGTTACGTTGGCATGATATCTGCTTTATTTAATAAAAAAAAAAATAAACAAAAAAATAAAAAAATACAGTCGAATTGATAACCTCCTTTTCTTACAGAAGTCGGTTAAAAAGATAATGATTTTTACCTTTTATCGGTAGAACGATTAGTCTCTTTCAATTAAGTGTAACACTAAATATGATTCTCTTAATACTGTTTCGACATAAAAAGAAACTAAAATATATTACATTTATTGACACCATTGTAGGATAAGCGAATATATATGGAATTAAAATTATACCTAATTTTACCATCTGATTTTACTTACCACTTGTTTTCCCCATCCACTAGTGTACAGGGCATCATTAACCATCGGAGTTTTCGTTGCAATCGGTATTTTACTTATAAAATCGCTTAGAGGCACCGGTGCATTAAGAAAACCAATACCAAGATTATATTGACCCTTTTCTGCGTTATATTTGGGATGGATGTGAAAATTTGCAACTTTTCTTACAATCTCAGCATGTAAAGGTATTGAGGCTCCAAAAAATATATTGATATCTCCATTATTATAATTAATTTCGTCTAAGCAGTGGGCAGCAGTTACCACCGCCTGGACCATGAACAGGGAGGATCCGCAAGCCGTTGGAACATGTTTTCGGAAATGCATAAAACCTGCATGAGGATATTTGTATACTGCAACTTTATATCCTTTTACAATCCTACCTTCGGTCCCATTTGATTTTGACAAGCCGAAACTCGTTGAGACGTATAAAATAAAAATCAACAGGCGTAACATCCTTAAATCGCTAATTTAGTTTCTTAATTGGTAGTCGAAAGTAGTCGATAAAACCGCTTTATAGACCGTTTTATAGTGAAAATAAATTAACGTTTTTAAATGTAATTAATTTAAGTCACGAAGTTATTTATGATATGCTATAAGTTGACGAAAATTATATTTGAAATACATTTACATATTTATTTTATTGATACTAATGTTAATTATTATTATATATATGTATATTTATACATATCATATCAAACACGAGTCGGCAATCAATGAAATTAGGTTATTGAACGTTTGTTTCTTTTTTTTAATAAAATTTATAATAACTACTCATACAATGTTCTTTTTATGGCATCCGCCGGAAATGTAACCTAGTATGTTATATGAATATCGTTCAAGCACGTCTCCTTCATAAGTTATATCTTATATTTGTACGGTGTTATAATAACAATAACTAGGGAGACTATATGAAAAAGAGTCCATTCTACATATTTTCATCTTTCCTTCAAAACTAAGAACAAAATATTTTCTATACTTACTGAGAAACAAATTTGTTTGTATATTTCAATTAATTTTTTAAGCTGCAAAGCTACGAATAACTAGTTAAAATATAGTAATTTGTTTCAAAACTTATTTAACACTTAGTGGCGCCCATAACTTCTTTTAAGTCAATCTATGAGGTTTGTTTTGAGTAAGTCCCTTAAAGTTTCACATAAGCACATTCCAGACTTTCAAAAAAATTCAAAATTCCGAAAAGCTGAACAAAAAAAATACTATTTTCTTATTTCTCACAGTTTCTCTGGTTCTTTCTCTTATTCATCATCACCACATAAGGCGCTAAAATTAATATAATTAATTTCTTTATCTCTGTATCTATTTCAGGCTTAACAGCAATATACCAAAAAAAAATTCATCCAAATTCGTCTAATCCGTTCAGAAGATGTGCATCTATAAACATTTTTTTTTTATTTTATATATTAACTCATGTGATCAGTTTAAAAAAGCAATAAAATTAATAAACTGGTATGCTTATTTCAGAATCCCTAACTTGTTTTAGTCACGGCTTTTTTTTTGTTTTTATATCTTTAATTTAATGGGGACATCTCAGATTTTGCTATATGATCCGGTCAAAAAATTAACATTGATATAATTTATTGCAAACTAGCGGCCGCCTCGCGGCTTCGCGTGCTTAAAGTACATAATTATCAATAGTTATTTAATAGTGATGAGCCTTTTTTGTCTTTCATATTATTTAAGTGTGCTTAGGAGAAATTGGCTGGAAATTTCATACATAGTAATTTAAATCTTTTGATATTTTATTTCATCTAACTAGGTAGGCGACAAACGCGCTTTGCTACGTAGATCCCCATCCCGCGAGGGTTCCGCGATAAAAAGTAGCCTATGTGTTGCTCTATAACCCCGTAAGAATGCAAGCCGTAAAATCATCGAGGATGAAAATCACGTTAATCAGGAAAAGAGCGGACGAAGCCCTTATCTCGTGATGGATGAAGGAAATGGAGTCACTGGTGGCTTCAAGAACACTGATTTAAAAGATTAGGCAAAGCCCGGAACAGATTATTTTTGATTCGACGTTTGACTGAAAAGGTAGTTCTAGGTTGAAGTAAAAAGACTTAAGTCAAAAGTACTATTATATTATTATGCTGTATATAAATTTTAATAAAACAAATAAAATATTGTTTTTATTACTTTAATCCAAAATGGTTACAGTACATTTTCCTTGACGTTTGTTTTATCCAATCGTAGAAATATGAGACGTCTGTATAGACAACTAATGCAATTGACACATCAGGCCTCTTATATGATACTATACCGACTTGGATATAGTTCTTTATAACTAAAGCACTACCGGAATCTCCTCTGAAATTAGCAATCATAAATATATATTAATTAATAAGTTAGCTTAGAGTTCTATAACTCTTCTTTCAGTTCCAGGAGAATTAAACAGCATAATTATGTTAAGAGGAATCAATAGAAAAGTTCGAATTTTATTGAAGAAGCCGATGTAAAAAAGTCCTTAACTTATACAAGCCCGAACTCGATAAATGGTTTCATAACCACAAGTTAGCCTTGTCTTGGTTACAATAAACATAAAACAAGATATTTTAGGTGTGACAAAAATGTATTTGAAAAAATACTTGCATATTTAATAGAAAAAAATAACCAACCACTAACACTATGTGTTTTCGTAACATAAATAAATAAATAGTAATAGAAAACAGGGTGAGGGAATTACTAAATAAACATATTTTAATGAATATGTAAAATAATCTTAGCATTAAAAAAATCTGCAATTTTAACTAAAAATCTACTTAGTAATTTGGGATATTTCTACATAAAAAGCTTAGGATATTTTTTGGGATTTTCATTTAACTTACTCTGAAGCGTATCTTTGTTCTTCCACGTCCCCTGCACACAGTGTACCATCTGGTAAATTAGATATCTTTCTAATACAATCTTCATAACTCCATATTCTTTGTGTGGCATAATGTAGTTTATCTGTTACTACGCTAAGCTCTTCCTAAAATGTGTAATAATATATAGATATACAGGGTAAATTAAAGTTACATGTATTTTAATTAAGGGAGTAATACTCTTCTTAGTAAATTAAATTTAAGTTTTAATTAATTAAGGTTATTCTATCCTAGAAAAATTAAACACATATTTTCAACATTGTAGATCTTAGTACCATTAAGTGAGAAAGAATATTAAATTAACTAGTTTTTCTATCAAGTTTAGTTTATTATAAGTCTGTTTTAGTAGGTACCCCGGATGAATTTCACGATTGTGGCTTTTATTTGCTAGCTATTTTGAATTTCATTGATTAGTGTATTTTTCTCAATTTCGCTACGTACAAACTTACATCAATTAGTCCCCATCCAGCAATAATACCATTTTTCTCTCTTGGAGGTTTCCTCATTAAGGCCACTCTCATAACATACTTGCTCAGAGCAAGATTACTATTTAACAAAATAAGGCCAATATCATTACTTATTTGGCTCGATATATAGTCTTCATGTATTTTCGAAGCTGCAATATGCATTCTCTTTCCTCTTCTTCTATTCTCATTGCCGACGTACACTGCTGCGTCTGAGCATCTCTTGCCGCATGACTCAATACAATGTGCCGCCGTGAGGAGTAGATTTTGGGTTATCACTGAAGCTCCACAAACAAAACTACCATGATGCTCATTTACTAATAAAAAAGAAGAATGGGCAAAGTTAGTTATTGATACAAATTCTCCATTGACCACTCTAGACTCTAGAACATCGGACTTTGATTTAGACTCTTTGGACTGAACAACATAGCCTAAAGTTACTATTAATAAAACAATATTAATACACATAATGTTCTGTTTACAAATGCTATTACAACGACGGTTTGCTCAGTTATGATACAAATTTTGATTGAAGTGACGTAAGCTATCGCTAATTAGGTTTATCGAGACTTAAACGTTTATTTTATGTACTAGTGTAATATTTCTTCGTCTTTACTGTTTAAAATGGTTTTCGATAATTCTAAGATTCTTTGAATTACAGTACTTATTTTATTTCATTTGACACAATCTTGGTAAAATTGTATGGTAGTCTGACTGTATCATTGGTAGTCATGGACCCAGTGGAGTTTTAATTTTAAAAATTTACTAATCTTCGCGCACAGCTGATTATAATTAACTTTGGAATAAAATATTATAAATTTTCAATGTACTCCCATTCTAACTACATTTCCCATTGGAGTGTATCGGATTTTGCTGACGACTGTAGTAGTAATTGTTATACGACTTTATGATAGCATTAAAACTCTTCATAGCTCTAGCAATTACCGTAAACATAAAGTCTATACTAGACTTGTAATACGGGGGAAGCAAATAAGAATTCTTTAAGTTCGGTTGTATTATATGAGAAGCCCGCCTTGATTCGCTTTGGGTGTTTATTATCCGACTGCGGTGAAGCTCAAAAACAGGGAAAGTTATGTTTTTATCCCGTATGTATGTATGTTAATTTGTTCTCCTGTAACTACTAAACCTGCGAACCAATTTTGATATTTTTAGGTTTTTGTATTTTATTTATAATTCACTTTTTAACATTATGCATTGTCCCGAATATGCAGAGGGAATCGAGTGTTAGACAATCCGTTCTCCGCTCTCCGCCCGAGTGTTGTGATATTTTGACATTGCTTGTGAAGTGCCAGAACTTAACATCGCATTTTGTATATTAGAGCGGAAAAATGAAAATAATTCATTGCAATCACTGTCAGTCATGCTGTTCCCTTAAGCCCCCGTAGCCCTTAAGTTTAAGGCCCTTAAATTAGCCCTTAAGCGATTAGCCCTAAAGTTGAAAAAATATTAATAAATCCAAATAATAAATTCGTTTTATTATAAAGTTACCTAAATATATAAAATATAATTTCTTTAAGGTAGTTTACGTTAACTATTATAATGTTGTCTAGAACTAAACTTTAAATTGCACTTAAGTACCTATTTAAGTTTTGTGTGTCATCTAAATAGTTTATAATAACTGATGATTTCAACAAAATATGTTATTTTCTATTCAGAATGAACGTGATCCAGTGGATGCACTCAAATTGTGGACCTACCACTTGTTTCAGGCTATGTTTGTTTATTATACTACATACAATATAAGAGATTTAAAACTATAAATACTTTGAATTATTGTTTTTTTAAATGATGAAAAGCAAGAGCTTTTTAAGTTAAAAAAGCAAAGAGAATTTATAAGTTACCTACGTTACTCTCTGCTTTACGTACGTCTTAAAGATAAAATTATAATTTTTGTTTTATCTGTATTCAGTAACATCTAATAGCTGTAGTAAATGAGATTTCTTTAATAATGAGTTAGAGAACCGCTACAAATATTTTTGTTCTACAACTTAAAATGATTTTGATAATAATTTATAGTAAAAACAAATATATAACAAAAAATAATATTAATAACAATTTATAACAAAAATTTATATTAATAATAAAAAACTGAATTCGAACTCTAAAAACTTATTTCTATGAAAGATGTAAAGAAACATTAGTATCTAGCCAAATTTATAACGAAATGTATTAAAAGACGAAACGCAACTACAGTAGTAAAGTAAGACTGGCGTCCAGTAAATTTGCACTTAGTACCGTTGCTACAGATCTTAGAGAGCACGAAGAAAAAGTACTGCAAACGAACATAGGTACCGTTAGATACCAACAACAGTTACGTTCCGGTTCCGATGCAATACGCTAGCGAGATTGACAATGAAATATATTCTTGAAACAGTAAAAATAATATTTCATAGAGACCGGCGCACTCGTATATTTAAATGATGGACGCTTATCCACTAATTAGTTGACGCTTCGTTTGTTTGTTTCAAGTGGTGGATTATGTTATATGAAATGGAGGTTTTCCGTATAGCGGGAGAGGGAATTTAAAGATGGGAGGTAATATGTTACAGAGGGAACCTAATACTTTGTTCCCAATTTTTCGTACTTTTTTCTAGACATTGTGTGTAGAACCGTGGAACTCAACACCGCGATTTAAAGAAATCAAATAAACTACAAGTTTTTATAGATAGTATAGAATACAAACTTACTTTCGAAATTGTAGATTTTTTTTATAATACTTCTTAAATAATTAGGTAAAATAAACTCATAATTTATTAAAAACATTTGTGTCTCTCTCGATAATTTGCCTAATAGGCTGCTAGCAGGTTTACACTCTAAGCCGACGATATTACACGTAATTTAACTTAAAAGTTTATACCTAGAATCTAATTTGTTAATTTAGTTGAGACAATATGGAAATTGATATGTCTTTTATCTCCACTTTGACATGCACTCAAACTTACACAAAAAATTCAAAAATGCACTCAGCTCACTCAATATATTATAATTGTGAATTTAATAACGTTTAAAAACGACTTGTAAAGATGCTTAACATATTTTTGGCTTTATCCTGGATCCTGCACATAGCAGTGTAGGCAGAGGAAACCTGGGAACTGGGAACCTAGTAGTAAGTTCGTAACCCACTTTCTGTCGAATTCTAGGTGCATTACGTGTTGAGGGGCGGAACCCAACGGCGCGCTATGTCTCAACACACAAAATATTAAATATTTCATTTCCTCGGGAGGAATTCACCACGACTGGCCACGACTGGCCTCCATATATGCTTAACATAGAATTTATATAATTGTTATCAAAACTTAGCCATAAATAACGATTTATATTGACATTTCTATTCCAAGGTAACAGATCCTTTCGTTCTACAAACAAGTTGCATATATTAAATGAGAATTAGTAGGTGTTAGCACTGAATTATTTTCGTCGCTGAACCAGACGACACGCGTAGGCGGGATCTCGTTTCGAAGAGGTTTATTAAGTGAGGATTAAGTTATACTAAATAGTATTAATGGTAATTTAATGAGAGTTACTTAAGTATTTAAACAGGTATTATTCTTTGTTGATGGTGTAAGAATGGCATAAAGCTTCGTGAGAATATGTTAATCTGTTATATATTATATATATGTATGTCGTAATGACTTAAATTATATTAATTATATTTAAAAGGTAAATAAGTGTCTTAATGGGTAGGTTTTCTCTGTCTATTAACTATATGCAATTTAGTATTTTTCTAGGTCATCATTGCGTAGTGGGATAGCATCAACTGTAAATTTGAACGTTGTGGGTTAGATTCCTATTCCAGGGATTGATCTTTTCCTCGCCCTAGCAAAACAAAGCAATGTCTCGAATTCGGACAGAGAGTAGAGAGCAGATGTCATGCCGTCATGATGTCATGTCACTAGGTCCTTTCTGTCTGCCCAGATATATATGGGCTACGACGTGAAGCTAAAAAGACAGTGTGGTTCCAATAATTAACCCTTTGAAGAACCATTTTCATTTTGTATTCCCAGAAATGTCAGGTTTATATGAAGATGAAGACCTTATGATCTTTTTTCATTTATTTATAATTTTCTGACTTAGTACAATTTCCACCAAATACCTTTACCCATTTTAACACGTTTTATTTTTTTTTATACTTTACGATCTGTCAATATAACATTACATCGATAATAGTTCATTTTTAACACCTAATACATTTTAAGTATCTTTTATACCTAAATTTTTACTTGTACAGTACATAATACTGTTTGTATAAGAAAATTGTAAAGACGCAAGAACAGAGCACGTTGCATTTTTTTTTAATTTTACCTATAGCTATAAAATTTCAACCTACACTTATATTTTACTTTTAGTAAATTTTTAAAGCATAATCTAAGGCTTATTCTTTTTTGCGGGAAAAAGCGTCAAGGCGGAAAAAGAAATAATATTAAAACGTCAAAATCAAGTCGTACAAAATAGAAATGTGCTTAAAAAGATAATACTGATCGATAGAAGCACCCTATTAATGAAACTAAAAATCCTATACGTTGTTTATCTTAATTGCGCATCTGATGTGTTCACAACTCCTCAAGCTCATCTAAACCAGTATCTCTATAAAGGGCACGTAACGGCCGCCCACTAAATGTGGACCCTATTTTTCGTACTTCCCAACCTGTTTTCTACTTTAGTTGCTTGTTAAGATACACGGATTGTTTTTGTTTATAAGAAAACAGTCCCCACTGATTTAGGACATTTATCACATTTTATAGGGTAGATTGTTAAGACAGTACGTTCGCCATTTTTTGCCCAATTTTCGAGATATTTCATGTTGAGTCGCGGAACTCAACGCTGCTATTGTAAATTAATTTTGTTATCTTTAAGGAATTTTACTATTATATCAAACGAATTAGATGTTTCATTTTATTAAGTAGGTGATTTTTTATATTAAAAAAAACCGTAGCCGTATTGATTTTATTAAAATTAAATACATGTATATTATACTCGTAAGTTACATCAATTACACAATATAGAATTTGTTAAGATTTTTCTATAAAAAATACAAAAATAGTATTTTCGTCCGTGTGTTTTCTATCGCGAGCAAGGCGTAGTACCGAGATGATTTGTTATCCCGCACCTACTGTACTGTCTGCTTTCTACCAGCAACTAGCACGTACGAAGCCTAGGATTTGCTTACCCTTTACAAATTTCAGTGAAAGTCTATAAAGATGTAATTTCTAACACCTTTATGTTCAATCGATGTTTCATGTAGAAAGTAATGAGCCTTTCCTCTAACAATTTGAATTCATATATATTATTACCGATATTACTCAATTTGAACAAACACGATTTTGATATACAAAATTGATACATTTTTTAAATAATCTGTGAAAATAAATAAAAAATATACACAAAACTATAATTAATACAAATTTTATTACTATATTATTAATAAAAATAGAATAAACATTTATAAAATAGGCAAAAAAAAGCACCGTTTGTCCATCTTAATCACATTCAGTTCAAGTGAATGAACAGTTTCTTTGCGTTATCGACGCACGCGCACCTCTCAAGTGACATTTACATAGCACGCGAGACCTGGCGGCGCCGACTGATTTATCGGCCTCAATACCAGGGTTGCCAGTACAATCCTATGTTTATAATTTTATAAATACTATATTAATATTTTAAATACTAATTTTAATTTAAGTTCTAATTCTAATTTCAATTTAGTTATAGACTATAACTACATCTTTACAATTGAAATACCTATATAGAGAATAATTAAGAAAATAGCTATTATTATTAAAGGGTATTTACGTTTTTGTTCTATTTATTATTTGATTACCAAACTCGACATCGATGAATGCAGATTTATTGATCGTTTTGTATGAGAATTACCTATATTATTTTCGATCGTTACCAGACATCTAGATAAATAGTTGAATGGTGAACTTTAAAGATGCATTTAGACAAAGACAAAGATAGATAGATAGATTTGTGACAAAGATTAGGCACCGAGATATGTTATAGATACAGATACAATAGCTACATTGAATAAACTTGTAGATTAAAAGCACTTGTCAGATTGTAAGTGAAGTGTGAGCCTGTCAAGTTTTTTGTTTAATTTTTTTTTCTTTTTCATCTAAACCTACTGTTAAGATACTTCGTTCCCCATTTTCCACTGAATTTATGAGGCATTGCATGTTGATTGGTGATACTCAACATCGCGAGCGAGGAAAATGCAAAAAATATTTCATTTTCCCGAGTGAGAATCGAACCCACACCACTTTTGCATTTACAGTCACATCGTTGTGCCGCCGGGTTGCGGTGGCCTTCACTAATCAATATATTACAAAACTCCTCTATTACATGACTGACAGAACACACTATCAGACATGACAGAACCTAGTCATAAGTCAGTATTTCAGTTTGCCATAGGAGTATTACTTAATAATTAGGAACTTATATGTAAATTTTATATTAGGATCTCATTTTTACATAAAAATATTACACTACTAAGCTCTACAACACATTACATTCATAATTACGTTATTGTCGTTGAAATGTGTATAAATAAAATTTAATATTATAATATAAAAAATAATATATTTACGTGAAAGGAAAAGACAACCTACAAAAACATGTATTTTTTTTAAGATTCCAAGAATCCTTAATTTTTTTTAACTTCAAGTTTCAGTACCGGATGAGCTCATAGCAACCAACCAATTAATTAGTAAATAACACGCGAGCTGTAATTAGTTCGGTGCTTTAGATGCATTGCACACGTTCTCATATAATTAACAATTTCATACGCCTCCGAAATTTCATTCAATTAAAGATATTATTTTTTAGCTTAGCATATGCTGCAGTATTTATTGTCTCATTTATATATCCTTTCCAGATATATTTATGTTTTATATAATTATTGCACATATTTATTTCAATAAGAGCAATAATAATTCCTATCAAGAAAACATTCAGAAAGCCAGTCGTGGTGCAGGGACACAAGTGTGTGATTGTAAACGCAACTGGCTGTGGGTTCGATCCTCACTCGAAAAATTAAATATTTAATATTATAATTTCTCCGCTCCGATGTCGAGACAAAGCGTGGCGTTGAGTTTCGCCACTCAATCTGCAGTACCTCCAGAATTCGGAAAATGGGGAACGGAGTGTTTTTACAGAGAGTTCCCCCTAACTTAAACCTAACCCTTCTGTGTGCTGGATACAGCGTGAAGCTAAAAAAAACCTTTTCTAAAAAACCTTTTCCGTTCAGCCAATAAATTACCTTATGATCGTCTCGTAAAAATATTTTATAAACGAATTCCTTGATATTAAATTTAAAAAAATAAATAAAATTTAAAAAAGGACAAGTTTAGTCTTTTTTATATTACTTACATTCACGAATAATTTTAATAATAACAATAAACTTCAACTTGTCACAAATTAATTCGACTATTCTATCAGAAATTACATCAACAAATTGTACAGAATAATACAATTTTAAGCATTGCCAAGATAATAATATAACAAAGTCAGCTTAATTTCATCGTGTATCTCAAAAGCCATTATACCGACCATTCCCATATCTTCAGCAACATTCGAACAATAACTTTCTATTACCACAAGACGCCCACAAAGAATCCTGGGCCCACCGCAGAAGCGACTAGATCACTTCACCTGGATATATTTAGAGACCAAAATGCTATAACTTTGGAAGAATTATTCAGGATATACCTAAATATATTAAATAGTTCCTTTCTACCTACAAATAAAGGCTAGAAGGAATTTCATCGTTTCCCTGTCGGATATCAGTGCATGCACCAGTTTACGTCAAGCTTTTTGTTCGGGTTGTGGCCAACCTGTATCTTATTTAATTGGTTTTGTTATCAAAGTATTTAATTTTAGAAACAGTCACTAATATAATTCTTTAAAAGAATGTTAATTTTTTTCACTTTTTTTTACTTTAATGAATAAGATTTTGACTCGGATTTTTTTAACATCTAAGAGAATTACATTAACATTCAGAAAAATCTACTATTAATAACATATACAACTAATATCAGCAAAATACTTAAATTAGTCAAAATGCCCAGATGAAATACTGGTACCTTTAATTGTATTCCAGACTGGTCTGATGTAAATCACCGCTTAGCAAAGGTCGAAGTTTATAACAAGTATTAGGCGGCCTCGTAAATACAGGCTCATTATCCGTTCTTAACAAGCGGCTTGATTTGCGCGAGAGCACGTGCTGTTTTATGATCGGAGAAACAAATAAATGCTTAAGAGAGATATTAGCTTTTGTTTCACGCTGTATCCCGCGTGTAGCAGGGTAGGCTTAGCCTAGTGTTAGGACACTCTGCTCCCTATCCTCACCTACTTTCTTCTGAATTCTGGAGATGGAAAGATGGAAATCAACGCTGCGCTTTACCTCGATATGAGTCAAGTCAAGTCAAGTCAAGTCAAAATATCTTTATTCCATAAAAATGCTTAACATTTACTTGGACATGTCATAAAGTGGAAAAAAATTAAAAACAAAATAACCAAAAAAAAATGAGAGCAAAGAAATTAAAATATTATATTTTATTATATTTTATTAAGGCACCGCATTGTCCTTTATTTAAATCTATGCCAGTAATCTGCAAAAGAAAAAAAGAAAAGCAGAACATTTCTAAAATAAAGAAATTGGTTATATATCTCTTTAATTATGAAATAAAAAACTAAAATAAAAAATTACATCCATACTAAAAACATAAAGGGTATGCCTTTGTACCAACTAGAAACACAATCTAATCCACTATACAAATTACAGACTTTGGAAGCTCTTGACGGTACGGTGTGATAAGCACTTTCTTTAAATACCACCCATCGAGAAGTGTTTGCAATTGTTGATTGTAACGGTGCATGCACAGGAAGATGCACTTAGCGGTGTTGGAACACTAAATTAGGTGTTATTGCAAGCCTACTTGCTCTTAACCCTAAAGAATTAACCATTGCTAATTTTCTTTAATCGAAATTTTATTTGAGGCCAGTCGTGATGCTAGAGAATAAACGTGCCATTGTAAATGCGACAGGTTGTAGGTTCCACTTAATATTTTAATTTCCTTGCTCTGGTAACGAGACAAAGCGCGGAGTGTCTCAATACTAGGTTCCCAGGTTCCCTCTGCCTACCTTGCTATGTGGCAGGATACAGCGAGAAACTAAAAAAGGAATTTTATTGTGATATGGATAGGTATAGAAAAATGAGATTTTAGAAGCTGCCCCGAAGACTAATTCTTTAATTATTTACTTTAAATATGAAAACTGTTTTCCATATCATTATAATTAATGATGAGATATTTTTGTAAGCTCTAAATATATCATTGCTAAAGATAGTTTCTTTAGTTGCTTGTAGTGAAGTCGTAAAATGTTAATTAAAAATTTGATGTAGATTAAAAGCTTAATTATTTAAGTAGTTTAATTCCTGCATCTGCTCACCTCATAGACCTCATAAGATAAATAAATATTTAGCACAATGAGTCATCTAGCTAACAGCTATTATCAAGAAATAAAATAATATGAACTATCTATTTATTACAAGCGAAGATGTTATTTGTGATATTTTTATATCTTTCTTCGTTTTTCTTATTTTTATTTTCTAATTTATAATTTTTATAGCGTTCTCTGCATTTGCTGTGGCTAAAGGTGGCGCAGGGGCAAAAGGTTATGGGTTCAATTCCCACTCAAGGTGTGAAATACTTAATATTTTCTCTTTTTCGCCTTGGTAACGAGCCAAAACGCGGCGTTGAGTTCTCCCGCTCCACTTGCCAATTTGGCGGAAAGTGGGGAACAGAAGTGACTTAATAGGAGAGAAGTGTCTTAATACTAGGCTTCCAGGTTGTCCCTGCATACAGTGCTATGTGCAGGCTACAGCGTGAAGTTATATTATATTAACTCATATAGTTAGGTTGTTAGGCAGATGGGCATGTTTTTTAGTAAAATCTAATTTGAATTGATTTGGCACGGACATAAAAGTATCATGCAGCGTGTATACTTTTTTAAGTAATTATTTAAAAGAAAAGCATAGCAAATAGTCTCTTAACAGTAGGTTCCCTCTGCATTCCCTACTATATGTGGGATTTTTAAAATACATATCTCTTGCCAAATATAAATATTTAAAACAAAACAAGTAAAGTCGCAGGCAGAAGTTAGTAATACTTAATATAACTAGGACGTGTTGCACCTATCGTCCGCAATGCTCCACCAAGCGCGACCGCGTCGGTGACGATGACACTCGTTAAATAAATACTCGTACATACAAAAATCTAAATAGTTTTTGCCGATAAAATTTCAAATGTACCGCGTTTTTGTAGCATTCGACGTTTTTATATAATCTAGATTTCAATTTTCTAAGCTCTATTAATTTTCTTAAAAGGTATTGGGTGTTAAATGACCTTTTTCAGTCACTCGACAGACCAATTCTTTTTAAAGATGGTTTTTTGAGTGGTATTATAATTTTATATTTAAAAATTTTAAAACATTCTAAAAATTACCCTTTTTTAGACACTACATTCTCATCAATTCGTGCTCTTGCACCATTCTCATTTTCTTTTTAGTGTTGAATCGAAATACGAAACCAAATAAAGAAAATCCAAACAAAAAAAATCCTAAAACCATTTTTCTATATTCTTACTATATATGACAAATCAAAAGAACAAACAGTAGATATTGTAACTATGAAGAGGCTGACGTCGACCTGGACGAGGGGAAAGAGGTATGAAGAGACCATATCGTTAGGCTCCGTTTTGCCTGGGTACTCTACTAGGAGTAAAGTGTGAAGCATCCTATCGCATCTTAAATACTAATCACTAAATTGTTATTCCTGGTCTTGAACTCTCCAACTAGTCTTGGACTCAGGATGTACAGGGGATAATGGACCACATTTTATAATAATTATAAGCTTAGCCTATTCTATGGTACACACTCTCAACGTGTTCATAGACATTAAATATCCCTACTAGGTTTAGTTGTGGAGTAAATGTATATTTACTGTATTTATCTAAACCTATAAGAGTAGACGTAGAAATTGCAAACTTTGTGCTTAATGTAATTTATTTCATAATTTAAACTTAATTTTCGTTGATTTACGTTTTTACGAACTTATTTAAAGAATGTATAAAAATTTGAACGTAGCGGGATATGCGCCCGCGCCTCTTAAAACAATATTTCCTCATTTTAAAACAATATTTTAACAGTGGTCTTTAGTATTTAAGATATAGAATCCAGTATATCCTTCTGTTTCTTATTTTATGAATATTAGCTGGGCAGTAAAGCGCAGTTTATTTAGTCACGTAGAATGGAGAAGATACGGAAGAGATTGGTCAGGTAAAGAAAGTTACTATAATAAATATAAGGTCTGAATTAACGGTATCCAAGAAAGGCAAAATGAAAAATCTTAATCACAATGATTTTTATTTACAAGCACTTTTAAAGTCGAGTCAAGTTCAAGTTACATAGAAATGTCAGTTCTATATAGGTCTAATTAGATAAAATATCAGATTCTACTTTAACAAGGATGCCTCAAGCCCTATTTTAAAAACTAACTAATTTTATTTACAAATAATTTAAATTTTAATTAACATAATCTTCACAAGTTCCATTCGCGTGATAACATCGGTGGATCACGAGCTCTGTTTCACAGCTCTTTTATAATTTAACGTAGTATTGTAATAAATCGCACTGATATTATCTAGACACCGTGTCTTAGCTCACCACTTGGTCTATGCCCTGTAATGTATATACTAAGTAAAAAAATATATGAGATTTTTTTATTTGTACTCCAAATACAAGATTATATTAAATATTTTTTTACTATAGGTGCAATAATTATTTATTGATTACTGATTTAGTTATTAATTATTTATTAATTTCTTGATGGTTAATTTTTTTTAAACTTATAGAATAGTATTTTTAATTTCTATGGTGTACATAGTACTAAAACGAAAAAGGTGTTTGAAAAAGATGTAAAAAGGTGGTAAAACCTAATAAGGTTTCGTAATATGTACTAGTACATATTAAATACAAAGTGGGGACCAACAGATTAGTTATTTGTAAAAACTACAATAAAATTATTTATATTTAATTATGATTCCAGATAGAGAGAAGATATTTCAGTCGCAAGCTCACGGTACGACACGACACGACGGTGTCACTAATTCAATATTTTTAAAATATGTACTTTTTTTATCTATGGTCAATATGGCTTCTCTAGAATATGGCTGTGATAGTTTTAATGAAAACCATCAAATAATAATTAAATATATTTGAGCTCTAATATATTGTTTTAATTTAAACAGTTTCAACGTTTAACATCGCAAAATTCTATCAATCCGAAACCTTAACAAGTCGAATTTTAAACGAAACTAAGTTTTTATACTAATTTCAATCATGTTCCACGTTCCTAGCTGGCTAGCCAGTTCTTTGTAATCACAATCTTTATAAAATCTTGAAAAAATATCTGATTCCTCCAAGTAAACGTGCAAGAGATCATTCAGACGCAAGGTGTCTGACCGGAGCAGCGAGCGGAACGCTGAGGGCGCCATGCTCTGGTGCGCAGGGGTAATGACATTGCCAATCATATCTCACTATCTAGTTAATTATGATTCTTCTAGCAGGTACCTTAATGCTCATCTACCATTTTGTGGGTATCCTGATACTTAGGTATATTACGGTTGATGTGTCGTGGCCGCTTTGAAATTGGGCTTAGTCAAAAGTAAGAAAATTTCCTAAAATAAAATCTGCGCAGCCATCTACAATTATTTTTAGGTTGTAGTGTTAATATATCACTAGATATTCCAAGATGCTATTCGATATATCTTTATAATTATTCAAAACTAGAAAACTTTATTACTTTCTGCTTAACACACAGTACGAGATTTGACTGAAATTAAACAATTTAAAAATATCTCATAATATGTTTTTGTGTGTCAAAAACAGGTGCATTCACAATTGAGACTATTGTGCGTCATGACAAAATTATTCGACGTTAGTCATGACAAAAATGGCTCTAAGAACAAAAACTGTACCTAGTCACGCGTTTGAAAAATGTAGATTGTCATTATTTATCCTAAAATATATTTTTTATATTACTGTTAAGAAACTTTTTTTTCTCATTTTCTGGAAGGAAGGAGGAAATGATCATAATTCACTGGCTTAAACGAGAATTGAACCTACAATTCGGGCGTTTTGACAATCTAACGACAGCTTCATAGGATCATAATGATATTAATGGCCATATGCGTGATTTGGTCTCTACACTCTACACTCCTTGCATTATATTTTAAAATGGAAAATTTTCTCTATCTAAATACTAAGAAAAGATATAGAAACAGAGGGAAATATATAATTAGAGATATGACGTGTCCAGCAGCGGCTAATGGCACGATGAAGTCAACGTTCAAACGGTTTCCATCATCGGTACAGAAATAACGTTCACCTGCAATCATTACCTCAAATGTGCATTATATGAGGAAGTATCTTATGTCTAATATATAAAATGAGTGCGCCAATGATAGTGCAAACTATGTGGGCTGGTAAAGTTATTTACTGTAAAGTTATTTATGTAATATTTATAGCGGTATTTGTATGATTGAGATGTATTAAGATGTTATATATGATTCAATCTAAATGAGATGAACATAAATAATTCATTTTAAGATTCTCTTCAGGCTACCTTACTATTCAATACACATATTTTATCATATTACTAAATAAGCTATAAGAATAACAACTTCTAAACTTAAATAACAATTGAAAACAAAGTTAATATTTTCAATAGTAAACTTCCACTATATTAATTATCTCAAAGGAACATTATAAGAGAAATTGAATTAAAAAGTCGAAGAAGGAACCTAATGGAGCATTACAGTCAGTCATTAAGTTTTTCACATTTCGCCCATATATGTATGTATAGGGAGCCTAGATAAGATACCCCGTTCTGTCAGTGACTAAATGCAACTACAATCTTTTATATACCAGAACAAAGCAATAACATTTAAATACAATCATTCCCTCGTAAGGACATCGAATCCACAAACGTCGCTCATACAGTCATTCTTCCCTGGCGCTGTCCCATGGCACCTCGACGCCCCAATGAAAATACAGAAAATTATTGTAATTTCATATACATATACATATATATTTTATTTATTATTATATATTATTTTCTAGTATATTTCAATATCCACAATAGAAAACTTCGTGCCGGATCGGACACAGATTGTGAAAAAGATTCCAAGTTTAGGATATGACGAAACACAGAGAGCGGCGGACCATGACCAGAGGGTACACGGTCTAATGCCTCGCTACTGGATCCAAATCATTATTAAAACCAACGTTTTCCACTTGTTTTATGTAACCTGTAACTTATTTATGTTGTAGCTATTGTAATAATATTTATGTAATACTTTAAAAAGGACAGTGGTGGGCAATAACAAAGAAATGCATGAGAAGAAATAAACTTAATTTTATTCTTTATTCTGATTTAAATGGCGAAGAATCTAAGAGGTAAAAATATAGGTATTGTATTATGGAATTGTAGCATGTTTTTTAAATTTTTTGATATATATAATTCTTAATCTTTACTCTCTTCAAACAGCACTAGCAGCAGACTAGGTTTTCGATAGAAACCCTTCATTCTCTCGAATTCAAGACGAGGGTATTAGAAAATTTAACGTCACACTTTATTTAGCCAGAGGGAAAAACTGGCCATATTGTTAAATTGTGTTTTTAATACACATTTAAACAACACAACCACTACGGTCATTCAGGTCATGATGATATCATATGCTATTTCTTATTTAAAAAACTAAATGCTGTAAATTAAGTAGATCTTGTGTAATTATACTTTAAAAATCAAGATAAATATGAATAACAACATTGTTTTCTTGTAAATTACGACCTCGGTCAATGAACTCGGGCACATGCTTAAATAATTAATTAATTTTACAGCAAAGGTATGAATAATGTCACCTTATATAATAGAGATCTTACTTAATACAATCAGGAAGTGACAATTGAATTAGCTTCATATGTTTAGGGTTGCCTAGTTCCAATTTTAATAATATGTACTAACACATTAAAAAATAAACTTTAAACGAACAGTATAATATAATAAAATCTATTATGAAAAATATATAAACATGATTATTTATATTAGATAAAGCAGGAAATCTAGACAAAGCGTCGACCCTAGTTGATTATCATTGTTAATGGAACAATAAAGTGTGTCATGTCAGCTAGGTCGTGTAATCTGCAGGGTGACGTTGGAAGGACCGGGCGGCTATTGACCAGGAAAAAAAATAAAAATACAGTACTAGTGTCAATTAAAAATATTATTTTAAATAATATATCGTGAATGTGGAATTCTTTGGGTAAAAACAAGCAAGTGGCTGCCATGCTAGGCCTGTTGGCGTCGGCCGCTGTGGTGGTGGTCATTTTGACAACTAAAGGCGCTTCCCGCACTATTGTAGAACGATATTCCGTGGATGAAACGGAGGATATTAGCAAAGATGATTATATATTTTCAACTTATATGTAAGTTTTTTTATATATTTTTTGTTATATTTAGAAACTGTTATTGTTTGTGCGTAATTATAATATACATTAATTTAACGTTATTAATGCCTAAAATATTAAAAACAATTTAATTTTTCTTTTTATATTTTTCTGCAATTTATTTTAATAATTAATAATATTATTTTTAAAGTGTATCTAATAATATCAATTTTCTACTTTAAAGAAGGATAGAAATGTTCATAACTTAAATAATATAGGTAATTGCTAAGTCAAGAATTTGGCTGTACTGGTTACGATCGTTGCAATAGAATTCCAGCCAGACCTTGATATTTAACAAAAAAATTTCTTTTAATTATTTTGGCGCGGTTTTTGTAAAAAAATATTTTTTAAAGCACATAAAAAGTTGAGAAATTATATTATGGAATCTAGAATGTGTAATTACATATAACTTATGTTAATTGTAAGTTTAACATACAAAATATAATTTATAATCGACTATGACAGTAAGTAGCCTTAGTTCTAAATAGATCTATGTTGTGTAAATGTAGGTACCTAATATTAAAATCAATTAAATATAATATCAATCAAATTATTAATTATAAAGTAAATAATCATTATAATAGATAAACTATTACTTATAGATACAATAACAATTAAAATGTTATATCAATTATGCTACAAATTAACGTTTGACATTAATTTGTTCCTCGTAAAATTACATACTTATAAATTATAATTATAGGTTAACATAATTGAATCGATGTTAATAATAAATATTCAAATAATTGCTTTTCTGAAATAATAAAACATAATTTACCATAAACAGGAAATTGTCGTAATAAAACTAATAGTCGACTCAAAAGTGAAAATTTATAAATACAATTATTTATTATTACAGCTTACTCCGCTTTCTATAATAAAAATGTTCCCGTTACCGGCATCTAGGGTAATTCTGCAATAATTAAAAAGATATCTAGATATGTTTTAATATATTTTCTTTCATATTAGACTGTTGGTGTAAATTGGATTAACGATTAGATAATTTTAATACTAAAAATTAGTCAAGTGTGAGTCGCGCTCGCGCATCACGGGTTCCATACTTTTAATTTATTTTAGTAAATGTTTCTATGCTAGTAGATAGCAACGTACCCACTATATATTCTCCTAGCAATACCTTAAAGTACTAAGTTTAATTTATTATTTCCTTTTTAGTTTAGTCAGTTTATTTAAAGAAACCAAGTTTTTATTTGCTCCCCATATCGCTATAATTGCATTTGCAGGTCACGTTAAAGTTGAATTTGTATCGTCATGGATTCGCCAGAGTTGCATTTCAACTCTGAGTTATCACTCTAAATTATTATAATATGAAAAACATTGATTGTATGTGTCACTTTAGTATTTATAGTTATTCTTGGAATTACTTGTTTTTTGTAAAGAATAATATAACAAAACGAATCCGCTTACTCATATATCTGTCATACTAATCAATAGAAAAGTTCTTCCAGTTAAATTAGACACTATTGAACCTATATAAAATACACATAAATATAAAATACACATAAATAATTTTTCAAATTTCAGGCTACCAGGCGACGATCGTTTCATGCCATCAATAGGCAATGGTCATATCGCTACTAATATATTTAGCGACACAGTATACATGAATGGACTTTATAATGGAAGAAAAGGCGAAAGCCATCGCGCTAGAATACCTGCTTGGGCCAACATACGTCTAAATTCTTCCAATCACCCCTTCAGCCCGATTTATAGTTTGGATACAAGACATGGGGTCTTCCAAGTTACTATTAATAGAGAACGATCGGTGGTAACTCAAAGGATCTACGCTCATAGGTTTTATACTAGAAGCATTATTAACCAAATTAAAGTAATGCCGAAACCACATGCAGGTAGCTGTAATTTCTTTTTTTTTTCACACATAGCAGGGTACGCAGAAGGAACGTTTCGTTTCGTACTTCCCGCCTCCTTACTTTTATGAATCCTTAGTAATATTATTATCAACTATAAATTTATAATATTTCTTTTGTCGATCTTTTATTATTTTTTATATACAAATAATTCAAAATACGTCTTGCTATTTTATTTCATCAGGCGCTGATTCGCGGTGATTTATACTGATTGCTATTAAATGACAATAGGAATATAAATCTAAATAGACGAAATGTTAAAACAAACAGCATTTGCTATATTATTTTCTAGAAAGTATCTACAATTTCAGATCCAAATTTCGTACATCACGAAATATGGGTGGCCATTAAGCAAATGGCTGGCCCAGAAAGCAAAGACATAGCCTTTGATAGTCCAACGCCTGAGGTCATAAATGATGCTATTATATGGAAAGCATGCGGTAGGACCAAAGACACTGAGGACCCTGTATACCAACCCATACCCATAGATGTTTGTGCATATTGGACGTCTGTACCAGATCATTTGGTTGTACCACATCTGAGTAGGGTTTTTACTTTTGCTATGACGGTTGATAAAAATGAAACTGTTGCGAGACAGGAGTTCATAAAAAGTAAGTTAAGGAATGGATGTATATGTATGTATATTGTTAAAAATATTATGGTGAAGTAAATTCTTTTATTAATGAATTCAAAATAATAAGTAATTCTATATTTAACTTTTGTTTTTAAGTAAGGTTTGAAAGCTCAAATAAAGTTATAGTTGTAGTGTAATATGAATAACAAATCAATTAATAATAAATGATTAAGAGGTAGAGAATATTATTTAACATACCAACATTAGATTTTTTTGGAAAAGAAAACAAATAAATATTAACCTCCTCACAGGCTTTGAACTCCCTACATATTGATATTATTTTTATTTGTTTGTAAACATATAAAAACATCGCTCTATATTTAATTTGTGGACAGTATTACAGGAGGACGGCGAAGAGTTATTTGAGAAGCACGTGGAGCAATGGCTCAAGCTCTACCAACAAGCCAACATTGAAATAGAAGGAAATTTACAATTGGTAATTATTTATTTTTTCAGCTTCCCACTGAATCGCCTATTAGCGGGGTAGGCAGAGATTCTAAAGTGCGTTGAGTGGCGAAACTCAACGCCGCGCTTTGCCTCGTCCCCAGTGCGAGGAAAAGAAAATATAAAATATTTTATTTCCTCACAAACTGTCACGTTTACAATCGCACGCTTGTACCCCAACGCATCGATTGGCCTCTACAAAAGACAAAAAAGTTAAAAATCGGTCGGTATCGGTCGCTACATGCGGTATCGCTGTACTTAGTTGGAACCTTCTGACCAAATTAATTTTTAAAGAAAAGGAATTTTCTTTTTAAAATAAAAATATTTCTTTTTCTCCTTTCCAGTCCAAAATAGTAAATGGCATATGGTACTATTTCTTCAGTTCGTTGCCGGCGGAAGACTCCAACTTCCCGTTAGATAGATTCTTTGGTCTCAGTCCCACTGGACTGGCCAGAGGCGGCACTTTTGACGATTATGAAGGTAATTAGATATCATAATTTATTTCAATTTGGGCTTATTTAAAAACCTGTTAAGAGCGAGTCAAACTCATCCATCCGAGGTTCCGTACAAATTTCATTGCCGTAGCAGTGAAATATTGTACATATATTATATTACAGAACTAAATAATATTGATTAGGCCTTGCATAGATATTTATATAAATATGCGCGCTTTATTTCCAGGTCACAATTTCTGGGACACAGAAATGTGGATGTTTCCCTCAATATTGCTATTGTATCCGAAATACGCGAACAAGCTGTTACAGTATCGTCTTGACAACGCATACGTCGCCTCTGAGCTCGCGAAGATGACCGGAAATAAAGGATATAGGTATGCATCAACTCTAGGTGAGGCAACGCCTGTACATTCGATGGTTGGGGATTCGAATCTCTTTTGGGGGAATGAAGTTATTTCTATACCGCCAAAAAAAATTATATCATGTTAGATTCTGTGCATTGTAAAACTATACTATGTTTATAACACTGTAAAATGCACATTAAACAGATGATATTTGTATATTTATTGCATTATATCTTTAAAATAAGTCATTTTACCAAAGGGGAGTTTGAGCTTTTCTTATTGCATTTGTATAATTTAGTATTCTATGTACAATACTAATAATAAATATACAATTCTATTGAACAGATATCCGTGGGAAAGTGCGTACACTGGATCTGAAGTAACGCAACCCTGTTGCCCTGAAGTAGCTGAATTTGAACAGCATATTACGGGTTGTATAGCGTTTGCGGCGCGGCAGTACCTGGCTGTGACAAGAGATGAGAATTGGTTGAAAGTAAGTCTTGTAAATACAAATTTCATATATTACTTGCGGCCTGCCAGCGGCTTCGCCCGCTATACAATTATTTTCTCAGTTGATTTCGTGATCTAATACCAATGCTCATTTTTTTCTTCCAGCATGGCGGATGTTCCATAGTGACGAATATAGCAGATTTCTGGGCGTCTCGTGCTATTATCAATTACACTACGGGCTTCTACGACATATCTAGTAACTTATCATATCCATAATATACTATAACATACTACAACTATTGATGTTTAAAAAAACATAATATTATTAATATATATAATTTTTTATATTTTTTTAGATGTAATGGGTCCAGATGAAGATCACAGCAACATAACTAATTCCATATTTACAAACGTTATTGCTGGATACTCTTTATATTTGGCACAGTGCGTATGATTTTTATTTTATCTTTTTTCATTAAATTAAGATATATGTGTATTATTTGATATATACAAATATGAAAAAAGCAATTATTGTATAATTACATACTAACAATGTCAGTTAAGTTGTAGATATAATTAATTGCTATATTAAAAGTATCAGGGGCGGCGTCTATGAAATAATAATTTATCATTAATAAATCTTCTACTTAATATAATGAGTGTATACCTAGACATATTTATTTTAAAAAAATTACGTTACATATTTTTTACAAATAACAACTGTCCATTAAATGTAAATGTACCTATATATTGTATTTAGTTTTTATTTTTCAATTTATTTTTAGATACGTATCATGTCTATGTAAATCCTACTACATGGCGCACGATCCGGACCACTGGGCGGACATCGCTTGGAGCCTCTCCCTCCCTTACGAGGAGACTTTGGACTATCACCCACAATTCCAAAATTATAATCGTGGAGAATATATTAAACAGGCAGATGCTGTTCTGCTTGGTTTTCCATTGCTATATCCTATGAATGTGTAAGTATTTTTATTTATTTAATTATTAGGATAGTTTTGGTTCCGTATCCAAAAGGTGCAATAGGTTCCGTTTAAGGCTTTAGAATACTCAGATTACTAAGATTTCACTATTTGTCGTCCATCTGTCTGTTCGTCTTTCATCAAGTTGTACCTCATGAACCATGACAATCAATTAGTTAAAATTTTCACAGATGATGTATGTGCTATAATAATAGTAAATATTAAATAGTAGAATAAAATAAACATTTATATGTATTATGTGTTCCTATACAACAAACATGATTTGTCGTTTTCCTATAAACTTTCGTACGCTAGTTCGACTCGGGGTTGGCCGGATTTAGTATTTTTTCTATGGTCGGCTTCGATGGTCGGGTCTAAACAGGGGAATGTGTTAAAACATTACGTCAAATAAAAGCAATTACTGCCAGATATATAATCATTTTAAAACGGTAAAAAAAACTTTTTTAAGAAAAAAAGTTTGACAATATTAGTTAATTAAGGATCACTGTGTTATCACTTATTTTAATGTCCTGTTAGTCTCATATCACATAAGCTCCAATTGATTTTTATCAATATTTATTTTTTTAATTAAGTACGTCGTATTAGATGCCAGGCGTAGTGCAGGGGGAAGACACAAAAAAAAAAGCAACAAATAAGTAATTTATAATTGTTCAATATAATTTTTATTTATTTTTTTTTAAAAAGGAAATACTTACAAAATACTTGCAAAATGAGTTTAAAATCAAGCCGAACTCAATTTCTAATTGACCTTATTCAGACGATGAAGTCATCAAATCACATTCATTCATAAGAGTGGCCTAAATCTGAGTGTTCATATTGTTAGAGTGCAACAAATACCTTACTTAAATAAACCTAGATCTTTATTTAAATAAAACTAGTTTTGTTTTCACAACTAGTTTTGTACATTTACGTTAATGGTAATAATAATTATTCCGTCGTGGCGCAGTGGCACATGTGTGTGAATGTAACGCGACGGTTGTGGGTTCGATCCCCTCTCGAGGAAGTGAAATATTTATTTACGTTTATATTTCCATTTCTTCTCTGGTGTCGAGGCAAAGAGCAGCGTTGAGTTCTGCCACTCCACACGCAATGCCTCCAGAATTCGGCAGAAAGTGGGGAACAGAGTGTCTTAACACTAGGTCCCCTCTGCCTACCCAACTATATGCGGGATAACAAAAACCTATAAATTTAACTTTTCCTTAGATCTACTCGAGCTAACGATCTGTCTTACTATGAATCGGTGACCCGTAGTTCAGGACCCGCCATGACGTGGAGCATGCACGCTATAGGGCACCTGCAATTAGAGGACGACGTGAAAGCCGGGGAACTGTTCAATAAGAGCTACGAAGGATATGTTAGGGAACCTTTTAAAGTATGTTTATTTGTATAAACGTAGGTATATAGAATTGTTGATTTTTTTTGCGTTTACAGGAACATGTATTGCATATATTAAAAACGTACGTATAGTTGTTACAATGGTATATTTACATAAATATATTTGCAAAATATTTTTTGAATACATATATCTGCATACAATGACACCATTGTCACTCATTTGGGTATTATCTGATGACCACTGATGTATATGATTTCAATTTTTACTTGAAGAAAGATTTTATTTATAGTAGTTTCATCTAGAAGAAAATATTCTTCGTCTAGTAATACAAAATTTGGCGTTGAATTTCAGCGGAAAGTGAAAAACGAAACTTAACATAACATTCTCTCTCTTTTAAGAATAAAATATAATAAAACATATTTATTTCATAGATATGGAGTGAACTTCGTCGTCCTAATGTGGGGGCAGTGAACTTCCTAACGGGTATGGGGGGGTTCCTCCAAACCATTATATTCGGATACGCAGGAATAATAATACATTTGGATAGACTTGAAATCGTGCGTCCGGTACTACCCCCTGATACAACTAGATTACGAATCAAAGGTATAATACATTTTTCATGTTATTTTGTTCATTTTTAGCCTTTGTTGTTTTTTTTTTTTTTTTTCATCAAAAGTTAGCTATTAACTCAAACATTATTATTAAAGTTTTTCTATGTACTTTTTCAAAAGTCCTCAATGTGGTTGGTTATTCGAATCGATTTAGCTATTTCCTTTTTTTAGATAGGTTATATTAAACGAACATTCAATTTAGATAATAGGAAATGGCAACAAATTCCTATATAAATCTATATAAATATTTTACCTATTTTCTTTAACACTAGTTAAAAAATTGGATTAAACATCAATACAAAATAATTTTGTTTCAGGTATAAAGTACTTAGGTTCAAATCTAACATTAGATATTAGTAAAGCGGAGACTACTATTACAGTGTCATCTGTGGATGACAGCATACCTCTCGTTGTTTTCAATGGAAAATACAATGTTACTTTAGTTCCTGGGATGACAGGTAATCATTTCACATACCTAGTAATATTTTTTTTGGGCACGCTCGAAGCGCCATAAATTAAGAACTGAACTTAACAAAATTTTTTTGCAACTTGGGTTAGGCAAAGTGTTAAAACACTTCGAGTTAAGAGTTCCGTCGATCGAACCCATTACCCATACCCATCCCGTAATACTAATTAGTTTATTATTGAACGTGTTTTACACTCCTACACAAAGCAGGGTGGGCAGAGGGAACCTAATGTTAAGACTCTACGTTCCCATTGATCATGTTAAACCTTATACCCAATATTGCAATTGATATTATAGAATATTTTTGAATTACACTCAAATAAAAATTGCAAAATAAATGATGCATAAATAATCTTATATATATAAAATTGAAAGGTCACTCACTCATCACGAAATCTCAGAAACTACATGTGCTAGAACTCTGAAATTTTGCATAGGAGCTACTTATAGGACGTAGGTGCTCGCTAAGACGGGAATTTGCAATATTCGACTTCTAAGGGGTTGTTTTTGGGGTCGAAAGTTTGTATGAAACTTCGTTACTACAAATGCTAGGAGTCTCAAATTTTGCATAGACGTCACTAGGACGTAGTCATGGAAACAGAAATTAATAATAACATAGTTGACGCGGGTGTAACCGCGAGCGGGCCGCTAGTGTTATATATATTTAGGTAGGTACATCAAAAAGTATTTCGCGAAATGTAGAAATATGTCTAACTAATTTTGTATTAAATTTTGGTAAGAAAAAAAATTGTAGGTACGATAAACGGTATCTTAATAGGCTATCTATTCGTAATTTATAATATAATATACTTTGATAACGATCTAAAATGCGAAAACATTACAAAATATTGTTAATTTAGAACGATATATCATCATACATCAAATTTTTGTTAAAATACAAACAAAAAGAAGGTCGATATTCATCATTATGGCATACGCCGAAAAACCATTACGGAATAGTGGATAGGGGATCAGATAACATTGAAACAGTAGTCGCGTGTTCAAAATGTATATATATTTAGTTGTACTTAAACAATTAGTTTGAAATAATCTGATAAAAATAATCGTCATTGTTCGTTCGTTGCGCAACTCAACGCCGCGTTTTGTCTTGTTACCATTGCGAATTAAAAAAAATAATAATTAATTAAAAACGGCCATTTATACTTAATAATACTTAAATTTAAATAAAGTTATGTATAATTAATTATGATATTTATTTACAGTTACTTTAAACGGCAAAGGACCGTTCGCAATTCGATCGTCACAATGGAAGCAATGTAAATTACCAGCCGACATCATAGGACAGACTTATCTACGACCTATAGACGATTAAATATTGTAATTATTGCTTATATAAATAAATCATTATATATGTAACGTGCCATGTTTTATATTTCTATTTAATTATTTTAATCATATTTATTATGCACATTAAACATTTTTAATAATCAATTGACTGCTTTTTGTTATTTTTTTCCTTTTATATTAATAAACGTTTCGAAGTAATGATTAAGTTTATTTACTTCATTATATTATTGCAAGAAATATGCAATTTTATATTATTATTAAAAAGAAAGATGGAGAAGCGAGTTCATATTTCAAGAAAAATAATATGATCATTTTATACTATATATGTGAAATGATAAAAATCATATAAATATCGAAAATAAAACGGGTAACTTAATATTTATTAGACAAGTCCTGAATCGCGCTATTAAAATATTTTCAACGCTTACGTATATAAGATACAATTCGAAATGTCCACTCGGGGTCCGGCCGCCTTGAGGGACGCCAGTTAGCAAGCTGGTCTAAATTGCTTAACCCGTTCAGATGAAACTTTACACATCCAGTATAAGTTTATTCAGTACAGATTCACATTGAATTCCTCTGCGCAAGCAATTCTAACCTCAAAGAGGGCCACAAAGCTTAACAGCTACTTCGACCCCATTTTTACATTTCTTTTGTATGAAAATATGTTTTTTCTATATGTTTAGTTGTTGTAATTATTTTGGTGTTTTTTGTAATCTAATAAATTTAGTTATTGACTTATTATATTATTTTACATATATTTGATAGTTATTATTTTAGTGTAAACTCATAATCTTAGTTCTTATGCTTATTTAGCGTCTATATAGATTCATTTATAAAATTATATTATAAGACACAAATATGTAATAACACTAAAGTAAACAAATATTGGCAATATTTCAACTAGGTATACCTAGTGCCGGTCACGAATCACGATGCGTCCTCGGCCGATCTCGGTTTGTTAATAGTTTTGTATGAGAACTATTCCTATGCTATTCCTATGCTTGAATAGATCTGGTTATAGTATGAATGCTGTCATTGTATCTCATACATCTGTAGCTCTTCTTACTTACCACCAGCTGCCCCGTACAGTTGCCCCATACATTCCATTTTCATGTCTTTTCCATAAAATAAATATATTTAGTTCTTCCGTACGTATACTTAATTGTTACTAAGTATATTTCTTTTAAACACCTGGACCGATTTGGATGTGTTATGAGAACTCATGTACCTAATATATTTATATGGCTTCTTTTCCAGGCAGGAACACATCTACTGCGCCCGCTATTTATTTTTGTAAAATATTGCTGCAAAAAAGTCTAATGTATTGTAAACTAGATAGAATAATTATTTTTTAAACGAATGGCTGAGAACTCAAAACAGAAAACTTTTCTTACTACTTATATTATATTATAATAATAACAATGTCAAAAAAATAATTATTACAAAAAGTGTAACATTTAGAAGACAGACGTAGGGTTCAAACCTGTTTCTGTTAAACCGTGCGATCTGTAAAAACCTGATTCTACGATCAGAATGTCTCGTACAAGATATTTTGATTTTTTTATAGATAGAAACAATCGCTGCCGTAGTGTATTTGTCAAATATATATCTAGTCGCAATAAGTGTGGATATAAATTCAAATTAAAAATGTAAATTTTGAATTTTTTTTTCTTCTGCTTGATGAACCTACAAAATAATCTATATTGCTTCCCAATTTCTATACAATAATATTCTCTTTGTCCGACAAAATATACATTGTCATAGCAAAAATAGTGACAGTCATACGATAGGAACGAGAAATAAAGATAAGCTTGTTACACCAAGTTTTCGCCTCCAAAAAGTTAATAAATCCTTTATGGGTATATGTGTATATAATAAAATTCCGCAGTGTATTCTTAGTTTGCCACTACAAAAATTTAAAATATCTGTAAAAAAAATTCTGACAAGTAAAGCCTATTACACTGTTCAAGAATACTTAGAGGACAAATATGTATGGAATTAATGTCTATTGAATGTAATGCAGGATAGCTGCCAACTAATGTAATAGATTGTACCATTGATTTTGAAAAGAGCAACTGTTGAGTTTCTTGCCGGCTCTTCTCAGCAGAACTGCCTTCCGAACCGGTGGTAGCTTTTTGTCCATATGTTCATTCGACGATTCAAAAGTGCTTATAATAATTGCCTATTTGAATAAAGAATATTTTGAATTTGAATTTGAATTGCCAAAAAGGGTTGTTCGGTACAAAGATATAGAATATATAAAAGTAAATAAAATAACTTATGTAACTTTCAATTATTCAATAATTTAATTTATATTTTTTTCATTGTTTAAACCTTTCATAAACTATAATCTGGCGTCCCAACGAATTATTTACTTAATACACTGAATTATGTTCGTGCTTTGCTTTGTTTTATATTATGTATTGATAATGATAAAATAGCGCCATCTATTGAATCCTTACCTATTTCCATACAGTCAACAGACATCGCCATCTGTTGAGAATCGTTTGAAGCTAACAGACAATCCAAAATGATTTATAAATAATAAACAAATAATTTGTAATAAAATAATAATATTGTAATTATTATAAATTGATATATAAGCTGGAATATAAGATACTTTAAAGTCGGATCAAACTGCACAGTGTGCAAATTTGAATGAACAATAAAGATAAAATTGAAACGTTTTTGTTTATAACGTAAATCTTATTATTATTAAACTAACATATCATTAAAAAAAAATATTCTATTTTTAATTCATATGAAATGATAGAAAACATAAAAATCTAGAAAAAAAACAGATAACTTAATATTTATTGTACAAGTCCTGAATCGCGCTATTAAAATATTCTCGACGCTTAAGTATATAAGATACAATCCGAAATATTCACTCGGGGTCCGGCCGCCTTGAGGGAAGCCAGTTAGCAAGCTGGTCTAAATTGCTTAACCCGTTCAGATGAAACTTTACACATCCAGTATAAGTTTATTCAGTACAGATTCACATTGAATTCCTCTGCGCAAGCAATTCTAACCTCAAAGAGGGCCACAAAGCTTAACAGCTGTTTCGACCCCATTTTTGCATTTCTTTTGTATGAAAATATGTTTTTTGCTTTAAGTTGTAATTATTTTAGTGTTTTTTGTAATCTAATAAATTTAGTTATTGACTTATTATATTATTTTACATATTTTTGATAATTATTGTTTTGGTGTAAACTCATAAACTTAGTTTTTATGCTTATTTAGTGCTTATATAGATATATTTATAAAATTATATTACAAAACACAAATATATACCTTTACTTATATATATATTTCTTTACATTAAAGTAAACAAATATTATATTACACCGACTAAACATTATATAAACAAAAAAACACTTTTGGCATTTTAAAATTCCTACGCCGACAAAAAACGCGGAGTAGGTACATAATATCGCGCGATCTTACTTACGTCATCGATTTGGTCTCCTTTTTTATATGTACCTGGCAGGTAGGTATACATTTTTATTTATGCATATGAATATTAATTTTAGGCGGTCGATACCGTCGTGGCGTAAGGGCACAAGCGTGACTGATATACGCGACAGTTATGAGTTCGATTCCCACGTGGAGTTCCGCCACACAACACAACACAACATTGGAATAACACACTCGAACGATAGATTCCTTCCTTGCTCCATCGAGCGATAGAGAAAATTGAGAGCGATTCTCTTCTACCCTGCCTACCCTGCCGTGTGCGGGATACAGCGATGATTAAGAAAATATTTTTTATTGTTATATTTTATTTTTCCGCTGCCATTGTCTTGTCTCTTTCTCTTTCTACGACGCAAAATACGAAATGTAGCTATAAAACATGAAGATCTAAAATAGGAAATTATCATGATAACGTCAACTCAGAAATTAATTGACAGTGTTTTTTTTAAATATTTTTACAAGTCAAGATAAAATTAGTTGTAAGTACCTATGTTATTGGCCAATTTTTCATCTATAAAAGAACCTATTATTTATAAAATCTGTTATATTTATTAAATCTGTATTTCTATCACTACGTCATTCATTTTTTTTAGGCTTCGCGCTATATCACGCATTTAGCAGAGCAGGCAGGTAGGAAACTGGGAGCCTAGAGTAAAGAGACTCCATTCCCATTAGGATATCCCGTTCTACATTTTCTGCCGAATTCCTGAGGCATTCTGTGTTGAGGGCGGAACTAAACACCTCACTTTTTTTTCATTCCCTCGAGTTCCTCCAGGCACAGGCCCCTGCGTCGCCACGGCTTCGACAGTTATGGAATTTAGTGACCCAATATATTTTTAGCTGGAATATATTCTTTATGATGTAGCAAGGTAAGCAGAGAGAATCTGTCAGGCTGCCAAAACCCTCCATTATCCACGACGGCCTTGTCAATATAAGTTATTTTAGTGTCTAAATACCAATATTATAAAACAAAAGAGTTTGTTTGGCGCGCTAAACACAAAAACTACTCGGAAATAAGTACTACCACTTGTGGATAGTAAATTTATCAAGGGCTCACAGCAGTTGTAAACAGAGAAAGTAGTGAATCATCATACAGCTTTTTCCACTTAACTGTATATTAGTACTTTATTCACATATTTTAAAACCTAAGGACTCAGATTTCAAGCTGCGTTAAATGAAAGTCCTCTTATAAAGTAGGTTAACATTCATTTTATGAGAAACGATTCAAATATCAGGTATAATCTAATTGTAGAAATGTATGTATTTGTGGCTAGTCGTGGCGCAGGGGCGCATAGTGCGATTGTAAATATGACTGTTTGGTGGTTCGATCCCAACTCGAGAAAATGAAATATTTATTTAAATTTATGTTTTCATTCCTTCGTTCTGGTGTCGAGGCAAAGCGGGTTTTGGAGCTCCGCCACTCAACACGCAATGCCTTCAGAATTCGACGGAAAATGAGAAACGGAGAATCTTAACACTACGTTCCTTCTGCCTCCCGTGCTGTGTGCGAAATACATGATTAAACGTTTTTTTAACTGATTAACTAAACAAATAAAAAAAAAATAATATTCTTGTGGCGTAGTAAAAAAACAAAAATTATAAACAGACTTAATAAAAGTGTATTCCAAGATAAACTTAATTTTTTACTCATTCTCAAATTTTAAGATTAACCATCGTCGTCTATATTAATTAACTTTTTTATAGTAAAAAATGTTAAACATACAGAGTACAGGATTTGAATAACATAAAAAAAACTGTAATAAAGAAGAATATTATAAATGAAATCCTAAAATATATGTACTCATTAAAAGAACGACGAAGGGAAAATAAAACAAATACTTTAACACCATTTCCTTTATTTAAATCACATTATGTGACAATTTCACGTCATTCTTTAGTAAACATCTCAGCTAACGGTACCTACTAAAGAATAACCAAGCAATATAAAAAATATTTATATGTTACACACAAGTACTTAAAACTATAAAAAACATGTACTTTCCATACAAAAATAGAATAACTAAACCAATTAAAAAATAAAGAGTGATAAAATGGAATTAAAATAAAAAAAATAGATTTTTAGGCAATAAAAAATAATATTACAATTTCATTTAAAATTAAATAATGGAATGGTTTTGAAAATAGAACATTCATCAATTCAATATTAAGTTTAAAATTAGAAATGGTTGATTTAAAATTAGAACATAGATTAAACAAAACAAGCGGACGATTCAAGCGATAATTGATATTAATTAATGTACTGAGTGTATTATCACAGGGAGCTTTGGGATATCATCTTTAACTAACATTCAGCTCTTATCATAAGTACTTGCTTATTAATAATTGCATATTAATTACTAATAAAATATTTAAAGGCAGGCATTGGACAATATTATAAAACTTCTCCTTAACTGATATAAAAAAATGCATTTTTATTCCACTTTTGTAGTGTCAAATTTAGTGAATTAACACTGTTGTGCAATTTTTATCTTAATATTAGAGGTTTTTTTCTTTATCTATTATTATAGATCGAAGCTTATCCAAATATATTATGAAGTCACTTAGTTTACTTAGATATGTACCTATATTTTAGAATAACTTAAACAATATAAATTACGAGAATGTCTTATTATATGTAATATTTTTTATATTCTATTGATTCTTACATCACAAATTAATTGCAGAGTAGATTAACAATGAACAATTAAAAATATATAATAATTATAATGTGGACAATTACATATTTTTTGTAAAAGCAATTATTAATACAATATACAGTAAATAATCTGTCTATCTCATCTTCACGCTTTTACTCGTATAACAGGGTAGACAGAGAGAAAGAAAAATATTCAATGCTTTATTCCCCGAGTGGGAATCAACACAAAATTAATCAATTAATACACGAAAATATCATAAAATTACACATATTATATTATAGAAATACACGTTATTTTCTACTCTGATAACGTTTAAAATAACGTAACTTATATAAAAAGCCACGAGATTTCCACTGTGTGTGTAATAAATAACGGTGAATCTAATGCAATTAAATCGTAATAGGTAAATGAACTTTATTTGTGCTTTTTTATATGCGCGTATTTATTTTTCTTAAATAAATTTAGTCTTAGCTCTGAGGTAAGTGAATTACTAATAAATTACTCGATACATATGGGGTTAGGGTTGGAGGTGGTGGCGAAGTGGTACAACTGGAAATTATCTCCAGATGCGCTCCTGATCACTAGGATATTTTTAAAACCTACGTAACATGTTCTTTTTTTTTCAGTAAAGACCCTCACGATTATATATAAAATAATTCAGAATAAGATATTATTAGTGTTCAGATTTTGCAAGAACCTCATAATAAGCTTTTGTCATGAATTCAATTATGATTATTTTCTACAAATTGCAATTATTTGATTTAAAATGAAGAGTGTAATCAATAAATAATGTAAAATACATTTTTAAATGGAAATAGCTGCATGATATGACAATCGTACAGCGCCAGTTTGATAACTGACCGACAAGTCGTATGTCAACATCGATAACTCACTAGTGAGAAAATATTGTAATGAAATATTATTTTACTATATACCGTCCTGGCCCAGTTTTAATATAATGTAAATTCGGATCAAACTTCAATTAACGCAAAATTAAACGAATAACAAAATCAAATTAAAAAGCAGCTTCACGCTGTATCCCGCACACAGCAGGGTAGGCAGAGGGAACCCAGTGTTAAGAACTCAACATCGCGCTTTGCCTCGATACCAGAGCGAAGAAATGGAAATATAAACATAAATAAATATTTCACTTCTACGAGTGGACGAGGGATCGAATCCACAACCGTCGCGTTACAGTCACACCATTGTGCTGCGCCACGGCAGCCTTTAAACGAATAAAAACATTTTTAATGAAAACGAATAAAAAGGGCTACTTTAATAAAAAGACAAAACAAAAACAAAAAAAAAATACGAAAAGGGGACAACTGGGACAAATAACAATCGATAAATTTTCACAATATTATGTAACAAGTAGCCATTCTAGAATCGACAATACTTATTTATCTTAACACGATGCTAAGCAATTTAATAATTATTGAACAATACACCTTGAACTTTAGCTCGACAGTTATCTTAATTTTTTAATTGCGAGGTACCAACAGATAAAAATAAAATGCAATGATAATCTTTTTTACTGTTATTTTAAAAGAAGTGAAATAAATATATAGTATGTCATAATAAGTTAAGTTATGTAATGTATAAAATTCTAATTAAAGGACTTCTAATTTTAGGACAAACTAAATTTCTTCTTAAAAACTTTTTAAAACGTCTTTGTTTTAATGTAAATTTTAAACCTAGGTACAAACTATTTAAATACTAAACGTCATATGAACCATTAGTTTAAAGTTTCAAATGTTTTGGGAAAACAAAGATGTTTATATAAAGACTGTGTACAGCTACAACATATTCTAAAGAAAACGTATTTCACTGATGTAAAAGATAATTTTAACGGTATGTAATAGTTCTGAGACCACATTATATTATAATTGTATTTATATTCCGCGCACCAGCTCGTAATACCTATAAAATGGCGAAAAGTGGAGAAAAGAGTGAATGATTTAAACAAATTAAGAAAGACCTATAAAATAAACAATCATGATCGTATATCAACGGTTTATATTAAACTAGCGGACGCGCGCAGCTTCGCGTGCGTATTTAGGGGTGAATTCTAATAAGCCATCAAACATGTGTTCGTTGAAATATTTTTAAGAGTCTAAATTTCAAATTTAATAAAAATCGGTTGCGATTTAAAGATTTTTCCATAGAAACTTTCAACCCCTTATTTGCACCCTTACGGGATGAATTCTAGAAAACCATGAAACACATGTTCAATTAAATATTTTTAAGAGTCTAAATATCAAATTTTATAAAAATCGGTGGCGATTTAAGAATTTTTCCATACAAACTTTCAACCCCTTATTTGCACCCTTAGAGGGAGAATTCTAGAAAACGATGAAACACGTGTTCAATTAAATACTTTTAAAAATCTAAATTTTAAATTTTATAAATATCGGTGCCGATTTAAAAAAAATTCCATACAAACTTTGAACCCCTATTTTACCCCTTTAGGGTTAAAATTTCAAAATCCCTTCTTAGTGGATGTCCAGATTACGAAAGTAAACATCTGTCCAAATTTCACGTTTCTCCCATCAGCGGTTACGGCTGTGCGTGCGTCTTACCTCAGTCAGTGAGGACAAGTCCTTTTATATATATAGATAAACATTAAAAATATATTGAAAAACAACATGTGCGAAAAAAGGCTGTAAAAATATTGTAGAATCGTAGCTTCATATTATGTAATCAACACGTGTATTTACACGTGTTGATTATTTAATTTAACCTAGAAAGTTATTTTTTATGCATTATACCTATATTATTTACTTAATTAACAGTAATAACTAATAAGTGATAACTTGACAAAAATATTGTATATCATCAAAAATATTTTAAATAATATTCTTACTTAATTATAGCTAAAATATGTACGTTTTGCAAAATCGTGTAACTTATTAAAAATATGAGAGTAGAATTTCTTATTAGTTACATTTAAAGTGATGGGGAAGATCGGGCAGAAATGTCTACATAGCCGATTTTAATTACAAAGTTATATTTTTAAGTTTTAAAGTTTATTATTTATAATAAAATTAGTATTTAATGAAATAAAATATCATAAGTTTAAGATTTTTGAATTAATCATAATTATTAAGACACTTAAGCGACGTTCTTAAAATATTATGTGCGTCATGAGATTCTTATTTTACTATCTACTTATTTATGTTTTATTATTCTGATACTTTATTAATTAATTTATTAATCAATTCGATTAATAAATTCGATTTGATATATGTATCAACAACGGTATAGGTTACATACTTGTGAGTGTGTCCAAATTGTCAACGATTGTAAGCATGAACACCATTTTTTAATATTAATAATTTATTTAGAAAATCTCGAAATCCTTCAAGTACAAATAATTATTCGTTTCAAGGTATTCTACGGATATAAAAATATATTTTAGTATTCGCTTGGATACTTGCTGTATATAATAAATAAATATTTAAAGTAAAATGCTGCCTTTGAAAAATAAAAGTAGGTACTTAGTGTCGGTACTATAATATAGCCCTATATATGTATCTAGGCTTTCTCACCACTGACTATGCTAGCAGTTCTCATTTTGTACACCTTTATTATCATACCACAAATATTTTATATATATCTATAACTTAAAAATAATTTTATAAATAACATTATTTTTAGTTTTGACGAGCACTAAATGCATGAAAAGTGCTAAGTACAAATTCAAAATTTCAACAATTCAAGTTTACTAAAATTTTAATTTCTGCAGTAGAACTAACTATATATTATCAAGCAATTTTTGGCCATTAATGGATAAAGAAAATTTGACATATTACCAAGATACTTCCAAACTAGCTTCAAAGTCATCCAAGGTCTTAGTTCAAGAGAAAAAATAGTAGACGCAATATATAATTTCAATGTTACTTATGCTATATAAGTAAGTAGTGATTTAAGAAAAAAAAAACTCGTCTGTAGAAATAAGACCTGAGGCAGGTAGGGTCGTAAAAAATAATGATTGATTTATTTATAACCGCCGTATAAGAGGTATATTCATTAGTATATAATTCGTAAAATGTATTTATTATATGAATATGACGTAACATATAGGTTCTTTATTTTTTTAATTAACGTCTACCAGCTAAAGGCTAAAGACTACTGTCTAAGCCCTTTTTATAGTCATTTTTTTAATTGTAAAATGGCTATAGTTAAACATTATTATTCTTGTTCTGCATCTAGGAAAAATGTATTTATTTCAGATAAAAGAGCAAGATAAAACAGGAAAAATACATAATGTTTACATTAATAATTAATTATTCGATAGAAACTTCAATATACTTAAAAAAAACTATACAGTTTTTATTTCAAAATCTGCTAAATCCTAATAAAATGACCATATTGATCATTAACATTCAAATAATAAGCCCCACATTTTCGTTCACACGATATTGTTACTGCTAAAAAAGTTACTGTAACATGCCAGATATACATATACCTGTTAAACAAACAAACAATAGCACTATCTCACAACACTATCTTACGCATTGCGAAACTTATACTATAACCTAATTAACAAAATGAGTCAGGTTTCAAAATTGAGACAACACTATGAAAAGGGGTAATAAAATGTTGCCAATTAAAAGCTCCTTTTATAGCTTAATTAAGGCACGTTCGTGAAATCACCAATGCTAAAGCTCTTACGACATTAACATTCATTTTAGATCATTTCTAATATAAAAAGAATTAAAAATTCTACCCCAGATCAAAACCAACAATATTATCTAGATCGTAGTTGAATATTTTATAATCATATTTATATAGCTTATATAATTTCTTTATGAGAGGTAGGTCGAGTTGAGAGAAATACTTGCGAAGTTTTTCAGCGGTGCCAGAGGTGCGCGCCAGACGGGGGAACTGTACGTGCGACGCGTTGATGGTGTGAAGGGCCAGAAGAGAGTCGTCGACCAACGTTTCGTATTTACCTGGGAACAATTTGATGTGGATATTTAAGTGTATACACAAATAAGTAATAGACTGTAAAGGCAATGGTTGCGGGTTCAAATCGCATGCGAGGGAAATAAAATATTTAATACTTTCATTTCCTCGCTCTTCGCTGATGAGGCAAAATGCAAAGGCAGCATTCAATTGATATACAAGACAGATGCAGATATATATACTGTTAGATCTTTCCATTATAATTAAATCTAAAGAAAATCACTTCAATTAATTAACATCTCGACTTTGAACGTTAACCATGAATAAAAAACTCCTTGACCCAAATAAATTACGATATTATCTAAAATTACTGTTTCCGTATTGTTAAATACAAATTTAAAATGTATACAGCTACCGAGCTGTATACATTATTTGGATTTCTTAGTAATATATGTGCGTATTTAGGTACAGGCGAACGCAAAAATATATATAAAATTAACAATAGTTTTATAACCCACTCACTTCCTTAAGGTTATCAATTCGACTGTTTTTTTTTTTAATGTTTGTTACCTCAGAACTTTTGACCGAATAAACGGATTTCGATGATTCTTTTTTTATTGGATACCTACCTAGGTAGGATAGTTTGATGAAAGTTTGGTTAAATTCTGAGTAATGGGTCTGGTGGAAGTCTGTGAAATAATCTGTAATTGAATTGAATTAAAATGTAATTGAATTATTCATCATACATTGAATCATTTCATACAAACGTAGTATTTCACGCATATTACGTCAACTATATATAAATAACGACCTCAGTATGCCACACCTACGAATATTTATCTATTACTAATTTTTAGCTGGAACTGTTATCACATTTCACAATAAGAACGCTTTTTCTTCTAACAGCCATGATGAAACATTTTCAAGTAAATTATCATAGAAAAATTATTAAAAGCAACAAAATTATCTATTAAAACAAAAAAAATGCTAAAGGTAAAAAATATACTTAATATTTTTTATAATTTCTAAGGGTATATTGCTCTATGGTAGGTACGTTGTTAAGTAATGGAACCTAACAATTAACTTTCTAATCGATGAGGAAACACTTTAATTTAATTAAAGATATTAAATTTTAACGGGATTTGAAGCTACAATCATCACATTATACAACTATACTGAGACTGACCCTCAGTGACAACTTTTAGTGGCAAAATATAGTTTCAATATCAAAACGTTTTAACAATAATTGTAGCTGTCTGTACCTACTCTGAACTCTGTGTACTCGTAGGTGTAACTAACAATTATGACGCAAGCATACATTAATTACAAAAAACTTATTTTGTACTAGCTCTCCGCTCGCGGCGTTGGTAGCTAGAACTCGATTATTTATTTATTAATCTAAATAATTTTCGTGTTTTAATAAAAACGGAACATTTTAAGGAAAATATAGACATAGAAAGTTTAGTTTTCAGGCAATTTTGACAATTTCTTTATTTTTTATAGCAAATTCTTTATTGACAATAAGATTACGAGAAAAATTTTCAAGAATTAAGTGCTAAACAAGCTTTTACTTAGTGTTAAAACACTCTCTTCAAATTTTCAGCCTAAATACACGATAGTCTAGTCTAGTGTAAAAAATAACCTCCTTTTCTTACAACAAGTCGGTTAAAAATAAGTAAATAAATAAATATCAAATTGTCCTTATTATAGCAATTTAAGTTTAATTAAAATAATGAAAATGCTTTTTTAACTACTATATGCAAATTTATGCTAAGAGTATTTTGTATGTGGTGGGCAATCGGTATGTCAAATAACTTTTATAACTTGTGAATTTTGACGTCTTAAATGAAGTTTTTAAATAAGTGTTTACAGATTGATTTGTAATGTTTATTTTGGCAATCGGTTTAAACTGGTATGTGACGTAATGGTTTAGTGGAGTGAGCAACTAATTAGTTCTACTTAATGGGGCAAAGATCACGGGATCTTATCGTATGAGGAATAAATATTTGGGTGTCACACGCGATTGCATTGAAATTTACTCTAATTTATTATCTATCTATAGTAATATAATAAAGCGGAAGAGTTTGTTTGTTTGTTTGTTTGAACGCTGATCTCTGGATCTACTAGTCCAATTTACTTTGTTTTTGTTTTGTATGAAAGCTGCATTCTTCAGAAGTGCTATAGGCTACATAACATTACATTACACATATAAACTAATATATTAAAAGACTTATTTCTAATTTGACATGCAATTTATTCTGCCATGTTAATAACAACCGTCGCGTCGCTACGCAACTGTTACCGCGACATTTTGATATTCATCCTTATGAAAACAAATATTATAGTCACTTTTAACATTTTATCTAGATTGAAATTATAGTTTACTGTATAACATTCTAATAAATATTTAAGGAGATGTCACTGATTCGAAATGACCTAGCCTTCGCGCGGCATAGTATGAGTATGACCCACGCGAAAATATTCTTATAGTTCAAGCAGGCGTAGCCGCGTCCGGGTCCACTAGTAATAGATATACGAGTATTTTTATTCTAACTCTGTGGAAAGAATATTTTTTTCCCTTGCTCTTATAACAACTCAAAGCGCGGCGTTAAGCTCCGCCACTCAACACGCAATGCCTTGAAATTTGGTCGGAAATTGGGGAATGGAGTGTCTTAGCACTAGATTCCCTTCATCTATGGTACACTTTATGCATAAAGCTTAGTTATATTTAAAAATAATATGTTACTTTCTTAAACACAAAACAATAACTAAATCGCACACGTGTTTCGAAGCAGACGAGTATTTTAAGAAACACGAACTGACAAATAAAAAACATCCTTTGCAGATCTAATATCGGTTTGAACTCTGAAGACGCCGACGTTAACATAAAAAGTTTAGTTATACTTATAGATTGATATGACTTTGTTCGGCTTTTAGTTAGCTAATCTGTATATTTGCACCTATTTATATGTTTTTTTAGCTTTACGTTGTATTTCGCGTAGAGCAGGGTAGGCAAAGGGAACCTGGTGGTAAGACACTCCGTTCTTCATTTTTCGCCGACTTCTGGAGCCGTGTTGAGTGGCGGAATTGAACGCCGCACTTAACCTCAATACCAGAGCGAAGAAATGAAAGTATAAATTTAAATAAATATTTCATTTTCTCGAGTGGATATCGAACTCACAACCAGTTGCGTGTCCCTGCGCCACAAATAGCCTCAGGTAAATAGACAATAATAATCATTTTAAAAATTGAAGCTTATAAATATTTACATAAACAAAATAAGAAAAAAAAAGGACCTTGAAGGTATAATAGAATGGAAATCTTTAATAAAGTACCAAAGGGGGATCTAATCACTTAATAAATATGGCATTCGTGATAATTTATGGGCCGACGGTACGCTACGGAACATCCAAGGCGAAATTAATAATATTTACCGCTTTACGATACTTATCGCGGACTAATATTCGTTAGACCCCAATAAAATTTATCTTTATAAAATACAATTATTATCGTGTTCATATTAAAATATATGTAAGTGCAATAATATTTGTATTGCAAAAATATTTTTATCATATACTTTCTACCAGTTCTTTATTCTGCGTGACTTCAAGCGCGACGCGGTGTGTGGGTTCGATACCCACTTGCTTGAATGAATTATTTTTATTTCCCTTTTCGGGACACACACGAATGACTCGAATACAGGCGAAAACCAGAGCCGCAGTTTCTTTACACTATACATTTTAGTCCTACTCTTCTACCCTTCGGCCAACTGTGTGGAAAAAGGCGACAAGCTGCTTATTATTTTTGGAACTCTTATGATATTTTTTGATAAAATAATGCGCATTTTACGAGGAATTATTTTTAGTATCGCATTCTCAACACCAACCCCTATTTACAATCCGCTCTCAACTCGGAGATCGATCTTGAGAGCGATCATAGGATGACGGCTTTATTCATAAAAGGTTTATAAAAATACGAGCCCCCTCTACCTAATCTGCAAACACAAAAATAGCACAAAAATAAAAACACAAACTTACCAACTAAAGTGTATTTAATAAGACACGGATGACACAAGCTGGTGATGGGCTGCCAATGTTCATTGTTCACGACGTCAGCCAGTTCCTTAGACTTATTTGTTAGGAACAACGCGAACTCTTTGAACGTGACGTCATGTCCGTTTTCTAGAGACTCGTTCGACGCATTCTCCCTGAAGGCCTTTATGATGCGCTTGCCCACGCGATCCTTGAATAATAAATATATTTTAGCATATTTTGTTATTTTTTTTAGCAACAGATGCAAAAGAAACATAAATGCAAATAAATATATAATGTTAAAAGTTTCGGACCAGAATGTATCAATATGAAATACTTAAACTGTTATTTCTAAGTAATGGATCATTATGACGATTTTTGTTTACATTGATATAGATTTATTTTATATAAACGTGCGATATGTATAGTATGGAGGTATAAGTAGTAAAGACAAGAGCCACCGTTAAAATAACTGAAGCACAGCCGACAATTAACGTTTAAGTGACATTAAATTGGTATCAATATTATATAAAGGTAATTTATATTTTAACAACTCTCAACTGCAAGAGAAAAGGAAAGAAGAACGAGGAAGAAGGAAAAGATACAATGATTCTATATTTCTTAAAACACTTGGCATACTCGGCCTAAGTAAAAGTATTAATCGTAAAAATCATATTAAATCGTTTCAACCACACAATTTTATTGGGGGCAATGCGTGTTGAATGGCGCAACTCAACGCCGCACTTTGCATCGTCATCAGAGCGAAGAAATGAATTTAAATAATAGAGCTAAAATAAATGAAATCATCATTTCCAAGCATATAAATTATTCTAAAATGTACACATAAATCCGCCGACGTTGTATAATTTGTCAGTAATAAAATAAAATCCCAAACTTATATAAATATAATTGTATATCATGCACTATTTTAAAGTCATAGACCCTCATATCTACAGCACGATAAATTCTCGATTCTCGACAGCAAAACATATTAAAACTAGTCGAATATTAAATAAAAACTTACTTAGTATATCTCTATCTCTTTCATTAATTTTAGGGGAGCAAAAAATTGAGACGAGACGTACCTAACAGATACTTAGCTAAAGGCAACACGTAATTTATGAATTCTAATATCAAAGAACAAAATGTCTTCCAAATGATGAAGGACGTTTCCTGTCATTTATTTTGTATGTGAAATATTTTTTACGTTATCGTGGCACTGTTATATCTACACTTGCGATGATTGTGGGTTCGATTCCGTTTACACGTATTGAAGATTTTTTTTAATTTATCAGGTCTTGTACTTTCCATGTCTCTAGAATAGGCGAAAAGTGAAGAACTCAGAGTCTTAACACTAGATTCACTTAACACGCATACAACTTGCGTGAAATAAGTGAAAAACGTTTGAAGAAAAAAAAGAAAATATATAAGTAAGTATCTTGTTATAATTAGTATATAAATGTGTTGAGATTTATAATACAAGAACACGCCACAACAGCAGATTACACTTGACGATTCTTGATTAGATATAAGAAACTATTAAAGAAACCAGATTTTCAACTGCAAACATGACAAGAATGAGTAAAATAGTGTACAATTAATTTTAAATAGAGAAAGGTTCTAGATAGAAAAACCTTTATTTATTTGGAGATTCAGTTACGCCCGAGAAACATATGGAGAAAAGACGAAAATACTTCTAAGTCTTCTTCTACTTAAGAGATAATCAGCCTCTCAAGGAAAGAAATATTTAATATTTTAATTTCTTCGTTCTAGTAATGAGACAATAATGTAACGTAATGTAGGACGTCCTCCAGCTAGATGGGGTGATGATATTCGCAAAGTGGCGGGCAGCGGCTGGTTGCGAAGAGCTGAAGATCGAGCTCAGTGGCGTGCCATTGGAGAGGCCTATGTCCAGCAGTGGACGAGAACAGGCTGATGATGATGATGATGATGATGAGTAATGAGACAAAGCGTGGCGTTAAGTTCCGCTACACAAGGGCTTCAGTATGCCTTCAGGGGATAAGGGTAAAGGGTTCCTTTAATAATATAAATATTTTCCAGGAATAGATCGAATCGACCATCGCATGCCAACTGCTATGATGTAATTGTACAATTTTCTTAAATATTTTTTGTTTTCCATTTAATAAGTCTAAAAGTATAATAGTTTTGAATAAGAAATATGAAAAACAAATTTAATATGTTTTTCAGTATTTTTTACACTAATAAGCATTTTCTATCTTAAAAAACATTAGTTGTTGAATCTACGAAATACGAGGCATATTATAATATGCGTACGCTAATTTACCTGCTATTTTAATATCACTATTCACTTAATTCGTAATTACCTCAATCGAGACATGATGGACATACAGACAAATATTGTATTGAATGGTATTTTCCTTTTAGTTATCCTATATTTACCAATCCAATTATTGTTTTGAGATCTTTTGGACATTTCTGGACATGCACTAAGAAGGGATTTTGAAAAATTTTAACCCTAAAGGGATGAAATAGGGGATGCAAAAGTTTGTATGGATTTTTTTTTAAATCGCTACCGATTTTTATAAAATTTGATATTCAGACTCTTAAATAGATTTCATTGAACACGTATTTCGTGGTTTTTTAGAAAATATCTACTAAGAGTACAAATAAGGGGTTGAAAGTTTGTATGGAAAAATCTTTAAATGGCCACCAATTTTTATAAAATTTGAAATTTAGACTTTTAAAAATATTTCATTGAAAACGTATTTTATGGTTTATTAGAATTCACTCATTCACTAAATAAGCAAGCAAAGCTGCGCGCGTCCGCTAGTAAGGTATATTGGTTGATTGGCTATATAATTTATTTTGCATGTAAATTATAAGAAAGAATACTGAAATTACAATTATTTACTTTGGAACAATTTGATGTGAGAGTGACAGTTACTAAATGCCATAAACTAAAAACTAAATCAAGAGTGGAAGTATATTTTATAATAATTCATTTGTATTTATTATTAACAAAAAACGAGTACTACTATAAGCACCTGTACATAAAAATATTTTTTTGATTAGATGTTTGATTAGAAAAATATAAATAAAAAAAATGAAAGTTTAATTTCCAGTTTACATTTTTATATATAGAGTACTGACACTAATACTTCAATATAGTGCATTTCTTTTAGTCATCTACAATAACTTTATTTGCAACATCAAAACTAAATTTAAAATAACTAATTTGCCTTCGTTACACAGTGGAACAAACCTCTGATTCGAAATGAGACAGTTCAGAGTTCAATCTCCACTCAGAGAAATAAATTATTTTTATATACTCATTTAGCAAGACAAAAAAAAGAAATAAAGAGAAGAGTGTCTTAATACTACATTCTCATAGCCTAATTTACTATATCATAGAAAAGAGTGTAAAGCGGAATAAATATAATAAGTTAAAATATATTATACTTACTTGAAAATATCTAGCGCTAGGTAAATCTCCCTCTAATTTATTTCTATATGCAGATAACAGTCGTTCAAATGGATTCCTCACAATAATCATTTTATGATAGTTTTCTAGCATTATATCTCTGTCTTCTTTGGATACTGAACTAAGATTCCTGAACATTCCAGGAGAATGTGACAGGCTAGCGGGTATGGAAAGAACATCTGTGTCATTCCATTTTCCAGCCAATATCATAAGTATTCTCTTCCAATTAGTGCATGCCACCTGTATTTTTAATATTGATATAAATATTTTTAATTTAGTACATAAAATTGATGATATTAATTTCTTTTTTATTTGTTTATTCTGAAGATTTTACCTTCATCTTTTATCAAAGTTTAATTAACTTGATAATCGATAAAATCGATGATTCAGTAATTTCGATGAAAAAGGCAAATAAATGCAGCATTTTAATTAAATATATATATTTTTTAAATTAATAAATGGGTTATTAAAAATAAGATTAAAAAAAAATTTATAATGAGAAATATTTTTAGTTACTCAAACGAGAAGAAAAATTCCACGAGTTTCCAGGTAACTATTACATTATCAAACTTATAGGAAAAACCAATGACGTTAGTTAAACTACGATTTATTTTACAGATTACTTGTTTACCTTGACCAATCTCACCTTTGGTACATAACAGTAGAGGAGTTTATGCTCATCATCAACTAAAATATGTTCTAACTGATTTGGAGGCAGATCGTCGAGGCCCCATTTCAAGTTCAGACGCCCGCACCTTTCCTGAATGAGCTCCTGACGCGCCAAATTCTGGGACTGGGTCAACTCCAAAGAATGTTCACTAGAAACCTCATTGTCACTTCCACTTACACTGTACAAAATACATAAAAACAACACTAAGCTACTTAATACATGCATTTTTGGCCATTAGAATCGCAATGAAAATAAAAACTTTCGCAAAGATACTACTTTTTAATTTAGGACACGTTTAACTCCAGTCGGTTCACGAAATGATTCTGTACTATAAAATACCAGAGCGTCCTATTGTAATATACAATATTTAAGTTATAAAAGTTGTTTCCATTGTTATATTAATATTAGAGCAATAATTAAATCGCGAAAACAGTGTGATTACACATCCGTGAAATACGTTCACTATTTACAAAGTTGACATTGGCACTGCTAGTGCTAAGCTAAGTGCTAACGTTGAATGAACGATATAATATCGTTATAGTGATGTGTGTATGTATGTGAGTACTAGTTTCAATGGCGTGAAGTTTTTAAGCGTCATAGCATTCTGTGGTCATAGCTATGAACGAATGAATGGAAATAATTGCCATAGCAGCAATTTAATTATATATAGAGATCGCATGTCCACATGTTTTTCCTGATGAAGACTCTCTTTTATTTTTTTATCATATATTTCTTCTTATTTATCGTATATTTTGATTCAAATTTGAATAGATGTATATTAAAAAAAATAGAGACAATATATAATTTAATGACTTAATTATAATAACACAAATTTTAAATTGTAAATTGTTTACGTTAACAACTATCACTTTTTTCTATAAGATTTCTTCAACGAATTTATGACGATAATTTTTCCGGAATTGTACTCTGTAACAATATAATAAATACACTATATATTATACCTCACCAATAGAAAATATGGTCTGAGCGTTCAACTTATTCTTATAAGTAACACTTACTCTTAAATGCTGTATGTAACACACTTGATAATATTGTCGTATCAAAGCAAACGCTTCTTCAGCTACCGCCAGTTGATTGTACTGCCAAGCTAATACAGCAAGGCACGCCCATAACGTTTCGTCTTCTACAGTACGACATAACTAAACAAAATTCATAAATATCACGTTCACAAAGAAAATATAAATTAGATGAATATATACAATAATATTTTTTTATATATTGCAATTAAAAACATAAATTAGATTAAAGAAAAGATCAGTTGAAAGTTAACGTTACCGTCAGAGGTGGATATTATTTTGATCTGTCAATATTACTATATTCAATGTAATTAATTTAGTACCTGTAGAGCATCATCCCACAAATTACTAGCAACGTGTTTTAACAACTTCTCAGGAAACGGAGCGAGTGACACGTGCAACAGTGAACCATTTCCACGGCATATCCTTACTATACCATCATCTATGCTGAGTATACTTGGATTTCTGGCTAAATCGCTATAATTAATAAAATTATAATGGAATAAATTAGGATTGTGTAGGTTTAATTTTAAAAGGGAAACATTAATGTATGTATATGACTCTCCCATATCGCTATATTCTATTTGTCTTTATATTTTTCCATTCTACTTTATCTCCTGTTCCAAAGAGATACTTAGATTTGAAATCAGTGCATGTAAGATCAGACACTCTGAACTATACAACGACGGTGTCAGTATGTTAAAATAAAATTACCTTATATCTTTACTAACAGTAGTCAATGAAAGCCAATCAGGTAGAGTAGCGGCCCGTGGACAGCACCATGCTATTACCGAATTCGCTCTTAAGCCCACCAGCAACTCTGTATTCGAACTCCAAGATATGCTTAATACTTGGGAACCTATGAAAAATGTATTAATTTATAATTCAGTCTTCAACTTGTTCCATATCGTATTATGTGAATCAATGTGGTGAAATCCAATATTGATTTTCTAGTAAGACTACTTATAGTTTTTTTATAGGCTCACGCTATATCCCACATATAACTATAGGTAGGCGTAGAGCGTCCATATACTCTCCGCTTTCCGTTTGAATTCAAGACGTTATTGAAATGCTTTATTTACAACAAACAAAACGTTTAAGAAACGATTAAGTTATGAGTGATAATATAAAAATAGAAATACTTACCCAATTTAACAAACTTAGATTTGGGATCTTTAATAGTGATAACGTATAAATCCTTATTGTAATCTAACAAAGCGATCTGTCTTTCATGAATAGGTCCAGTTTTGCTTAAAGCTATGCTTGATACAGTCATCTTATGCAATAGCTTAGTCACCGTGTTGTCCGTGGAGCTCCGTACAATTAAGCCGGTTGGTAAATCGTGTACGTAAATAACTATAAATAGAATCATATAATTTAGTATATGAGAAAAATCATGTTTCTAAACAACACTTAACCGTTATTTTTTTTAAGATAAAACCATTGAAAGAGTAATAATTATTTATAATTGATTTAAAATTTAAATATTTTTATATATACCGTTAAAGGCTTGAAAGTATAAAAAATTGTAGCATTAGAAGTGTGGGGTCGAAATCTTTGTACCTACATTTAATTTTTTTATAACTCATAACGTAATAATACAAAATAAAATAATCCTTACTTTTTCTGTCATTCTGATCGACCATAGCAAACGAGTCCGGGCCAAGTGAAACCGCAGCCCGTCCAAGTGTTTCGGGTCGCGATCCACATCGAGGTGTCGCAAGTAAACGTCCCATATAACTGTATACGGAGATACCAGCTCTTTCTATGACGCATATGCATCTAGAATAAGTAGTTTTGATAATAAACATATTAATGTAATATACAAACAACGAGCTTGAAGAAATAAGAAAGACAGGGATGTCACAAAGTCTATGGTGCACGGTAACTAAAAAAAACTTAAAATTTACATTTCTAATGGTTATTTACCTTTCAGCTAAAAGTATCATGCTTATTGTCCCTTCTTTCAAATCGAAGGTGACAGGGGTGTTCCAAGAAGTCAGCTTATGAATGAAGCATTGCTTGACCGTAGCTATCACCAGATGATTGAAACCTAACGCTATTTGAATGACCCTATCCGGATAATCCAGTTGGTCGTTTTGATCTGTCATCAGGTCTTTAATGGTTACTACTTTACGACCAGTTTGTGTACATGCGTAGTTTTTCCATGTATACTCTCTAAAAAACAAATATATATAATTATGTGCGATGTGCTTATATTATAATTATTAAATTATTAAATAATAATATTATTAATCAGTAATTCAAAGAAACTAATATTGTTTACTCGGTATCGTACATTTTGTATCTGTAAATGATATCGCTAAAAATTATATGTAGCGAATAAACGCGCATTCACCGGACCACTAAAGTCTATTAAAATATTATAGTAAATATAAACCTTGAAAAAAAGTACATTTTATATTATATTAACAGTTCGTAATAAAATATAATAAACCTGTCAATGATATGCGCAAACAGAACATGGCCATTGGCGCATGCAGCGGCTAACTGTGTACCATCTGAAGACCACGCAATACTATAGATACTTCCTGTTGATGGACGGTCGAGACAGTGTGACCACTGAAATAAGTAAAACCTTTTCATTTAACATTTAAAAGTATATATTGATGTTTTTCCAATATACTCTTTATGCAATTTCTTAGTACCTATTAGCCTTGGCCAGTTTATCTTGGCAGACACGAAAACTTGAGCGTTGATAATATTTTTTAAATACTGTGTTATTCATATGAATATTGAATTACACGGCCAAAATTTTTACATAAAGTTAAGTTAAGGTAAGTTTACCTTTAGAGGTTCTAAATTCACTACCTACGAGTACATCCACGTGTCAATATGTTAGTAAAAATTTAACATAAAAAATTCACACTTTTCTTATCTATATATATAAAATCGAAAGGTCACTCACTCATCACGAAATCTCAGAAACTACAAGTGCTAGGAATCTCAAATTTTGCATAGGAGTTATTTATAGGACGTAGGTGCTCGCTAAGACGGGAATTTGCAATATTTACTACAAATGCTAGGAGTCTCAAATTTTGCATGGACATCACTTATAGGACGTAGGTACTCATGGAGACAGAAATTAATAATAACGTAGTTTACGCAGGCGAAGCCGCGCGCGGGTCGCTAGTTTTATATAAAATCGAATTATTACAAGTTATACGGTACCATTAATTACTTACACCATTAGCATTGCATAGACGTATTAGATTATAGCTGCCTATTATGAACATATCCCCGGCTGGTGACCAGCTAGCGCTTGTAATAGGCTGATCGTGTTTGACGCTAACTGATATTTGCTGACCGAATGAATCCCAAATCTGTTGACAGGGAAAAAGGTTTTTTTTTCAGAAGGTACATAAATTATGTATTTGTTTTTTTCCTAGTTTATTGTCGAGCCATTATTGTTTCCCTTTCTTCTCATTTTAGAAACATTTCATGTTAGGAAATTAAACGTCATCCTCGCTTGGCCTAAATAGGTCAGAAAAACGAAAATATTTTTTAAAATGTTTTTCTGAATGGAGACAGAATCCATCGCTACTGCAAGCACGAACTCACTTTTTACATATTCTTATAATAAAAGTATATAGCACCTACCTTAGAATAGCCATCTTCAGCTCCAGAAATTATTAAATTATTGTTCGCATTCCACGCGACGCACAAAATGATACCTTCATGTGCTTTCCACTAAATAAATGGAAAAATAACAGAAATTATATATCAAATCTTAGGCTAAACCACAACATTTATAAAAATATATAATACTACCTGATCTGGGCGGCTTCGCCCGCTTGAACTATACGAATATTTTTTAAATATGTTTATGAAATTATTTTTAAATTAGGGGGTGAATTCTAAAAAACCGTAAAACACGTATTCAATTAAATATTTTCAAAGGTCTGAACTTCAAATTTTATAAAAATCGGTGCCGATTTAAAAAATTCAATACAAACTTTCAACCCCTATTTCATTCCTTTAGGGTTAAAGTTTTTCAAAATCGCTTAATGAGTCCACATTACAAAATAAACATTTGTTCAAATTTCATGTTTCTACCATCAGCGATTACGGCTGTCCTCTTACCTCTGCTGCGTCTTACCACAGGCAGTGGGAACATCTGCTTTTATTTATATAGATTAATATATTTTACCTTTGTGACCTTTATGTTTGAACTTAAATTCTTAATAATCAGCGAACTGCCTTTAGTATACAAAATTGCGTTACTGTCAGGACTCCATATAGCACCATAACAAGGAACGTCCGAATGTATAACAGTAGAACGTAGTAATCCATTTCTTGACCAAATTTTTACGAAACCATCTTCGCCAGCTACAATGAAACAAAATGAGTGTGAAAAAATCAATATTTTATGATGATGATGATAATAATGATGCTGTCATGGCGCAGTGGCACAAGCGTGTGACTGTAAGCGCGATGATTGTGGATTCAATTCTCCCTCGGGAGAATCAATTATTATTTATTTATATTTTCATTTCCTCGCTCTGGTAAAAAGGCATAGCGTGGCGTTGAGGCCCACCACTCAATGTTGCGTAATGACTTGGATGATCCTACTCTGCACAACGTATGTATCACAACATCCGGGATACCTACAGCGTGAAAAAAAGACAAAAATTACATAATATTTACCAGTAAGAAGTCCAGCTCCATCAGGACTCCACAGTGTTGCTAAACATGCACCCTGATGAGCATTTACACTTTTTTCTATACGGCCATTGTTGTTAACAATGTGGAATCTATTTTGTAACAAATATTTGTATATAATAATATTAATTAATTTAGAAGAGACAAAATCAATACAAGAATGGGCAGACCTGGCAGAAAATACATTGCATTATAGGCAATGTATAAAAAAATGCAAATTGACTTAAACCTTTTATCAGATTTTTCCGGTTATGGCATTTAATGAATTAAAAATAATAATAGTTGTAATATCGTAAAATATAACAATAAGACAATTATTGTTAAAATTATAAATTAGTTAAATATTTGCCTTATTTACTTACTTGCCGTCAGCACATGCTATCAATATTACATCATTTTGATGTTTATTATTGCCAATATTTACTTTAGGAAATAAGTGCATGCAAGTTGGATAAAAATCTTCTGGAAACGATGTTACCACTAAGCATTCTCCTGTTACCAAACTCCATTTTATAAGTTTATGATCATCTCTGAAAACTTATTTATTTAAAACTAAGGGTAAATTTGTATTTCAAAAAAAAATGTATATTATACTTTACCCGCATGAAAACACATCTTCTGTATTATTCCAGCTAGCACATGATACAACTCCTGTATGCTTTGGTTCCTTAAGAACAGAAATTTTTAATTTCATTATAATAAAGTTTAAACTTTCTTTTTAGGCTTTGTTTTATTTAATAGTAACCATGGCAACGATTGTTAGTTATAAATCTGCTTTTCTTTTTATTGAGGTCTGAGAGCTTAAAACAATGTATATTTCTAAAATATGTTTTATTACATGTTGTATAATCTATAATAGTATTATATCTATAATTAATATTAAAAATAATAGACTCTTAAAATCTTTATTTCATTTATATTCTTCAATTTCGTTCGTTCAATATTAGTTTTTTACTATGAAAACACTAGCGTAATAGATGTCAGTTGTCATTTAATATTTACCACATGGTTTTGAAAGTTCGCCAGATCAAGATTTAATTGTGATATTTGTTGTTAAAAATTAAACTTGTGATAGCGTTATAACACCAACATGTCTGACGTGCCAGATTTAAGTTCAGATGAAGAGCATTTCGAGGAAGACGAGTGGCAAGAAATGGAAACTAGCAATGAACCTGTAACGTGTTTATTTTGTGTAAATATATTTTCAAGTATCGAGGAAACGATATCTCACTGTGAAACTGTCCATAAGTTTAATCTGAATACATTAAAAACTAAATTTAACATGGATTGTTACTCATATATAAAACTAATCAATTACGTGAAAACCCACAAGTCAAGTTCAAATGAAATTATGAATTCGGAAAAAGCAATTTGGGATGATGAGAAGTACTTAAAACCAGTTGACAACGACGAATGGTTAATGTACGACTTTGATTCTATAATTGACAAGCCAAATTCTCCTAAAACTTACCATGCAAATGTTGAGAATGGCTTGGTCACATTATCTCAAGCTCATTTTACAGAGCTTCAAAGAACTATACAAACGCTGACAGAGCAGTTAAAAGAAAATCAAACTCATCTTCAAATGGCAAAAGAAGATGTGGGCAAAATGCAAGAGTCCATGAAAACAATAGTAGATGGAGGTTCTGTTAATAATGGCACTTCTGAAAGCACAATAATAGTAGACTGTGTTTCTAAAGTTCCTCTAGAATTTGATGAAGGTTATTTTAGTAGCTATGCACACTTTGGAATACATTATGACATGCTCTCAGATAAAGTTCGCACAGAGTCATACAGAGATGCAATTCTTAACAACAAAGACACAATTAAGGACAAAATTGTATTGGATCTTGGATGTGGAACTGGCATCTTATCAATGTTTTCTGCTACTGCAGGTGCTCAAAAAGTGTATGCTCTTGACCAATCTGAAGTTATTTACCATGCTATGGACATCATTAGGGAGAATAATCTAGAAAATACTATAAAAACAATAAAAGGCAGACTAGAAAATACAGAGTTACCAGATAAAGTAGATATAATAGTATCAGAATGGATGGGATACTTTTTACTATTTGAAGGGATGCTAGATAGTGTTATTTATGCAAGAGATCATTATCTTAAGCCTGGTGGTCTTTTATTACCTAATAAATGCACTATAAACCTTGTGGCAAATGGAGATGTTGATACACATAAAAAATTAATAGAATTCTGGTCTGATGTATATGGATATAAAATGAATTGTATGAAGTCCGAAGTAGTTAGAGAAGCAAGCATAGACATTGTTTCGTTTAAAAATATAATTTCTGAACCATGTGTTGTTAAAGAAATAGATATATACACTTGTAATACAGAAGTAGTTAACTTTACATCTAATTTTAAGTTACCGATTACTAGTGATGGTGTCTTAACTTCACTTGTAGGTTATTTTGACACATTTTTTGATTTACCTAATAATATCTCATTTACAACTGGTCCTCATAAAACTCCTACACATTGGAAGCAAACAGTTTTTTTCCTCCGAGATTGTAAAGAAGTGAAAAAAGGTGAAGTTATCGAAGGCACCATTACTTGTAATAGACAGAAAACTGATGTTAGAGCACTTACTGTACAAATTGATATATTTGGAAAAAGTCATAAGTTTATTCTTAGCTAATTGTGTAGTTATCTTAGAACTTATCATTTTAAGTTGCATGCATGCAAACATAAAGGTGCTTATTGTTAAGCTTAATCATAGAAAGTTTAACTTTCATTTAACTTTGTTTTGTGATATGATAGGAATAAATTGACATGTTGTAAAAAATACATTTTGCTACTTATAATATTCTTCTTTGGTAACAGTCACTACACTGTATATTATTTTGAACTTCTTCCTGGCATTAATCCCGGCTATTACCAGGGTCTGCTGTATATTATTTTGAACTATGTATATGAATTAAGGTTCTCTAATATGTCTTTAATATTTACATTTTATTTTTAACATTTTAAAGGTGTTATTCCACACTCAGGAAACAAAGATACTTATTAAGAAAATATGTAAAAATTTGAACATAGCAGGATTACCAGTAGCGGGTTCAAATTCCACTACATTCAAATTTTTATACATTGTCTTAATAAGTATCTAAATTTCTTTTAGATTGAAAATAAAGGTAACAAGTTAGCTTGATTTTCAACTTTATTATTACTTATTATTTATGTCATCAATATGTCATGTTTTATTTTTTTAATAAAAATAAAAATGGTGCTTCTACAAATATGTATTACAACAAAGTCCTATATTAGCAGCAGCTTAAGAAATCATGTAAAGTAAATAAAACAATTTTTCTACGAAAATGTTTATTTCAATTTTTAAATATTTTACATATATTTCAAGGTTTAGTCACTATTATTTACAATTAAGTAGAAAAAGTAAGTAAACATTACATTTTGAGACTGACATTACAACAGATGGAGTGAAAAACAAAATGTTTATTAGGCATTGATTTTTTTGTTAATAATAATTTAAATGTCTTTTTTAAAATATTATATCTTTATAATATATTTTTATTTATTACATTTAATAAGTACATTTATAATCAAAAATTAGATTTCATTTGAAGGATTGAATTTAAAAATTCAAAATATGTTCAATCCATATTTAATTTATAATCAAGCTAAGTTAGAAAGAATTTTATTTATTTAACACACATGAAGTTATATTTTAGTTACAAGAACAAAATTTGAGCTCAAGCTCATAAATCGATACAAAATGCTTGAAGCTTTAACACCTAAGTAATCTATAGCTGATATATTATGTCCTAAGTACATGTAGAATAAAGTAGGGAAGAAATAAAGTTCACTAAAACTTTTATTATAATGATCAACTGACTATATTGCTTTCTACGATTAAAATAATTAATATTAAATATTGCGGCTAGTGGAGAAAATAAGTTTAAACTTTTATGTATATTATATTGGTACATTTGGATGACACTTTTAGGAATTAAGTATATATTTAAAACATATAAAGATATCAAATTAAGTGAATTAGACGGCATTGTCCTTTTACACTATTATATCTAACTCACTTTTCCTATAAAGTGTCTATCCAAGTGTAAATAAACACTTAAAAGTTAACACTACCCTTTATAAAGCTATGACCCCAATCAGAATGGTGACTGAACTATTTACTAACTAAGTACATATACGCACAATACATAGTTATATTTTCTATAGATGATAAATATATATATAAAAGATCTATTGTACAATCTTTGTTAAGCGTAACCAGTTGGTTAAAATCTAGCCTTACCATCCCTGGAATTATATAAAGGGACCTAACATGATTATGGTTTTGTCGTGATATTTCATAGAGAATGGTCCCACGTACCTGTTTGGAGAAATAGGCCCATGATATTTTATATTATATGCGTAATAAGTATTTCATTTTGAATAGTAAATACTTAGGAAAAATGAGATTTTTTTAGGAAACATTTAAAATTACTTTCAGAGTTTTGATTTGTAGCTTAATTTTGTTTTTTATTACCATCATTGTCAAAATGCTTGAAAAATTTGCTAAATATTTTAATGATATAAAAATTTGGCATCGAAGTCAATGTGTTAATTTTTTTTTTTTTATTGTAGCTTATTTTTTATAAGGTTTTCAAATTATGAATTTAATTATTAGAAAGACAAATGTTTATTTAGTAATGATTTTAGTAACGACGGTGGATTTTACAAGGACGAATGATTTTTCAGGTTAATAGACCTAAAAGGACGGTTATATTGGGTCCTCCAAATTCTTCCTGATCGTCTCCATTAAATTCTATTCCTGATTTTCAGTCTAAAATTTATGATTTAAGTATATCCAGAATTTAGTAGGTAAGTAATACATACATAAAGTTGCTATATTTAAACTAAAAGCAAAACCTAAGATGAAAACTACAATTGTACGAAAACGACACTACAAAATTTACAAAATGACAATAACACTTGGTCAGGGAATATCAGGACTCCAATTTAATCGGAAATATTAAAATTAATAAGCGTATTTTTCATATGGGTTAATTAATTCTAGTTAAAACTACGTGACAATTTTAAATCTAATGATACATTTATTAATATATTTTTTTCCATCGAGAGAAGATGCAAAGTCTATATACTTTTTGCTCCGACACCAGCAGTTTTATACATTTGCACTTAGAAACTAATTATATTTGAAACATTAAATATATTTTACTATAAAGTTTCTATAGAAGTGTTATCCTGACGACAAAATCTATTTTTCTAAATAAATAACCTACACTCGAGTACACTTTGAGAAATAAATTTTATATTATTTTAATTTTAATTTATTTAAAAAAGTATTTTGTGTTCATGAACCAAAACAGAATGTTTAAATAAATATAAAATTTACTTTTCCAGTGTAAACATTTTTTTAATAATAATTTATATCATTAATTATTTTATTAGATTCAAACTAATTTTATTTGTAAAATTGTCTTTTACAATATACATTGAGTTAAGTAATAGATAATAATAAGTAAATATTCGATTAAAATGTACTAACAAGTCTTTGTACGGAAAATAATACTTTATTTGACGCTACACAAAGAATAAAAAGTTTAAATTGTAAAGACTAGATATTAAACATTGAAAAAGATTATAAATACTATTTACTTATATTGTTATACAAAGAAATATTAATTTAAAATATCTGAAATGTTAATATATTTAAAATTACTTTTTCACTATTACTATAATTAACATAAGCCTATATAAATATGATTATGCTATTTAATCTTATAAAATATATAATAAAATAAGAACCTATTTAAGTGTTGGGCAAATTAAATCTATATACAATACACTAAAGTGGATAGTAGATGCGAGACCCGCTCGCTATATTTAACTAACAACGTGATGAGGCAGTTTTTCAATAATAGTATAATACCCACCCTGGAATTCTCTTGTATATTTAAAAACTAATTGAAAAAAATAATATAAAAAAATAAAAAGCTGTAGGAACATGACGGGATTCAGGACAATCACGCATATTCTAATTTTACACGTAATTCTTTTTCAGATTTAGTATAGTTACTTCTGCATAAAGATTAGTTCAGGGCTTTATTATTCTCAGATAAGTAAGTGACTGTGGGGGGTTCAAATGGTTCCAATGATTATAGATTTATGCTAAAAGGGATAACTCCAAAGGCTAAAGTAGTCTGAAAATAAATACTAGGATATAGCAAATATATACTCAATAAATACTATGTGTGAGCGATGTCGTGGCATCTCTTGAACCACAGCCAATGAGATGCTACATTAATTGTTTACTTTCATATAAATAATAAGATGTTAATTTCATATATTTATAATAGTTACTAAAAAATTTATTTGATTCTCCATTTACAAAATCCACCTCATCACAATCGAAGGGCAAATTAATATTTAAAGCTAATTACTTAACTATGTACACTACGCGTGCCGGTCTACGGCGCGCTTTAAAACTCACTACGTTGTCTTCCACATAGAGAATTTATACATCGGCGTTAATTGTGCATTAATTAATTAATATAATTAACAATATTTTATAGAAAAATAAAGATTGTCAATTAAAGTTGGCTTCTTAGTAGTTTTTGGGAGTTCATTTGCTTATGTGAATGCTTGTAGCCTAACCAAATTTTATTTATTTTATTTTTTATTTTATTTCTAACTATTAAATGTGTTCTTGTAAGGGATATAATTGAGAAAAAAATAATTTTCATTGTTGACATGACAAAATTACGCGCTTAGTTTAACGCTATAATTTATTTGTTATCGTCCTGAATTTTTGTAATATACGTTAATTAAATTTTTTTTATCGTTTTAAAATGAGAATGTTTATCTGGTTAGGCCACTTTTCTATGGTGTTGTTAAGATAAATACGTCAACTACAAATTTTGATACGTAAAATATAATTTTTTTTTCTATATTTTTATATTATACAAGGTATTGATAGCCATCTTTAATTATAAATACGACCTATATGAATTAAATTGTTTCTTCTTTTTACATAAACTTTTAATAAGTATTTTGTACATTTTTAAATAAGATATAACTGAAAATAATAATATATATATTAAAATTCAAAAAACTTTATAATATTATGATCATTAATTACAATTATTTAATTTATTATTTAAAAAGAATAAATATACCTCTATATTATTTTGTGCGAACAATACAATGCAATGGCGATAAGCGAATTACCTAACGATAATATTGATTCTTAACATTAGAAGCAATTGGTTAAAAGTAAAAAATTGAATTCATTATATAAAGAAGTTGTTGAAGTTATGCACTACAAAAATAATATATTTGATTATTTTGTCTACCATTACAATCAATAATGACGAATTAAATAAAATTCGGAAAATTAAATTACCTAATTACATTTTTGGTCTAGGAATGTGATATGAATGTTAGCGAATAAAGGATATATAACATAATTATCTTTTATTCTTTTTAATCGTAAGTAAATTTTGTATTGTAAATATTAAACAAATTTAGCATTTTGATTTAAATTTAGCATTTTGTTTATGTGCAATAAATTACATTCTTCACTATTAAGAAAAATGCTTCTAATGTAAGAAAATATAAATTTATCTATGTATTTAACTATTTGTAATTTATTTTTTTAACATAGAGTGAAACATGTTGTAACAACTCGTTTTCACATTATTTACAAGGTTGGCTAAATATTATTCATCTGTTGGAGGGGAAGTCCCGTTTGTCTCTTCTTCCAGTTTGGCTCGAGCTTCTGCGTCTGAAAAATGTTATTTTAATGTTTAGCTTGTAAAACATCAGGTACTTTTAATTTCTGCTTTACAATCTTAACTTTTCATGCTTTATATTTATTTTCAGTACAGATATTTTGTTTGTGAGGCCAGTCGTGCCACATTGGCACAAGAGTGTTTCATTTCCTCGCTCTGGAAGAGCAGAAAAAGAACGAAATTGTCTTAATGAGAACGAAGTGTCTATTAAGACAGAAAGTAGGCAGAAGGAACGTGGGAACCCAGTTAAAACTAAGTTGGCACGTTACTTCTGCCTACCCTGCTATTTGAGGGATACAGTGTGAAGGTAAAAATAGAATCTCTTTAGTTTAAAAAGGTTAAAATTCTTTCAATTACTTTAACAGTATTTTATAAAATATTTTGGGTGATAGATATTATAAGATAAGGTGTATTATGATTGTACCTTTCGCAGCTTGCTCCTTCCATATTTTTTTATTATCTGTAAGACAGGCGACCCATGGCTTCTTGATTTTAAACTTATTCGTTTCTGCTGAAAATAGAAAATTATACTGTTTTAAATTCACATGTCTTAACTATTTGGCGAATTAAATATGTATTATAGAGACAAGTTACTCATTTCACGTTGACTTTGTGTTTATACATTGTCTAACACTATGAGAAATATAACCCTAATGGGAATAATGGGATATGATTCTAAATAATTTGGTTTTATGAAAATTAAACCATAATGGCGTCAAACGTTATTTCATTAAAAAATTGGTTATGAAAAAAAAATGGTTTTTCCTTTATTTACATTGTAAGTTCTTACTTCTAGCCAAATTCCATAATAGTAAGTTAAAGTTTCATTTAAAAACACTTACCTGTATTTTCTTCATTTATAGGTTCTTGTCCAGAACTGCTAGTGGAGTTCTTAGTACTAGTATGCAAAGGACCTAAGACACACTCTAGCATATCCGCACACACCCCCATGCTGGGCTCCACGATGAAATCTATGAAACCAATCTGAGATTCCGCAACCAGAGTGTTATTTCTATCACACAGAGGACTAAAAGGAAGTCCTAGTTCCCGTTCTTTGTCGCCTTGAAGGAAAAACTCATCGAGAAGACTCATTGTCCATCTGTGGTGGAGATCCCATCTCTGTAATAAAGCGATTCTTTATTATTTCAATAAAATAAGGCGGGAACTTTTGAAGGAAATTTAGTTTTTTATTCTTTCAAAGATTGTTATTTGAATGAAGTCCCAAAAATCTATAGGATTAACATAATTATATCATTACAATCCAATTATTTCACTGGTTTAAATTTTACTTTTTAATTGATATACTCGTAGTTCCCTGATTCTGTAATCGAATCGAATTTTTAGTTTTAAGTAGTAAATGAAAATACGGCTGTATGTATTGCATTTATAATCCAAAAAATATACATGTAAATTAAGACTGAAAACAAGTTTATAATCTTAACATTTCTAAAGGAAAGAAAAGTAGTGTGAAAAATTTAACATAGCGGGATTTCAACTTGCGTCTCTTGCACAGATTCCAAGAGGCGCAAGATCAAATCTAGGCTCGAATTTTTATACGTTTACCAAAAAGTAGTTTATAACCGTCGACTCACCTTAGCTGGATGTGATATATCACAGCAATGCAGCACCAACGAGACAGCCTTAGATTTATCCACCGTAGGTTCCGCTAAAGAGAGTAAAGACCTCATGTTCTTCAGCTGCTGAAAGTGGAACGACATGTCCGTGGCCAGCACCATGTCGATCACCAGCGTGCGGAACTCGCGGAATTCGTCGCGAGACAAATTTTGTAATACATTACATTCTTCGTCGCGTATTAATCTGAAAAATTCAGTTGAAGATGTTAATAAAACGAAAATGAAAAAAATCCTCATAATATTTCATGAACTTACCAAAAGTTTTATAAGTGAATATAAAAAATATATATTCACACCTATGTGTGCCTAATATATCTATGTATTTAGAAACGTAGTTATATACTAAAAGACGAAATAAATCATACCAAACGAGAAATATAGAATAGTAAAAAACTAGTATCTTCAAAGAAAAACAAAATAAAGAGATTTACACAGAAACCCGTATTTAATTTAAATGGTTTACACAACATTTTTATCAATAGATGATTTTGGTTTACCCCTTTATTTGTCTTGTGAAGAGATTTCAATAGAAATTTTATTCGTAGATGATAAAGATTACAGTCATAAAAGTCAACAAAGGCACCTTGCCTCTCACAACTTTGAGATAAAGCCTTTCGTATTCATCTCGCTTAATTTTCATGAATTTATTAAATTGAGTCTTTAGTATTTAAAACGAGATAATATTTAGAGATTTCAGGGAATTTACGTCAAAGTAGATCATGTGTTTCTGATAGCTATTTGTGACGGTGGTTCGGGGTTCAAATTTAATAAAAATATTTTTAATATATTTAAATATAAAATATTTCGCTTCGCGCTTTTAGTGAATCTAGTGTCAAAAAACTCCGTTCTTCGTTTTATAATTCAAAACATTGTGGTTTGAGTAGTGAAAAGTATTAAATATGTATTAATAAAGAATATTTTACAGTAATAATTATTTTTCGTTAAAATCAATGTATTCTATTTGGAAGGAGCCCTAAAATGTAATTCTTTTTACATAAATCATTATACTATTTACACAAACAATATCAAAAGTAATTAGACAAAGTATAAAAATGTACGAGTATTAGATACGGGCTGTGTGAAAAGCTGTCTCGTGGGAAATTACGTTATGCTTCCGTAGGCTTTGTTTAGAACCTTGATATTCCGATAGAAGGTATAGCTGTATTTTCATTATATAAAATCTATATTATTTTTTTTAATCGTCATATTGGCGAAATGAGTTCTTAACATTGGTCGTAGAAATAAAATTTTGTAGAGAGATTTAAGCAATGCAGTATTTTGTTTGGTTTAGTTTTACGTGGTATCCCGTCAGGATAGGCTAGGGAACCTAGAGTTAAGAGACATTCTATTTTCCGCTCCATTTTCGAAACATAGCGTGTTGAGTAGCGGAACTCAACACAGTGCTTTATCTTGTTACCAAGGCGAGGAAACGAAAATAATTTCTTCTCCCGAGTGGGAATCGCATCCACAGTATACTGCTAATAACAATTAATCCGTCGTTAATAAACAATGTTTAAAAATATTTCAACACAACTTTCTATGAAAGTTTTTAACCTATCGTTAAATGACTTAACTTAATGACTGTAAGTTTGGTCCTTACTTTTTATTTCTCCGTTTTCAGGCGGTGTTAAGTGCCGCCACTCAAGATTGTACCTTAATTTTGACAGAAACTGCTATCCTTTTAAGCGGGATAAGATTGAATCTTACCTAAAAGCGGCACTTATGTGATGGTTTTCCAATACAGCTCTATCGTTGTACAGCAGAGCGGTCTCCGAGCCCGACATCACGTGGAAGTTGTTAGTCGTGCCTGTATGCTCGAAGTCGTGGACCACCGCCGCTACTAACGTTGCGAATATTTCCAAGTCTGATAACCAATTCTGGAATTAAAAAATATGTTTTTATAAATAAAAAACCGCTTAATACAGCTATTTATTGTACAATTCAGACATTATTTATTAATGTTAATTCCTAAAAGCTATACTAATTGTCGAGACATTGCGTGGTGCTATCAGAGTGTTGAACTGATAATATCTCATTCTCTCGCGTGGGAATCAAACTCACAGTCATCGCATTAAAATTTACAGTCAGATGATATAGCGTTGTGCTATGATGACCTCATATACAATTTCCCATACAATAAAAACCGATAATGTACATTGATAAATTCATCTATATATATAAAATCGAAAGGTCACTCACTCATCACGAAATCTCAGAAACTACATGTGATAGGAATCTGAATTTTTGCGTAGGAGTTATTTATAGGAAGTAGGTGCTCGCTAAGACGGGAATTTGCAATATTCGACTCCCAAGGGGTTGTTTTTGGGGTTGAAAGTTTGTATGAAACTTCGTTACTACAAATGCTAGGAGTCTCAAATTTTGCATGGACGTCACTTATAGGACGTAGGTACTCATGGAGACAGAAATTGATAATAACGTAGTTTACGCAGGCGAAGCCGCGAGCGGGCCGCTAGTATTATATATAACGTTAACAACGTTTAACATTTGATATATATGTATAGAATTACACAGGTCTAGACTACTTGTACCACAAAGTACGAGAGAAGGGCTCGAAGCAACCTTCTAAATGAAATATGAAGACAGTTTGTGGTAGCTATTAACCTGTGTCTAATTATAAATTATTTTGTTATACTAAACTCTACAATGGGAAACTTCGTAGATATAAGATATCGGTCGTGAGTTCAATGCTTGCCAAATGTTTATTTAAAAATATATAAAATAAATTAATTTTTAACAAAAACAAAAACCGACTTCTAACAACGAACTAAAAAGTGAAAAATAATTATATAAAGATTTTATAAGTTTGAAGTCGGCGCCAAGTAAAACAAACAGGCTTAGTAATTAGATATTATAGTAAGGGTGTTGTAGCATTAGTTTGACACCGACTTCAAAATTATAAAATCTTTATATAATTATTTTTCACTTTTTAGTTCGTTGTTAGAAGTCGGTTTTTGTTTTTGTTAAAAATTAATTTATTTTACGATTTTTAGTGATGCGTAGATCTTAAAATGATGCTTCTTAAACGAGTGGTGATGGTGGTGGTAGTGGTTGTCAACGAGTGGTTGTGATTGTTCTATGTAAAACTTCATTTAATTAGGTATTATTTTTGTGCAAAGTTACATTTTGGTATATTGACAAGAACAAACATAAAAAGTATTCGGGTGAATTCGGAATCTCCCTTTTTTGAAGTTGGCTGAAAATGAGAACATCCTCTTTTTTGAGATTGGTTGAAAAGAAATGCAACGATCAGGAATCTCACTTCTGACATCAATTTAAAAAGTTTTTGCTTGTAACTATTACAGTATAATTAATTTTTGACCAAAAAAAACAAACTTTCTCAATTTTCTCCGGATTCCATAATCGAAACCTAACCAAACTTTCACCAAATTATCCTTGAAGTGTATCCTTTCAAATAAAAAAAGAATCATCAAAATCGGTTGGCGCGACATTGAGTTATTCGGCTATTAGTCGCGCACATGCATAATGCAAATTTAAGACTTATGTGATTTTCTCATGGATACCATTGTCAGACATGGACCAAAAAAAAATGGGACCATTCGGGAAGCTATACCTTTCAAATAAAAAAAAATATCAAAATCGGTCCACCCAGTTAAAAGTTATGAGGTAACAAACATAAAAAAAAAAAAAAAAAATACAGTCGAATTGATAACCTCCTTTTCTTACAGAAGTCGGTTAATAAGAAACGATGCAGCTAAGTTGATAAACTGCTAATATCTAATGTAAGTAAAATATGCAAAATTAATTATCTAACACATTTTTATTTATTACTTTTAAATAATATTTTAATATATTAAAAATCATTTCCAAATAGAGAGAGATTATGTCACATACATTGCTACTGCATGATATGACAAACGGTTAACAATCGCACACACTCACACTCACAAAGAACTCAGCACCGCCCTTTGTCTTATTACCAGATCGACGAAAATGAAAATAATTCATTCCCCCGAGTGGGAATCGAACCCACAACCATCACGTTTGTCAGGTCAGACGCTGGTTCAGAGGTTCGAGGGTCTCACATAAAAAAAAAACACATAAAATTAAGGAGAAAAGAGAAAAAATATTTAAAATATCTTACCATAAGTCCGGTCTGGCACAGCATATAATGCACCGTTTGCGCCACGTCAGCCGCATGCAGGTTATTGTGGTAGGGGTTGTGAAACTTGCAGTAGCCCTCCTCGATGCGGCTGAGGAAGTTCTCCAGAATCGTCGGCGGCACCTGCACCATGAATAACGGAATTGAAATTCCTCTGCCAATTCTAATGGTTGGTTAATTCGGGTAGTTGAATTTGGATTTCAATTGCATTTGAGATTTTGATATATGTATATGTGTGTAGGTTTGTATCTATATGCATAGTATGTAAATGTTTTACTTTAGTTTATATTTCGGATTTAAATCTAAATTGTAAATAAAATATAATTAAGATTAATTATTATGTTTTAATAATGTATTTTTTTATTATACATGTGTAGCCATTATGGCGATAGCGTTTAAGTGCAAACGTGATGGTAGTGGGTTCGTTTTCCACTGATAGAAATGATATTTTTTCATGTTCCACCTTTGGTACGCAAAGTTCGATGATGAGTATCATCATATAATGATCGGTAGGCGTGGGAGGAAAGCAGAGAATGAGTCTATTTACTAAGTAGGACGGGGCATTCCAGAGAAGTAAGTGGGAGTATTAAAAAAAACAGAGACAGAAAGAAAATAAAAAAAAACCTTTATTAGTAGTATTTATAATTTAAATAAATAATTTGTCATGTTTTTCTAGAGGCATTGAATGTCAAGTGACGGAACCCAACGCCGCGCTATACCTTACGCTATATATATAACAAGTATGACTAAACAGATATGACCAGAGTGAAGAAATTAATATATTAAGTAATTTAATCAGCTAGCTCTACTACTATTATGTTTCCCAGTTTAATAATATAGTAGTATTTAGAATTTGCTGAACAAACTTGTCTTACGTCGTTGTTAGCACCTGTGGGAGTATTGTAGAAACTGAAAATTGCATTTCTAAGCTTGCGCTATGATTTTGTACTGCAAGTGTACTACAGTAATGAATTTTGTGTAAGTTCAAGTGATTTATTTAGATACCGTTTGTTATTGAATTGTTTGATTTGTTATATGCAATTAGCCTTTTTTTCCTTTTTTACCGAATTCTTTGTATTTTTTATGGGTAAAAGAGAATTTAGTGTTAGTCACTCTGTTTAGGCCCCACATATTATTTAGACATAATATCCTATCCTATCCTATATCTTATAAAACAAAGTCGCTTTTCGTGTCTGTCTGAACTTTCTAACTCTTCTTCTTCTAAACCACCCAACGGATTTAGATGCAGTTTTCACCATTAGGTCGAGTATTTCTCAGGGAAGGTTTATATATAGTTTATTATTTGTACATTCTTATGTAAATTACCATAAATACGATAAATGTGTATAAAGTCCTACCCGTTGAGACACTTTCGCGCATGCGCTGCTTTAATGGTAAGTACTACATGAAAATAATGTACTGGAGTATTGTTCCTCTTAATAAGATCTACAAAAAAGTCCGCGAGAGCATATTCGTATCTTTTAAGAATAACGTGTAGTGATCATATTTCTGTCTAAAAATAGTAATTTCAATATATTTTTTATTGTGAGTCATATTTTTCGATAATGGTATTAATCCTTATCCTTTAAAATACTTTATTAAATTTCTACGTTAAACGAAGATAAAATTAGCTTTTTATACTATTTCGAAATTGCGAATAGTTTTAGAGAAAAACGTATTTAATTGTTAACACATCACGCCGTTCACACATCAGCTGTATCTCCTCAAGTTTTACTTATCCCTTACTCTCAGCATATAAATAAGTATATTAGTTACGTTGGCCATTTAATGTACATCAAAACTGTCTTTTACTGTTTTTCATTTTAATAAGTACTTTAGAAATTGTTACAATATCAAAAAATCCTTGCTGCGAAACGGCTCGCCAATCGCCATGCGTCCCTGCGCGCCTGCCCGGGTTCGATTCCCGGCCGATGCATTCTATTTAATTTTCCTCACAGGCAGCCACGTAGTGCTTGCTTTTCATCACCCAGAATACCCTCTTCAGTATTAACCACAAGCTCGAAAAAAAAACCCACCTGCCTTTATAGCAACGAAGATTTAGATGCGTTTGCACGTATTGGATAATTCGAGTTGAATGTATTATTTCAGCGCGATATATTTAGTTTCATATTTTTTATAGTAGTTATTAGTAGGTAGGTTTTTGTTTATAATTTCTTCCGTTTAAAAATAGTCATTTAACTATCTAAAAATAGTCATTTAAATATATTTTAATAAGTACTTGAAAAGATTAGTAGCACAGATTTAAAATTACGGTACCTACTAAAAATTCCTTGCTGTGTAAAACAATTGGAAAATCCTTATTGAAACTACAAAAATGTGGGTTGCATTAGGGCTTAATTAATTTTCACATTATCTTAAGTGCTTTGCAAACATACATTATATGAATAATCCAGTAGTAAAAGCGGGCGAAGCTGCAAGAGGGTCGCTAGTTGGGTAATAAGAATAAAAAAAAACTCTGAAGAAAACGTCTACTTTAATCAAAATACACAAACTTATTACGCCAAAACCATACGAAAATAAAAAGAAATACATTTTATTTACTTAAAAGCTATAAATAAATATATTTTGTAACAACCATTATATATATTACTAAAAGTCATGTTTCGTAAGTCCAAGCAAGCCACCCAGATTACTTAACATAAGAAAAAGTTAATATAAAATATTATTTACAAACATAAATAACATAAGATCGGCGTTATTCTAAGAAATATCGCTGGCTCAAGTAAATTACACAAGTTTTGGTATAACGGGAACCCGGCGTTTAGAGGATTTCGTATTTTTTAAACTTTTCTCATTTGTTCTTTCTAGTTTTTGTGTATTCAAATCTATTGTGACAAGGTTTCTTTTTACTGCTACCTACTAGAGTTTTAATTAATTCTTCTGTAATTTATTGTGATTTTTGATCCCTTCGTAGCGCAGTAGGCGTAGCGTCGGATCGTTCACGCAATCGTTTTGGGTTTGATTCCCGTTTGGGGGAATTTATTAGTTATAGAGGATTATTTTCATTTTCCCACTCTGGTAGACCAACAAAAAGATGATATCACTTAATACCTTCGTATTTCGAAAAAGTATAAAAAAATCTCCATCAAGGGGCATTTAAGGGTTTATATATTTTTTAAACTTTTTCAAACGAAATTTTCAGTTTTCTACAATCAGTCTATAAATATTGTTGGAATTCAACAATAGTCTGCTTTCGCTAAGAACCCATTGCATTGTTAGCTAAAGCGAACGAATGGCTGAATCTAATAGACAAGAACAACTTCAAAAAATTATTAGTAAATTTCATCTTATTTATTATAATATTGTAAGTAGATAGAGATGATTTTAATAATATATTTTTATACTTTAATAATAATATATTAATTTATATTTAAATGTAAAATTCACTGCATTTATTTATTAAATTTTAACACCAGGATTCCTCTGCGTACCCTGATCATCAGGTTATAATATATCAATTAATTTGTCAAACTACAATCTCATTTATGTAACTACATATTTAACTCGCCAACAATATAGCCGGAGCGACGGCTCTATTCATTCACAAACAATAAGACCGTGGCCGTATTACCAAATATAATTGACTCGCTCATCAATAGGTAGAATATTAGTTCTCCAATTCCACGCCCAAAGGCTTTCTACGTGATAACAGTAGGAACACTGCGTTCAATCAATTAGTGTAGACACAATTGAACTCATCATTTCAATCCTATCAAATCAACTAATGGCGTTGGTAATGCGTGAAACATTTATTTTGATTATTTGCCTCTACTATGGTTTATATATTGAGTTAGAAGGGTGATGCACGTGATGATGAAGAGCATGACGACTCCTGGTAAAGCGCGAAGCTAAAAAAATGGTGACTTCTCCTACAAATGAATGATGTATTTCTTCCACAATTATTATTTTTAACTGAATTCAATAAAAGGAGAAGGTTCTCAATTTGCCTGTATTTTTTATTTAAGTTTTTATTATAAACGGTAATGTTCATGAAAGCACCAACTACTGGGCCATATGAAGTCGGACTTAAAAACAACGTAAAATGTTTGTATGTTAGAAATATTAAAAACTTTAATTCAATATTTTCCATTAAACCCAAGTTTTCTTTTTCTTCTTCATTTTTAGTTTAAAGTTAAGAAACAATTTAGGCTTTTACAAAATGGCCCTAAGAAATCGAGCTTAACATCGTAGAATAAGTTTAAGAAGTCTAACTTCACTTAGTTTTTCAATTACTCGCAAGCGCCAGGATATAGTTCTAAGAAAAAATAAAATATAAGAAAGTTTAACTCGATGTAATTGAAACTTATTGGATGCTGAGTGACTATCGACTTGTTTATAAAACATTAGCAGAGGAACGTTCGTTATTTGCTTAGTTGTCTAGTATTGGAATGGCTTCGAGAACTTTTGTGTAAGAATAGTTATTGTGGTTTTCATATGGTCCCGTTTTAAGTATGGATAATTAAAATACCATATAAACTTTTAATGTTTCCTAGGCGGCGCTTAAATCCCGCTAATATGCACACAGCACTCTGCCGAATTCTGGAGGCATTGAGTATTGAGTAATATTAAAGATAATGAATAAAATGTTTAAATACAAATTTAAATACAGTATTTGTAAAAGTATTTTTACAGCTTTATAGTAAAAAAATATACCAACCTTAAATTTGTGAATCATCCCATATCTGTTCAAGAGTTCGTAGCCGAGGTACTTCACGGGCTGCCCGGCTGAGGCTTCGTGGAGCGCGAATACATCGAATGACCACTCGTCCAATGTCTAGCAAATAAAATCATATCAGTATATAATATTTAATTATCTTTTTCTAGCTTAATCTAACAACGATTGTTTTTGCCTGTATACTTTTATATAAAGCTATATATTCAAATATGAATTGAACCCTCTAATAAGAAGTCTAGAAAGACAAACACAGAAAACAGCCCTCTGTGTAACTAATGTTAGGACACCTAGTTTCTTACTTTCCTGTTAATTTTCAAGACATTGTATTGAATTGCGGAACCCAATACCACTAAAGCGAGGAAAGAAAATAATTGATATCCCCGAGTGGGAATCGAACTGACAACCGTCCCGATTACGACAAAACCCTGCGTGGCTGCGCTATGATGGCCTCTAATACTAATAGTTCTACTATAAGTAAGTAATTGATGATAGTAAAAGGGGAAACTATTTCACTAGTAGGTTGTATTAAAATGGACCGACGTGGCGCGGCGCGAGGTTAAACACTTTACTCCTTGTAATTACTTAAATCCCGCGAGCAATTTCATGTACCACTTTGTTTGCTAGGAATGTAGTTATTACATTTGTCATTTTGTGGGTTTATTTTTTTAGTTTTTATTACTGAATTTTAAAATAATCTCTAATATTTAAGAGTTTTGTTTTAGAAGCCGTGACGAGACGAAGACGAATTTTGACGTTGCTGGATTTGAATCCGGGCCTCTTGGAAAATCGTCCTTAAAATAAGTTTCTTCGTGATTTCTAAAAAAGTTTTTCCTTTTCTAAGTGTGGAACAGTCTTTAAAAAAAAAGTTTTACTAACAAATCTTTGCGGAGGGTCTGTAAAATGTACAGCCAAAAAATCTAAAAATAAATTAAACATTTAAAGTTATTATGCAAAAATTTAAAGTTATTGTTTACAATATTATCTGCTTCTATTTTACTAAAAATATCTTACTTGAGTTCCTGACACTACTAGTACGTTTAGTTATTTTTTTAAAGAAAACATTTTCTATTTAGATATATGCTTTTACTTCAATTGAATAATCTTTCGTAAATTTTTGCGATTTTCCCTCGCAAGAACCCAAAATATGTTTTACCAAATCCCAGCAGTCCAATAAAAGGTTGGTACAATACAAAAATACACGTAATGGCTGCCTGTCGGGCGTAGGTACAATGAAGACGAATGTTCACCAACTAAATCTTGTTAGCTTGTAACTTAATTGAGTTCTTAACTTGATTCGTAGTTTATAAATATATAATGCTCTAAAAGATTTATAGTGCTTTCCCTGTGACATGTTTTTTGAGAAATTGTAACTAAGCGTAAAATTGATAATTAAGTAACTTTTAATTCTTTGTTGCTACTCATTTCTTGGATATTATCAATTATACACTCGAAGATTTAAATATAAAAATTATCATAGACTCTATAGTTGTTGAATGAAATAAAAAACACGTTTTTATTAAAAAAATGAAAAATGCGGATTTTACTCGGTTGCTATAAAAAACTTTGTGAAAGCAAACTATTGACATTGTAGAAGGGTGGAACGCAAACTGAAATTTCATATAGGTAATAAAATATGTGTATTTTTTATTAAACAAATAAAGACAGTCGTGCCACAGGATAAACGCAACAGTTCACTCTACTCCACTACTACTACTACTTCTACTCTGTGAGTGATTTGTATTAATTTCTCCGCACCGGTAATAAGTTAAAAGCGCGGCGTTAAGCTCCGCCACTCAACACGTCAATTTCTCGCCAAAAAAATATGGAACGGACTGTATAATAACTACTTTTAATGATGATATTAGATTCCCTCTGTCTACACTAATGTATGGGGGGACGGTAAATTTAAAAAAAAAAACAATCCACGGATTCGGATTTGAATTCACACCCATGAGTACAAAACCGATATCAAAAATACAACTACGCACCCTAACAACTTCAATTGTTTATTTATACAAACAATATTCAAATATTCCCATAACAGCACGTAATCAAACACCATTCATACAGTGTACGAGTACACACCTAGCTCATGCATAAAACCGCCTGTAGCTACAATTTGTTGATGGCAACATTCTGTCTTATTGATTCCACACTAATTGGGGCCGACCACACGCGTGCTCTCCATCCAACAGCACTAATTGAAAATGGCCGAAACGTGTTCAATTTCCCATAGCCCTCCTTTGTACCTAATCGGCCGGTGCCGTATTTGATATTTGGAAGTGCTTAGTGCCTACTCGTGCTTAGTAGATGGATTACTTTAGCTTATAGTACACGTATAGGCTCCTATGTATTATTGGTAGCGATTAAATACGTAGGTTTAACAGGATGAAATATATATTTATGGGAAATGTAATTTTATTTTTAAACATAAAATTGTTGGAAACGAAAATGAATATTAAAAACTAGTGGATATCTGTATGTAATTTAAGTTTATCTGTACAGAAAGTTATTCAATTGAGAATTGGAGGAACTACAATCGATTGACTAATTAATTAAATATTTATCTTATTGTACTTCTTAGGTATAATATATTAACTTACTTTGAGAACTCTGACAACATCTTGAGGGAACTGCATAAGAGCAGTACTAGTGACCCTTCTGTAAATTCTGTCGACAAATATACCAGCTCTGATCGCGTGAGCAACGGATCTGAATTTCGGCTTTTCATCAGACTTCCGCTTTGCAGTCGCCAGTTGTCTTGTGAACGTTGACGCAAGCCATTCCCGTACTTCCGGTGGCACAGCATCCGGTTGCACTTCCGATAGCTCATCATCTTCATCTGCCAATCTCCTGTGCACATTGTTTATAATTAAAGAAACATATTGTATTGTAAGTCCGATGACTTTAAGCAGTCAATCGAACGATATGATAATTTTAATTATATTAGCATTAGAATTTAGAATATTGTTTTCTTTTATCCCAACATAAAAAGCGGCGAAGCCTGTTTTGTTATTGTTGGTTTTTTTTTGCAATTGTGTCTGTGTTAATAGATCTTTGTAGTTAATTATATCTTTCACAACATCTATGTAATTATTGTCAATTTAAAACTGCTCATTTGATTTTTTTTAATATTGTAGTTTATACATAATATGTATATAAGAAAACTAAGAACTTTAAGCTATATGTTTAACCTATGAGTAAAAATTCTAATATAAATAAATCAATGATTCTATCTATTTGCTTACTATTTTCTAACATGATTTCTAACATGATTTTGTATGAGAGGACAATATAATACATTTGTATTTAAAATTGTATCTATACCTGAAAAAAATCTCTAAAGAGAAGTGTCGACTATAATTATGGTAAAAATAATGTTTACCTTATCTTTCGTGCTAAGAAATTTGATAGTTTTCTTAAAAAAATTGCCTTATAAGTGTTAATTTTTTAAATTAAAAGCTATAAGTAATTATCTTTTAAATAATATGAAAGTTTCATTTTAAACTTCATATTATTTAATAATATTAAATTTCAGTTATAAAAATATTTTTCAAGCTTTTTCTTAATATTTCCGCATTTATTATTTTCCTTGAAGACGATAACTCATCGTTTTTCTTATTCACATATATACAGTGATGAGCGAGAGGTAGTTCATTTCTTTAATCAGAAATAGGACACATGCCTAGGAGGTTATCTAAGGAAATTATGATCTAAGGGTCTCGATCATGCAACGTGCTTAAACTATCCTTCACATTGCTTTCCATTGGAAATTATAATTATAATTGTAATATATTTAATAATTTTCCATATTTAATTGTTAGTTAATTTTTGCACTTTCAACTTCCTAGAACTACTTGTTCATTTGTAATCTCTCTCAGATTTCTAATTACAAATGCCAACTACAAATACAAATTAACACAAAATAGCTATAGAAAGACAAAAGAGCCTGTTAATTGAATCCGGTTAGTACGGAAACAATTTCTCTATAATTTATTATTCTATTGGCAGACGCAAGAACAATAGATCGTTCCTGATAATAACTTTTCGAACGATTTTTATAAGTATTTAATGAATTTCCATTTATATTCACATAGTAGAAATGTCCTATTTGAATTATCGTTTGATAACTTAAAGCTAATGAAAATCAAAATAAATGTTATATAGATTTATTAAAATTGATGTGCTTTTTATGTAACTTTAGGTGTTAATAATGTTAGTGAAAATAGATATTTACAAACAAATTGAAGAAACATTTTAAAAGTGTATAATAAAGCTGTAAGTCAAGCACATGGAAGAGGCGTAGCATATTGAAATTTAACAAGTGTATAATAGCACTTCACCTATTAATGCGGTAAACAATGGAAAGCAACGTTGATCCACGAATAACTGACAAAAAGCGGCTGAGTTAAGGAAGTTAGATTTAAATACAAGGGCACTTTTATTACCACTTGAATGTAATATAGCTTATATTATCTATATAATCGTATACACTATAGAAATTGTTATCAATAATTTAATTAAAAAATAATATTTCATCAATAAAAATAATCTGAAACAGGGAAAAATAAAAATTTTGAAACTGAAAAGAAAATGGAAATACTAAATGAGAACTAATAATGTGCACATAAGGTGCATAGTACAAGTACGAGTATGTAAAGCAATTCAAGTGGCAATATTCATAGAAGTGGTAACATCGACACACCTAAACACGAGGGTCGGCGCCGATTGCTGTCGCGCCACAGCCGGTCTAAAATAAAACACGACGTCATTGTCCACACTCAGGGATGTAGGGGATCAACTAACATTTACATTTGCTGCCACGTTACTTAATTTAATCATTATATTTTCTAATATATGAGTAAATTTTCATTAAATTAGTTAGATATATTAATATTTCTATCAAAAAGCGATCAGAACTTGTCATTATGAGATGTAAAATAATTAATCGTATATGTAATTTAAATAAAAGAGAATTTATGTCTGTAATTATGTATGTTAATATTAAATTAGATGACGTTGGCAAGTATATTATTTATACATAAATCTGAAGAAAATATCAAATAAATACACATTAAGATAAATTCTTAATTTGAAATTATAATTAATTATTTGATGAAATAAATAGAATAAATTATAATAATCCCAATATAGTAAATGAAAGAATATGAAACGATTTTACTTGTATAAAGCAAATAATATTATACGTTATACATGTGTAACTAAAAACCTAATAGGTATGTATATAAACAGGTATATAATACAGTATATAAAACCAAGAGAAAGCATGTAAGGGTCATTCATCATGCTTGTGAAGTAACAGAAACCAATAGAAGTATTGCACAATGACAGATATACCACAATGATTCCAGGACGATACGGGGTACTAAATCCAGTCTAATCTAATGAGTGTTTAGACTGTAATCTACAAAAGTGAAGCAGAACCCAAATCAGCACATTCAAGGTTGATGTAGGTATCTTCGAATCCCAAAACAAAAAAATTGGAAAAAAAATGACCAATTTGGTTCTCCAAAGTGGTTCTAACAGGTGAACTGAAAGTAAGCATCAACAGAACAGAAAGACCTAATCGCATAGAGTGGACAGAAGGGAGGCGCGACTACTTGGCCATTGGCGGCGTTGGTGTAACGGTATTAACTTTGCTTCGTTCGGTTTCTCTACTGAACACCTCGCCCAGCACGGCGTGCGCAGTCGGCGCATGTGCAGCGCGGCCGGCTGCACTCGCGGCTGCTCCGTGGTCCTCCTATCCCTGTATTACAAATTATCACTGGCCGGTGAGGGCATCCGTCATGTCTCACACGGACAGGATCACACCACAATGCACCCAAACGCTATTCTTAGATGAAAGATGAAACGTCACAAGTGTTTTGCATTTTCGTTGGCGGAGCATTTCAATTTTACTATAATCTTTTTACTATCTTCTTACATATATTTTAAATAAATGTACGAGTAATTATATTGTATTTTATATATTTTCATTTATAAGCGTAAGAAACTTCTACAGCAGAAGTCTTTAAGGACAGCTTTTCTAATGAATGCCTTTCAAGCATTAAGATCATGTTATCTGTCGGTATTCAACTTTCAGTTTACGTCAACTGGGAAATTTCCTACGTTAGTTATGTGAAGCTGAAATTAATAAAGCTAAACTTTGTCGGGCTTTGACAATTTCAAAAGTTTTCATTTGGAATTTATGTGCACGAGGTAGCTAATATGTTTGTGAGTTTATTTATCTGTTTTTTCGTCTGGCATATTTGATGCATTTATAATAAACAATTTTAAAACCTTATTTTATTATATAAAATGTATTTTTTATCTGTTCATTTTTAAAAATTGCTACGTACTTTAAGCAATAGTTTGTGGTCAACCTTTTAAAGTCAAAGTCTAGAGAAGGGGTTTAGACGCTGCATCCTCTACTTTCCCCCAATTTTCAAGACATTATGTAACTTGTGCTGTACCACGAAGTCTTCACGATATCATAATGTTATTATATTTATAACAAAGTTAATTAACTGACGCGCGTCTCGCAATTTCTCAAGGTAAGTTCACATTTTCTCTATAACATAATATTTGTAGATGAGGATAAAAAGTACGTTCTACTCTGTGACCCACATTTTTTATTTATTTGGTACACTTCACGAGAGCACTCTGGTACGCAATTGGCATATTGTGAATCTGTTTTACATTTTCAGAATTAAAATAAATAAAAAAACTATGACCAATTTTCGTATATAATTCTGTTTGTAGTAGTAGAAATCCTTTTTTTATCAATATTAATTGTATCAGTTCTCTACAGGTACATATGTATGTAGGAGGGTAAGTAGAGGGAACCTTATGTTTGTTCAATGGCGTGCTTTGTTAAATGGACAAATCATAATAATGATAGTTCAGAGTAAGCATCAAACCCATAGCACGTCGATTTTACAGCCAGACACTGTTCCACTGCGCGTGGAAAGTCTTAATTTAATGTTTTTTTTAATACATATTTACTAACTTTCAACCTACACTCAATTATATTAGGATTAAATATGTTGCTTTGTAAATTATCACAAGTATAGCTAATTTTAGGGACGCCCACATCCAAAAGCATTCAAAATATGGAATTTGTAATTTTTCTTTATAATTAATTATTTACACTGTTTATTCTAGTTATATACTAGTTTTACATACGGTTGCGCTCCCGTGGTCAAATATATACCTCCAGATTTCGTAGGAAAATGGGGAACGGAATATCTTTAGGTTCTATTTGGCCACCCTGCTATGTGCGGGATACAGCGTGAGGCAAGTTTGATACACAGATTATTTGACACAAAAAGAAAATTTCGATTCAAACCAGTAGTTCCTGAGATTAATGTGTTCAACCAAACTCTTTAGCTTTACAACATTAGTATAAAATGGTTGTCTAAGATAGATCACAGGAAAGACCTTATTTAATAGGAAAAAAATACATAACAGAAAGAACACTTTTACACCTCAAATAGGTAACAGAGGAGATAATTTAACTTGCAAATATAAATCCCTTAAGCCCGATATTATCGTAATAGAATTGTTGAAGGTACCTCATCCGAATTTTCACGTTCCAACGTAATTATTATATCGCGGCTTCATATTGGAGAAGGGATCGGAATTTTAACAATAAGTATTGATTTATTAATCCGACCATTCAGGTTTCGTTAGCGTTATAAGCTTAGGAAGGAATTAATTTTACGTTTTATAATATATAATATACATATTTATATGTAACATATATCAGTGAGATTATTTAGATTAAATGACGGTAAATATGGCTTTATTTTGTGCTTTTTGTGGTATTAAGGTAACCTAATAGACTTTTATAATTTTTAAAATGAAGGGAATATTTACATTATGTATCTTAAGGATAGATAGATAAAGAAAATCTTTTTAGAAAGATAGAAGAAAGTATTTTTTTTTATTCCTTTTTTACTAACATTTTTCGTAACAAAAGCATCGGCTAATTGATAAATTTTAAATAAATTAAAAACACAATCAAAATACACAAAAAAATTAACATTTTCCAAAATGAGCAAGAAAATGGCGAATTCCATAATTTCACGCTCCCTAAGAGCCCTACAGCGATTGAGCGCTGATTAACCTGAATTTGTACCTTTTATTATATTTCCTTTAATTAATCCGTCTTATTAATATAATAATACTGTTTTGCAAATTTTGGTAACGTTCGAAAGGTTTTTGCAGGGCAGAGGTATTCTTAATTAGACGAGATTTGATATAATTTTAATCTGTGTAAATATTTCTTCTATATTTAGATACGAAAACGAAATACATTTTCGTTTTTTATATTCTTCTGTTTTTAGCTTCCCGTTTTCTCGCAGAGGAAACAAATTATTAAGACACTCCGTTCCCCACTTTACGTGTGAGTGGTGGAGCACAACGGTGCGTTTTATTACCAGAGTGGGGAAGTAACGGAGAAAATAATTTATTCTCCCTTGTGGGAACCCACAACCGTTACCAGTGAAACTCTGTGCCGCTGTGTCACTATAGCCTTATAGTAAATGAATACATTTAAATTTTTTTAGTTCGACTCTTTTCTTATGGTGATTACTAATGCAAGCTTCAGTGTTGAAAATCATCACAACATCTTTTAGTCTACAAAAGGGTAAGAATTTTACGATCTTTGACCCTGTTGTCGATTATGGGACGTTATGCTGTTATTATACTAATTTATATTAAACCTCTGCAAAATGGGAATATGGGCCTCGGCCTCTGACAGAGCCCAGTGTTAAGAACTCCATTAATCACATTACGTTGACTCTTTGTTTGAAAAAAGGCGTATCCCGCATATAGTAGGACAGGCAGAGATAATTAATTGTTAAAATACCTTGTTTTCCTGGCTCACTTTCTGCTCAATTTTTCGAGTCGTTGCGAGTTGAGTGGCGGAACTTAACGCCGCGCGAAGAAATTAATTTCTTCAGTGGGAATCGAACCCACAAGCGTCACATTTACTGTCTGTGATGACGTCCCATAACATATTTTAGAAACACAAAAAAAAATCTATCACTTTATTTCATATTTTTTGGACATTTTAAACATTTAACTAACTTTTCACGTTATAATTATTTATTTAATGAAAAATTAGGCAACGCTAATAACAAAATGACTCGCTTTTTAACTTTTACCCAAAAGCTGTTTGAATTAAAGCGCAAATACAAATTGTAATGTAAATTGACACAAGCCTGCGCCCGACAGGGGCTATGTGACGTCACTCTCGCCGTATGGAGCTTATTATACCCGGGCTTGGTTAAAGCCTAGATTTTAGTTGAGTGAAGTTGGATTTATAAACGATTTCTAGTTTATATTCATTGTAAGTAAATAAATCTAAATCAATAAAGTCAGATGCGCGCTGTATGCTGCCTACAACAGGGTTGGCAGAGGGAACCTAATGTTAAGACACTCTGTTCCCCACTTTCTGCTGAATTTAAAAGGCATTTCGTGTTGAGTGGAGAGTTAAGAAATAATAATTTATTCCCTAGAGTGGGGATCGAACCCACAGCTGTCGCGTTGCAGTCACATCTTTTGCCCTTATGCCATGACGGCCTCTCATGGTAAGTAGCTATTCGATCGACATCAATTTGAATACTCTGGTAAGACTGAACGCAGCGTTGAATAATGCCAACACGTTGTCTCGAATTCGGGCGAAAAGTGGAGAATGATGTGGAGAATAAAGAATAAACTTATGAAAAGTTTAATCACTTCAAAATCAAACTTTAATATTTAGTTTTAGCTAAGTTTCCTTCCACCAAAGCTGAAATATACACCTGTTTCATTATATTTTAATAAATCGCCAGCTCTTTGGTCTGCCTGTGCCTGTAGAGATAGGTGAGGCTTCCATTTACGTAGTTTGTAACGAGCATTAATCCTTGGCTTGTGCATACAACATTGAATTAATTGCAGATCTGGTGTTGCAGTTTAAATGTACGGTGTGAGTGATTTGTTTTGGAACTAAATGCGTGTTTTTTTTTGTGTTGGCATTTAAGTTTCTTTTTTAAAACGTAGCAGGATTCGAACCCGCGCCAATTGGAAACTGTCCGATGGATCCAACTTGGAATAACACTTTAAAAATGGTAATAAAGCTTTTACGTTCTTCATCGTTGTTGTCTACGAGTATATTACTTTTCCTATTTATCTCCAATAGAGTTTTATGCATGTCATAACTTGACAGCTATCAAGCTAAACTGTACTAAATTATGTAAAGTAGTAAATTACGTAAATTCAAGTTGTTAAATTAAAGTTATTACGTTTAATAATAAAAGTATAAAATATAATTAAATAAGTCATATCCAATATCCATATGTTTTCGATGGTAAGGGTTGACTGGAAGAGATTTTTCCACCATTTACACCATTTTTCATTTTATTTTATCTCTTAAGTTGGTGTAAAAGTATTAAATAAATAAATAACTTAAGTCTTAGTAAATGCGTTCATAATATGAAACTGTTATTTTATATGAAATACGACGAATAGATCATATCTATTTTATCTTATCTTATTAAGCCAATTTTGTAGAAAATAGTTTGATGACAATAACATAGAAACCAATTCCCGCGTAAATTACATTTTGCTGAAAAGAAATGCTCCGACATCGAAATACAACATATAAATAGTGATGTAAGAAGCAGTAGCTTTTACAGAGCGAGGTATACGAGTAAATCGATGGCCGTCGAAAATATCGAATGCTAAAATTTTATCGCCAAATCGTCTGCGAATCTGAAACACAGGAATAATGAAATTTCATTCTATAAATGTTTAACTGCGATGTTTACGATTTAGATGTGAAATTTTTGTGCTCTTCAATAATATCGATTTTTTCTAATAATATAAGTAATTTAATGAAAATCGATTATATCGCAATTGTCGCAGTTGCTACACTATACAAAGTTGTGCTTTTCATGAAATGTGTATTATATATTTTCAAGAAAAAAAAATCGATTTCTTTTCTACATCTCGTCAAGCCTCATTAGGTAACTCTTAGAATGTACATAAGGAAAACATATATTTAGTTTAAGGTTTTTTTCAATGTATTATATACTTTAAAAAGGCAAATTTATTTATTTTAAAAATGAAAGTCTAAAGAAAAAAGTCGAAATGTACATTCGTAAAATTATATATTCAGAATTATAGATTCATAAAATCTTAATTAAATTATTAGAATATTTTGAAATTTCGCCATCAACCAATATGTAACTTTGTACAGTGTAGTTTTTATACACATTTTGTTAATTTTTGATATTCTATAATATATATTTATACAATATTTAAATCGTGATTGACGTTTGTACGTACTTTGTTTCGTCGATGTAGACTGCTTCGAGTACTCGTGCGGCGTAATGTAAGTTTTTTTGTAAGGTCTCCGCAGGTATTTCTCCTCTATTTAATTGTCTTAGGAGGTAGCGTAATCTGTGGACAAGAAAACAAATAATATAGACATAAATTATTTCAATTTTGCGCGAATCTCTTATATTCTTATGATAGGTATATTTTTTCTTCCTTTACATTAAACCACTTCACTTGCCACCGAATTTTTTGAGGAGTGGCGGAACTAAACGCCGGCCTCGGTGCCAGAACGAAGAAATTAAAATATTAATATTAAATAATTCATTCACTCCCCTGAGTGGGGATCGAATTTAAACCGTAGCGTTACACTAACACTCTTTTACCTCATATATTTAAAAGTTATTTTAAAATTTAAATTTATAACAAAATATTTTCAATTTTGCTAGCAACATCAATTATAATAATGCTGTCAGTAGCAGCGATGGTTCAGAGACGGGTTGAGTTAAATGAGAAAGAAGACCTGCGGGGGTGGATCATAATTCGAGAGTAAATTGTGTTACACTGCTTAATGCACTGAAAATTAAACTATTCTGGTTACTATATCTTTTTATTGTTTAAGATTTTTTTTGGAGTTATTTTTATTATTTACTAGCTCAGCTTTGTGCTCGTGGCAGAGTTATGTGTGACATATATATATGTCATACATATACATATATATCTCTACGTCATCAATTTGTTGACTATATACCTGAGGTATTTCTGACTGCAGGTAAAGTGGCAGGCAGTATAGCCTATAATAGCCAGCTTTGACAAATGGATAGTCCAATATAACATATATTTTTCAATTTAAACCTTTACTTCTTGAGATAAGATAACTAACGAAATAAAGAACATAAAAATATATGTAAATCACATACAATAGCATTAAGAGCTTATTGTTAATGAAAATTAATTCTCTCTTTAAAGTGCAATGATTTTACAGGTTTTAAAGTAATGCCTTATAAATAATTAATTAATGTATCATTTAATAAGCAAATTATAGTTAATACGCTTTTACCTGTGCCTTCGCTCTCTTGGTCGAAAGAAAACAACTGAGTTGTATTCAAATACTTAAACCCTTTTTTTTCCGCTTCACGTTGTATCTCGCACAAAGCAGGGTACGCAGAGGGAACCTAGTATTAAGAAACTCTGTCCTCGTTCTCCACTTCCCGCCAAATCCTAGAGGCATTGCGTGTTGAGTGGCGGAACTCAACGACGTATTCATAGAACATCCACCGTTATTATGTCGTCATATGACACAAGCTAAATATTTAAGGTAGTTTTAGCTACACTTACCGCAGTATCGTATCGTATCCAATACAAAGAGATCTTTTAAATTCAAATAAGTAGTTCCTGAGATTGGTGCTTTCACCTAAACAAACTCTGCAGTAAGTGTTACATTACATCAATACATCTATATATATAAAATCGAAAGGTCACTCACTCATCACGAAATCTCAGAAACTACATGTGCTAAGAATCTGAAATTTTGCATAGGAGCTACTTATAGGACGTAGGTGCTCGCTAAGACGGGAATTTGCAATATTCGACTTCCAAGGGGTTGTTTTTGGGGTTAAAAGTTTGTATGAAACTTCGTTACTACAAATTCTAAGAGTATCAAATTTTGCATGGTCGTCACTTATAGGACGTAGGTACTTATGGAGACAGAAATTAATAATAACGTAGTTCACGCAGGCGAAGCCGCGAGCGGGCCACTAGTTTTTAATATAATTAATGTCATGTACAGATTTATATAGCTTATGAGAAAAAAAAGAACATATTTTTTATAAAATTTTCTCTACAAATTGTGAACAAATTCATTTATAATTTATTATTTTACTTCAATATTTCAAAACGACGACATTTTAAATTAATTATTGTGCTTTTAATTATCTTAAAATAAACATCGAAACTATACACTATAGTACCACAATAGCTTGTTTCATTATTATTTCATCATTTTCATTACCGTCTCATTTTCAAATAGAATGCTATTTTGATACAATAGAGTCATTTCAGGTGGAGCTCCACTGGACCGTGAAGTAAGTGAATCTAACGTTTGATCTGTGATGTTAGTTAAATCCTTTAGTGCAGAAATTCATAGTACAAATTATATTTACTCTGTTATTATTTTACACAGTCAAAGCCGAGAAAGATAGGTAGGACTAGTTAATCATTTCGAATTTGGTTTGGTAAAGAGAGGAGCTCCAGGACGTGGAGGTGAGTATAAATGCTCATTTAAAAGGACCCCTCAAACCTACACTTGGGGCGCAAGGTCCAGCCACCGCTATGAACCCCTCACCGTGCAACCCGATAGGGCCCGGCTTCACACGGTGCATCCAATGCTGAGTAGTTTCTCCTTTATGAATAGTCCCGGAAAAGCATATATTTATAATATATTTGTATCACTTTCTAAGACAAACTTTACGTGGACAGTTATTTAGATCTCTAACTGCTTATCATACAAATCGTTAAAGATGATGAAAAAAGTGTATCATTTCTAAAATTATATGATGAAAAAATATTTTTAACTAGTATTCTGCTCCTCTGTCCTTGTTCGTTTTTGATTGGATGGGGTGGGTAAAAAATGCTTTTGCGACAATATTTTCATTAATTATTTTAAATATAAACCTCCATTTTGTATCACTCCGTGTAAAGGTAAGTTAAAATTAGTCGCGTATTTTCGAAGATCTACAGACCTATAGCTATAAAGTGAATGTGTTTTTACACTACATAAAGAGATAATAAACACTTTAAACATATGGCATAAAATAAACAAAACTCTACTATATTACACATACTCTAATGTTCTCTAGAAATGAGTAATCAGCAAATAACGCCAACCAATAAACGATCTGAATTGTTCAATCTAATTTAACCAACCATCCTTTACTGGTTAATCAAGCGAAATAATTGACCTACGGGCAGCGTAATTAAATGAAAATAACCCTTATTTCAATATTATAATCAGTTGACATTCAAGGTTGTATAAAATTTTGTTATATTAGAAAAAAGTCCAATTTTTTCAAATTTTCAGCTTGTTACGCTACTATTTTACATGAAGATTTTCATTCTACAAGAAAGCTGTAAAGAGATGGTAAATGGCAAGTTTTGTCTAAATTTCTACATTTTTCCAAATTTCAACGGGAACAAGAACGAGAAAGACAGCTTTTACCGTTATCACCCTAAAATTTACGCAAACCACGTCGCGAGTGGACCCATTTATTATAGGCCACAGATTGATTTGAATATTTCATATTCATATTTTTATAATTTACTACCGCAAATTTCATAGCTTAATTTGACCGTAAACAGCAATTTCGATATAGTCCGCGTACTTTGATATAATGAAATTCCAATTCCGAATTTACGGTGTAATTATTTCTGTAAATTAGTCATTTAATGGAATTTACGATATTATAGAGATGGAGGCATTAGCGATATATTATGTAGCTAACTAATGATAAGTATAACCTGAAAGGTTGTAAGTTCGATGCCCATTCGGAGGAATTAATTATTTCTATTTCTTCGTTACTTTCATCACTTTCCGCCAAATTTTTGAGGCATTATGTACATGCCTCTTTACTAGAGCAAGAACATGTATATATTGATTATTTTGTAACGGAATTGAAACCACAACGGTAGTGATAATACACACTCATACTCCTGCACTACGACGGTTTCTTTTAAGTAGCTAATGTATAGAATTAAATATCTTTAACAATAACTGACAAATGGACGAATGTGTTAAAGTTTGCTTATTTCCTTTTTATGTAGTTGAAGTGTAATAAAATGAACGAAAACACCTTGACTGCTTAGTAACGACCACCTCCAGGCCAAGAGGATCTATTTTCTATTACGACGGATTTGGGCATTATCCAGGGCTTCGAACTTGCGCCGGTTAACTTTCAGGATTTATTGAAATTTTATTATATCTTTTTGTATGTTAATGATAGCTTACTACTTATACTGGTTGTGGGTTCAATTCTTATTCAAGGGAATGAAATATTTAGTATTCTCATTTCTTCGCTCTTACCGAGCTTCACCTTAAGTAACAAGGTACATAAAGCTCGGTGTTGAGGTCCGCCTTGAGATTTCAACAGAAAGTTGAGAACGGAATTTCTTAGCACAAGGTATCCTTTGCCTACACTGCTATATGCGAAATATAGAGAAAGAAAGAAAATAGTATATAGCTTTCAATAGCTTACCTAAGTGCGGCCTTATCGCACGCATCGGGCGTATCTACGGCGGGCAAGTGCTCAGTGTCTAGGTCTAATTGATCTAGCTGTTCGTCGGTTGGTGGAGAGCTCTCCGTCTTGCTGCGGCTGGAGGATCGTCGTACTATTGTGAGTGCGCCTTGTTCTGTAAACAAAGGGAAAATTAGATGTAATCCTTTTGAGTCTTCAATTTAGGCGTAATTTTTTATGTAATATGGATATACAATATACGTACATGAATATATGGGTGTATATGATATGTGAATTACAAAAATGCGTTGGAAATTCATGCAAAAAATAAATAATTGCAATTTTAAAGGCATTTAATTAAAGTGTAGAAAGGAGTATCTTAACACTAGGTATATAGCTTACTAATACCCTCCCGACGACATATATACAATTATACGATTTTTATATATTAAAACAAAACGACGTATGTAAACAGTTACTTAAACAAATATGTACCTCGATTATCTTTAAGTCACACTTTCGAAGCAAAAACAGAGCTTTTATAACGTTCAGCTTAATTAAGCGCAGTGCATAAATTTACAATGAATTCCATTTATACACGTTTATACACAAAGGCACATATAAAATGTAAATGACACGAACCATGATTCCATTGAAAATGTTATGAAAATTGAATTGAAATATGTCGATCATAAATAGCCGTTCGTTATAAACTTGGCGTAAATTAAATACTATCCGTACGGAAATATGTAAACTGGCAAGTATTTAAACATCTGAACAATATTGTTGTTTAATAATTGTGTATTGTAAATGTATTGTATGTGAAAGAAGAATTCTTGACTTAATTTCGAAGTAGAAAATTTCATCTATTTATGTATGAATTTATGAAATGAAAATGCAAATGTAATAATTTGTATTATGATATGTATTGTACGTATTGTTTATTTTATTTTGTTTATAAGAGTTGCTTTTTAATTTTTCTTTACTTTTACTGTAATACACTCAAAATTGTTCAAAATTTTATTCATTTACGACAAATACTTTATATGTTTTGATTGCTGGGTGAATGAAGTTGATAATTTTTTTCACTCATTTTGTATGAAATGAAGTATTTTTTTTTCGAACATTAGGTTAATGCTGTTAGCGCTATTGGCTTTTATAGCGACACCGGTTGGGTAGGGAAGAGGGTACTCTGTCCCTGAAGAAATGCAAGCACTAAGTGGCTGCCTGTGAGGAATCGACTGTAAGGAAGCCCCCTGCGGGACTCGAACCTCGGCTTGCGGTCTATTGCGGATATGAAGAGAAAACAAAGAAAGAAAAGAAATGAAGTACAATTATAACTTTGTACCGATTTTTTTCTATGAAATGCATATAAATTTTGATATTTCAGATTTTTCTTTTATTTGTAATGTAAGTTCTCACGAGCTTGACACCTTCTATCGATGCTATCTTTTAGGTTAAATAAATAGTCGTAACAGACGGTCAACAATAAAAGAAAGAAAGAATGAATACATAGAGTTAAAAATAGTTCACTAAAATTGGTTTCAAAACTAACAGCTACAAACAATGTTTAGTATTTATCTAAAGAACTCGTAGGCATTGTAAAGTGTCAGTGAAATCCCTAACAAAGAGCGGAGTTCAGTCGTGTTTCAGTTTTTTTTTATCTGCAACGGATTCACGATAGTTTGCACGGAATGGCTCTAGATTTCGCTGCAAAATTCAAACTTTACAATTTATTCTGTAACTTTATGTTTGGAGTTGGACTGACGTGTTTATATTTTAGATGCGCTTTTAAGTGATTGTGAGTGAAGCTAAAAAGCTTTATTAATTTAAAAATCGGCGGCAGAACAAAAAAGTTTATTATAAATATTCTTGTATTTTTAGGGTTCTGTATATCTTAAAGAAAACGTAACCCTTATTGGATCACTTTACTGCTGTCTGTTCATCTGACAAGAGCATTTATCTCAAGATCGAGTAGATGTTTCGATATTAAATTAATGTAAAATACTTATGTCTACAATATTTTGTTCATTTCACTCTTAAAATATTTGTATTTGTTTTCGCAACAAACAATACAAATTCTACAAATAAGTGGACAAGAAACGAGCGTTTATTTTCTTTATAAATATTGGAGAACTAAAACCAACGTAGGCTTACAAGGCGCTACGAAGGTAATATCTGTGGTAGACACATGTCGATTTAGAATCAGGCATTAATAGTTCATACACTTATTTGGAATATAACAAATGTAAGTTGGCTTAATATCTAAGTTTTGCGAGGTAAGCAGAGAAAATTTAGTGTTAAGACACTACTTCCTTTAGTTACTAAAATAAAAACGGGTGAAAGCAAAGCCACGCTTTATCTTATCAAAAAGAACGAGGAAATTATAGTTAATTTGATTGAATGATTTAGTAATCATGTATAATCATTCGATCAAATTCTGGTCCAGTCTCGTTACAATTAACTACATCCTTATTGATTTTTCCCGCTGATTTAAACATTTTGTACTACGCAATGGATTTTTGAAACAGTAATTGAAGAGATTATAAGATTATAAAAACGAAATAGACATATCATATTATCAAGTCTCTTCAGGTGAATCCGCGAGCGGATGGCTTGTCTAAAATAGAGAGACATGATCGCCGATTAGAACGAAGAAATTAGAAACAGAGAAATTAGAACAAGAATAAATGAGTCCACATAGTGCTTCGAAAATTCAACAGAAAATGGGGAACGGAATGTTCTTTATCAATTAAAAGAACGCTGCCAAAGACTACGCACAATGATTTGAAAACATGTTCTTTCCTTTTTTACCTTTTCACGTGAAAATGTTCATCCAGAAATAGCGATAGTTCGTTTTAGAAAAATCCAATAACGGATTCTAACTGTAATCTATTTGTTTGTTTCTAACATAAAATAGCTTTTAGATTTGATGGAAATTTTGTTGACAATATCCGCTCAGTTGGGCAATGCAATTGGAGCTTATAAACTTATACTAATAATTTTTAATAATAAAAAAAACGACTGCAAACAGTAAACTATAAAAAGGTTATATCATTTGATTGTAAACGCAATGATTATGGGTTCAATTCGGGTTCGTACCCGGCACACAGCAGGGTAGGCAGAGGGAAGTAGTGTTAAGGCACTACCATTCCCCACTTTCTTCTGAGTATTGCGTGTTGAGTGGTAGAACTCAATGCGGCGCTTTGCCTCGACACCAGAGCGAAGAAATGGAAGCATAAAAGTAAATACATAAGTATTTCACCTAAAGATAATTAGAAAATAATTATATTATTCTGGAATTTGTCACGGTAAAAGAATATGAAATGAAATTAATTAAGTTTAAAAGAAAAAAGCGCGGTTCATTGTCTGCAACGGCACGGGTCAGGTCACAAGCGCTGTCGACCGTTCAGAACATCCGCCGGATAAAATAATAAGCTAGTACTCGTACTCGTAACTAAAAGAAAAACTTGAGATTTGTATGGAGCTTTTTTTATTATTTTTATTTAAGTTCATCTCAGTTTTGAGGCTTGGTCATTATTTTGTTGTATAATATTATTATTTAAATATTATTGTTTTTTAAAATTATATTCTTATTAATATTTCAAAATTTCATGGTGTATCGCAAGGAGAACCCTATTTTAAGAGACATTCTTCGCTTATTGCTGTCTTTTTAAATATGTGTATTTTCCGAGGATAGGATTTCAACCCACAATCATCGTTTATAATTTACAGTATTAATAGTCATGTATATAACAAATTGTTAGTAAATTAAATAATGTTAATATACATTAAAGTGACAAGTATACTGTAGTGGGTGTAGCTTTGTTTTGCTCTCTTCTATTAACCTTTTAAAACCAATATAAAAGAGCTTCATGAGGTTTTTTGCTGAAAACGAGGTTTTATCTAAAACAACTATATAAAAACCTACATAATATGTATCTTAAACATATTATATTATATTCAAGTACTTTTCTCTAGCTGAGTAGTATGTAAAATGTTTTTATCTCTAAACGACAATACCAAGCAATTTAATTTCTGGACTACAAGTTTTTCTAGTAAACATTCTGGGAAATCCTCTCTCAGTCCTCCCCTTTGTATCTAAAAATTCTTTAATGCCATATAAGCACATATTCATACATTCCATTTTGATCTTGCCAGCGAAGTTTAGTCTCTCAGATACCAGAACTCAGAGGTGTAATTTATTTATTCAGTTTTCTCTTAGTGAAATTGAATCTACAACCATTACGTTTCCCCATCACTAACAAAATAAAAATATGAATATTAATTAACATTTTCCTTTCAACAATCACTAATAACAATTACAAAAGCTGTCAATACAAAATAGTTAATAATAGAAATTACAAAATTAACTGAACTTCGATATATTTTATCGAGTTTGGCAAGTGAAGTAGACAAGTACTCGTACCTACAGGGATCGCGAACGCCTACAGCCCAAGGCGAAGGCAGCGAACAATAAAATTGTTTTTATAAGAAGCCGGTCTTATTACAGCCCCTCGTATTCTGTTTTTAGTTACTATGGCGATGGAGCCATTCTATTTCTCTAGTGTACGGTAAAGATAAATTGAAAAATGTTATGATTGTTTACGCTGTGTAAGAATTCATTTGAATAGGTACTGAGAAATGGCATACTTTGATGAGAAGCTTAGCATCTTGTGGAAATATTACGTAATATCTACACGCTGCAGCAGGGTAGGCAAAGAGAGCCTAGTGTGAACACATCGCGAATAGAAGGAACGACTCTTTCTGGAGGTGTTGCGTGTTGAGTGGTGGAACTCAACGTCGTATTTTGATGAGACCAGAGGGATGAAATGCAAATATTAAATATGATTTTTTTCTCGAGTAGAAATCGAACTCAGAACCTGTCACGTTTACAGTTACACGATTGTGCGATACGACTGCCTCGATAGTTTAGTAATTTTCATATAATTTATATAATTTAGATTTTCGTATCGAGGCGAGTGAATTCCTAGTTTTATTATAAAACTCTAAACAAGCGTGAAATACCGGAATAAGATTAAAATAAACTTTATAATAATGCTTCGTTTACTAATTGCTTGTTAACGCCAGAAAGTTATAACGGCCGGATTACAATGTTATAACTTATAAGTAAATAAACTTTTAATAAATTTATTACGTAAACCTATTTTATTATATCTATATTAATATACCGTATATATTTTTGTATGAAATTAAAATAAATTTTAGCCATGAATACTTTAAATTTCCCTGGAAAAAAAATACTTTTTAGAAAACGTTGAAAAATTTGAACATAGCGAGATTTGAACCTACACCTCTTGGACACCGAACTGCGCTGCGATGTCAATTTGATATGAAAGAAGTAGCAAAGTTTATTAGCAGACCTATTTACGTTGGATAGGCATATTTCTAGGGTGAGGTATCTATTTAGAAACCTCTGAACTTCAGACGTGAGAGCTAGATTACTTGTGTTAATTACCTTGATGAGTTTGATATTTCAAATTAATTAATTTTACTAACGTTTACGCAATGACAGGCTGCTGCTTATGTAATGACAGGCTTGGTGAAAAAGGTTATCGTGGCGCAGGTACACAAGCATGCGACTTTAACACGACAGTTATGGGTTCGATTCCCAGTCGAGGGAATGAAATATTAAATAATTTCATTTCTTCGCTCTGGTAACAAAGCACAGCATGGCGTTGAATTCCGCTATTGTACAGGCTGAATTCTTGAGGCATTTCTCAGAATTCGGTGGAAAGTGAAGAACAGAAATGGAGAATGGGGTGTTTTCCGGTCTATTGCTCCCAGGTCTTCTGTCTACCCTGATATGTGCAGGATACAGCGGAAGGTAAACAAAGAACAAATTTACATGAATAGCTAACGTAACGAGTACTTAGCTTAGCATATGAATGTGATGTTTTCAAGTCTCAGAATTCTATGTTTATTATATTTATTCAATGGAATATGGGGAACTAATTGATTTTAATAAAGGTGCACTCAGTTTAACCCATAAACAAAAATGTGAATAAAAAAAATCCCGCAAGTATTTCATAAGAGACATTCTATAAGAATGTCTCAGTATAGGTACTGGTTGTTCATCTTTTATCTAAACACATACTGAGAAGACAGCTACATTTACCAAGAATTTCATACAATTTATGTGTATTTTGCCGTGACCCTATTTTCTGTGACCCCAAATTAGATTGAAACACTTTCTCTTGGTCACTTTAGATCCCTGAGGAATAAAATGGAATGCTATATCTGGAAACGACGAGTCCTCGATTCGGACAGAATAAATAACGGCTTATAAACTACTTTATTGATAGAATGAAATTATATTACAGAAAAAGTGATATTATTATGTTATCATATTTTTCATCATCATTGTGCATCACATACATACTTATATTATAGCATACAAGAGTTGTTAAACAGACTCTATGATATTTACATAATTTTAAAAGTATTATATTTCAATTTCCATAATATCTATGAAAATTATTATCTATGAGAAAACAGAGAAAGAGAGTACATGCAATATTTACATGCTCAAGAAGAAAAACACGTAGGTACAATAATTTCATTAAAAATATAAGAAAAACTTAAATATGACATAAATTTACGGATTACTAAAAAGTAAATCGATTTAATAAAAAAATATATATTTACACATGCTTGTAACATTTAGAGTAAGAAAAAAACAATTTTTCGGATAAGCAGCGTCCTTGCTTTTTATTTCTTTGCGTTTTGAATTTTGATAAAATATACATAATTATTATGTAATGAAGTGTTTATTAATAATATTTAAAACTAAAAAAATGTTTATGTTTTGTTGTATGGAAAATAAGTTTTATTATTTTCATATTGAAAATCTGTACATATGTATGTTAAAGACTTAATTTACGTCTGGTTAGGTTAGTTTCTAATTTAGATATAATTCTACAACATATAATCCGAAAAATTGTTTACGAAAAAAAAGCATCGGGGGTGGAAAATGCGAGAAAAACATTCCAAAAGTGCACGAATGGACGTAGTGGTTGCTGCGATTGTATGAGTATTATTGTATTGGTTTCATAGAACATAACTTTTTTTCATGGACTATTATAATTTATATTTCTAGTAAAATATTAAAAATATTTTCATATATTCTATAGAAACTATACATTACTATTAATTTTACAAATACAAATATATTTTTTTAAACTACTATTATAAGAGCACTGTCAATTCATGATCATATGTGTAACATATTATTTTATAGATTTCTTTAAGAATACTTGCTATTACATTTAAAACTCTTCATAAAATGATACAAGAACTATACAATCGTAATAACCACTGTCTGAGCCGTGCTTACTGGGTGATCCGTTGCGCGGGGGCGGCGGCCGGGGCTCCGGGGCTGCACCCGCGCCGCCCGGCGGACTCGCCACTGCAACATCAACCATATGTTAGAAAGTGGTTGGCAAATTATATATGTTTATTTTTAGGGTTCCGTAAGCCAAAAGATAAAAATGGAATCCTTATAGGATCAATTTGTCCGACTGTACGTCTGTCAAGACCATTTATGGCGAAATCACACGGATTAATATTAAAGTATTTGGTCCTTTGAAGTACAGAAAAAGGTAAAATTTCTAAATCAAAAGATACGAGCATTTTTGCATTGATTTTGCTGCGTTTTCTAATTTTGAAATTCACCGCGTAATCAGTATGATACTTCCTATGGACATACAGTTCTAAAATTTGGCATAAAAGTGAAATTTAACATACCACATCCGATCGAAGGCTTTCGCCATGTCCAAACCAACTACCAGGCTCTTTGCTTTCGATAGCTGAAGTCTAGCGGTGTGTTAAGTAGACTAGAAGACGGGCTGAGCATCCATGGCGGAAGACATATTCACAGTAATTAAGGTTATACGCACCTATAGGCTGTATTACACCATATTTGTATTTGGTTTCGACGTACCCCTTGTGTACGTTAACTGCGGTCGGAGTTATTTCCGACAATTTGAATGTGTCATGTGTCATTGTGTCATGTCATATAAATCTTAACTATTTCTATTTGATCATACGAACAAAAAGTAATAATAAAATTTAAATAAACCCTTGTGCAGTAAATAAACTACTTACTGCATTCATCATGACAACTTAATACTAGCAATTAAGTTATAATTAAATTAATAGAGGAGCTTTTACGTAATAAAATATTTAATATCATAAGTAGTTCTAAGTTAAATATAAGATCTATTTTAAACGTGACTTGCTTTGAAATGACATTTAAATACAATTGCTGTCTGTGGACGTCGCGCGTCGTACGTAATGAATGAATGAATGAAGTGTCATTCCTCGAAGGAAATTTTCAATTTAATATTAAAAATTGGAAAAATGCTCATATAAAGTAAGCTAAGTAGAGTTTTAGTTTTTCGTTGGTTTCTTCCACTTATTATAAATTATCATTTTATTCTAGTGTACAGATTGCTCCTTTTATGGTCAATTTTTTTAACGTAGCCGAACGCGCGTCCTTTGGGAACTGTCCAAGCGTTCTGACCACTAAGCCTTAAGATAAAAATATCAACGTAGCGGAATTCAAACCCACACTTTTTGGAAACGATCCAACTCTACCCACTAAATCATAAATTATTTTCGAGCTACGTCAAAATTAATACTTGTTACAAAAGGCGGCATAGGTATAGCGGCATAGGTTCAAGTTTGCTTAAACTTCTTTTTCCTGAAGTATAGTAGGTAGATAGTTATATTACTAAACTAAATCATTTAAATCCTTCAATAGTTTTTAAATAAAAGTGAAAGAAACATTACAAGCAAACACAAACATTCACATTTATAATATTAGTCGGATCGTAGGATTGTAAATAAACTAAAAATAAATATTTTATTCTTCCTCATATTCTTATAATAAATATCAAACTTATATGAAACCACAATATAAAAGCTTCCCCGTCACTGTACTTGAAGTAATAAAAGGCGTTAGCTGACGGCGTATCTGAATAGCCGACTTTGGAAATGCATCTGCTATATACAGCCTTCATTTTATTTAACGTCTGTATATTTGCTTGAAGAATAATATTTTTCTGTGTTATTTTTAAAAATGGATAAGGTGACATGCGTTTGTTGTGAATCTAAAGATTCAATAAATAATTTATATTTTCACTTCAAAATGTTTTAAAAGTGTTATTTGTCATTTCACATTAAAAAAAGTTAATGTAATATACCTACATATGTAGATGGAGCCTAGTTTTAAGACACTCCGCTCGCCGAATTTTGGAAGTATTGCGTTCTGAGTGGCGGAACTAAACACTGCGTTTTGCCTCGATTCCAGAGTGCAGAATTGAAAATATTAAATATTTAATTTTCTCGAGTGGGGATCGAACTTACAACCTGTCCTTTTTACAGTCATACGATTATGCTCTAAAAATATATAATTTATCTTTATAGTATTATTGCATTTATATCCGAGTATACTATAAAACAATGGACAAAGGGGTTTATTACAACCATTTCAAACTTTGCCAAAGCGCAATTGTAATGATATTACAATAATATCGCGAAGCCACGAGCAACTCAGTGTTCAGGAAGTTCCAACTATTCATGAAGTTCGTATTTGAAATTGCCTTTTGCAATGTCAGCCCGAGATTCTCGAGCTGACGTGACGGAAATATGAAGTTGAACTCGTCCAATAACCCAATAACTCGATTAACCTAAGTTTTTGGTAAATTACTCCTATTAAATTCTTTGCTAGCTGTTCTCGAATTATGCCTTTTGAACCGTTATTTTATAGTTTATTTTCTATATATTGTTTAAAAGTAATTCAAAAATATTCAATTGGATATGTTCTTATTATTAATCTAATTTCAATAATTTTATTCGTCTGTTATTTCGCTCACTCTATAATGAAAAATATAAAAGTCTTAAAACAATAACGCCTTACTACTTTACCATACTAAAAAAAATACTTCCACATAAACACCTACAGTACACATTTATAAATAAACACAATCCATACCTATATTATAAATTCGAACGTAACTCTGTCTGTCTGTCTTTTACGCAATCAGGGCCAAACCGCTAATTTAATTATGATAAAATACTCATATAAAGATACTTGAGGGTCTCGGGATGAACATAGGATACTTTTTTTTCTCATATTTGTAATATTTTCGATATATACAAATATATTAAAATACTTATTAACTTGACATATAATTTATTCAGCCATGTTAATAACAACCGTCGCTATGTGACCGTCGCTAAGCAACGATTTGCAAAGTTTGTTGTTAGAAAACGTCACCCAAAATGAGCATGCTTAACGCATCTCTGTATTGAAAACTGAAAATAATTTCATAAATATATTTAATAAATATTCGTATAGTTCAAGCGGGCGTAGCCGCGTTCGGGTCCACTAGTTAGTTATATAAATACAAAATTATTTTATATAACGTCAAATTATATCAATATCATCCAACCATCCAAGGCCAAAACAAACATAAAGCGATATACCCAAACACTATAGTTTCCTTTTACTTGAAAATGAAGTGATTTGTACGCGTGCCGTCATATATTAAGCTTTGTCCCTTAACGACGCGACTAACGAGCTACGACAGCGTGGACGAAATAATGACCGAGTACGGTTTCGATGATCATAAAGAATATATTGGAAACGTGGTTCCGATGGGAAGTAATATCAATATGAGGTGGTTAAGTTAAAATAAAAGCTTAAAAGTAATTTTTAGGTCGTCGTTTTGAGGCAGTCGTGGCGCAGCGGCACAAGGGTGTGACTGTAATGAGACGGTTGTGGGTTTGATTCCCACTCGAGGAAGTGAAATATTTATTTACGTTTATATTTCCATGTTTTTTTTTCGCTCTGGTGTCGAGGCAAAGCGCGGCGTTGAGTTCTGCCACTCAACACGCAATGCCTCCAAAATTCGGTAGAAAGTGGGGAACGGAGTGTCTTAACACTAGATTCCCTCTGCCTACCCTGCTGTGTGCGGGATAAAGCGTGTATCCCGCATCCTGTAACAGCAGCAGAGCACGCACCACCCAATTTTCCTAGATAATATGTGATGAGTAGCAGATTTCCACGCTTTCTTCTTGTTTTGTTACTATAGCAAGAAAGTGATAAAGAATAATTTAAACCCTTCCGAGTGAGAATTGAACCTACAGCGTTTACGTTATGTGCTTTCCGCCTGAAGTGCAAGCAAATGATAATTGCAATTTCCCTGGCGAAACTCAACGCCGCTCTAATTAAAGTAATTTTAATTCTATAGGAAGCAATGTACGTAATAGAGATGTTTTCTAATTTGATTATCACAATTAAAAATAAATGAACACTATAAAAATGTTTCTTCTATCTTCTTCATTTGAGATTCGAATTCACAACTATCGTATAAGCACGACTCAATTGTGCTATGACTGTGTCAATCTATATATATAAAATCGAAAGGTCACTCATCACAAAATCTCAGAAACTACAAGTGCTAGGAATCCCAAATTTTGCATAGAAGTTATTTATAGGACGTAGGTGCTGGTTAAGACGGGAATTTGCAATATTCGACTTCCAAGGGGTTGTTTTTGGGGTTGAAAGTTTGTATGAAACTTCGTTACTACAAATGCTAGAAGTCTCAAATTTTGCATGGACGTCACTTATAGGACGTAGGTACTCATGGAGACAGAAATTAATAATAACGTAGTTCACGCAGGCAAAGCCGCGGGCGGGCCGCTAGTAATAAATAAATATTATATGAAATACATAGTGAGGTGTCAATTGATGTACGAAGTTTTTTTGTTACTTCCAGTTCAGCGCGTTAACGAGACGGGTATCGAGCTATGACAGTTTGCAAAATAATGACCGAACCTCCACGCTACGACTGGCGTAAAAGTATTGATAAAATAGAATATTCTGTTATAAGAGGTAGAAGTTATTGATGAGGTCCTAGAGTACATTTAATTATTTTTTGTTATATTATATTAGTTGACCTTGCCCGCAATTTGTATCTTAAGATGTAAAATGGAATATCTCATTGTTCTCTCTCTCATCAAACAGGGGGGTGAATTTCGAGAAATCCTTCTTAATTCTCCTCTACAATTCCTAACCTACTTACATTTACAAACTACAAAGTTTCAACTTTCTAGGTGCAATTGTTAACTAAGATTTTTAGATTTATTTAGATTAGCTTAAATCGATGGTAATTTTTTTAAATAGTTAAAACAAATTACACTGTTACTTTTGTTTGGATTTTTTAAAAGGAACAATGCTTTTATAATCTTTTCAAATATACGGACACTGCTTTTGACATATTAATAAAGCGGATAAAATATTACGTCAAAAGTATTACAGTCAATCCCATATTGTGTTTTAACAAAGAAATTTTAAGCCAGAATAAAAAAGATTCGACAGCTCGCTTCAAAATAATGTCTGGATTTAAGCCATTTTTCGTTATCTACGAGGAAAATGTTTTAACACGTATTTCAGGAAAATTTTCCTTTAATTACGGGACTTTTAGGTGTATGAAGGTACATTTTTAATTTGGTGAAATTTTCTTTGTTGGAGTTATTATTGTTACCATTGTTTTTTTTAAATAAGTCAGCTTGATGCTGTATGCCGCACACAGCAGGGTAGGGGGGCAGGGCAGAGGGAACCTAGTGGTAAGATACTTCGTTTCCCATTTTCACCTCCGAAGGCCCAGACCCTTTTTCCGAACATAGGGAGAGTTATTTGATATTTTCATACGTATTTTTATTTTACCAAATTCAAATTTTAACTAATTACTTTTTATATAATAACAAAACTACTTTTATGTTTTTAAGTAGACGGGTAACGTTCATAGCCACAATCTACGAGAGAGATAACATTGTTCAAAACTATAAATTTACGACCTAACTAATATAAGTTGATCTCAGGCTCCTGCTACGAAGATAATTGTGTGGTTAGAATTAATTAGTACCTGTAACAAGAAAATAATAAAATTATTGCATATACATAGTACAATATATGTACTATATTTCATATATTTTATAAAAGTATTAGTAAGTTTGACGGAATATGATGGTTATAGGTTCAATCTGCATTCTGATATACTAAGCGCGGTGTTGAGTTCCGCTTTAATATGCAACACCCTGAAAAATTGGCCGGTAAACCGGATACAGAGTGTCTAAACACTACGTGCTCTCTGCCTCTGCTATATCTGAAAAACTTTAAACTGTTATAGTTAATTCTTTCAATTGACATTTGAGTGCAAGGTTAATTTGACAAAAATATATCTAGTAAAGTTATTGAAGTCCATATGACCATTTAATGTTGAGAAGCTTAAGTAAATAGCAAAGTAAAACATACTAATACCACTTTAGCTCTACAGTATTGCATTCGCAGTACAACTAGTCAAAGGCAAGCAAACTTAGTCTTGGCTTAGATTAACATGCCTCTAATGAATACGATATTAAACCACGAATACTAATAATACGTACAATACAACCGTTTTCATTGTATTTTATTAGTATAAATATAAAAGTTTAGGCCATTGTGGCGCAGTGAGATCACAACTGAGTGATTCAATGGTTATGAGTTCGATGCCCACTCGAGGGAATTAATTATTTTCCCTGTTGTTGAATTGCACCACTCAACATTTTGTATGTGGCTGACATAATATATATGTATGAGAAATCGTTTCGATAAATTTTCATGTACAAGGAATTTTCCATTTCATAATTCACGTAAACTGAGTTTGCGAGTTTTACTATAAAATATTATTTTCTACTAATAGTTATAATAAGATATATTTCAATTCCAAATACTATATTGTCATGAACAAAAGGTTATTTACAACGAAATCCTGTTCGACCAGATAATCGTTAGATTAATGGTTTAAAATGCTTTTATTCTCGAATAGAATAGCATTAAATTACATTATCTGTGGAAATTCGAGCTGAAAAAAATATTTGTTTTTCGTGACCTGTTTCTGGGCCATTGAAGTTTTTAACCCAGCGTTGTTACGTTTTTTTTAACCGACTTCTGTTAGAAAAGGAGGTTATCAATTCGACTGTATATATATATTTTTTTTATTATTTATTTTTATGTTTGTTACCTCAGCTTTTGATTTTTGACTGGACAAATGGACGAATAAATCAATATCACGATGATTTTTATTTAATTGAAAAGGATACACATTCTTTCTTTAATTAAGTACTTTATGTTAAGTAAATTTATTTTTATTTTATTTTTAAGAAATGAAATACACTATTACAATATTATTTTCTTATTATAAGAAAAAAAAACCCTATACATTAGTAATATATAAATATCAGACGCGTGGAATTCCTGAAGGAGAAGTAAATCCTAGTTTACGTGGTCGGCTGGCGCGTGATTGCCGGCGGTTATAAAAATGCCAATAAAGATGGTATTTGTGGTCCAAGACGTGATAACAACGATACAATATGAAAACTAGTGTTATTATTTTATATATATAATTTTTATTATTACTTTTATTTTGTGATAAAGAAACTTTGAAACCATTGAAAAAAAGTTATAAAATGTTTAACAGAGTCATCTAATTTTGGTTTTGATATATGTTGTATATATTTTAATTAGATAAGTAACTCGTATATAGATATGTTTGGAATATTAATTATCATCTCATATTAATTTGGAATTCTTCTTCGTTTTTTCTACTCTCGGGGTAGAAAATAGAATAAGGGGATCATTTATTCTTCATTTTTAACTCAGAACTCAGAACACTTTATCTTAATTTACAATAACTATATAAAAAATATGATTCAAAAAGAAATCGATGTAAGAAAAGCATCAAAAAATAAAAAATATATATATTGTTAAAAAGAACCATAAATCGCTACTCGCGATATCTTTTACCATTTTTCCAAGATAAGTTAGATCGACATGTTAAACGGCCTCGTGGGCATAGAGGCGAGCATGACTGCAATAATAAGATTTATATAAAACTAAACTTAAGACCGTCGTGACGTAGTGGCAGAGCTTAGGGCTGTAAAAGCAACGCTTCGATTCTCATTTGGGGAAATAAATTATTTTCATTTCATCTCTCTGGTAACAAGATAAAGCGCAAAGTTAAATTCCGCAATATTGAATGACGGAAGCTGATTGACAAGTGTAATTTAAGGATAAGTATTATTATTAGTCGTTGTATTCAAAGAGAACGTAGTGTCCAGACATTTATTGTGTATTTGAGATATCCCTTGATATATCACTTTTTGTTAATGAAAAAATGAAAACATGGAAATAAAAATAATTCCCCAAACTCACACCGACATATTTACAGCTCATGCTGTTCCACCGCGCCACGAGGATTTCAGAAGTGTTATATAAAAATATAAATAAATTTTACGACGACATTCAGTAGATACTCTTAACAAGCAACGTTTTCGAAATTTTACACCGTATTATAAATTATAAGGCTCTTTTTTAGAGACGTCGTAAAAAGAAATTTTCTTCAATGCTACTTACTACTTGGGGAAAGCTTTGCCTGTTTATATAACGACCTTTTATAGTTCGGTCGTAATTATTATTATGTTTATAGGCTATTATTAGAGATTTTTTTACAAATATACGATTTATGATCCGCAATGTAAACTGGTTGTAAACGCGACGGTTGTACGACGATTTCCATTCGAGGTAAAAAGTGTATATGATATGTAATATGAGACGAAGGGCGGCGTTGGGTACCGTTACTGTAAGCTATTTTTTAAAATTATACCAAAAGCGGTAACGTAGTGTCTTAACGCTAGGTTTAGTTTGCCTACCCTCCTATATATGGCATACGAGTATATGAAGCTATTAAATGTATGTATAGAGTAAAAAATATAAAATACCCTTATTTCTCGTCCCTTAGGGAATTTCGAAAACAAAATTCTTAGTTATCACCCGAAGCAACTTACATGTCAAATTTCAGCTGAAATTGAATAAAACGAGAGGTTTCTGTAATTTATAAACAAAAGTCCTTTCTAAGTCCATTCTAAAAAATGAAATAAAAAGTATTGAACGTTACAAGTATAAGCTTTTAATCGATTTGTGCGAGCACTCCAATCAACCGTGTTTTTTACGATACCTATGTAGATAATTTAAGCTCAACTGTTCAATTTAATTGTATTGAGAAAACTTTTTTATCGTTTAAAGCTTTTATTTGTTAAGCCCGGTCAGAGAAATAAATACTTTATAATATATGAAAATCACCTTTGCAAGAGTGAGAGTAAATTAGCGTTTAAAATTTATTTAACCAATGAATATCATAGTTATATTATATTGAAACTGTCTTGCCCGGGGACACAAGCGAGTGTAAGCGCACTAGGTGTGGGCTCGATTCCCATTCGGGGGAATAAAATATTTAATATTTCCATTTCTTCGCTCTGGTAAGAAGGTAAAGCGCCTCGGCGGAAAGTGGAGAAAGCCCAGCTTAATTACTCTGCTGTATTTACAGTAAAGTTATTTATATTTTCATACCTAGATACAGTCACAAATTTCATTATTCCATTAGGAGTTTTTGTTTGAAATGTCAGGACGTTCTCGCTTACATTATGAATTAGGAGAAGGGTCAACTTGACAATTGTACGTTGTTTAGCGTACTGGTACATATTTAATCTTGGCGTAAAGAACAAAGGGGTGAGTATTAGATTGAATATTGTAATAAAGAAACCTTGCGGGTCTTTTGTTTATACGTTTTTGTGGACAAGCTTTGTTAATTCTTTTGGGGTTATGCTAAGAAATGTGGGGAGTGTTTGTTATGTTAAACTATTTTAATTATTACGGCTTGGTACTAGTGAATATGGTGTAAAAAATATATTTTAAATATTTATTTGAAGGCTACCACCATGATGGTGGTGTGGTACAGCGTCTGAGTGTAAACGTAGTTATGGATTCGATATCCACTTCGTCTATTGGATTGATTGGATACATCGGATTTATAAATTATCATCATTAATTTCGTACAAAATGCAGCAATAACTTTCTTTATCTTTAGATCTTAATTTCAGCTCGACACCTCCAAGCTATCTCGAGATAAATTATTTTAACAGACGGATAAATGGACAATAAAAAGGTCCTATGCTAGCTAGGCTAGGTCATAGCTTTGGTTATTTCCATTTATGAAATACATATCGATAAAAATACGATAAATATCTCTGTTTAATATACATTCTTAACTACACTTGTAATATTATGCCGACTAAGAAGTCGATTTTACTTTCCTCTTCCTCGCGTAAAGCCTTGCCTACATGACTAATGATATAAATTCACGAACAAATGGGCTCTTTGTTTTATGGTTGTCGTGGCGCACGTGCACAAGTGTGCCATTGTAAATGCGACGGCTCTGGGTTCGATTTCCCCTCGGCAGAATCAAATATACCTACAACTTGAAGCTGAAAAACTTATTGATATTGTCACGCAGTTGTAAAGTGTCTGAGTGAATTTCACGCAAGGACTGTTATTCCGATTCCCACAAAAGGGAATATTTATATCGAAAAACACATATTGCCTGTAAAATAAGCTGAATGAACGAAAAAAGTGAAACATTTTTTGAGAGCCGACATGTAATATGCGAAATCATTTATGACGACGATGTCGTTTTAAATAAATATGAATAAATAATGTTAGATATAATAATAAATATATCTTGCCTCTTTTATTGGTTTATAGACAAGTGTCAATATCGTTGCTAATAGTTCTGAACTGAACTGCTACGCGAATCATTGATTTGGAATGCTCTCGCGTTGCCAGGCAACGCTTTGATGGCCCTCCAGTGTGAAATTTCACGCTTAGCGAGTACCAATCTAATGTAGTCGACTGCCAAAAACGTATGAGATATCTCGAATATTAGTGTTGGTACACTATGTTGATATTATGGAGACAACAACGATAATAAGAGCGAAGAAATTAAAATATTTAATAATTCATTTCCTCGAATGGGAATAGAACCCACTTTTATCTCGTTTAAATATTATTATATCTGTCAATTTTAAATAGTGTAATTATATTTAGTGTACTAGTGGGCCCGTGCGGGGCTACGCATGCTTGTAATAGAAATATCAGTTGTTGAAACAGTTGTATAAAATAACTGTTAGGCAATTAGCAAATTTATACTTTACATTGACATATTTTTTTATTTATGAACCGATTGTAATAAAATAATATTATATATATATATATATATATAATATGTTTCCGGAAGCTTTCCAAAATCTAATAGTGAAAACCGCATCTAAATCGATTAAGCCGTTTCTGAGATTAGCGATAACAAACGCACAGACAAACGGACAAACAGACAAACAGATAAAACTTTTAAAATCATTGTTTTGGGTTTTATTACGTTAATAAAGGTTCCCAATAACATTTTTTTTAAACATCTTCCAAGTACAGGCACCTCTTACAATTTTATAATAAGTATAGATTAGATAGTGAAAAACATTATATTGACTATGGCATAATTCATCACTGGATTCTCTCCCCATACTTATAAGATTCAAGAGGCACGTGAATGTTGATTCCACTTTAATTATATCATAATGTAACCCTCCATTTGACTTTCACAAGTAAAATACGCTTTATAATAATTATTATTATAACTGAAACTCGTATTTTGTAAGGGCTATTAACAAATTAATTATTTGAAGCGTTAATACAATTTTGATGAAATAATTTTATTAGATTAATGAATATAATTTTAGTAGCTTTTGTTTTGAACATATTATTTGAAAAGTTGATGTGATTTTTTTATTTGATAGAGCTTATTTAGTGATATATAACTATTTTTTTTAAAGGAGACAAAGTCTCTAATAATAAGCTATATAGTCATAAATAAAGTGAAATGTGCAATTTATTATGTAGGTAACTAAATAAAGAATCTTTGATTTGATTTTAAATTGTAAAATGTGTATTTAAAACTAAATTACATAAACTATTTCTTGTATCAACATATAAACATAAAAGCTTTCTGCCAAATAAGGTAGGCAGAAGAAAGAAATATATTATTAAGATACACATTGTCCCCCATTTTTCACTTAATTTTTCTCTACCAGAGTGTGGAAAATACTTAATTTTTGGCTAATCTTCCGAGTGGGGACCGATAATATTTACTCGTAAATTATTATTGAATTCACAATCATAGTTTATAGTATGACTGTGCCAGAAAGTCCTGAGATATTAAAGAAATATTACATACACGGACGTATGTATAAGATGGAAGTTTAAGTAAACTTGCTATCCAAAATCGATCTAAGATTGCAGTTCCGTTTCGCCCCTAGAAACTCCAAATCAAATTATATAGAGTAATTACATTAATAGGAGCAAGGCAAGAGAGTCAGTTAATTCGTTGATCAGTTCGCGACGATGTAATCATCAATTTGATTAACATGGCTTGTAATTAATCAATGATTGTATATAATTAATAGCATAGACAAAGATTTCAGCTTCTTTTGAACCCAGAACGTCATGAAAATATGGCCTTAAAAATAAAAAAAAAATGAAATTATGTAGCAGAAATAAATATAAAAATATATACGTAGCTACGATTTTTTGAAAATGTTGAACAAGGTACAAATCACGTGTGTATAGTGATTAGCTAAAATATATGTACTTATATTTTGTATAAACATATAAAAAAAAATTATAATTAAAGCATTTTGTAAATGCTGGTAAAGAATACGATAGTAATTCATATCTTTTTCAAAAAAATATTGTATTTTGGTGTATTCTAATGTATTCCGCCATTTTGTCTAAGCAGCCATGTTAGATTTATAACGACACAGCTTATGCATGTTTGTTTAGAGACATACTGATACTAGGACAGATAATAAAACTAAATAAAATAAAAAAAAATAAGCAGAATTTTTCAAAATGAGAAAGTAATTTATCTATATGATCTTTCGTTGATATAAAATGTGGCATATAATCGAACGTAATTAAATAGACCCTTATTTCTACCTGCTAGATTAATGCTCCATACATTTATCACTCGTGTCTTAAGTGCTCTAGAGCTCGAGATTAAAACGTCGAAACGTATATAAAATATATTGACAGCACGTCTAGTATAAAGGTTAGATTTTTAAGGCTATGTTTTCATGATATCCTGGATTCAATTTCCGGTAAGGTCAAAAGGGTTGGTTATTTAGTCCTAAAGTCTACTTATACGATGTCGTTTTTTTAAGTATATTGGAATATTTATAACATGCTTGATAATAGGAAAATTTTCTGGGAATATGGTATTTTGAAATATTGCGAAATATTTATTTTAACAGCCTGCGATTGTAAAAGTGATGGGTGTGGGCTGGATTTCCACTAAGGGGAATGAATTATTATTTCTATTTCTTCGCTCTGGCAAAACACAGTGTTGAGTTCTACTACTGAACACGCAATGCCTTGAAAATTCGGCTTTAATGCTTGTACCTTCACAGGAAAATAAGAAAATTATCAGTAGGTAATGAAATTTCTAAAGCAAAATTGACCATTAAGGTCAATCGAAAACATATAAACAATGTTTTCGATACAACTAAATAAATGTTCATTAAAAATTGACTTACAATCTTATTTTCAATATTCTTTACAAATATTAATTATTCAGATTTAATGAAATACAAGTGCCATTGTCCATTGACGGAATAAATAAAGGACCTCATTATGCTAAGTGTTGTTGGAACTCTGATTTCCGATAAGGCATGTTTCGGGTGACAAATGATAAATTGGATGATAACTGAGGGACGACACAGAAGTAACTAGATTTGTTATTATAATTGATTGTGTAACTTTATTTACAAGTTTGTATGAAAAATATTTGACTATAAACGCGACAGGTTTTGGATTCTACTTTAACTCGAGAATTTTAATATTAATATTTTCATTTCGTTGCTTTGGTGGCCAAGCATTTGTTTCCGCCACACAACACGGAATTCCCCCACAATTCGCGGTAAATGGGGAATGGAAGTGTCTTAATGAAAATGGAGTGTCTGATCACTGATTCGCGGGATCCCTCTCCCTGTTAAGTTAAACAAATATAGCATTGTGGAGAAATATCTAATATTTTTCTTAAAAAATGGAAGCAGGTTCAAATTGTTTAAGCGTGGGCTTGAAAATATTTTAACATTTTCAAGTGTATACATATTATAGTGCATAGAAACAGAAACAGAAAAGAACAAATTTAAGTAGAGGCCAAAAAAAAAACTATACTAATGCTTGAAAAAGTTGAAAAATATAAGGTAGTATATTGATTTTATTCATAGAATTTACATATTAATAATAACTTTATTGAGCAATATACATATGTAGGTACTGTGTGTGTATTGTTATTTTAACTTTATCTAAAATACAGCCTTTGATATGCAAATAAGGCTATAAAATATTCATTTATTTCATGAAGCTAGTTTTTTCTATCTATTGGCTTCAAAACAAACAAACTGAGAAATGTTTTGTTTTATTAGTTAAAAATCTATATTGTTGCTGTTGTAATAGGTAAAAAGCAATCTAAGGTTTTATATATTTTTTAGACCCGTGTGGCGCAGTAGGACAGGGTCTGAATGTAAACGAGATGGTTGGGCATTCGATCTCCACACTGGAAAATGATGGCGAAGTGTGGCGTTCAGTTCAGCCACGCAACACGCAATGTGCCTGATTCAGGTGGAAAGTGGTAAACGCAGTATCAGACTCAACCATAAAGTTATTATACATTAAATAATAGGTATCCTAGTAATAAAAGGGGGAAGATGAGCAACTTCTGTTATCGATTAACACTTTTCTCCTCCTTTCTGCCTCTATTTTGGCTGGCTCCCCTAGATTATTGTCTAGACACTAAGTTTTTTCTATTTATCGCTTTTTTAGCTTTATACTAAAACCCTCATATAGCCAAGAAGGAAGTGGGAACCGGGAAGTCTAGAGTTAAGCCAATCTGTTCCTATCAAGACACTGAACAGAACCCACAGAATTTGGCAGAAAAGTTGGAACACTATCCGCCAAATTCTGGGAACTCAACGCCATGCTCACCTCATTACTATAGCGAGAAAATGAATATATTGAATATTTCATTTCCTCGAGAAGGAGTCGAACTCCACACGCGTTTACAGTCACACGATTGTGCCCCTGTGCCACGACTAGCTTCCTTTCTATCCTGTTACCCCCCCCCCCCCACTACGTAGATTAAAGCTTGAAGCCTGTATGTGTATTTATATACCTGTTAGGTACACGGAACTGCTGTATGTTAAATTTAATTTCGATATTCCACTCGAGCATGATAAATAATAGCGATTACTATGAGCTTGGACAAGATACGACATATAATAATGTAGGTCATTTATCCTTATAATACTAGAGCAGAATTGAGAGCCGTTATATTGAATGAAATTTTATAATAATATTTTTAAGTAAAGGGTTTGAGACGATATCGTTTTGCAACAAGTGGCTAATTTCAGACAAGTGGCAGTGGATTCAAATTTCGCTTGTATTTTATATTTTTTTTCATTTGCATTTCTTGTTGAGTGGCGAAACTCAACGCCACGCTTTATCTCGTTTTTTTTTTCAGATGAAAATATTAAATATTTTACGGCGAGGATATAAAATATTTCATTTTCTCGAGTGGCAATCGAACCCGAAAATTGTCGCGTTGTTTTTTTTATCGCTCGTAGCCGAGCGCTACGTCTGGCCTCTTATTAATAATTCTTTTAGTTATTAAAAAGTTTCGTGTAAGTATTTATAATATTAGCTTTTAGAAATAACTAAGAGTTGTCTATTATATACAACATTCTTCATTTATGAAACTATTAGCGTCATGACGAACGACGACGACGAACGATGAATATAACGTACAGCCCACCTCGACAAATGGACTATTTTCCAGTTTGAAGATTTCCTGAGATTAGTGAAATCAACCAAACAAATACTTCATGTTTATAATGTTAGTATAGACATAGGCATAGCAGTGTCAAATGAAGAAAATGTTTCATTCAGTGTATTATTTTTAAATGATTTATATTAATTTTATTATAACAATATTTAAGAAAAAATAACCAAAAATATATAAGCCTTATTTTTGTGAGGAAAATTAATTATAATGGAAGCTTATTTCGAAATGTATAATATTAAAGGTGTATTAAAATATTTTGCTTTAAATAAACACTTAACCCTAGTTTGATTGCTTGTACTAAATTTACATTTTAAGACGAACAAATTAGTTTAAGAAATTGAATTTTAACAAAGTAATGTACCTACTAAAATGTGAAAATAAACAGTAAACGAAAATTATTAAAACAACGACATTTTTTCCAGAATCCGGTGGAAAGTTGGGGATGTGTGAGTGATTGTAAAGAAGTGCTTTAATGGGGACAAAAGTATTCTTAACAATCGAACCCCAGGTTCGCTCCTGCAACAGGTGCTATGTATGGTAAATTTAGCACCCTGCTGCAGACAGCGTGATGTTAAAAAATGTTTTTCTTTGCCTACGCTGTTGAGGGGGATAAATCGTGAATAGTTAAGGATTTATTAACAGTGGCAAGAAAAACATATTAAAAACTGTCTTTAATATTATGCCGTTTTTAGTGTTCCGTACCTCAAAAGGTAAAAAAACGGAATCCTTATAGAATCACTTTGTTGTCGATCTGTCCGTCTATCAAGACCATTTATCTCCAGATCGCGTGGAGGTATACGTATCATACGACCATTTTTTCCTTTTCATCGATACAAAAAAAAATGAATAATACGCTGTTTTACTTAGTAGAATTTGGTTAAATTAAGAAATAAATGATTCCATTATGTAATTTCAGAAAATTGGGCCAATTGTAGTGTTTGTTTGTACAGTACCTTTTAACCTAATTGGTTATTTTTTGAGTAACAAGGTTGGCTCTCGGAAAGGTTGACTATTTAAATAGAATATACTATAATAAACAAGAGAAAAAGATATGACGAGTAGGGGTATAAAACGATAATATATTTATTCATATAACTGATATCACATAATTATATATTTTTGTATAAAGATACTTTTTGTTAATTACTAGATTTCCATGGCACAATATCAAAATACTCCTGAAATCTAGTAACGAGGCTCAGCTTAGCCTAGGTTCAACCATTCAACATGCAATGTCTCAAGTCTCAATAATTGAGAAGTGTAAGTGGGGCACGCGTCTTAATAGGAACGGAGTGTTTTAACACTAGATTTCCTCTGTTTACACTGTTCTGTGCCAACAGCGAGAAGCCAAACAAATAACTAATTAGTAAGTATTAATAAGAAAATCTCATATTTTCAACGGAATAAAGGCATTAACAAATAACATCTTGTTTAATATCTATAAGTAGTTAACGAGTGTTCCGTTACGGCGCGCCCCTGTATCCGATGTCCGATGATGTGAGGGGAGTGGGATGTTATTTTAACGAACCGTCCGTGTTGTTGTATGGTGACAGCTATAATGGCTAACGCTTTACGGGAATGCTTTTAACTTCTGAGAAATAATTTCTATTGGTTCCTATGCTTTTTTTTTTTTTTTTTGGGAGATATTAAATTTCACTTCCGCTTTTTGAGGGCTGAATCTAAGGAAGTTATTATAAGAGATTATAAGTTAGGTATATATTTGAATTATATTTAAATTTTCTCTCTTTTGCTTCTTAACATGCAATGTCTCGAAAAATAAACTGAACAATGGAAATGCCCTCCGCCTACGCGAAAAGATGTATACCTATAGATATTGTTAGTAGTGAAGTGTGAGTTTTTTTAGTTATTATGGCATATTTTTATAATATGAGTTTTATTTTCTAATTTAAGTGCATTATTTTTTAATTTAAATTAAAATTATAATAAGTACACCATTAGGAATAATGTTGCTAGAAATTCCTTTTCTAAAAGACAGCAATTAAAAAGACAACAATATTGACACCAATTATTTTTATAGCAATTAAAAATATATAAATCTACTTTCTTTTACTTATGAAATTATTTTATAAAACTAAGTTAGGACGCACTAAAACAAATTAAAACATTCAATTACGTGAAAGCGAATTGAACGTGTTAACGTACTTACAGCTTTAATTGCTCTTCTAAACTTGTTAACTGGTCTAAAAGCGATGATAGAAATTATTTTATAATAATTTATAAGTAATGTTCCTAATTTTTAAATTTAAATTTTAAATTTATTTTTATTTTTAAATTTTAATTCCTAATACCTACTAGATATAGTCATTAATTTGACACAAATACAATAGTCATCTAGAATACTGAATGATTCGTCACTTCCGTTGCCATCATCAGTCATCAGGGAATATAATTTTAAAGAAATTAAGAGAAAAAACAGCTTCACGGGATACGATTTCCTAATTTCCGCCCAATTATAATCAGAAAGAAACTTATATTGTTGCATATAAAGCGAAATTTATATCGCGTAACCTTACAGTACCCTCTTCATTTTTACCTCATTATCATATTCTGTAAGACGTTCACCATCAGTCACTTTAACATATTAAAGTAATTGAATTTGTTTTTTAATTAGTTTTAGCTCATCTGCTTTAGATTTTATGTCATCAACTCTAAAAATGCTTAATTACTTAAGTATAATAAGTTATTTTGTGATGTGAAATGTATGTTTGCTTATTTCAATTTCAGGGTAAAAAGTAGCTCTTTTATTACTCCAAAACCTCATCTACCTTCCAGAAAAAGTCTTATAAAAATCGTTTCATCTGTTGCGGAGATTACCCCGGACAAGCATAAAGACAGACAAACAGACAAAAATTTAAAATCGTTTGCATGTGTTTTAGTATCGTGTAAATAACTATAAGCACTTGACAAAACACACTTAGTTCTAAATTACAGACAGATGCTTCAATTCTATTTATATGTATAGATTTAAAACACCTTACATAAAAAACTAAGAAAAGAGCTGATAATCTTTAAATGACTAAATCATCTTTTAAACGAAAAAAAAAACTACTTGTTTGGGAGGTACGATGCCACAGACAGACATACACATCAAACTTATAACACACCTCGGTTTACTTCGGGGGTTAAAAATGTACAAATACAAAACAAATAATTTTGTAAAGTAGATAGATTTCAAGATGTGACCACATTAGGCAGCGCGTCACGTAGTATTACGTTTACGTGACTGTTCCGACATTTGCTTCTCTCATACACGCTGTGCACGTATAACAAATATTAACACGGGAATATATAGGCATTAGTAAGACAAAAAGAAACTAGGGGTTAGTTTTGTAACCACTGTTTTTACTTTTATTGTTGTTAGCTAATTTCGATTCGCTTCTTCCTGTTTTTTTTCAGCTTTCCACTGCTCAAAGCCGCGCTTTGCCTTGTTACCATAGCGAAGAAATGAAAATATGAATAATTCATTTCCCCGAGCAGGAATCGAACCTACAACCGTCGCGTCTATAGTCACTTGCTTATGCTTATGTTTACGCCAATTAACACATAATGCCTCTAGAATTCAGCGAAAAGTGGAGAACGGAGTGTCTTAACATTGGCTTCCTAAGGTCTCTCTGTCTACCCTGCTATGTATCCCATTGCGTCTGTCTGTTTGTATACCATTGCGTGAATTTAAAATAAAATGACATTAAGAATATGATATATCTATATATATATATATATATATATATATATATATATATATATAGATATATTCCTATAAGCAAGATAGCTAGAACAATTAATAAATATCTCAATCGTCCATGAACAATAGACGTGATATCACCAGCAGGATAGTCTGTCTTTGTGCCTCTATTCTGTAACAGCCACCTGTGCATGACGTTGACGTTTCATCTTAATACCGTAAATAGACTATATCTAAGTCATTTAGTTGTAAAGAACGCCGTTTAGTGGACTGAAATGTGTTGGAAATAGAGCATAATAAATACAAGTATATAAGTATTGTCTTAATTGTCTTTTTTTCATGTAAAATATATGAAAAATAGACAAAGCGCGTCGTTGAGCCCCGCAACTCAACACCCAATCTATCGAAAATAAAGTGGTGTGTAGGGAACGGAATGTCTAGAAATAAAAGCTGTTTCTAAACTAATCCTACTAAATTATAAAATTGTATACACGTTATGGAAAAGGTTAAAGTTCAAATAAAAAATGACTTGTTATAGTCCAATAAAAGGCAATGGTCTCAATATACGTCTATCTTTAGCACCGTTGAAGGAACCGCGCAATATATCACAGTCGTACGAGAAATTATCATCTTTATACTGTATATAAAACCTGTATAGCGGGATTGTAATAAATGCTTATGAGATTTGAAGGGTTATTTGCAATGTTCATATTATTTTATATATGAATATATGTACATATATACTGGTGTAATTACTAGTGACCCCCCCAAGAAAAATTACACTTCTGGTGAATCACTTTACTCAGTTTCACCAGTCAACATATAATACCTCTAAAATTCGGCGCAAAAAGTCCCCCATTTGAGAGATTTGGAGATCCTTAACACTAGGTTATCAGGTTTCTGTCTACTCTGCTATATGCGGGATACAGCGTGAAGTTAAAAAAAACATTGCATAGCTTGAAGGATTTAAGCGTGCATCGGCGAGAAGTGGATTGGTTTTAAACTATGTTATAAAAATACTGAGTTTCTTTAAAAGCAATTTTTAATTGGTAAAATATTTTCTACATACTGCAATTCTCATTTCGTTGGTAAACAAAATGTAAAAATCATTTTTAAATAATAAATGTGTTCTTTGAACGCAACGTTTCTACGAATTTTAATTATCTTTTTTCTTGTAAAAACAAATTTTATTTTTAATTTGTGTTTCGTTTTCTAAAAGGATCCTCATTTAAATATATTTACAACTACTTCAAACTATATAAGAAATAATTTAACGAGAAGTGGTTTTCGTAAGTTTCATCAACTACTTAATCAATAGATATTAAAGCAATGTCTGTTATTCAAGAGCCCTACAGATCTTCTTGGAAAACCGATGTTGAAAATAGTTTTTCTAATACCAAAAAATACATAATATCTTATTTTTATTAGAAAACTATTATTATAAACATTCAGTATTAGAATAACAGTAATAAATCTTAAAAAAATAAATACCTAATCTTATTCTAATAACAAATATCTTATTTTTATTAGAAAACTATTATTATAAACATTCAGTATTAGAATAACAGTAATAAATCTTAAAAAAATAAATACATAATCTTATTCTAATAACAATAATTTTCAATTTGAGCCACCTCCTTCATTTTAAATACAAATTACACAATATAATCCCGTGTGTGCTGAAACATTATTTACTCTGAAATGTCTGTAAGGGAAATTATATTCATATTTTAGCAAGTCGCCGTCTAATGCCTTAAAATCCGCTTTGCAATTTTTTCCTCTGTAACTCGCGACGGGAATCGTAAGTAGGGTCCTTGTTTTGTTGTAAAAGATAAAGGATTTTCTCAGAAAACATGAATGCCTATTATAATGTGGCACTCTCACCCACGTAGTGATTTATCATTCAGTTATATGTATTTTACGCTTAAAAGGTAAAGTTCAACTCTTTCAATGTATTTATATTATGTCATGTTTTTTCTTTCCCAATTTCTTTAACAGAATTTGATGGAAAAAGAATAACGCAAGTGTCTTAACGGGAATGGAGTCTTAATGTTATGTTCCCAGGTTCCCTATGCATAACATTTTATGTGCGGAGTACAGCGGAGAGCTAAGAACCATAACAGAACGTCAAAGTAATGCTTTTTTCGCTTTCTATCCAATTTTGAGACCTTCGAGAAGTGACGGAACACAACGCCGCGTCATTAAAGCATTTTATTTTTTTTACAAAAATAAAAACAAAATATAAAATAAAAAAAAAATGTACTCGTCGAATACAGAACTCCAGTTTTTTCATCCCTTAAAAAAGTTATGTTACTGTTTAAATTAAAATTTTCTACCTCATATTAATTAATATTTATATAGTTTATATTAATAACCTTTTAATGAATATTTAGTCGGCCTACTAACTTTATAGTAATATAGAGTGGAGTGTCTCATAAGACGGCACGGGCTAAGACGATTAGGTTAATTAACACCCATAAGTGCTAGGACGCAAAGCCTCAAAGCTACCTTTTTATATGAAAAATTCACATTAAGCTGCTTATTTTATGAGAGAGGAATATTTTGCAAATATAAAATTAGCAAAGTAATGTTTATGTTATGTTTCGTAATGTAATTACGGAAGGTAGAAAGATCTTCATTAAATAATTTACAAATCTTAATAAAATTAGGGGCTTTAAAAGCAGTAGGTGCGAGTTCAATCTTAATTTGGGATTATGAATTATTTTCATATTCTTGTTTTAGTGGGCAAAGAGAATGGAGAATGGTACTATCATCGTGATATTATATATCCGAATACACAACGTCTTAACGACATAAGTGAATATGTCGCGTTATCATAAAGATTATTCTATTAACACAGAAAAAAAATATTAGATATAAAATCTTAATATACCTAGGATCCCCTAATTGATACACGAGTCACGGTAGGAACACGATATTTCGTAATACGGCTGAAAACATAAATTGGACTGCAACTTTCCGCAAAGCAATTTAAACTTGCGATAAATCGATATTCATCTTTGATACTAACCAATAATAACTTTATCGGATATTTATTCGTAGGTGTTAAAGTGCTGCTCGTTGTTAACCTAATTTTTGTTCAGGATACCGATATTTTCATTTAATTTCTATTTTTTATTATATATATTTTTCTCTATTTTTTTAGCTTTATTCTGTATCCCGTATATAGTAGGCAGTAGCGCAGGTGGGGAAACATAGGGTTTAGACACTCTATTCCCAATTTTAGAGACAATTAAGAAAAAAATGTTAAGAAATCTATGAAGATTTTTTCGCGTTTGCCTCTTGAAAAGTAATTGCAAGCGCTCTAGTTAGTTAAACGTTCTAATTGAATAACCTTTATTTTAGCGTTTGCTTAAAATAAATACAAAATTTCTTCTAAAGAAATTATTTTAACAATAACAAGTAAAATATTTTCTAAAATATGAACTTTTTATAATATTTCATGAAAACAAATACTTATTTATTTATACGAAAGTCCAATATAATAATATTATACTGACAGAAAATTTTATTCAGCATGTCAGCTTAGTGCTCCGTCATACTTGGAAGTCGTCATCGATCACGGTGAAATATTTTCCAACGAATTTTAGACGTTGATTTTAAAATGCTTTTATCTGATATAGTAGAAAATTGGTTTTACTTTTAGTAGAGAACGCGTGGAGTGTGATTCCAGTGTCAAGTAAATATTGCTTTTATAAAGAAGAGAAGTGATAGTAAATTAAAAAGATAATGAACACTAAATTCTCTATATTATTTTTCTATATTCTTCTATAAGGTTAAAAGGAAGATCTTATAATGTTGAGGTCATGTAGCGCAGTGAAAGCTTTTGATTGTAAATGCGATGGTTGTGAGTTCGATTCCATCCCTCCCAGACTCCTTTATATTCATCTATTTACGTCAATATTTAAACCACCGAGGTAAACGATATTTCAAATACACGTGAATTTTGTATTTATTTAATTTCTACGTATTCAGCTTTGTGAATATGAATATATGATAGGTTTGAGCATTTCACTTATTTATTGCATTATGACTTGATGATGTAATTGTGGTGGTAGAGAAAGGAAATGATTTTATTGCTTACAATATAATAAATAATCTTTATAGATAGTTTATTCTAAAAAGAATCTCTCTCTCTCGTCTCTCTTACGTCTCTTATGTATAATATCTCGGCACCTATGTAGACCTTCAACCTCCTATTAACTTAATGATATGAAAATTAGCTATGCATGTCTCGAGTCGAAATCAAACCTAAAATCATCGCGTTTCTTCAGAACGCAATCTTTGGTACTGCGCCTAGATGGTTTAGACATAATATGGCTAAATCAAATCTACGATAGGATGCAATAAAAATGCATTTATATGGAATCGCAATTAATTGGCGGAAAGCAGTAGACGATTCTAAATTGTTTTTGTAATGTTTCTTACTTTAATAACTTTAGTAAGTGGTATTTTCCTTAATTTTAAAGTAGGGCAATATATTATATAATTTAGAAATTTAATATTTTTTAACCAAAAGACCAAAAGGACCCTCCTTTTGTTAATGTTTTATGCGCGTGTGTATGTCCGTTCATTTTTTCTTCAATGTTTTATTTTGTTTTCCATTTACAAGAAAACAATCTTGGTTAGTTTGATATACCATTATCTTTATCAATAAAATGACTACTTGTTTTGTATGCATTTTTGGATACATTTTTATAAACCGCATTTGTTATTTCAGCTTGTCTTAACAGTTGAGGCTACATCATCTTCTAGTTCAGAGGAAGCCGCTTCCAGTATGGAAGATTTATGTACGCAAATTTATGTTATTTTATTTAATTAGGGGCGTTGAGTTTCGCCACCTAACACGCAATACTTCCAGAATTCTGCGGAAAGTGGAGAACGGAATTATCTTAAAGGGCTTAGTGTTTTAGCACTAGGTTTCCTAGGTAAAGCTAAAAAAATATTAATGAAATAGTACAAATTGCGTTCAAAAACATTTACTTCTCCAATACAATTTTTTATTTGTAAATCAATAAAATGCCATTTGTTATTGTTGTTCCAGTGTTTTCCTTATTTGATAAGTCGTTGAGTGATACTTCTTCAGATTCTACCGAAGATAAGAAAGGTTTGTTACCAATGAACTGTATTTTCCATTTTTGCTGAACTCAACGCTGCGCTTTATTATTCGAAAATGGAAATATTAATTTCACAAACAATTATTATTTATAACTGCCACCCGCGGCTTCGCCCGCTTGAACTACATGATTATTCATTTAATAAACAGAATTGACTGACAGTCAAATGTGTTGATGTCAATGAATAATTTAATTTACTCCTTCAGAAACAGCCTTAAGTGTTAAATTATTGATTTGGGTAAGGATTTATAATATTCGTTGTAAAATAACTATGATGATTGCATATTACAAAAAATACCCAATATCGAAATCGAATCCAAAATAATTAATCGAAATCGAATCGAAAATAATTAATCGAGAACCTCCTTGTCTTGAGAGTCGGTTTAAAATACAGATTAATTACAAGCAAATACAGATATATTATAAGTATATCATGATAGTTACTTCAGTGTCGTTATATAGATATTATATAGTTTCCTTATATTTCACAGATTTGAAGGAGTATGCCAAATGGTTATGTGAGTCTTACTTAAGTTTTTTTTTCTTATTGGCATTTTAAAAAAAATCTAGTCCATGAGTTATTTTTTTTATTTTAGTCAAAAAGGAACAAGAAGAATACGTTGATAAAATGAGTAAGTATTTGAATATAAAAATGTTTTTAGTGTAAGTACATAAAAAATAATTATTTTTATATTTCACAGAAAATGATATCAGCAAAGAAGGTAGGGATACTAAAATAAGAATAAAATAATTTAAAATATAAATTGAATATTAATTAACATGGGTAATTTAAATTTCCAGAGAAAGATCAACTGAAGTTTTTTGAGAACGTTCTTCAAAACGTAAAAACAATGGGCAGTAAGTATTTTTTTCTTAAAAAATAAAATTTACACTAAATATTTAATTTTATTTATACCTTAGAAATATTTAGATCCGTGTAAAGAAATTAACTTAGCAGAACTTGAATCCGCGAATTTTATGAACCGTCCAAGTGCCCCAACCTCTTTCATCAAACTACGTTGATATTCATTTTCGTTTTAAACATTTCTGTGGGGAGATTGTTAATATTTGTTCGTTAGTATATTACCAACTTAACATAATATTTAATAAAATTAAGATAATATAATGTCATGTGATACTTAATGAATATTATTGTAATAATATATCCTTAGATAACTTGCTTGAAAGTAATTGAGTTTAAGAGATATGAAGAAATGTCATAACTATATAGAATATCTAGTTAACATTATAACTATAAAAAATATTATAATATTTAAGATAATAATACTATGTATTTTATTTTCAGAAAATCTTGGTAATTCATAGAAGGTTCAAAGAAGACGTTAACATATCTATAAATCTAGTTTTTATCTCAATTTTTGTTCTTTTTCACGCTGTACCCTAAATGTAGCAGACAGCACAGATCCTAGTGTCGATATCCTTAATTCATTCCGTTCTCCACTATACCCCTGAATTCGACATAATATATATTATAGTTCTTATACCCCCCTACATTTATCTTTTCAAATATATTCATTATTTTGAATATAGGGCCTTGTACTCTTGGCTTCAGTCTTAAATATAAGAAGTAGATTAAAAATGTATAATCCCGCTTGCCTGTTTCCTACGCCTTTGGAAACACGCCAATATTAGCAAAAATAAATACCAGAAAAGCTATTTCGCTTTATAGTCAAATGGAACATAAATGCTACGAAAAGTGCGGTACAAATTAAAATTTTATAGGCGACAGTCATATCGGTACAAGGTAACTTTGTGTACTACTTTCTTTTATGAGAAAAAAAAAATAAATTATGTTACTACAAATATGCAATATATGACGTATCTAATATTCAACGTTATTCCTATGAGAGTAATTCTATCTAACACTAGCGGGTACGCGCAGCTTCGCCTGCTTATTTGCATTAGGTGAATTCCAGTAAACTATGAAACACGTGTTCCTCAGTTACCTCAGTCAATGAGAACATGTCCTTTAATGTATATAGATATAGATTATAAAAATAATAGTTTATTTTGCTATGCGGTAAAAAGTGTGAGGCAGTTTTTTGATCTAGTGTTAGATAGGTCTTAAAGGCATTGTTCTAAATTTATATTAGGCTTTATATAAAATTATACTATAATAAAACGGTATCTATCTGATGTTTTTATGTACATATATGCAGTTCAGTAATAATTTCTTAAAACATTTTAAAGTCAAAACTAAAACTAAGAATTCATATTTAAGAACACTAACTTATTCCCGTCGACTTTATGATCAGTTCACATAGCCTTCGTATTGAGATTTCCCCTTGGACTACTGAATATGAGAAATTTATTTCTAAAATCTTGTATTTTGTAAATTATACTTTTTAGATGAAAATATAACTTCACACACACAAACAAACTGACTTCACTTTTTTTCAAATCAGTTATTATATCAAGATATTTTTTATTTATTTGGTAACATCAAATAATATTACCTGAAAAAAGATCCATATCTAAACGAAAAATACGTCTATTTATAGGCATTGTCAAAATCATTTTTACAATGATCATCATCGTCATTATCATCATATCTCCCTTTCAAGGCCCATTGTATATATAGGAAATTTATTTTTTTACAATTATATTTTACTAACATATAATATTTTGGAGATTGAACAAGCGTAAATTTAGAAGCATATGAGCAGTTATTTAGAATAATGGATGTGGGTAGGACTCCATGTCGAGGAAATGCTTGATTTTTTTTTATTTTACAAAGAGAAACTTCAATCCGTTAGGCTCATTTCAAATTAATTTCACGAATATTTTTCATGGTATTGAAAATTACGTAGCTTTTTTTTAATATCACTATCTGGATAAACGTTAAAACGATCCGATTTGGTTGATTACCGCGCAGGAAGCGGCCGTCGTCGACTGAATAAAACATCTCACTTTGCCGTCACTTAGATGGTAGCCGGCTTACGTAACTCTTGATAATAAGTAATAAGTGTTTTTTTTTTTATGTAAAGTAAAATAAAAATAATATTTTTCATCTTAATACCCAAATTAATTATTATTATTATTGCAAAAATTACACTTGATTGTGTAAAATAATCGCTAAAAATATTACAAGTCATTTTAATGTAGGTACCTACTTGATTCAACAAATAGTGAAAAAAAATTCTTTATACGAGAATTATATGTTAAATATTCTATATCTAAAACAATAAACTGAAATTAGATAACTTAAAAAAAAACAGAAAGAAATAGTTTAATCCAACAAACAATATTTTACTTGGGATTCTTCCGGGATTCACAATTCAGTAACTTTTCGCTGCAACGTCTATATATTAACGTAGATATATGTTAAAAGATTTTATCAGAACTTTATGCCCCGCGGACGCGTTTACTTCGACTTTATGGTACCAGCGGCGTTGAATTTGAAACACGTACATAGCACTGTAGGCAGAGGGTACTTAGTGCTTAAACACTCCGATTCCCATTACGACTCTACCGTTCGCACTTTTCACCTTTTATCTTGTTACCAGAGCGAAGAAATACAAATATTACATAGCATAGCTCAGCATATCATAGCATAGCATATCATAGAGGAACTGGCAGAGGGAACCTAGTTAAGGTACTCTTTCCCACTATCAAATGTCAAATTTTGTCAAACGTTGGTTGGTCTACCAGAGGGAATAATAAAAAAAAATCACATCGAAACTACAAGTTTAAAGAAGTACTGTCTATAACACAAAATATCACGGCTATTTTAATATTTTCCAAATAAAAAAATTACCTCAAATTTGGAAATAAAAAATATATATTCCTATTAGTAGGCCGCATTAAACTGCCTAGTTAAAATCCTCTAAATTGCATCATTTACATCAAGTTTCCAATTTAATAATATTAGTTGTATTTTTATTTCCAACCCAATAAAATAAATATCCTTAATAACCCCAAGTATTAGCATTTATAAATTTTCATATTAGATGATGCTACGAGTGCCCTACAAAATGATAGATACGAGTATAATTATACGAGTTAAAATATGAACGCATTTTTTGTTTATTAAATAAATAATCGTGTAGTTCAAATGGACGCAGCCCCGGGCTTCTAAATCAAACTAAAAGTTTTCAGACATTTGTCAATACGATTATTACAATGCCCTATAATAAAATAGTGAATATAATAAAATACAGACTAAATGACCACTAACAATAAAAATATGCAATTTTTTATTTTATTGCAACCTGACACCTTAATAAAATAGCGGGAGAGTGGAGAAATAAGAGAGCATTTACACATTGCTCCTCATATATGGATATTTTAACAGACTGACATTGGATTGAGAACGAACCATGACTGACATTATAGTGTAAAATTTTGACCCCTAAATATTTTGACACTTTCAATGCCTCCAAGTTTTGCATAGAGATAAGTGCGGAGTATATGCATGCATTAAATGCCTAATAGATAATATCATAATATATTATTAATTCTTATATATACTATATTGCATAGCGTTTTAAGTAAGAATATTAAAAGGAACTAATAGACAACAAAAAAGGAAAAAATCGGTGCAACTTTCTGGCCCCTAGCTAAGTATAATGTTAGCACGAACAGTACTTTGTGATTGCAGTAGTTAAAGAATTACTTTCCAATATCACAAAGGCGCATTGCAGTTGGAAACCACTGCATTGTATTAATTGTGAAAATATTATCTGTGTATTATTATGAAGAATATTATAGAAAATTATTAAAAAAAAATTGAAACTGACAAAGTTTTACAAACATTGACTTCGTAAAATTTTGTCAGTTTATTGGAAAATCCAATGTTGGAAATTTTGAAATAAGAGTTTGGATCAGATATATTTATATAAATTAAAACTTTTGAATACCAAGAAATTGTTATCTTGAATCTTAACTTCATTGAAATTATCTTCTTAATATTATATAAAGCACATTATTATCAATTCATTATATTTAAATCCTGCCTAGTGTTCCGTTCGGAATAAAAGAAAAACTAATTTTAGGAATTTGTTTGTGTTGCTATTTGCATATACAGAGAATACACTTTAATTGTATATTGCTCTACTGCCTACATACTGCCTGCAAATTAAAGCTGGAACCTGATGTGAAACTACAAATTTGTTATTTTTTATTCTGATAAAAAATAACAAATTAAAAATTATATTTAATTTTATTTATTTGAAAGGATATGGAGAAATTCTCTCTTAGTGCCTATCTCTCCTCCCTTTCCTCTCCCTACACCTAACCATCGTAATAATAACATAAACTTAAATTGATATTTTCCTATTAAGACAAGTCCACTGAAACATTAAGATAAAATCCGTTCACTTTCATCAAAATCGAGATCGAGCCGCTTTGACGTAATCTTATCAATTTCCCACACTTAGTGGCTCGTCGCGTCGTGACCGATATTTGGGTAAATTTGATTTAACCTCTCAACTGACTTCTAATATTATATTTTCGCCGCAACTCTATTGGAAATGTTGAAGATGAATGCTTTTGAAATTAATGTTTCTAAGTTAAATTTCAAATTGAATAAAGATAAAATTTATAAATTTAAATATTACGATAATCATCATGTCAATCAAGCAATAACGGCTAAATGAAAATAATTTACATTGAGCCAGATGAGGAACGGAAGTGTCTTAATGGGAATGGAGTGTCTTAACACTAGGTTCCCAGGCTCCCTGTGCCTGGCCTCTTATGTGTGGTATACAGAAAAATATATGTATAAATCTCCCTAATTAGAATCGAACCGACAAAAGTTGCGCTTACACTCAGACGCTCTCCTACTTGCGACGTTTCTATAATAATTGAATTGAATGAACGATTCCTAAAATTTGTCATTCACTCGTTTTATTCTAGGTAGAGCCATAGCCACTCACTGGTTTAATACCACTGAAACAAAAATATAACTTAACAAAAATGTTTATAATTCATTCAGTGACGTGCACGCACGACTGGTTTACAATAACAAAGCATATTTAATTATGCCCTTTCTTTGTAGAGCTAGCTAAGCAGAAATTCCGTTTAAATTAAATAATGAAATTTTAAAACGAAATTATTAAAAAAATGTATTTAACTAAAAATATATTTATAGGCGTTCATTTAGTCATTAGTGTTTCAAAGCTAATTTTGACTAAATTTATAGTTTTTATTGCTTTATATTGAACATTACAATATAAACTGAAAAAGATGTAGTAGATCTAGACTCTATTTTATGACCATACCAAATTTAATTATTTGCGTGACTCACGAACGAACTAATAGACAGACAGATTAATGTGTTACTTTAATTCTATTGAGAATGGTACTTCTATTATTAACATTTAACATGTTCAATCAATAAATCTATATTTCACGGGACCGGGGTGAAGGCTAATTTAAAGTTTTATCATCCAACAAAGTTCACTATATTGTGAGCTTACTTTAAAAGAGCTTTTCGTTTAAGCTTACACCAAGCTTTCATGAAACAAGCAACTATACATCACTAAAATTTAACAATTAATTACTGTCATATCCAAGATGCATGAGGACCCGGCGTGACTTTACATAATATTTTAACAAGATTCAGAATTAGTGAGGGGCAACATTATACGTATAATTAACTAGACCTAAAGTAAGATTAAAACTAAAGTATCAACTTTGATCTAAGTATATATTTGAAGATAATTTTGAAGAAAATGGAGGGTAAGAGTTAATTAGAAAATAAGTTTTAAGCGTGGATCTATTTTTGATTTTATGAAGTTTTAACATAGTATTTAATAACTATTTGAGTGTTAATAGGAATAATTATATGTTATTATATGTTAAATAATTTTTCGCTTCGCTTTCTGCACATTGCACCTGTAATAGTCTTCTTTTAATTTAAAATACAGAAAGTTGCATTATTAATAGAGTAATATGATTCCACAGTTATCGAATTGCAAACACAGTTTTTCTATATAAATTTTATATAAAAGAAAGAACCTAGTGTCAAAACACTCCGTACATACACTTTCAATTATATATCATCAAGGAATTTCCACAATCTTTTAATTTTTAAGTTTTTATAGATAGGTTCATATTTAAGTAACGTTGAAAATGAGGTTAACGCTAGATCAGATAGCTTGGAAAGCTGACGAAGCGAGAAAAATGGCGTGTTCGAGAACAACCCGCAGTAAAGTAGCTTCAGTAAACGTTTTGTAATAGTGTGAATCTATAAAATTTATTTAACCTTATGTAATTTTAGTTTTAGTATGCACTGAAAGTGGTAAAATAGTTATTTAAATAAAAAAAACAACCGTAGAACAGTTGAACTCCCAGCTTTTCGAAAATTTTTAATCTCGTCATCGTTCAAGCCATATGTTTTATCGACCTATGTATATCAAAATTCATAAGCGTTGTACACACTGATAATGTGACCACATGTGTGACATTATGCACTTGTGAATGTGGAAGTATGTAAACATATATGCAAGGGAAGTTATAATTGTATAGGTTCTCTTTATCCATCTTCAGCAAGTTCCAATGACAACGGGTGGTAAGTAAGAATAGCATGAGAGAGAGAGAGAGAGTCAGAAGATCCACGCAAACGAAACTCCGGCCAGATATTATTAAAAAATAAAAATTTTAAAACTATTATTATTTTTTACTTGAACTATGATTTTCTTTATAGCATCTTTAAAGTTAAAAAGTTGAAGAGTATGCAAAAATATTCTGTTTCGCACCGTTTGATAAATATGCAGCGAAACAAATTCAAGGAAATCTTGTAAATCAAGAGTGCTTTGTTAGTGCAGACTTACTCAACGTCTTTTACTTATTTATTAAAATAACATGAACCATTTATTCGTATGTCATTACGCGCCTTGCCCAGAATTTCAGTTCTATTCTGTTCTTTTATTATTTTTAATTTTCTTTTCTGTCCTTTTAGCGTTCCGAATTTCTACGCGTTCGTACGTATTCTTTAAGAAAGTCAAAAATGCTTGCTTCAGTTATTGTTTTTAATTTCATTTCGTTGACTGCATTTTATAGGAATTATATAAACAATCGTACTAACAACAATAGTTAAATTATTAAATTCATCAGTACAAATATACAAAAAGGTTTATGAAATATAAATAATTAATAAAAACACCTAAGGCTACTTTTATGAAAGTGGGCAAAGCTATCGGCGATGGTAGGAGAAATGCAAACAGTATTCGTGAAATTCGTGAGTAAATACAATATTAAAACATTGAAGATGTTACATACAACATACGCAAAGTAATCATTTCGACGCGAATTGCTTTTTAATAGAAGCCTTCCCCAATGTTTATCCGACCACGATGTAATAAGAGAAGAATAATGTATGAAAGATATTTTATATACTACGAAAGTCTGATTAATATTTTTTTTATTAATAATATAATAAAGCCCCACGCAGCTTTATTATATTTGTAATAGAGGGCACTCTCTCCCTTTTTAATTCGATACAGTAATATAATGTTGTATTGTTGAGCTTAGTTATTCCTCCAAAAGGAATTGAACTCATAGTTCTACTAACCATCGAAAAAATAGAATAATCATAATTGTTTGTATATAAATTTCTGTTTTACAAAGACTTACATAGCGTCAGGTTATATTCAAAACTCCCGCTTACCTGTAATAGAAAAATATATATACATTTTGGTTAAGTATTAATTCACAGTTTCACAGTTTCATAATATAAAAGTAATAAAGGTAAAAGTAAATTAGTAGGATAGCGTTAGGCAGTTAACCAGTGGTTGTGGGTTCGATTCCCACTCGAAGAAATTGCAGGTTAAATATTTTTATTTCCTCGCTCTGACATCAAGGCAAAGCGCGGCGTTAAGTCCCGCTAGACAAAACGCAATTGCCTCCATAAGTCAACGGAAAGTGGAGAACGGAGTGTTTTAGATAGGTTTCCAGGTTCCTTCTGCCTACCCTGCTAAGTACAGCGTGACTGACAATAATAAAATAATTATATGTCTAGTCTTTATAATGATGAGATCATCTCCAGACAGATGACCCAAACGGTTTACAAAACTATTCACCAGCACCGTATGAAGTTTGAAGAAACAAAAGAAATGTTTACAAACAGAAATCGCGGCTAATGTAATATAAAGTGGGTTGGGTAGCCTTTAGTTCAGTCGGCCGTGCGTAATTGATTTTGATCCGGTCAATTTCGGTAATGCCAACATCGAGTTTAGATAACAGGGAAAATTCGTGATGAAAACGAGTGAGTATGAGTGATAAGTGTTACTTTTTTATTTCCTTTTTTCAAGAGTGATTATAGAAAAATAGTGATAGAGTTGCGGTACAGCGTCTAAATATAATAGGATGGTTTTTTATTCTATTTTCCCTCGGAGGAATCGATTATTTTCATTTCTCTGCTCTTATAAGAAAGCAGATCACGCCGCTGAGCTCCTCCTTTCAATATACAATGTCTTCAAGATGGCGAACTGAGTGTCTTAACACTCGCTTCATCTGTCTGCTCTATTAAATGCTATGTTAAGCTATTATAGAAAAATATAATTAACGTTTTCTGTTAAGTAACATTGTCAGGCAAACATCTTTTTATGTAGATACAGTTGTTCACGTATGTTTTATTTAACACAGATGTTTCTGGATTCGAATTCCACAAGAAATGAATAAATATTACAGTATTATTATTCAGTATGTAGGTAAAGCAGAGTATGCGGAGAGAAACTAGTGTTCTTTCAGTAAATTGCGTAAAAAAAAGGAAATATTAAAAAATCTCTGTACAATTCATAATTAGCATCTATTCAACACAAAACGCCCTCTAACTTCATAACAGACAGCACAAAGCTGCGAGAGTGAAAAGTTAAATCAAATGTATTCATTCGCTTTTAGAGTTTTTATTAAAAAGTTTCCAACGCTCAAGTCATGTCGTACGTACATTGTACACTGTCAAACTTTTCCTTTTCCAGTCGTGTGGCATCTACTCGTCGTTGGATTACTTGTTGAAGGGAGATATGAAAATGTGAATGTTAAACAGGATTGGTGGGAGAGTGCTGTTTTTTATCAAATATATCCAAGGTCTTTTATGGACAGTAATGGGGATGGAATCGGTGATATAAATGGTAAAAAATTACAGCTTTCATTAAAGTACCTAATAATGTGGCACTCTGATCTTTTAAGTGCTAGCAGTTAAGCCTAACGTCACGTTTTTTTTTTCAATTAAATCACTAAAAATATATAATTAATAGTTTTTTCTACAAAAAAGAGAGTAGTGACGGTAATAAGCTATCGTATACATTTTTTCTATTAATGTAAAAATTACATATGTTGTTTTAGGAATAACATCAAAATTAGAATATCTGAAAGATCTTGGAGTGGATGCTGCTTGGCTGTCCCCTATATTCAAGTCGCCGATGCACGATTTCGGTTATGATGTATCCGACTACTATTCTATTCAACCGGAGTACGGGAATACGGAGGACTTCGAACAACTTCTCAAGAAGGCTAATGAACTAAGTAAGGACAAGTTTATTATAAAGGGCCTCATGAAGCTTTGCCCAAAGATAAACGACCAAAGTTTAAAAGTAAATGTCTTGAAAAGGGCAATATTGTGCAAATTTTATTGGTTCATTATTTCTGAAATAAATATAAATAATGTTTTTTATACGGTAATATATCAATACTAATACTTTTTTATTATTCTTAGAACTGTTATACTTAAAATTCATGATTTTAATTGAAAATTATCTATCAATAAATAAAAATATATTCAAAATTCATATGAAAATTCATTATCTAATAATGACCAATGAATGGCAATGTATGTCAATCACAACAATAACCATTTCAGATATGAAAATAATATTAGACTTTGTGCCAAATCATACAAGTAACGAGAGCGAATGGTTCATTAAATCATCTAATAAGGACGAATATTATAGCGACTGGTATATATGGGAGAATGGACATCTAAATTCCAAAGGGCAAAGGAGTCCTCCGAACAATTGGGTAAGAATAAGTCTCAAAGGATATTATATAATTAGCGTTGAAGTTTTCTACGTGCTTTTTATAATTCATTAATTTATCATGAAGAAACCTAGAATGAAAGAAGAATGCTACCATTCTATTTTTTTTATATTTATTTGTTTCTTAAAAAATGTAGAGAGACAAATAATAAAAATGTAGAGAGCTTCATAGTGATAAGATTACAAGCTACAACCCTACCCGTAGTTTCTTAAAACAATAATACGCCGCTAACAACAAGCTATTACAGAAAGCATTTCTCATAACAGTAAAAAACCATCACAAGGGCTCGGCAATATATTTTTATTACGCTACATCTATAAATGGTGGTACACTCTCGTATTGTCGAGTCCAACATCCTCGTGTAATTATGTAGATGCATTCAGCTCTTGCGGAAATGATGGAAGGCTCATGAGGAAACCGATCTCCTTTCATACTAATGTTTTGTATATATAAATTTCTTTCGGTATATAAATTTACTTAAATACTAAGCCTGAAAATATTTCGTGTAGAATATTGTTTTTTGAAGTTATCGATCACGCAAACTGCCAGTTACTCGTATTTAGTAAAACGTATTATGGAATGTACCCTCCTTTTTGTAAACCTATGTATTTTGTGATTTTCACATATTTCATTTTTTTTTATCCAGCTTCGAATCCCGTTAAATTAGTTGTATACTTAGTACATAGTATACTTTTTCTAATTAATAATATGTCTTGGATGCGTTACCCAATAAGTCAAAAGAATTTCTTTTTTTATTTATGAAAGGTGTTATTGTGAGTGGTATTTTAAAAAAGGTGTAAAATGGTACAATATTATAAGAAGTAAAAGATTTCAGTTCTAAGTCTTTAGTGCTTGAGAATAAAACTTGAAGAATATTACAATCGTTTCTTTTCCAGATAAGTGTTTTCAGAAAAAGCGCATGGCATTACAAGGCATCTCGCGATCAATATTATTTACATCAGTTCGGTAGCGCTCAGCCCGATTTGAATTACAGAAATCCAGTTGTGGTTGAGGAAATGAAAGTAAGTCAATTTTTTATAGCAAAAAAGTGGATAGTTTAGAAATGGTATACGAGGAAAGCTTGATCTTTTAAGGTTGATTGTAGTTATTTTTAAACTTAGGTTAATGACCTTAATAAATAACAAATAACAATAACAAAAAGTTTTTAAAAAATCTTTGATTTCAAATACAATAAGAAAATTTTACATAAATCTGTGATGAATTCACATCTTCATGGAAATTTTAACATTATTGTACTAAAACATTGACATTTATTGTTGAGAGCTTCAATTCGGGTCAATGTTTGAAAATATTTTTAAATGCTAATGATACTTTAAGGTCATTTAGGTATTTTAAATATAAAAAATAACATTATTAACGTACACTTTACGTAGTATTTTACATAATTACATTATCTTTAATGCATTTTTGAATGAATGACAATACACAAACAAATGAAAATTTCTACTCGCTTTATCTGAAACAAAAACATAACATCATTCTTTTAGAGTTAAAGAGTGTTATACTTCTCTTCTCTTTCTCTCTTTCTTTTCGTTACATAGCTAGTATAATTAATTTAGCGTTAACTTCCCTTTTCAGAACATTCTAAAATATTGGCTGGAAAAAGGAGTAGCAGGTATAAGGATTAATGCTGTAAATTATATATTCGAAATTGACAAAGATCTATATGGCGGAAGATATCTAGATGAACCAAAAACAGGAAAACCAGGGTTTGGATCAGATGATTACGATTATTTAGACCATATTTATACGAAGGACCAAGAAGAAACTTATGAATTAATGTCTCAATTCCGAGACGTTTTTGATGCAATCAGCGTTCGGGATAATTTAACGAGGTAAATAAATGTAGTAATAATAAATACATAATTATGTAGATCTTCTTATTTTTTAGCCTCACGCATATATAAGGGTTGATAGAGTCGATAATGCCAAAATTATGTAAAATTTTCCGAAAGTTCCAAAACTTAGAGCACGACTCTTCAAAAAGAGTAATAATTGAAAAACAGAATAGAGTGATGCATCATTCTCTCAATTTTCTATTAATTTTTACTACAAGAAAAATATAGAGAAGCATTACTTTAAAAAAGACAGAACTTTCAGGCTCATAATACTTACATACATGTGAACAGAATTTACTTCTCATCTAACACGGGAAATAAATTATTTTGTAGTCTCATTTGATAACCTTGTTCTAGATAAGAGCTGTTAAATGTTATGGAAAGTCATAAGATCTTTTTACGCTCAGATACTTACTGTATATAATGTCTGTCATATAATAGGTTAATAAATTGTTGCAAATTATAAAAAAAACACAATTTTTTCAATGTTTTATTCATTTAATGACATAGCACAAACAGGTAAATTCATATATTTTTCAAAAAATAAATAAATATGTTAATGTATGCGAAAAGACTACTGCTTTGGAGAGTTTTTACTGAATGCATTTTTTTAAAATGCAAGAAGTTCTTCAGAAGAACTTCTTCAGACTAAATCTCATTTGTTCATTCTTATTTTTTAAACACATAATTATTATCTAAACTTTTTATATGTTCTACATTAGTAAGAAAACAAGCATGCGAGGAATACTATCCTACCGTCATACAGTAAAACTAGTTCGGAGGGTAGTGCTAATCAATTATTGTTAGCTTAACCAAAATTGTATTACTGTTAATTATACGCCATTTATTGTAATAGGTTAAGGTTTATATATATAAATAAATAAATAAAAATTATTTATCATCGATTCAGTTAATACGTAAACTCATGTATATTTGTGAAAAATAAGTTTCAAATAAGTCTTTGCGGACAAGAAAATAAAAGATAATTTAACTGTGTAACTTAAAAAAGAAGAGGAATAGTGCAAATCTCATGTTCCAAAAAGCATATAAAAATAAATGACAAAGCTTAGCTTCCGGTTAGGTTTACTGAGCGTTCAATATAAAAATTTTAACAACATTTTTATTTCCCACCGCTGATGGAAGCCATTACTAAATTAATGACCGGCTTTACAGTAAAACGGCATTCTATTGAACCGAGTGGCTTTAAGCTTGTTACTGTCTAGGATAATAACTAGGGACACGTAAATACACAGCGACTGTGAAGCTTAGGGCGCCGGTAGGTCAGAGGTCAATGGTATATTTCTTTAATAAATAAGACGGAAAGTGGAGAACGGAGAGCCTTGAATAGATTGACTGTTTCGTGTAAGAAATCGAGATGAAATGATCTAGCGGAGGACTATCAGAGTATAGTGGTTCAATCATTTCAAAATCATTATATTGCAAATTATTTATATTTTCCCATTCTAATAAGACATTGAGAGGAGATCGATTCGAAGAGAAAATTATAAAAAATGTATTTTAACGTTAGGCTAGTCTCAATATTAGTTTGTTGTTTCTTTTTGTTTGTCTTATTGCCTAGCCTAATGTTTTTCTTTCTTTTTTTAGCGTCACTCTGTATCACGTTCATAGGAGGGTAGCCAGAGGACAACCCAACACTTCGTTCCTATAAAACGACTTTTTTATAAGAATCTATATAAAACTACCTTTCAGGATAATGTTGACGGAAGCCTACACGAGTATAAAAAATGCAGTGCGGTATTACGGCGTGGAAGCTCACCCTGGCGCTCACATACCCATTAATTTTGTCCTCATAAAGAACTTGAACAAGGAGTCGGATGCTAGGGATATCAAATATGCTGTGGATCGGTGGCTGACCTACAAACCGCTGTCGAAGGCTGCTAATTGGATGGTATTTGATCTTGAGATTAGTTTGCTTAGTTATTATATTTATAAATATGTATTATTATATTATAGTTATTACTAATTTAATAATATATTTTGTTTATAATTTTATGATAATTACCTTAGTAATTATTATGGTAGTGTTTTAAGTACAAATAATAAATCTTAATTTATTTTTTCTACAAAATTTTCTACATTCTTAATCATCTTTAATTATTTTAAAAGATGAATTTAGCAAACTAAGTTACAAATAAAAATAACAAAAATAAAAGTAATATTGCTTACCATACAATGTAAGCATGTACCTACGTATAAACTTTTCATAGAAAATGTTAATCTTCGTAACTAATTACTTATGTATGCATTTGAAGCGTGTCTAAGAAACATTACGATATACTGCACGCGATAGATGTGGGTTCAACGTCTACGCTAGGGAGGCCTTTTTAATAAATAATAAGAAAATAAGTTAATTTCAGTCTAATAAAAAAATTACATCTCTGTAACGTAATTCCCTTCGATTCCCTCTATCTACCCTGCTTACATGACCCTGCTTACAACGTTACTTGTTATTGCCAATATTCATAAACTTTACGAAGAAAAAAATTAAAATAAAAATACCATATATATTTTTCTGTATCCAAATATAAAAATACTAAATTATATTTTCAGACCGGAAACCATGACAGGAGCCGTGTAGCATCTCGCTTCAGGCCAGAGTTGGTGGACGCCTTCAACATGCTTGTTTTATTACTACCCGGCGTTGCTTTCACTTATATGGTAAGTTATAGTTTAGTTTAGTTTTTTTAGCTTTTTCGTCTTATCCCGCATAAAGTAGGTTTTAAGGGGAAACTCACTGATTCAATTGGTTGACTAAATTGACTTGAAATTTGACCTTAGTGGCTTTCAAACTATCACACCCTTGGGAACCCTCCAAGCGCTCGACTCTAGGAAATAAAGTCATACGTCCTTTCGAGCTACGTAAAATTATACGCTACCTATAATTCTCTTATTTTTATACTAACTAGGCAAAGAGTAATTAGGAATTAATATAAAAAATAAATGTTATTTTTTATATTAATTCCTAATTACTCTTTGCCTAGTCTAATAGAAATTTTAATAATATTAAAATATCTATTAAACATACTTAAGTAATATATTTATTTCAATCAAATTATAAAAGGGTGAGGAAATAGGGATGGTAAACGGCTTCGTGCCTTGGGTAGAGACGAAGGACCCTTTAGCGTGCAATACCGACGACCCTATCAACTTCGTGGAGGTTTCCCGTGATCCCGTCAGGACACCATTCCAGTGGAATAATGCAAAGAATGCAGGTAAGTTTTATAGTTTTCGTCTTCAAATAAATATGTTTAAGAAATGTATATAGGAAAAACTGTAACTAAGTATTGCCTTAGTTTTAAGATCTTTAATTATAATACAATTTTTGAGATTATATAAGTATAGGTAAAATTTTTCGTATCGACGCAGCGGCACTGTGTCTGACTGTAAATGCAATGGTTGTGGGTTCTATTCAAATTCAATGGAAAGCATTATTTCCATTCACTGGTTCTGATAAAATAAATGACAAATGTTTTAGTTTAATTTAATTTAATCCATCCAGATTAGGAGTTCTAGCGAAGGGTGCTACCGTATGGTTAAAAAAAAAATAAACTAGTTCTCATACATTACAGGATTTTCAAAAGCTACCAAAACTTGGCTGCCCATAGCCGAAGGGTATGAGCACATAAACGTGGCTAAGCAGAAATCAGCAGTACGGTCCCACCTCCAAGTGTATAGAAGTTTGACATCAATTCGTATGCGACCAGCGTTCAGGCTTGGACGTTATGAGTCTTTGGCGTTAAACAGCAAAGTCTTTGCGTTTAAGAGGTATTCTTTTTATATTTACGTAAATGTTTTAATTTTGATGTGATTTTCACTAGTGCACAGGTATATGGAAAACCTATTTTTTCCCCACACTCCCTAATCTATTTAATACTCGTATAAATGCAAAACTTTATATACGTTGTCCGTCATTCACTCGGTAACGGAAGAGTTTTATACATATAAAACAATGAATGTCGTAAAATGCATAATTTTGTCCATTTAAATTCATAATAAAAAAGTACACGCGGGCGAAGCTGCGAGTTGAACATTAGTTATACAATAAGTTAATTATAATATTATTTTTTGTCTCTAAACAAATATCATTCAATACAATTTGCCTAAAAGGTTTATTACAATTAATAATTTAATTAATTCCATTAGAATTGTAAATCTGTATTTTTTAATTGATTCAGAACACGTAATCTAACTTCATAAAATGTTCAAAGTTCCAAACTCAATTGAATCCATTTGAATAATGATTAAAATACACAAGAACAAACATATTTTAACTTTTAACTTTATAATTTTCGCTATAATACATATATACTCTTAAATTCGAATTCAAATAGCAATATATATGAGGCAAAGCGGCCTTGTTGTAAAGAAAATAATTTTTCATTTCTGTATTAACATTAAATTTCTTCTGCCTATCCTGATATATGCGTGAAGCTAAAGTAAATTAAAGAGTCAAGTAGGGAGGATATAAAAAAATACAAATGTATTTATAGGAGGATAGAAGGGTAGGTAGGGGACGTTAGTGTTAACTGGCGAAGTGTAGCTGAGTGGAGAAGCTCAACGCCATTTGTCTATTTTTCTATTTTTAATATTTCATATAATATATATATATATATTAGTATATAAATAAATATATTTCCACAGGTGGTACAACGACGACGCGTATATAGTTGTGATGAACGTCGGCAAAAGTTATCAAATTGTTGATTTGACCAGTTTCGATTTGATATTCGGACATTTGGAAGTTGAAATCAGTAGCGTAGTCTCGTCAAGGAGCTATGGGTAGGAACTTCTTTATTTATTCGGCATTCTAAGCTTTCTTGGTGGGCATAATTAAACATCACTATTAAATTAATTGAGGCCAGCTATGGAGCTAGGGCATAATCCTGTAAACGCAACAGGTTGTGGGTTCGATTCTCATTTGATAAAATAATTAATATTTTAATTTTTTTCGCTTTGGTAACGAGGCAAAGCACGGCGTTGAGTTCTGCCATTCAACACGCATTGCCTCCAGAATTTGGCATAAAGAGCGGAACGGAAGCGTCTTAATGGGAACTGTGAACTTAATGGGCACTAGTTTCCTAGGTTCCTTCTGCTATGTGCGGGATACAGCCTAAAACTAAAAAACTATTTAATTAATTTAAGTAAGTTAAGATTTAAATTTTAATTTATTGAATTAAAGGATATATGTTTAAACCCAGCTAAAAGATTAGAATATATTTTCTTAATTATGCAAAGTAATTTCGTAATATAAATTGATTGATGAAAATATTTAATTTTACATTTAGCAAAAAAATTTTCAGGGACAATGTTCAGGCGACTCACTTAGACTTAGCTGCAGATGAGGCACTGGTATTAAGAATGCAGGTGTAAAGGTTTACCAGCTTCCAAGTCTTAAAATAAAATCTACTATTATATAATGGGACCTTTTTTTTACCTTCCATCCTCTTAGCGTCAATAATAAGCTGCTTAAAGAATAAAAGCTTTAATTATTGGTTTTTACGAAAAGGGTTAGAGGTTTTCGTAATATAAGTAACAAATTCATGGAAAACATCATTTTCCTATACTGTTTACGAAAATGATGTTTTCCACTTACAAACATAAATCAAATTTTATGTAAAGTAGAAGTATGTAAGGCACATAAAGTCTATCGGTTATAAGGTGCTGTAATTTTTAAAATAAAAATTTGTCTTTGAATTCATTTAAGTAATTAATTTTTAAATTTTGTTAGTACTTATGAGAATGGCAAATATACATACATTAAATTTCGTCATATTTTTTTAGCTTATAGCTTTTTTCTTATTCTGCACTGTAAGCAGAAGGAACCTAGTGTTGAGACACTTTGTTTTCTATTTCCGACCAATTCTGGAGGCATAGCCTGTAGAGTGGCAGAATTCAACGTCATCATCATATATACAATATATTTCATTTCCTCGAGTGGAAATTGAACACACAACCTATCAAGTTCACTGTCACACGCTTGTGTCTGCGCCACCATTGGCCTTTAAATATGAATATTTTAACCTTTATTTAAAAGTAACACACCTATATAAACAACGTTATATTAGTATGTACCTACATGATTAATAAGCAAAAAAAGTAAGTAAAAATGTCGCAAAAGTAAAACGTGGTACATTAAATAGTTTTCAACTCCTGCTAAAGACGGAGACTAACTTTGCAAAAGCAAACTGACAGGAATATACTTTGTCATACAAAATATAGCTTATGTTTATGACTTGTAGCCTTTGAATGATGACAAAATTTAAACTATTTCTATGAATTTTATTTATTAACGTTTACATTTCCATTTCTTCGCTCTGGTGTCAAGGCAAAGCGCGGCGTTAAGTTCTGCCACTCAACACGCAATACCTCCAGAATTCCGCAGAAAGTGGGGAACGGAGTCTCTTAAAACTATGTTCCCTCTGCCTACCCTAAGATAGAATGATAAATAAGACTTGAGCTCAGGGCAAATTTGCAAATAATCGATTTTGCCATGTTACAAAAACTTTAAATTATTTCGGTATGAATTTCTAATCTCTTATATCTTTTTTACAACGACGATATTTAGTACTTTAATACCAACTTATAAAAACTATTCATTTTAGTTTACACAATAAATATATAAGGAATAAGATTATATAAAAATCTAATGTATTATATTCTACAGCTTTTATTTTAACTCATTTACGTTATAAACACGAAAAATAATAAAAAATGTCTTCAAACAATCTCAAATTACGTGTAAAAAGACCGGTATCTAAAAGGCCCGCAAATACTATTAAAAAGTGGACGAAGGACGCTGAAACGAAGTAGAAAATCCGTTATTCTTCTTTTATAATCAAAGTTAACAACAATGAAACTAAACCACTGAATTGATTTTCGTTCCTTAGGAACAGAAGAAATATCAATCTGTTTTATGAAGCTCGCCGTTTTCTGCTATTGTTACGTTCACAATGGTTGTTCATTTAAGATTATTTTAGCTTAGATTTAATTAAGATGATATATTGTTTATAGCATCAATGCTTATCTAATTTTTAACTATAGTCGATGGTTTTTTTTACGTGTTCGTTTTTTTACCAGAAAAATAGAGTTGTGCCTCTATTTTTTAGCTATTGTTGTTTATCTGGCAGAAAATAAAATAAAAAGTTGACGTATATTAACAAAATGTACATAAAATTAAAAAAAAAATGAACATCTATATATTTGGAAAAAATGTTTATTAGAAATGGATCTGGAAACGCGTATTTCTGCCTGTAACATTATTAATAGTGCCTTAGCTAAACAAACAAATGAATCTTTCCCTCTACACTCCCTTCTCACGAAATTTTCTCAGTTGAGAAGAATATTATTTATTTTTATCTAAATATTAGTAGTATTCCGCATATAGCAGAGCAGGCGGAGGGAACTCCGTTCTCCAATTTCTGCCGAATTTTCGAGGCATTGTTAAGTGGCGAAACTAAAAAAAAAACTTTATTTGGAAAAAATAATATTACAAGTAAGTATTTATACAATAACATGTTTACATATAATATTCTGTTTTCAATAAGTCCTGGGTGCCTCCAAATACAAATGTCATTCAGATAGAAAAAGAACTAAGATTAGGTATCACGTTTGTCTTCAAGCAGTTTGTTTTTATTCTACCTGGAGCAACAACAACACATTTATATACAAAAAAATATTTGTTTGTCTAAATATATCGACTAGTTTTCAGGGTAATGGATCCAGAATTTTGTATTTAAGCCAATTTCAGCTATAAAAGTTATAATTAAAAACCTGAAAAGTTACTTTATATTCATAATAAATAAAAATAAATATAAGCTTTAAATAGGTTTTTTTAACTAATCGAGGAGTTTTTAACCTGAGAGAAAACTAAATAAACAAAACTAGTAAAAGGAAAATAACAAGGAAATCGAGTTATTTACACTAGTACGCTTTAAACAGTAAACACTAGAAACTGTATTGATCCACTCGAGATAACTCGAGAATAAGATAAGTGTTAGATTAAGAGAGTCATCACTCACCAGCAAACTTTTATCGGTTCTACGCTTACATAAATGTTGTTTGTTTAAATTTCTAAATAATAAATAATTACTGAATTTATCGCTGTTTTATTTAAAATTTTCTATGAGATAAGAACAGGACTACAGGATAGCAGAGAAGGAACATCTATACAGAGAGTTTAAACATAAAAAATATATGCAAATGATTTTCATTAATTTCTCTTATAAATTTTCGTAATGCAACAATTGTCATTAATTTTATGTCTAAGTACAAGACGATATGAAAGTATAGTTTAATGTACGTATCTATATATCTGATTTAAAACACTATGAAAACAAAAAGTGAAATCATTGTTCTTACAAACCGCTAGAAAGAATGAAAACTAGTCCACCAGGACAAAGATTTTTTTGATTACATTTTTTACGTACCGTTTGTTTCGTATCTACTATGTTTTTTTTAATAAATACATTCTCAGTATATTTTTTATAGATCGTAATAAAATAATGATATATTTTCGATTATCTTTTTACTTTGAAGATATTATATATCATTAAGCTTACACGATAATAAAGGTTGTAGAAAACACTAAAGAAGTAACTCCTTTTATAAATTTACACTGAATTCCGCACATAGCAGGTTAGATAGAAGGAACCTGGGTATGGTAGTGTCAAAAACTCTCTGTTCTCGTTAAGACACCTCTGTTCCCTACTTTTCACCAATTTCTGTAGCGGAACTCAACGCTGCAGTTTCTTCACTTCATTACCTCATCCTGGAAATGAAAATAAATGTGAAAATTGAAAATTGAACTCACAAGCGTTAACATGCATGCGTTTAGGCATACACTTCGCCACGAATGAACTCAAAGAGATAGTGAAAAACAACAACAACTTTATTTTGACTTTAAATAGATTTCTATCTACGTCTATACTAAGCTCTCTGATCAGTTAAATTAAAATTTAATCAAGTTTTACGCATGTGAATATTTCTAAATCAGTTAGAACTATTACTTATCATCTAATTTCCTTTTATACCTATAAATCAAGGAAATTCTGAAGCGCGTTGAATGTTAGACGTGCTATCTAGAAACATAGATTGATAAGATACTCTTTAAAACGCGGCCCCGATGCGAATATCTGACTTTGATTTAGTAGACGCGAACTTGGCAAAATGAAGGCGGCACTATTACTGCCGTTTTTGGCTATATTCTGTTCCGGTACTGTTATTAGGAAAAAGGGCGAAAGAGATTTGGAGTGGTGGGAAACAACTATAGTTTATCAGATCTATCCTAGATCATTTGTGGATAGCGATGGCGATGGGATTGGTGATATTAAAGGTATTTTTTTATTCAGTTGGTTTGAGCACTTTATTTCTCATTTATTAGATTAAACGTCACATGTATTATTGAAAATAAATCAAATTAAGCATCGTTAAAATATTTTGTATAAGAAATAAAATAAGGGTAAGCTTTTTGGACTTGGGTGCATGCAAAAGATTTTTTTGCATAATTAATAGAGATTATGAGTTTTAGAATTAAACCTAAGAAATCTTTATTGCACATGTAAAATTAATGAAAGAATTAATACAATCTATATACAGGGTGTCCCAGGAGTCAACGATAAAACGAAACCAGGTGATAGACCAAGTCATGACAGTTATGAGAAAAATATAAAAAAAAATCTTTGTCATGTATTTTTCATATTATATTGATTTTAAAAAATATCGGAAAAACCGAAAAGTTCAGGTACCTTGGATCCGTCATGCACGAGTCTGGAGGCATCGATCACGATCTCTATAAGACGGATAAGAGTTTGGACGGTATCCTGCGATCACAGACCACACCAGTGACCTCCCGCCACTTAGGCAACGCTTATCCGACTTAGGGGCAGGCCCAGGACTTATAAGGACAGTGCTCGAGTCCGGGGTCTCGCAGGCCATATACTCGGTCTTTGACACATTGCCAATATGCATTTCATTCATGGAGAATGGTTATGTAACGCAAATGCTGCAGCTAGAATGTATCGGAAAAGACACCAAAAAGCTGAACGTCATCCCGATTATCGTGTATTTCAATTTTTCTCTTTTCAACAAAGAAGTAATCCAGCAAGTGTCGTACCATTTCGGAATCCAGATTAAATGCGCCAATTTTTAAAGTTACTTACAAAAACAGTGTAGTACATTTTTTTTATAGTACAGTCGGTTAAAGTTGGGTGTAGTAAATATTTTGAATTTAATGTTTGGCAAAAACACGATATTTTATTGAAAACTGATGCAGGTATGTTTCAATCTAAAACTGTAATTCACAGAAGGGTTACTCATGATTACATTACAGAAACAAAAATGAAGAAAGAGTAATATTTGTAGTTCTGGGACTTGAAAAACCATCACAGGGTGTCGGTTTTTCCGATATTTTTTTAAATCAATATAATATGAAACATACATGACAAAGATTTTTTTTTATATTTTTCTCATAACTGTCACGATTTGGTCTATTACCTGGTTTCGTTTTATCGTTGACTCCTGGGACACCCTGTATATAAAAGGACTTGTCCTCACTGACTGAGGTAAGACGCACGCACAGCCGTAACCGCTGTGCGTAGAAACGTGGAATTTGGACAAAAGTTTACTTTCGTAGTCTGGACATCCACTAAGAAGGGATTTTGAAAAATGTTAACCCTAAAGGGGTGAAATAAGGGTTGAAAGTTTGTATGGTAAAAAATTTAAATCGGCACCGATTTTTATAAAATTTGAAATTTAGATTTTTAAAAGTATTTAATTGAATACGTGTTTCATCGTTTTCTAGAATTGTTCCCCTAAGGGTGCAAATAAGGGGTTGAAAGTTTGTATGGAAAAATCTTTAAATGGCCACCGATTTTTATAAAATTTGGAACTTAGACTCTTAATAGTATTTAATTGAACAAGTGTTTCATCGTTTTCTAGAATTCTTCCCCTAAGGGTGCAAATAAGGGGTTGAAAGTTTGTATGGAAAAATCTTTAAATCACCACCGATATGTATAAAAATTGAAATTTAGACTCTTAAAAATATTTCATTGAACACATGTTTCATGGTTTATTAGAATTCACTCCTAAATAAGCAAGCGAAGCTGCGCGCGTCCGCTAGTTCTATAATATTTATCATTCCACGAGTAACATTGTGAAAATAATAAAAAAAATATTATGTGAAAATTAAGTGGTAAAATTACAAATAACGAGTGAAATTTTATATAGAAATAGAAACTTTTTACCAGGCATAACTTCAAAGTTGGAATATATCAAAGAGATTGGTGCCGGCGCTATATGGCTGTCCCCTATATTTCAATCGCCCATGTACGATTTTGGTTACGATATTGCGGATTTTTACGCTATTCACGACGAATATGGAACAATGGAGGATTTCGACGAGCTTCTCGCCAAAGCTAACGAGCTAGGTAAACTCAGTTTACATTTTTTTATTTTTCTATGCAGAATTAAATTGACAATAAAGAACTCGTTTCATTTGAAACAAATGAATATATATTTTTTAATTATTCAACAATATGTTATTCGTATATAATTTTTTTTTATATTTGTTTTTTTCTATAAACGTAGAATTAAATATAAAATATACTTTTTCGAATATTTTCTAGAATTCACTTATAATCTTAGTAGCACTTAAATAAAGCAGCTTCTATATAAAAGTCCCTACATTTGCGTGTAAAACGCGGAGACAGGTATAATCTGGGCTTATAATACAGTAATGGAAAACTCAGAGGTTGGACAGCGACATCCATTAGGATTTACAAAATGTAATCTTACCAATTTCCCCAAATTATCTCCAAATACAGGCAGTTCATTAAAAATGTATTTAATTTACAAATTTCTTCATTGTTTTTGTTTCATTGAGAACGCGTTTATTCGTTTTATACGAAAACTATTTAGAATCTTGTAAGTCCAGTAGTAACTTTCAAACTTAATGACATTTTTTGCTTTTATTTCGTTATCTTTTTTTTGTAATTTGTGTGTTTTTACAAGATTTAATATATACCTTAGTTCTTATAAAAATATATTATTTAATATTTATCATTCCAGATATCAAAATTGTGTTAGATCTTGTACCTAATCATACATCAAATGAAAGTGTTTGGTTTCAAGAAGCTCTGAATGGCAATGAAAAATATATTGATTACTTTGTATGGGAAGACGGTATCGTAGACGAGAATGGTAACAAACAGCCACCAAATAACTGGGTAATAACTGATTTTTAAATTTGCTATTTAATTAAATTTTTAATTATTAAAGCTTGAGGACGACGACTAGTCTCTCGACTGACCTCACGATATATATATATATATATATATATATATATATCTGACAATAGTTACATAAAGACTCCAAATAACAGAAAACGTAGTAGATGATGATTATTTTTAAGATATATCTTAAGATTATCCATAGCCTTTCCGTAAAATACGGAAGGCACGTATAGAGGAAATAAAGACACCTTATACATGTACATTACTGTACATTACTATCAGTTCAGCAGTTTCGATATTATGGCATATTTCAAGGTTTCATTTTAACTGAGATTTATCTATAGATTACAATCTTGTTTTCAATATAAAAAGTATGATATAAATAAATATAAAAAGTATAATGAATGAAAATGAATCGTAAATATTGCAAGTTTTTACCAAAAATATCTTTAAAGCCGTTTGTTGTACATTTCTATACATTTGTAAGGATTATATAAAAATAAATTGAATATCGATGTCCCATATTCGTTATTATATTAAAAAGTTTTTTTACAGCGAAGCCATTTTCGAGGTAGCGCTTGGGAGTACAGAGAGGAAGTTGGTAAATACTATCTGCATCAATTTGTTGTCGGTCAGCCTGATCTAAACTATCGCAATCCCGACGTTGTTGATGAAATGAAAGTTAGTATCAAATTTCTCAGATTTCCCAGATTTGTACAAAATCAAAATTGTTACAATATTTTCTTTTTAACGAAATATCGTCTTTAATTGGCATTGTTTTAATCGTAGGAAATAATAGGATTTTGGCTTAACAAAGGCGTGGCCGGATTTAGGGTTGATGCTGTCAACTGTCTGTTCGAAGTAGACAAAGCCATTTTTGGTGGCGAATATCCTGATGAGCCGTTCTCTGGAAGAACTGATGTAGATGCTGAGTCACATGATTACTTAGCTCATATCTATACTAAAGACCAAAACGAAACTTACTATATGGTTTATGAATGGAGAGACGTATTTGATGAATATACAGCAAAAGATGGTTTATCCAGAGTAATGATGACAGAAGTATACGCGTCAATACAGGATGTTGTCAAGTATTTCGGACAAGGTGGAAGAAAGGGTGCTCAAATGCCATTCAATTTTGATTTAATTACGGATGTGGACGCGTCGTCTAGTGCAGCTGATATAAAGAGAGCTGTTGATAAATTTTTAACGTATAAGCCTTTAGATAAAGATTCTAATTGGGTGGTAAGTTACTTTTAAATTTGCATTCATTCTCAGTAAAAAAATCAGAGCCTCTGTAATAACAACAATGTCAATTACAAATTAAATTAAAGTTAATATATAAAACGTATGTCAATATAACATATAGAAAGAGTATATTAATATTATTAATCACTGTATAATTTTATAATTTTAATTTTCCAGGTTGGTAATCACGATAATAGTAGAATGGCCACACGGTACGGACCTTCGCTAGTGGACGGCATTAATATGATTGTTTTATTATTACCTGGCGTTGGAGTTACGTATATGGTAGGATCATAAAACTTTTTACTTAATTACATTTGATGGTATAAATAGAAATGCATTATGAAACTGCTTAGTTTAGTTCATTTATTACCGGACGATGACAAAGAGGCGCGGGTTCAAGTCCCGGTATGTGAAATAGTTTTTTTTTATTTCCTTGATATACACCTTGGAAATAAAAACTCTTTAAATTTGTAAGAAAATCTACCAATATTTTTTTCCTTTTAGGGTGAGGAATTAGGAATGGTGGATGGATATGTAAGCTGGGAGGATACTGTGGATCCATCAGGGTGTAACACAAACGATCCTATTAATTATGCTAAGTCATCAAGAGATCCTGAGCGTACTCCTTTTCAATGGAATTCGGAAAAAAATGCAGGTAATAATACGATATTTCAGCTGCTTCATAAATGATAAGATTTTAGTATTAAATTTGGTTTTACAAGTTACATTGAACATGTTTCATAAAAATATTTCTAATACTCTTTAGTAAATAACATCCATACATGGGAAAAATGACTAATTTATGGACAAAATACTTTACATTCTTATTCACACAACTAAGCAATAGAACTCATTGCCAATGTTTGTAATTCCTAAGTCATACAATTTTGAGGTGTTCAAATCGAGAGGTTTTACTAATAACAATAAATTATAAATTTTAATATAAAAAAATTAAATAAAATTTGTAATAAAATCAACTTAACAAGTTATTTGCATTTTCATTTAACTAGCTTATGTCAACAAATTCTGATGTCATGTATTTGATTTTAGTAAAGCACTTTAGCAATTTTCATACTTGGTCATCCTCAAAAAAAACTTGGCTGTGTTTCAAGGATAGCCTCATGTGCTTTAAAATATCTGCCAGAAAATCTAGATTAAAAATTATTATTTAATAGTAGTAAACTCCTTAGTGCAAGGATAAAATTTCAATAACATTTAACTGATTATTTAAGGTATTTGTAATATTATGTAATAAGCGACACAAAAAAAATTGGCAACTCCTTTTTTATATTAAATTTAATATTTTACCCATTTTTTATATCCATAAAGCTTGGTGGAATTGATCTCAAATATTGTATTGTTTTCTCTTATGTTTTCAGGTTTTTCTACAGCTAACAAAACCTGGCTACCAGTCGCAGAGGGCTATGAGTCACTTAATGTAGAAGTCCAGAGGGCAGCCAAAAGATCTCACTTGAAAGTATATCAAGCTTTAGCCGATCTCCGACAGGAAAAGGTGTTCAGATATGGAAGATACGACTCTTTGGCACTTAACAACGACATTTTTGCTTTTAGAAGGTAATTTTGATAGGTTTCTCTCTTTTCTCTCTCTCTCTCTTAGTAAAGTTTGTTAGTAACCTCTGAGTTTATCGAATACATACATCACAGTCTTTACAGACATATTAGATAATAAAAAAATATTTATTTCTTTTTAACAATGTTGGAATATAATGCTGATTTTCAACAAATTCTGTGCATATTCTATTAAATATATTTAATAGATTCGGCTAAGAGTTAACTCAATTAAGGAGGGATTTTATTTTTAGTATGTCGTTCTGCCTAAAATAAGTAGATGTAACCGATAAAGATAATAGTTACTTTATTATATTACATAAAAGAAAAGATAATAAGTATTGGTATAGCATTTACTGGCAAAATAATATTTTACTTAAACAATATAAGGCTTTTAATGTTCAATATTGATATTTGAGTTTGACCCTCGTTACGACAAGACAAACAATGGAAATTCTTAAATAAATACAACTAGCGGAGAAAAGAACATTTATCAAGTAATGTTGTCGTATCGTTTTTCTTTTAGTCAATTTTAAATGAGAAAAAATAATGACCGGACCGGAGTATATATATTTCTGTTTAAGCACGGAAGTTATAGATTCAGTATATTTATAACAATAATAGTTTCGCATATATGGTGTGGCATAGCGTATGACTGTAAATAGGATGGTGGTGGGTTCAATTCCCGCTTAGGAAGGAATCGATTGTCTTTTTTTTTTCAAATTAGGCAGGAGGTGGAAAACCGAACCAAAGAGGTTTTGATTCTAGATTTTCCGATGGAGCGTTGTTTTACGCAGACTGGAAACCATCCAATTGACAGTTACTTAATTTATTAATAATATTCATATACTAGCGGCCCGCTCGCGGTTTCACCCGCGTGAACTATGTTATTATTAATTTCTGTCTCCATAGCTACGTGACGTCTATGCAAAATTTGAGACTCCTAGCATTTAGTAACGAATGACAAAGACAAATGTCATTCGTAACGAAGTTTCATACAAACTTTCAACCCCAAAAACAACCCCTTAGAAGTCGAATATTGCAAATTCCCGTCTTAGTGAGCGCCTATGTCCTATAAGTAACTCCTATGCAAAATTTCAGATTCCTAGCACATGTAGTTTCAGAGATTTCGTGATGAGTGAGTGACCTTTCGATTTTATATATATAGATTTATTGTTTAGATGGTACAAAGGAGAGACTTATTTAGTACTAATTAACATGCGAGACGAGGAGCACGTCGTAGATTTGACGTATTTTGAGAATGTAAACGATGACGACAACGCCAGAGTCGTTATAAGAAGCATTCAATCTCCTAAGCGCGAAGGGTGAATAATATATGATTAATATGCTTGTCTCATGTCGTAGCTTCATTTAAATATTTAGTTTATTAAAATATAATGTTTTATTAATTGAAATTTCGAATAATTAACTCGGCGATATAAATAGTTTATTCGCTTGGATAGACAAAAAGCAAAATGAGCGGATAGTTTGGGAATGTAGTGTCGTAACACTATGTTCTCTGTATGTATATACAATTATTTAAACAGTATTTTTTTTTATTTTTATCACTGTCAGAAACATTTATTTTAATAATTAAAGAAGTAATCTTTTAAAATTTAGTAACTTAAGTTTATCTAATTTATTTTCAGTGACATATATGACGTATCGGAACTGCCTGTAGCGGGATTCGAAGGCTTTGTGCTCAAATTAATATAGACTGATGGCAATTTTTAAGCTTATATTATTTATGATATTAAAATATTTTGGCAATTAAATGGTTTATTTTATTTAGAATATTTTATAACATGTGCAAATATTGTATTTAAAACAACAAGAATAAAAAAACATAATAATTGTCCTTAAACTAGTCCAATATAAAAGAAAATTACAATAATTTTTAAATTTATGTTATTGATACTTTGTATTAAAAATTAAATATTGGAAAAAAATTTAGGCTATATAAATGTTTTTAAAGAGAAAAATTTCCAGCATTCGCCGACCTTTACTTTAATATAAAAGAAATTGTCTCCTTTTGAATTAAACAAATAATCTATATATATATACGAGTAAAAGGACTTGTCCTCACTGACTGAGGTAAGACGCACGTACAGCCGTAACCGCTAATAGTAGAAACGTGAAATTTGGACAGATGTTTATTTTCGTTATCTGGACATCCACTAAGAAGGGATTTTGAAATATTTTAACCCTAAAGGGGGGAAATAGGGGCTGAAAATTTGTATGGAAAAAAAAGACTTTTAAAAGTATTTAATTGAATACGTGTTTCATGGTTTTCTTGAATTCTCCCCCTAAGGGTGCAAATAAGGGGTTGAAAGTTTGTATGGAAACATCTTTAAAACGCCACCGATTATTATAAAATTAGAAATTTAGACTCTTAAAAATATTCAATTGAATATGTGTTTCATGGTTTTCAAGAATTCACCCCCTAAGGGTGCAAATAAGGGGTTGAAAGTTTGTATAGAAAAATCTTTAAATCGCCACCGACTCTTAAACCACCGACTCTTTTAGACTCTTAAAAATATTTCATTAAACACATGTTTCTTGGTTTATTACCCCTAAATACGCAAGCGAAGCTGCGCGCGTCCGCTAGTTTGTAATAATGAAAGAACTATTTTTCAACTATTTGATGGCTTAATAGATATTAAATTAATTACAGTTACACAAATCACTATTTATATACATGTATGTTTGGACGTAAATACACATATATATTTAAAATGTATTTTGTTATGTCTAGATGTATTAGTAATTCACAAGGTACACAAGGCCCTACTCCCAGCTTCTCATCCTGCTATGCGATGGGAACCCGCATGGTGAATCTATGGAATGGAAGTTAGTTTCTTCTCAATTAAGAAATCAGTTTCTGTCTTAGTGAATGAAAATTTATGCTATGATAAACAATGCATGACAAATAGCCGAAACTAAGCGGTGTATAACGTTGAAATTATTTTAGAGAAAATTACTAAGAGAGGAATTCTAAAATTTCCCATGGTAACGGAAATAATGAGATTTATAATTCATGCTAAAGAAGTAAGGGGTTTCAACTAGTATTTTATAAAATACTCATTTATAAAAAAAAAATCTTTCATTATGATATCAATAGTTTCTAAAAACTTATATTCACTATTTTTCGACCAAAATTGATGGTTCAGAATTCACTAATCCCTTTATCAAACTCCGTATAGTTATCTCGATCTTCAGATACTGTTTAGTATAAAAGGTTCTAGCACATATCATCAATGGTCCAGTAGGCAATATGAGGTACGTATATTTTGCCTTTAGTACCTATACAAATAAAGGCATTTTTCTTATGTATAAATAATAAATATTTTAATAGATTATATTCAATATTATATTCAATAATTACATACGCAAAACGAGAATCACGTATTTTAATAAATTTCAAACTTTATTCTAGATTAAATAATTTAATTGTGCTACCTCTTCTAATTGCTGTTTCTTTTGCAAATGAAGCAAAAGAATTAGAATGGTGGGAGACTACCGTCTTCTATCAGATTTACCCAAGATCTTTTATGGATAGTGATGGAGATGGAATCGGTGATTTGAAAGGTAATATAAAGATATTCTTAATTTATTTAAATTTTGCTATAAACTCAACTGCAAATCTATTTTTATTTGTTGATGTATCTTTTATACTTTTTCTGCGACAGGTCTTATTAAATTTTCTGAATAAGAGGCAAGATCGACCAATTTTACAATTGGCCTACTTGACCAACGAATTCCATATAAATTTAAACGAATACTTTAGCAAGATTAAAATCTTTAAATAAAACACGTTGCATCTTTGCTACGATTTATTCCTATTTATATGTATCTTTTGTAGGAATTACTTCTAAATTAGAATATTTGAAGGAATTGGGTGTTGGAGGAACATGGCTGTCACCTATGTTCCAATCACCTATGTATGACTTTGGATATGATATCGCTGACTTTTACAGTGTTCACGACGAGTATGGAACTATGGAAGATTTTGAAAACTTAATAGCTAAAGCTAATGAATTAGGTCAGTATCATGTCATATAAGTACATTCTTTTCATATTACAAAATATTTTAGAGGATATTAAATATAATGCTATTTTTATTTAAAGATATAAAAATTGTGCTCGATTTTGTACCCAACCACGGTAGCAATGAAAGTGTTTGGTTCGAAGAAGCATTAAAAGGCGACGAAAAATATTATGATTATTTTGTGTGGGAAGACCCAGTTGAAGATGAAAATGGAAATCTGCTTCCACCGAATAACTGGGTATTTTACTTATATTATAATAGTTTCATAAGATATTTAAGAGGTGTCTGATATAAATATTTCTCTTTTTTAGAATAGCGTTTTCAGAAAGAGTGCTTGGGAATATAGAGAAGAAGTTGGTAAATATTACTTACATCAATTCGTAATTGGACAACCAGACTTCAACTACCGCAATCCAGATGTGGTTGAGGAGATGAAGAACGTTTTACGGTTTTGGTTTGAAAAAGGAGTCGCTGGATTTCGTATAGATGCTATAAGTCACTTGTTTGAAGTAGACAAAAAAAATTTTGGCGGTAAATATCCAGATGAACCTAGAAATCCCAGTAATGACGATCCCGAAAGCTATGATTATGTAGATCATATATACACTAAAGACCAAGACGAGACTTATGATATGGTATATCAATGGAGAGAAATTTTCGATGAATATTCAGAGAAAGATGGTTTAAAAAGAGTAATGATGACCGAGGTGTATGCTAATCCCCAAGTAACTATGCGCTATTTTGGTGATGGTGAACGTGAGGGCTCTCATATGCCTTTTAATTTTGTACTTATTTCTGATGTCAACGGGGACTCATCAGCTGCGGAAATTAAATATGCTCTTGATAAATTTTTGACTTTTAAGCCAGTAGACAAACTCGCCAACTGGGTGGTGAGTAAAAGTACAAAATATATTTAAAATTACTTATAGAATCTTATACCATTCATGCAGTCGTAAAACAATGCTATTGTATTTTAAATGCTTTGTTTTAGGCTGGAAACCATGATAATAATCGAGTGGCTTCAAGATTTAGTCCGGAATTAGTTGATGGCTTGAATATGATTGTTCTCCTCCTCCCAGGCATTGCCGTTACGTACATGGTAAACATTAGTCCCTTGATCTATATTCTGTTTTGTGTTAATGTTCGAAATAAAATATTCGTATATTAATAATTTATTATTAGGGTGAAGAAATAGGGATGGTGGATGGTTTTGTTAGCTGGGAAGATACAGTCGACCCACAAGGGTGTAATACGGATGATCCTATCAATTATGCATCAGTTTCGCGAGATCCTGAACGAACTCCGTTTCAGTGGAGCTCTGAAAACAACGCTGGTAACATAAAATAAATTAATATTAATAGAAATATCTTAATTATATATTTTATATTTGGTACGTTCAATATTATTCAGAATGTGAGAATTAACGTTACTAATATTACTGTGATTAAATTAAAAACTATGTTTTTTTCTCATATTTAAAAAATATATAATTATTGCGTCTTAATATGTGATTATTTCATAAGGTCTTTAATTTATGCGTGACCAACGACTACTGTTAAGTGTTCGAAACATTCATCTGGTTAAATAGTTTCATTTAAAATATGTGTTTACTTTTTATTCGTTTAATTATATTTTCATACTTTTTACACCTGTGTCCACTCTTTTTTAAGACCTTGGTTGCCTATATGATATCGCTTTTAGTGATAAAACTGACATTGCAAACTTGTTTATTTTTTAAATTTATGTAATGAACTGTTACATTTTTTCTTATTTGTGCTATAAATTATTATTTATTTTATTATTTGTCTTTGTAGGATTCTCTAGTGGTGATAAAACTTGGCTACCAGTCGCTGAAGGTTACGAAACTTTGAATGTTGAGGTCCAGCGTGCGATTGAAAGATCACATCTAAATGTATACAAAACATTAGTTAAATTAAGAGCAGAGCCTGCTTTCAGACATGGAAGATATGAATCTGTTGCCTTTAACTCTGATGTATTGGCCATTAGGAGGTTTGTGTGGTGTTGAAATAAAGTTATTATAGTTTTTTGAATATTTGTGGCCAGTCATGGCGCAGGGGCACAAACGTGAGACTGTCAAAACTAATTTCCTGGCTCTGGTAACGATACACACCGCGGCGTTAAGTTCCGTCACTCAATGTATTACGAATTCAGAGGAAAGTTGAGAATAGAATTTTAGGTTTCCAGGTTCCCTATGCCTACCATGCTATGTGCGGGATACGAAGTGAAGCTAAAAAAACTATTCTAAATAGAACTATGTTACCATGGAGTCAAATAGTTATCTAATAGAAAATAAAAACAAGCAGGCAACATCTGTAATCTTTTTTAAGCCGATGAGATGCTTGTATCATGTCCAAATCATTTTGCTATTCATTTCGATACCAACACTTATCTTATTATCAAAACAAGTTAATCTGTTCCTGGAGATATTTCTAAATATATCACTTGTCAGATTATATTGAAATGTCAGCGAGAAGACAACATTAAGTGTTTCTCGTAGGTTTTTCAATATGGATTATAAAGGCTTTAATAAAAATAGTTTTGTTTACGTTTATTAATGTAATTAATGCAAGATTTGTTTTATATTAATATAACAGAGTTTTGGTAGACAAAACGCGGGGTAAAGTTCCACCTCTCCAAATGTCTTCAAAATTGGGTGGAAATGGGGACCGGAGTGTTTTAACATTAGGCTGCTTATTAACTAGTGCAATTTAAAAATATTTTCTAAATATTCAGAAAGAAATATAGAAATTAATAATAATATTTTTTTGGAGATCTGCACGAATGTTAACTTTATACATGTAAATATTAATTTCTTTACAGGTGGCATGAAGGTGAAATTTACGTAGTCCTCGTTAACTTCAGAGATGAACCCTACAATATCGATCTGAGCTATTTCGAAAACGTATCGGGAGACTTGGAAATTATTGTTCCCAGTATTCAATCGCCAAAAAATGCTGGGTATGTAAATAATGTATATAAAATATCTTTGCATATATATACTATAGGTACTTCTCTATTTTAGATTTTCGGTTTTCATTTATAAGGTTACATTTTTTATTTATTAAAATACTATAAATGTAGAGCTCTATAAATTCTCTTAGTGGAAATTTCAGAACTTATAGCGGTTAACAATATTTCTTGCAAAACAAACACTACATAACGGAGTGTCGTGACACTAGTTCCTTTCTACCTATCCTACAATAGTCGTAAACGCACAACCAACGATTTCAATAAAATTTGTTTCATTTTCATCCACAATGGCGTTTATACCAAACATTTATTCTAGATAATATATTATGATTTATTTCAATACAATTACAAGTGTACTACAATAACCTATTTACTAAGGTTATTAAGTTATTTTCCTCAGGTAAGTTAAATCATTAAATCATCCCATTTTGTATGCATAGACCATGTTACAATGCAGGTAACGAAGTTTCCGGATTTTGCAAAGTGAGCGTTTGTGCATGTATTTTACTTAAAATAAAGAAAAATTTGCTTCATTTTCTAGTGTCTAGTATATTTAAATTACAATTATATTCTATAATGTAGATAATATTAATATTATCTTAGTGTATTATGGACTGATTTTTTAAATATAGTTTACAAAATTATAACCCGACCGACAAGGGGTTTATTATTTGAAATAAAATAGTTAAAATCGCAGTGCGACAATCTCTGACTATAACGCGATATCTTCTGAATATAAAGAAAACTAAATTTTTTTTTAGTTATTATTGTAGTAATAGAAATAAAATATTATCTTAGATAGCCACGTATTAATCTAAAAATAGGCGTCCACATCATCCTTCGTGTAAATCCTTTCTTATGAAAAATGTATCTATTTTCAGAATATTTATTATTCTACAATACAATATATATATATTTTTGTGCTTTGTAAAATAATCCATCCTTATTAAATATATACATATATATTTAAAATGTACGTTTAAATTATGATATTTATTTATACATTTATATACAATAGAATTTTTTTTATACCACTCTTTAGTTAAAAATAACAAATTGATAGAACGACCCTATCACAAGGCGTTGTGCTCCGCCACCTACCAAATATTTGTAAGGTGGCAATCTCATCAATCAATCAAGGTCTAGACTGTAAAAAATTAGAAACTAAAGTGTCCTAAAATTTAGTACCCTCTGCCTACGTTTAAGCTAAAAAAAGTAAATCGCCAAATGATTTCGAGTTTGTCTTTTTTCCCTTCTGTGCAATTGTAAACAATTTATTATTTAACTTACATAATAATGATAATATTTTTTGGTTACAGAGATTTACTTGAAGCAAACAATGTAGAAGTTCTAGGAAGCGAATCACTTGTTCTTAAAGTAGTCCAATGAAGAAAATATGCTAAATAAAGGCCTTAATAATTAAAACTAAAAAAATATTAATTATTATAATAAACAAAAATATTAAATAAATGCAAAAATATATATATAACTGTAAATAAACATTTTGTGAATACATATTTTTCCTTTTCCCTCAATAACGTTACATACCTATGTCTGAAAATGAAAAAGAATTTCTGTATAATATTATATCAAAGAGACCGTCACAGAGGCTGTCGTGATGTAGCGTCTAACTGTAAACCCGACCATTGTGGATTCGATTCCCACTCATGAAACTTATTTTCACATTCTCTCTGTGACAACAAGACAAATCACGGCGTTAAGCTCCGCTGACAAACAGTAATTCTAAAAGCGTGAAGCTAATATATCAAAACATAATAACCACGATATTAAATATACAATAATTTAACATACCATCAGTATGCGTGTGTGGAACTGAATAATTTAACATATTAAATGGAGTATTAATGTATGACAAGTGTACATATATAGCTAATTTGCAAATATATCCATTTGGCCGTAAATAATAACAGTTATTAAAATGATGGAACGGTTCATTTGTTCTGATATTCATTTTGGCAGAGATTCAAAGAGTTAAGTGAGTTTATGCTAGTTTTTTTGATAGCGACATTAATAAGTTGTCACAAATGTATATTAATTTTGCGTAGCTTGATTAGAACATATGGCTTAGTGGTCAGCACTCGGACGGTTTCCAAGAGACGTGGGTTTATATCCCGCTGCGTTAAAAATATATATTTTGTTTCCTAAAAAAAGATTTTTCAATCCTAAGTGTGATATATAACACTCTTAAAATATGAATACTAGACGAAACGAAACGAGTCTATACTCACCAATAATATTAATCTATATCATCAATCAAATATGAAAATTTATTTCTAAATACCAGGCTTATATTGCAAAATTTTGATATTCTACTTTAGGAAGAGATAAAACTAGAGGAAACTAGAAAATAAAATGTTTTAATATTTTGTTATGTTGTTTACGAAAACATTATAAACAATAAAATAAAGAGACCATTTGTGGCGCAGGGGCACAACCGTGTGGTTGTAAACGCGAATGGTTCTGGATTCGATTCTCACTAGAGGAAATTAAATTGAGTTCCACCACTCAAGATGCAATGCCTCCAGAATCCCGTGAAAAAGTCTAATGGCTTAACATTAGGTTACCTCTGCCTACGTATATACTTAGGCAGAGGGAACCTGTTAAGATAAACAAAATCCAAATCCACCTTAGCTTGTATTAAATGCTCCCTAACAAGAGCTTACCTTAATGAATAATGCAGAAGCGACATAGAAAAGGATTAAATTTGAATTTGAAGGCAGCCTCCATCCATATTTCTGGGTCATATTTTATTTAATATACTCGTCGTACCTGAATTTACACTAAGGATGTTATGATTTACACGGCTCACTCGAGGTGTCTAATAGAATTATATTATTATATGTGTTTGCTTTATTTTAATCGAAATTAATATTAATTTTATATATTAATATTAATTTTAATTTTATATTATTTGGTTTTTTAGTGATTTGAAAATAGTCCTGAAGTGTTACTATTATATGTATGTAAAGTTAACAATTATTAAAAATTTCGAGTTAAATTAGAAATTAGGTAAGATAGAAAGAAAAACATATTTTTTCTTCTACTATCCGAAAGTAACGTGGTCATCTAGTAGTAAGACAGTTCGTTCCCATTAAAACATTTCCTTTCCTTGTTTTCCACTGAATTCTTACGCTATTGCATTTTGTGTGGCAAGATTCAACACCGCGCTTTGCCTCGTTACCAGAGTAAATAATTAAATATTTTATTCCCTTGAAAGGTAATCGGACTTACAACCGTTGCCTTGCACGCCACTGTAAGCGTAATGGTGAAACTCAAGAACGAAGAACACTATGTTTAATCTACCCTGCTATGCAGAGAAAAAATAGGTTATAGTGGCGTAGAAGCTTAAGAGTGCAATTGATTGTCCAATTGGACAATGAAATATTTAATATTTTAATTGCGTTGAATTTCGCAAGACGCAATGCCTTCAAAATTTGGCAGAAAGTGGGGAACTAAAGTGGGAGCGGAGTATCTCAACACTTGCTTTCACCCTGCTTTGGGCGCGATATAGCGTAAAACTAAAAATAAAGTATTACTTTCGACAAAACATAAAGATTTGAACGTAGCGAGATTTGAACCTGCGTCTCTTGGAAACCATCCAAGCGCATCTAACCAACTAAGCTATACGTTCTCATCGAGCTGCGTCGAAAGTTCGTTACATCTAATTTTTATTGCGTAACCTTTGCCATAATGTAAAAATCTAACATAATTTTCACACCAAGTGGTGTTCCTTAGTCTATAACCAATATAAAGTAAAAAATCCTTAGTAAATGTTTTAGAAATAAATTTCCACATAAGGCAATTCATGTCAATTAGTACTGCCATACAAGTTGACGATCAACAGGCGACAGCCACTCGTACTACGTGTGAACGTGCGTTCGCTGGCTAAATATTATTTTGTAAGCTTTTTAGCTTTAACTTTGTATGTGGAATATGTAAAGCTATTTCCTTTTAGAGGCATTAAATAGTTGGTAATATTCAACGAAATTATTTTTATTTAGATTTGTATTTCACTTCGATATAAAAGTGGATTTAAATAATGTGTTATATTTCTATTATATAAGCTTTCCGAGCCTAATTAATACGGTGCGGCGTTGAGTTCCGCCACCTCACTGATAAGTACCATTCTCTCTATGTCCATTTAAAACTAAAAAAAAATCACTTTAGTTTTACATAGATAATCATTAAAGATAATGATCTTCACGTTTTATATTCATAGCAATGAATAAATAAAGCTGAAATGCTCCCAGGGCGCACATGAACCCGTGCATTTTAGTGCAGGTGCATTATAAATAATATGAATTGTCTAAAGAATAAGAAATTGGCATGCATAAATATTTTGTCTGCTGCTGTTTTCAACGTATTTTATTTTATGTTATGAAAGATAAAATATTGTTTTTGTTCAAGACCAAATAATAATTTTAAAATAATAGTTATTTTTCTTAATTTAAATAATTAACTTTATTATACATTATAATTAACAAATTTTAAGTAGCAACATTTTATTTGTAAGTTGTTAATAATCTGTCAACTATTGACGTTTATGTTTGTCATTCTCTTGTGAATCTGTTATTAAAAGGCTGCGCAGCCTTTGATCACCATTGCGAGTGAATTATTTTTCCATCCTTCTGAATCCTATTTATCCATGGTCCATGTCGAGCCGGATGTTGAGGACACCGTCTGGGATTAACGAAAATCAATTAAATCAAAGGATTTCAAGAATTTAAGGAAATATTTTTCAACGTGTGCAGAGGTTATGTAAGCACGCGAGATATCACATCACGATCTGAAGTATTCATGATTCAAATCGTCCGGGATGTTGAGAGCACTCTCTGAAATAGAAGAAATAAGGAAAATCTATTAAATTAAAGGATTTCAAGAATATTTAAGGAAATATTTGTCAACGTGTGCAGAGGTCAAGTAAGGTCACGGGGAATCGTATCACGATTTGAAGAAGTATTCTTTAGATATTTATTATTAAGTGTTTCTCTTAATACAACCCATCACTCGCAAGGTATTTAATTAAATTTAATGCTGTGTCAGGTTAGTAAAATTAAATAGTTAATTTTACACGTGTCATAAACACGAATTTATTCATGTAACTAGGTAATTGGTGAAGTTTAGTCATTTTTGAGTAAGATTTGAGAAATATATTATAAATACTGTAATTTTTATAAATTTAATATACTCAAGTCTATTAATATTCACTCAAGTAAGACATTAATTCATTAATACAATGTACTGGTCACATTAGTTCATTGAACTTTCATTCTTTGGTTTAACAGCATTCATTAACAAACATTGTTATTTTTAATTTAATTAACAAAGTCAGATCATTAAAATACTAGTCAAAGGTTTATAATTTGTACTCACATGTTTTTCTATGTCCTTTTTCTATTTGTTCAGGTAGGAATTGTATTAATTTAAGGTTTACTGTAAACAATTCCAGGTGATAACGCTTATCTCCCATAATGCCTGAAGAGAAGGAATTCATTAAGAGACGCGGAAGCTATAAGGGTCGACTGACACTGTTTGTCAGTTATATTAATTCTTTGGATCCTGCTTCGTTGACGGCTTCCGATATCAGTGAGTTACAATTAAGACTAGGTAAGATCGAAACTGTTTATAATCAGTTTGATGAGGTTCAAACGAACTTAGAATGTTTAGATGTGCTAGATATACAGTTGCAAGAACGCATGTCATTTGAATCTCAATATTTCACCTGCGTTGTTAAAGCACAACAATTAATAGAAAATTTTCAACGAGATGATGTTAGGTGTAAATTAATCAATGAAGCGTCTCATATAAGTAATCATAAGCTGGTCAAGTTACCTACTATTCAATTGCCAAAATTTAGTGGTTCCTATAGCAATTGGCTCGAGTTTCGAGATACATTTACCAGTCTCATTCATTTAAATAGCGAAATTGATGATATAAACAAGTTTCATTACTTGCGTGCTTCGTTAGAAGGGACTGCTGCAGTTGTCATCCAGTCAATTGAATTTTCAGCGAAGAATTACATTACTACATGGACTCTTTTGTGTGAGCGGTTTGATAATAAGCGATTATTAGTTCAGCACCACATCTCAGCTTTATTTCATATTGAGGTAATAAACAAACAGTCCTCCTTTATTTTTAAAAGTGTAATTGATCAGATAAATAAAAATATTTGTGCGTTAAGCTCCCTTGGGGAGCCCACGGAACACTGGGATACACTGTTGATTTATATTATCACTCAAAAATTAGATGCGAAAGCATTCCGTGACTGGGAGGAGTTCAAAGGTCGCTTAGATAAGGATCAACCAATTAAATTAGAATCACTTCTTGAATTCATTCGTAATCGCGCTGACTTATTAGAGACACTGGAATCCCACCATATTAAATCGTCAGGTAATAATAATAATAATAACAACAGTAACTTATTAAAACCTTCAAGGTATAAAGCTATGATTTCATACCACAAGGGTGAGACTATACCTTCTCCATCTTCTTTATCTTCTCCATCTAAAACACTGTGCCCTAAGTGTAACGGTGAACATAACTTGTCTAATTGTTCTGAGTTTCTTTCATTGAGCATTGACGCGAGATTACAAATTTTATCTACTTTTAAAATATGTTATAATTGTTTTAAAAAAGGACATTACGCGAATCAATGTAAAAAGTCAGGGTGTAAATTGTGTAAACGTAAACACCACACTCTTATTCATTTGTTTGGTTATAAAACAAAACAGAAAGGTAACCGACAGGTTAGCGTCGATGGCGCACGCACATCTAACGAACCTTCTAGGTCAGGCTCCGAAAACGGTATTGTCTTATCAACGAGCGTTACGTCACCGCTCCCGTGCGCTCAGCATGAAGTATTGCTGTCTACTGCACTTATTAAAATATATGATAAGAATGATCGTGAAATTATTGCTCGCGTTATTCTCGACAGTGGTAGCACTTCATGTATAATGACGGAACGTTTATATAGTAAGTTGAATACACATATAACTGAAATTGATAAATCCTTAATGGGCGTTAACAGCGTACTGTCACAGGTAAATAAAATGTGCACAGTTTCAATAAAATCATTGGATAATAAATATACTACTAGCTTGCAATGTTTTATTTTACCATCTATTACAAGTAACGTGCCATCTCAGCAATTAGATTTATCGCAGTTTAAATTCCCATCCAATATTTGCTTAGCGGACCCGAACTTTCATTCACCTGCCGGGATTGATATGATATTAGGTGCTGATGTATTCTGGGACCTATTAGGATCTCAGCGCATAAGATTAGGTCAAGGTCGATGTACCCTTACGTTATGTGAAACTAAGCTTGGATGGTTAGTATGTGGTTCAGTCTCATCTAATCAGTTGTCAAATGTAAAATGCAATTTAATTAACATTGATGAGTCACTTCAACTGAACACATTAAATAATAATGTAAAAGATTTAAAGACAGGAGGATCAATTATGTTGGCCAGTCACGGTGAACTCTGATAAAATTCTACCTGAATTACGACCAGAAATTTCATTATTCACTACTTCCACGTGTGAAATGTCTTCCAGTAATAATCAATTCATAGATTTTAATCGTTTTTCGAATATGTCTAGATTAATACGTGCTACTGCGTACGCCTTGAGATTTATTAAATTATGTAAAAAGAATAAAATTAGTCATAATTATTTAAGTAAAACGGATTTTGAAAACGAACGGCAAGACGCTTTAAATTTACTATTAAGAGTCTCACAACAGGAATCATTTCCAGAGTATTCGTTGCTATTGAACCACCAGCCTTTGTTAAAAAAGAGCCCATTACTCAAATTTAATATTTTTCTTGATAAAAATAACATTATGCGTGTTGGTGGTCGCTTGGGTAACTCAGAGTACCCTTATGATAAAAAGTTTCCTATATTAATACAGTCCACACATCAATTCACTAAGTTACTTGTCAATCACGAACATCAGCGACTTAAACACGCAGGGCCTCAGCAGTTACTTGCCTCAATTAGAGAACAATATTGGCCAATCGGTGGCCGTAATCTCGTCAAAGCTTGCTATTGGAAATGCGTAAGGTGCAGTCGTATGAAGGGTCAAGTTATTTCACCTATCATGGGTAATTTACCCAAAAATCGCGTATTATCCAATAGTTTTCCTTTTCAATCTGTAGGCGTTGATTATGCCGGTCCAATTTATGCTGCTAGCCGTCAAGGTCGTGGATGCAGATTGGTAAAAGTATACATTGTACTTTTTGTTTGTTTTTCAACTAAAGCCGTTCATATTGAGCTAGTAGGCGATTTGACCAGCAATAATTATTTATTAGCGTTGAGGAGGTTCATTGCACGAAGGGGAAAACCCTTAAATATTTACTCGGATAATGGGACTTCATTTGTTGGTGCTTACAACGAATTATCAAAATTTTTAAAGCATAATTGTAATTCGCTGTCATCGGCTGCCGCCAATGACCAAATTGAATTTCATTTTATACCGGCATATTCGCCGCATTTCGGAGGCTTATGGGAGGCAGGTGTAAAATCAACCAAATTTCATCTTCAGCGAGTGTTGGGAAATTGTAATTTGACATTTGAGGAACTTTACACAGTTTTAGTTCAAATTGAGGCGATCCTCAACTCCCGACCGCTTACACCTCTATCGCCAGAACCCGAAGACTTCATGCCTCTTACTCCAGGACATTTTATCATCGGACGACCACTGATGTCTTTACCGACTCCTGATCACAGCAACTCTCCTTACAATCACTTAACTCGATTCCAGCGGATCGAACAGTTACGACGGCATTTCTGGTCCAGGTGGAGCAAGGAATATATCTCGGAGCTCCAACAAAGAATAAAATGGCGTACCTGTAAAGATGGCTTGCTTATGAATTCCCTTGTTCTTCTCAAAGAGGACAATCTACCACCATTAAAGTGGAGACTGGGTCGAGTGGTTGCTGTATTCCCTGGTAGTGATGGAGTTAACAGAGTGGCCGATATTAAAACTTCAACAGGAGTGGTCCGAAGGTCTTTCAGTAAAATATGTCCACTTCCAGTAGCCAACGAGTCGTGTTGAAAGGCCAGCTTTCAACGGCCGGGGGCATGTTCAAGACCAAATAATAATTTTAAAATAATAGTTATTTTTCTTAATTTAAATAATTAACTTTATTATACATTATAATTAACAAATTTTAAGTAGCAACATTTTATTTGTAAGTTGTTAATAATCTGTCAACTATTGACGTTTATGTTTGTCATTCTCTTGTGAATCTGTTATTAAAAAGGCTGCGAAGCCTTTGATCACCCTTGCGAGTGAATTATTTTCCATCCTTCTGAATCCTATTTATCCAGTTTTACTCGTGTAAGTTTTTGACAAAAGAAATTTCAGGATCCTTAAACATATCAAGCTTTTTTTTTCAGCTTCACGCTTTACTCCGCTTATAGCAAGAAAAGTAGAGAGAACATTGTATTAAGACACTGCCCCCTTTGTATGCCGCCCGAATTTAAAACATTACGAGATGAATGGCGGAATTTAACGCCGCCCTTTGAACGTGTATCCAATAAATTATAGTTAGGGTGTGCGTTGTAAAAAGTTTCTACCTACATATTAAAGAGGCACGTATAATCTGGGCCCATCGTGGCACTGGGGCGCAGAGGTGTGACTGCAAATGCGACATGTAGTGGGGTTTGATTCTCACTTGAGGAATATGAAATATTTAATATTTTCTTTTTTTCGCTCTGGGATCGAGGAAAACGCGGCGGTGAGTTCAGCCACGGAAGGTGAGTCAAGACAATCTGTTCCTATCAATGTCTTAATAGAAACAGAGTGTCTCAACACTAGGTTCCCAGGTTCTCTATAACTTCTTTGCTATGTACGGGAAATAGCGTGACATTGAAAAAAAATATACAGTAATACTCAACTATCAGGTTGTTATCAAATGTACCGGTTATTTATATTATATTTCTTGTTCTCTGACTAATCATATAGAAATTATAAATTGATCCGTCGCTACGCGTTGACAAGGCTGACACATGCCGCGGATTCTTGTCACCTCTATTAATTTTATCGATGCTTGTATCGTTTCAAACTTAGTCAATTTAAAACTGGATAATACATTTATTTTTCATTTATTTTCATTTATCTCATACCTCGGACACGTAGGCAATTTTTTGCCTTGATGCTAGAGCGAAGAAATAAAAATATTAATAAATAATAATTCATTCCAACGAGTGCAATCGAACCCACTACCATCGCATTACAGTCACACCTATGCGCGCCTGTGGCACGATGGGCCCAGATTATACATAATGTAATTATATCTTTAGCTATGTTTAAGTAATAAAAAATATTATTTCGTTTTAGCTTAATGTTTCACTGTTTACTGTTACACTGTTATGTGTTCTCCAGATTCGATATATGTTTTTGTCTTACCAGAGTAGAGTAAAGAAAATGAAATAAAATAAATATAATAATCACTATCCCCTAAATGGGGATCGAACCCATGATTGTCGTGCTTACAATCAGACTGGGTTTACCATTCCCCTGACGATCGATAAGTAGTTAGTCTCAAGACGACTCTTGATGCTTACTTATCATCGGATATCGAACCCGTGAACTTCTACATACCAATTCTATTCCACATATGACTTCAAGTTACGCAATATTTTTATAATATAATTAATTAATACACCGTAAGCTTATATGAATTATATTAATTTAATACCCTTTTTGTGGCAATTAAAACGTTGAATGCTGTCACATAATGTTTTTCGTTTCGACCTTAACAAGTGGTTACCAATCAAATCTATTTCTAGCGCGATTATTTACGTTCCCGCTCGTGTGTTTGTTATTGCATATGCCTCATTAGACTTAACTAGTTAAAACATATCGATTTACTTGTTCCTTTTAATTATTTAATTAATTATTTATTCAATTTTTTTTTATATTTTACAATTTGTAGACTGTATACAAATAACCTATGGGTTAATAGTTATAATAAAGTTGTAACTTATCACATTATGATTTTTACAATTTTTATGTATTTATCAGTTTGTCTGTGCGTCTGTGCATTTGTGCATTCTAATCTCAGAAACGGCTTAACTAATTTAAATGCAGTTTTTATTATTGTATTTTGCAAACTTCCTTTAACTTATATTTAAAACTTTATCGTTACTGAGTGACTGACAAATAACGCACAAAAAAAAACTACTGGACTTTGAAAGCTAAAATTTAACATGTATATAAGTTAGGGGGTGTAAAGGCGCACGTACGTCAAACTATAATATAAGCTACAATTGTATGTATCTACAAATTTTGTATAATTTGACTATAATATAACAGGAAGCTTAAGCGAGGGGTGTTTGTATTTTTTTGTTGGCGGTTTCTTAATATTTTTTATAGTAAAATAAACACTTTATTTATTTAGGCATATCTAATTATAACAAATATTTCGATGACACTGTCAATTTAACTCTAAATCATCATTTGAGAAGATTTTTCTTGAAATTAAATTCCTAAGAGAGCGTATGAGGGTAGGAAGCAGTAAATTTTTATATACAATAGTCCACGTGAGCGTAGACGCTACGTAAAACACATTTATAATGTGGCAGCTTGAACATAAAATTCGATAGGAGAAATAATGTTATTGTCGTTGCTTTTTCCTTTATATTTCATTATTTTTTTATTAGAGGCCGTCGTGGTTCAGCGGCTGTAACGCGACGATTGTGGGTTCGATCCCCACGTCAGGAAGTGAAATATTTATTTACGTTTATATTTCCATTTCTTCGCTCTGGTGCCAAGACAAAGCGCTGCGTTGAGTTCTGCCACTCAACACGCGATGCCTCAAGAATTCGGCAGAAAGTGGGGAACGGAGTGTCTTAACACTAGGTTCCCTCCTGCTAACCCTGCTGTGTGCGGGATATAACGTGAAGCTGATATTAATCTATATATATAAAGGGACTTGTCCTCACTGACTGAGGTAAGACGCGCGCACAGCCGTAACCACTGATGGTAGAAACGTAAAATTTGGACAGATGTTTACTTTCGTAATCTGGACATCCACTAAGAAGGGATTTTGAAAAATTTTAATCCTAAAGGGGCGAAATAGGGATTGAAAGTTTGTATGGGAAAAAAATTAAATCGGCACCGATTTTTATAAAATTTGAAATTTAGACTCTTAAAAATATTTCATTGAAAACATGTTTCGTGGTTTATTAGAATTCACCCCTAATTAAGTAAGCGAAGCTGCGCGCGTCCGCTAGTATTACATATCACTAAACTACACTAAAGTCATTGACAGAGCTTTCTATTTCGTCAGTCCTAAAGTCCCTTGAGATCATAGAAGTTAAAGTCAACTCCAGTAATATTACTTACTTTAGACTAGTATTATATACCGCTACACACTAGTTATAGTTTCATATTGTTTTAAACCAATATATGTTACAATTATATGTAATTAGTAAGAGACGATTAAGTTTGTACAGATTTTAAATGCTTTTATCGTTAATGTTTTTTTATAAAGTTTTATAAAGTACATAGCGGTTAAATCTTTAGAAACAGACCGATTGTATGGCTTAATTGTTTACTCGCACTTGGACGGTTTCCAAAAGGAACTAGTTTTAATCCCTCATTTTATATGTTTTTTTTCTAATATGCACTTTGAAAATATTAAAAAAAAACAAAATGGATATCTAAATAAGCTTGGAATTTAATAATTTATATTGCTATAAGCTTGTTATTAAGAGAAATGCTACATAATTTCTAAAAAGTTTAACCTACAAAAATGTAATGTAACCAAAATACAAAAACACACTAACAGCTTTTATGCCTAGCTCTATTAAAACCGTACGCCTAAAGTTACATTCAAAATTAGGCTTTACTCCCAATAATTACAATTCAAATTCGTTTACAATATCAATCTAGAAATGGACAATTTTCTAGTGCAATCGACCGTACAACCGCGCCTTGTGGATGCCGAAAGCTCTTTGATTAATAGTTCTTGTAACGATTAAAAATGGATTAGAAGTCACCTAATTAGCCTTTAAAGTTAGAAGCATTGTAACAACGATAATAGTGTTGAGTAATCATAGATGGGAATGTGTTGCTTTATTAACGGTACAATGGTATTGTGAGAAAATTATAGTTACTTTTAAAGAAAAGGCTGGTTCACGCTGTATCCCGCACATAGCGGGATAGGCAGAGGGAACCTGGGAATCTATGTTAAGACATGTCTTTCATATAAGGATAGTTCCGTTCTCCACTATCTGTCGAGTTCTGGAGACATTGGTTGTTGAGTGGCAAAACTCAACACCTTGCTTTGCCTCGTTACCAAAGCGAGGAAATGAAAATATTAAATACAAAATTTCGCTTAGTGGAATGTAAAAAATATATTAAAGAATTAAAACAGGGCCATTATATGTATGTATGTGTTTTTATGTATGTATGTTAACATGGAGTAAAACACAAAAATATTTCACTAAAATCTTCTAATGTCACCACTATAAAGATTTAAAAAATTAAAAAGTTTAAATTCAGCATAAATTAGTAAAAACTAAACTCAACTATAATAATAAAATCATTGAACTTTGAAAGCTTGTGTTATATCAAAGTATATTTTAGTTCCAGTCCGTTTCATCGGAATAACATTCGTCTGGCAATGCCCTATGCAAGTTAGCTTTAATTAAACTTTAAGTTTGGATAGGACTTTTTAAACTTGTTTCACTTGGAACTAGTGTAGGTTGTTTTACTTGAAATTAGTTTTTAATTTAGATTTTACTAGTGAATAAAACGTGGCTTTCTTCGCTTAAATATATTGTTATATTAAATTGTATTTTAAAACCGTTCAGTAATTTTTGCGTGACAGTAAAATTTATCACAAGCTTTCATATTTTTTTAGCATTACGTTGTATCCCACTCAGAGCAGGGTAGGCAGAGGGAACCTAATGAGAGAATTCTGGAGCCACTGCGTGTTGAGTTGCGGTACTCAACGCTGCTAAATATATAACAAAATGTTACTTGGTTGCTTGCTATACAGTAAAAGTTTTAGTTTTATTTTCCTGCTGTTAAGCTGGAATGGTCTTAGCAGAGTTACCAAGATGTAGAGTGTGGGGAGCATAATCTAAGCTATAACGTTTTGTATGCTACTAATGTGAACAGAGCGGTTATACATAAGTTTCTTGCTTGATACGTTGAACTATTCCATTAAAACTCTTAAAGCTTAAATTATTTTATCATAGTAATATTAAAAGATTACTATTATAGTTTGTTAAGCTTTCAAAAAACTTATAAAATATTACGCGAAAATGTCTAAAAATTTGAAAGCAGCAGGACTTGAATCCAGAACGTGTATGTACGTCTGCTACAGACAGATATTTCCAAGTGGTGCTGGTTCAAAACCTGCAACATTAATATGATAGCTTTAGTCTGGAAAAATAACCAAAAATTTAAAAATAAGTTCATAAAATCCAAATACTTTTAGAATTAAGTAAATCGATTTGTGTACATTCTACTTTTCATACATGACATGCTCGAAGTTTATGCAAAAAGCACTGTGTCATCATACATCGTTTATCAAACGCTCTAGCTATACCAATTTCGCTAAAACCCAGGCTTCACCTCATAAATTAAAATGCATGTGACATAAAGTAAATGAAAATAAAGGTAGAAATCTTTTAAGAAGTGCAGGTTCTATTTTGTTCATTTTAGGGTTCCATACCTCATAAGGAAAAACTAAAGCCTTATAAGATCACTTTGTTGTCCATCTGTCCATCTGTCAAGATCCATTATATATTATCGTGCTATTTGGATCTAAACGCCGCGCTGTGCCTCGTTACCGCTAAGGCGTAAAAACCCAGCGTTAAGTTCCGCTACTCAACACGCAATGCCTCGAACAATTCGGCGGAAAGTCGAGAATGAAATGTCTGTTCGGATGTTCCCTCTACCTACCCTGGTGTGCAGACTACAGCGTGAAGTTGATTTTATTAAGAAAATGAAAAAAAAAACGTGTTGCAATTAATCATTCAACACATATCGTATCGTACAAATGTAAACGATCTCTGTCACCTATAGACCAGTTATGGCGAGGCAACGTCTAGTTCTATAAGTAGGGCGGCGTTGATTGACACCGACCGTATGACGTAATGGGTACTATAGCATTTATAACAAGAGATTTAACTATTAAATATTCAATGGGTATTCAATTATGTATTATTATAGTTCAGTTGTATAGTTTAGTGCAATTAGGGCTGACTTTATAAAAGCAGTTTGCACGCGATGGTTTTGGGTTCTAATCCCAAAAAATTGCACCATTTAATTAGATATGAAACAAAAAGTGTATAAGAAAATGCAATAAATAGTATAGAGTCTCAAGAGTGAAAAGAATAATAAATTATTTTTATATTAGAAAAAATAATTGATTCAATGATTAGGCAACCTCATTCTAGCTGAAATCTATTTTACTTGAAATGAAGAATGATGAGGAGAATCTGATTCGTCATGAACCGATGTTATGCATACAGTTAAGCATATTGTTTATACTTCATGGCGAGTGTAGTTTCTAACCGTTAAATTATTCTATTATTACATAGATAGACTTCTAAGTGCGATAACACAGAATGCAAATGAATCGAATAAAAATGATTAAAATCTTCACCAGATTAATCATTTCTGTTCGTTTCGTCTAGTTCTTTTACTTTTAATAATCTGTGCTAGTTTCTAATTCGTACAGTAAAATAAGCTCGTATTTTTAAATTGAATTGCAACGGATAGACCATATCCATAAAAATAAACTTTAAGCTCCAAATAACATTTGGTCTACAGCTTAAATCAGTATTTGCAACAGAAACTATTTACGATCTGCCTCTGACCTAAAACCAACTAGGGAAATGTCACCGAGAGGTGAGCCACAGAATAATGAATAGCCAGTTGATATGTTTGGAAAACGTTCTCGTTTATTTAAAAGCAGTCTTCTCTGAAATAATGATATCTATTGAATTTTCGTTCCCACGTTTAAATTATCTTTCTTATATATGAATTTTAAATTCTTAATTTAATAAGAAAAAAAAAAAACTTTTTATAATTGGTTAAATCTATTTAATATTCTTTTCACTAAACTCTATGAAATATACAAATAGCTCTATGAAAAATATAAGAAACAAAATTTACCAATTATTTCTTTTGTATTTCTTTTAGAAAACTCTCTCTTTTAAACTCTGTCTGTTTTCGTTTCTAATTGGAGACATTATTAGGTGGCGGATCTTAACGCCGCAATTTTTTATGTTAACAAAGCGGGGGAATTCATCCTTTGGAATCAGAATCGAACCAGTACATTTATACTTTGACAATTTGTTACTGCGCCACGGAAATATATCTAAATTAACAGGAACTAAAAAAGCCTCCTAAAGACGAGAGATAAATACCTGTTCATTAAATTGCAATATAAGCTAGTATATATTAATTACAACTTTGAGGTTTGTTATATTAAATTATTTTATAAAATATACTAGGCATTACCTGCGACTTGGTCCGCATGATCAAATGGAAATAAGTAAGATTATTATTTAAGACAACTCTGAACAAAGGCACAGTGGGATACATTAAGAATATTGCCGTGATGATGCAAAGAGCTATATTACCTTCATCGATTAATTCGAACCAGTAGCTTATAAGATTGTCGCGTTCAATCAAGCAAACTATTTTTAGGGCTCCGTACCTACGCAGGCATATCTAGGGTTCGGAACCCTCAATATGTATGTCCCACTCGCTTATGACCAGTTTTTGCTTTATAATATTAGTATAAATAGGTATTTAATGGCCTGTGGAAAAAAGTGACCTCAAATTTTAATTAACAACCTTGTGTACTATTAAAATAATTATTATTTGAAATGCAAATATATGAATTACAATATTTTGCAATGTTACGTACATTATATGTTATGAAATTAATATTTTTATTGATATATACGTTATATCGCTGTGGCCGTAATGGCAAAGTGAAACTGCTTCTGGCAGTAAACGCGGTTCTCATTAAGAATGATTATTATATTTGATTTCATTTCCTCTCTCCGGTAGACGAAGCAGCGTTGAGTTCCGCTACTCAACACGTAATGTCTTAAAAAAATCTATGTTAAGTGAGAAACGGAGTGTTTTATCACTAGGTTTCAGTTTTTAGTTTCAGTAATTTTTAATTTTGTATATTGGTATATATATTTCTTCTTCTTTTTACGGAATCGGTATCTTTTAATACATTTCTTTATACATACACATTATATTATCTTCGGTACTATCTAAATTCATTCTATAACATTAATGCCTTAAAAGTAAAAGAAAGTCAAGCATAATAACATATCAAAATATACTAAAAGCCTACTCAGTAAACAAATTTTGCTATGTGGTCCTTTTATAACATAAAGACCGCCTTATTTTAGGAATTCTATTGTTAAAAGACCGAAATAGGGTATGAACTTTCTATTATTAAAATAATAACTTGAAATATTTTATGTATAATTTATTTTTACTTTAAGCTTTTTAATGCATGTAGCAGTACAAGCAGGGATATCTTAGTGTCCAAACACTCTGTACCTCACTCTCCGACTGAACTCAACTAATTTACAAAATGTATAAAAAAAAATGTAGAGCGTCTTGAACCCACAGAAATAAAAATATTTTGATTATAAAAAAAACCCTCTAAAAGATTTATATCACAAACGTTATTTTTTTTATTGGCTTTAAAATTTTCATTTTTAATATGGTAGAAAGGCAGAGTTTACATAAAAGAAGATCTATCATTTTAACTCTAAGTGTAATTAAAAAAAAGCTAGATAAAAAGACAGTTATTTAATAATTACCTACAGAATATTAAACTGAAGTAGAGACTTATTATAAAATTGTTAATAATTTCAAGTTTTAAAAAAAGAAGCTAGTGTCAAAACACTCCGTTGTCACTTCGAAGAATGCGACACGTTGCATATTGAGTGATGAAACTCAACACCGTTCTTTAACCTTCATATACCTTCCTTTTGCTCTTATAAATCTTACTAGAGTGAAGAATGCAAAAAATAAAATAGTAAGTAAATAGAGTACAGTACGTAAAATAAAAAATAATTAGTCCCTGAAGTGAGATTTCAATCCACAACCATCGCGCTTACGCGTGACACTGATCCACTGCACCACGATGACCTTTAAATATTTATTTTATTTAAATATAGCTAGCTACCTACTGGTTTACTCCTGTCACATACTTCAAGCCGTGCGTAGTACTACTTAAGACGAATTTCAAAGTACAATAGCTGCTATGATAAGCATATCAATAGCAATTTACACACAATATAAGATGTCTGACGTAAATACAGGGCAGTGTTACGTTAACCGACTTTATAATGGAAATAGTACATAAATTAATTATGAATTGATTAAAAAAGGGAAGTGTCTTAACGTTAGGTTCCCAGGTTAACTCTGCCTACCCTCCTATATCCGAGATATAGCGTGAAGCTATAAAAACAAAGCTAGTTTTATATATCTATGCACTATATAAAAATCTAAACTATGCTACAATTTAAAAACAATCTGCACAAACAAACACAAACTCGCATAGTTATTTTATTAGCACATTGTTATTACCATATAAGGCACGGCGGCTATTAGTGAACACTCGTATGTTACGTGTCAACATAAATAAGTCTTACCTGAGAACGTTTAAAGCTCTAATGATAATATAATGTAACTTAAGATAATAAATCTAATTAAAATAATAGATATACGAGTACCTATATATGTTGGGAAAGATTATATTTTATTGAAATAGTTAAAAATTAAAATAACCTAATATTTTTTTTAATATTAAGCATTGAAAGAAAAGGAACTGTTATAAAAATGCTTTCGTCTATCTGTTAGGGAAAGTGTATCGAAATTGCAATTCGGGAATTCGGTTAAAAGTGAGGAACGAAGGTTCTCTTAATGAGAACAGAGTGTCTTAACACTAGGTTCCTAGATTCCCTCTGCCTACTTGCTACAGGCTGAAGATAAAGAGAAAGAAAGACCATTATGGTCCGATGGTTGTGAATTTGGGAAAGGAATTATTTTCATTTTCTATCTTTTATAGACAAAGTATCTTAACTCTGGTTTATTCTGCTTTTCCCTCCATATGCGGGATACAGCGTGATATGGGCTTTAAAAAAATATATTTTGTTTATAAACACAATATGTGAAGCTATAGCTAGCTATATATTTACTAAGCTTTTTTTTTTTTTTTATTTTAAAAAACTACATCCACGGGCGCAGAGTTGCCCGTGCCTTTTTTATTTTAAGAAAGTTCTTTTAATGTGGCGTACTTAATTTTGGGACAATTTAAACTGTACTTATATCTAGAGCTTATACTAGAGGGGTTGGATGAGACCCCTACCGACAATTTTTTTTTTTTTTTTTTTTTTTTTTTATTTATTATAGTCTTTTGTATAATTATTATGTATATAGGTGTGGAATTTTAGATTTGGCCTGGCTATATTTACTAAGCTATATATTTTCTAGTTACCAACAAATCATTAAACACACATGTTTCTTGATAAGACATGGTTTGATTTGATGAGATTTTGCAGCTGGTATCGCTATAATGTACCTTTATATTTACAAAAGCACTGATTACGTTTTTTCCTTACTTTTATGTTTTGGATATACAAAATTACTCTCGTACAAAATATGTATTACATAGATATACTTTAAGTATTTTTCCATATTGACGTAATATTGAGAAGACAGAAATAGTTTAGCCATAACTCACTCCTTACTATTCTTATGGCAATTAAAAGCTATAAAGAATAGAGCTATGCTTGCTATAATAGCTGTCACTGTCACTGACTACAAACCACGTGTTAAGCAAACCCGCAAACACCCTCGATTAATGCTACATCACGCTTATCTGATAGCACAATCATGCCGCTTCGATAACGCGATGACGTCACAACACTGATAGACAGGTCAGTCATTATAGCTTTTTATAGCTTAATTATAACAAAAGCTTGGATGTAAAGCTTATAAAGAATCATTGTTTTATATATTTTAGAATCATTCTTCTAAGGATTATTCTTATAGCTATACTTCAAAAAAATAAATTTCAACTGTACGAATATGTTAACAGAACTAGAAAAAATAGTAGAAAAAATAAACAGCATTCTCAAGTATTTTTTTTTACCAAATGGCTTTAGTTTTATCACGGCGTTTAGTACCGCCACTCACCACGCAATGCTTCGCAAAATGGGCGTTGTCTGGGGAACGGAGAATCTAAATCATAGTTTTCGCGAATTCTGAAGGCATTGAGTGTAGAGTAGCTGAACACAACCCCGCGTTTTACCTCGTTACCAGAACAACAAAATGAAAATATTAAATATTTCACTTCATCGATTGGGAATCGAACCGACAACCTGTCACCTTTACAGTCGCACAATTGCGCTCTAGCGCTACGATTACCTCAATTATTTATACAAATAATAGAATGATGGTGCCATCATAATTATATTAGCTGTATATCATCGATTTGTTATCACAAACGTAATGTTTATCACCACTATGATACAAAACGCGGGCTTTGGATGGATGGCTCTAGTACAATAGTTTCCGCGTTCTCATACAAGATTATAAGATAACTAGTTCTAGCTCGTAACTTTATTCGCGTGAAATTTAAAACATAAAATTAAAATTCGTTTCTTCCCTCAGAAATTTGGAGAAATCCTCTTTTAGTGCTCCCCTCCATTACACTCCTTAATGCACTTACTTATCAAATTTCCATTATCTATGTTTAGTAATTTCGGTAGTTTATTGTAACTAGTAATCTTTTTTTTTATTTCTTCGCTTTGGTGTCGAGGCGAAAGCTTTGCATTGAGTTTCGTCTCTCAACACGTAATGCCTACAAAATTCCGCGAAAAAATTGAAAGCGGAGTGTCTTAACTCTAGGCCATCTCTGCCTACCCTGCTCCATGAAGCTGAGAAAATAAAAGAACTGACAGACATTTTTTGAATTTCCAACTTCAACGGTTGTTTATTACCAACTTGACTAAACCAAATAACAAAATTAATATTGAAAACGAAAATGTTTGAAGATCCACTCATTTTCGTGATTACGTAACTGCTTCAGGCACATCAATGGCTCCTTTGCTAATGTATTAGCATTTAATATTAGCGTACAAATGTGAAGATTTTTGGAATATTCCTATTTACAATTTTTTTTTCGTAGATACTAATCGGTAAATAGTTAACTTAATATTAAGCAGATGATATAATTTACTACGATATAAATACTAGTTTAAATAGAAAATTTAGTGTCAAGACACTACGTTTTTCATGTTTTCCTCTATCGACTCAATTATACTTAATATAAATCAATGATCTCAAATCAAATATATTATTACCAAATTAATAGAATTTTAATAAGTATATTATGTTTACCATATAAGGTTACAACCTTCAGTATTTACTACAAATAGGTAATATAATATATTGTAAACAATTATATAGAATAAAATTTCAACCGCAAACCTCAAAGCCTTTAAGCGAAACAAATTCCAATGAATAGACAAATATCAATACAAAACTTTACTGTACAAGGTAAATATAATACTTTAAAATTATAATTAAGCTACCGTGGCGCAGTGGAATAACGTCTAAGTATAACGCGATGACTGTAGGTTTGATCTTCACTAAGGGGTTTATTTTAAAATATTTCAATTATTAGGGTTCTGTATCCGAAGGGTTAAACGAGACTCTATTACTAATATTCCGCCGTCCGTCTGTTTATCCGTCCGCCCGTCAATCTCAGAAACAGTCAAAGTTAGACATTTGAATTTATTATAGATAATGTATTTTTGTTCCCACTACAACAAGAAATAATTAAAATCAGAATTAATAAATATTTAATTTTAATTCCCATGCAAAAAACGTATTTTTTGTTTTTTTAATAGTACGGAACCGTTGATGCGCAAGTTCGACGCGCACTTGGCCGGTTTTTTTAAATTATTGTCATATCCTCTAGTCTGGCAAGACTAACGACAACGTTGGATTCGGTTATTCAACACTGCCTCGATTTCAGAAGGAAAATGGAGAAAGAAGTGTTTATCAAGAAAAGGTGTAAGTAAGATTTTAAAAAAAGGTATAATAAATGCAATCTTGTTACAGTTTGAATGTTTTACTGTATCGTATGTATATATACTACGATAGATGAGTTTTTTAAAAAATGTTGAGATCCCGTTATATAAAACACAGCTGTTGGTAGTTGAGGTGGTAAGTATTACCTTCTAGTAATTCTACAGTTAAAATTTTCTCTAAAACCAAATACACGCTTTATTTATCACCCAACGGAAACGTTAGCGACTACCGTAAAATTCATATCATCATATGAAAATTTCCTTTTTTATTGGCAATAAACGTTGGTATTTCATTTACATTTCGACGGTCTAAATTACTTTGAGTGCGTCAATGTGAGTACAAAAGGCGTATGTTTGGAACAAACAAAACAATTTGTGCAAATATGAAACAATCGCCGAAATTTTTTAATATACGACAATGAGTGAATTGAAGTTGATTCTGATATTTTTTTATTTGCGTTTAAATAACAATAGCCGATTCTTATTTAGAGAACATTAAGTATCTACAGAAAGTAGAATCGAATAAATTATAAGAAAATTGTAGATTAGATTAAGGATAATAATAATCTAAGGAATTTGTTTTTATATTAATCTACCAAAGCGGGGTTGAGTTCCGCATCTCAACACTCAATGTTTTGGATATTGGACGGAAGGTGTCTTTGCACTACGTTCCTTGGACCTCGGATGCAAATTTAGAATACTATAATGAGTTATTGGTGAAGCGATCTGTTTTGAAAACGACGACAATTTTAGGTTTTAATTCATCTGTACAACATAAATTCATCTGCACGTACATTTTTTTATATTATTTACCCAGACATAAAATATGTATTAAACAAGTATTAAATTTATACAAAACAACTTTGTCAACACTTATAAAATACTTCATCATTCTTCAAACAGTTTTAATCTTGAATAAATACGAATATTAATATAAAATAAGTAGTTATTATTTTTCTTATAATAAATTGAAATTTTAAAAAATGTAAATATATATCATTAGCTTATATGGATTTGCCCATTTACCTAATGTGTGGACACACAAAGAGAATGTTTCAATTCCAACCAGTACTTTATGAGATTATTGTAGAGAACATATCATTACAACATTTTTAGCTTTACACTATTAGTATAGAAGTACAATGTGTCCTTGAGCTTCTTTGGACATTTAATGAGACGCAATGACAACAGCCTCGAAGATGATCATCGTTGGAAACAGATGAAAAGATCCAGCCTCTCATCCATTAGGTGGTCTGACCAATTCAGATATCCAGAAATTTGACACTGTCGCCAGCCTTGCAACTGACAGGAGCCATTGGAAATAATTCGTCCTTTGAAAACATACATTCTCCCAAGACCACGATCTTCACACAAAAAAGACCGACCATAAATAAACAGATGGAATTATAGATACTAGGTAAAGAAAATATATTGACCCCACAAGCAAATATAGTCATATTTTAGTTTAGTTTAGTGGAATGAAACAAGTATTTGTACTAAATATTCTATCAACAACACAGAGATGTTTTCTATTGCGCAGACATATTCAAGGCCGCATTTTTCCTTACCAAGCGATAACATTTATATTTTACATAAAAACACAATAAAATTATGTTGGAATTTAAATTAAACTACATTTATCGCAAGCAATATTTTAGCATATTATTGCACATAAGAAAACCTAAACGTTTTCTTACAATAACTTAGTACTAACCCAATATATATGTAGAAGCATCAGAAGGGGCTCAAAGCGGTCTTGGCTGTTACTATTCATTTGTGGGCGTTGTAGCAACAGAGATGTTTAAATAAAAGTCACACTTATATTCTGCAGTATCTTATTACTCGTTTACATAACAGTTTTACAATAAATCTCACAAGATTAACAAAATTACAATAGATTTGGAGCCAATAGGTTAATTGGTGAACATCTCACGCCATAGCTGTCAACCAAATAACATCCGCTATTCTTTGTGGCTACACCTATTACCCTATTCGGGGTTACCCGCTCCATTTTAAATATTCTTCTAATATAATCCATTACATGAATCAATTAATATCGAAATGCAATAATTGCGAAATTATAATTAAAACTAATACATAGCAGCGCGCCGTCATATATATAACGTTCCTCGAAAAATCTCATTTGTCACACACAAACATATTTTATTATTCGAGTAAACTCTAAAGAGCACTTTTGAATCATAAAATGAACGTAGGTATAGCTACCATCAGCTCGCAAGGCAGTTCTGCTATGAGCCGGCAAGGAATTCAACCGTTGCTCTCTTCTATATAAAGGTGAGAATTTTATTATTTAATACAGTAATAAAATAGTTGTTATTCTGCAATTAAATTAAAATCAAATTATCTTAATTCCACACATATTTTTAATTTGTGGCCAAATTTGTGCCACCCACATATTCAATTTTCCTTCTTTCATTCCATGATTTAATGTCAACAAGACATCAAATGTCAAGCAATGTATAAAGCATGTGGTGTTACCTCGAGGACAGTTTATTTCAGATACCGTAAACCTTTTGCGGTCAATCGTTAACACGTTCGGAAGTATTTAATAGGACGACCCGTGATAAATTATCTAGATCACGTTGTACAAAAGAGTAGTTATTAGAGAATTGTGTAGAACAAGACACTGCTGGTACAGTTTTCTTTAAAACTCCTATTTATTCCTCTTTAGTACTATTAGCTTTGGTCATTTGTATGCTTATAGCAGAAACTTTGAATGCAATTTTGACCCTCTTTGAAATGGCGGATTAATTTGAAATGTTGCATATTTATCAAGGACCGATGACAGTGCAACGATACAAAATTAAGAATAATGTACAAAAAAGTGTGGGGTAGTGTCAATACATACATACATACTTAAAAACACACCCCGTTTTTAATGTAATTTTGAATTCAAATTAAAAAAAAAAAAAACACAAAAGCATGTTTTTTAAATTATTATTAGGCGATGTAACTTGTAAATTTTAATGGTAGATATTGCGTTGATTAGTTTTTAGTTGTCAATACGTTAAAGTACGAAAATAAATAAGTTTTACAAGGTTCTGCTATGTGAGGAATACAGAGTGAAGCTGAAAGAAAAAACTTTAAGATATAACTTGTTCAATAATAACTACAAAATGTATACCCATTTTCATTACTCCTTTATTTAATTTAAATCAAATTACAATTCCATTTTACATGTTTATTATTGTTTCAAACTCAAATAATACTAGCTAACCGCATAAGCGGCCCCCCAGGAGAGACATACTAACTCGTGCAAATTGCAAGCGAGGCAAATTAATGACTGGTGCTGGTTCTCCAAAGCTATACCATATATATTCATCCCTTCATTCAGAAAGACAGACAGACAGAATTGATTTTTTAATTTGTGGTGACATTAATTTGAATTAAAATTTTATATTTTTACTTTCCGATAAGTAAATAAAAATTTAAATTAAATTTGTTCAATTATTTTTCAGCTTCACGCTTATATATCAGAGCAGGAAAAGACAACCTAGTGTTAAGACATTTCGTTTTCCATTTTTTACCTAAATACAAGACATTCTGTGTTGAATAGCGAAACTCAACGCAGTGCTTTGTCACCAGACCGTTAATTGAAAAATTTCGCCACTGTATTACGCTTCAAATGTATAATGTTAACAAGAAACAAGAAATATAAAAGTATTTCCTTTTAAATACTCATATTTTCTAGTTAGAGTTTTCGAATAGTTACGTTAATAATTAGAGTTTGAAATAATTTATAACTTTACAAGCGCAGTTAAGTTGGGTCAGAAGTGCCGCTGATAGTTCAGTCCTGTGAAGAAAAACAAGCAAAAGTGAACTTTTAATCTAGCTCCGTGTTACCATAAATTATATTTTTTTAATGAAAATTAAATTTAAGGAATTAAAAGTTGTGCTTCACAGCTCCACGTTGTATCTGCTGCGGATAAGCAGAGGGAACCTAGTGTTAAGACACTCCGTTCCCCATATTTCGATGAATTCTAGAGGCATTGCGTGTTGAGTGGTGGAACTTAACGAACTGGAAACTGGAAACTGGAACTGGAACTTTACACCAGAGGAAGAAATGAAAATATAAATTTAAGTAAATATGTCACTTCTTCGAGTGGGGTTCGAACTGCACCACAACTGACATCTCGCGTTAAAGTTTGGCGTTGAAAATTATTAAAAAAACATTTTAATATAATAACATTGTAACGGCAAACATGGCTTTAGACGAACAAAATACTGGTACTACATTTAACAAATGATTATTTATGTTTTCTTATCATTTTCATTTGTTATTTTTCACTCAAGATGTGAGAGAAGTATTAACATCAGCAGAAAGTATATTAAAATTTTATCATTTTCATCCAAGCCGGGAAGATCAAAAGTAAAATAATGCAGGTTTGGATCTTTATGTCTTGCTATTTATAAAACATTACTTAATTAAGTAAACATTATTTTGATATCTTGTCTAATATTACGAAAATGTTAAATATATTACAAGTCCTTTTATATATATATGCTTCTTTTCTTATTTTATTAACTTCACGCTGTATTTCGAATATAACTGGGTAGACAGAGGGGACGTCTTACTGCGAGATATTGTGTGTTATCGGAGTTTAATTCCACGTTTTGTGTTGTTACTAGAGCGAGAAAATGAAATAATACATTCCTCTGAATGGGAATCAAACCCAAAACTATCACATTTACAATTAGATTCTCACTGTATGTACCGTTGCAACACGACAGCCTATTTTCTAAATCTTTCAAGAAGACTCTATTTTAATAAAGATTCTTTACAATTTAATGTAGTCTGTCCAAAGAATCTAAGTTAAGAAATATAATAGGAATAGAAACGAATTTTAGGTAATATTAAGGCCAAAGACGAATTTTATTTAGGTAGACCTAAACAAAGCTTGAAAGGCTTTGTCTGTAACTAATAAGATAGAGTGCATGATGCATATTCTTGAAATATATTTGTGCACTTACATATATGCGAATTTTAGATAAAACCATGTACGGTGTTCTTCGATTCTATATATAAATAATAGTTTAAAAACAGCCCACGATGACCTATTTTCTGAAATTTCAAGTCTCTATTTTCAAGAAGACTCTATTTTAATAAACTTATGCTGCCATGCTTAATTAATAAAATACTTGCATCAGTACTTATTGATTCATAGTAATGTGTATGTTATATGTAGATAAGTATTAGCTAAAACATCAAATGTAGGCAAAAACACAAGTTTCTTTAGGCCTTTCCTCGCATTTTTAGTATCCTAAGCAAATGGAAAATTAGTGTTATGACACTCCGTTCCCCATTTTCCACATATAATTTTATTTTAATTTTATCGTTGCCCCAAGTATAGAACTGAATTCCTGACACAAGTCCAGGTGGTACCGAAAGACTTTTACAAATAGATCAATTGAAACTTTTATACTACATATCCAGTCACGTTCAACTTTCAGTTATCGGAGTCCGATGAAAAGTGTCACAATTCTCACGTACCTACTTGTATTAATTTTGCTGGTGAAAATAAGTTTTATGACCACTCTTGAACCAATATCTTCATCGAGTACAGTTTCTATTGGTTTTCTTTGAAACTTATGAGTGTTATTCGTCCTTATATTTTTCTAGAGAAGTTTAAAAATCTTAAGGGGACAACGAAGAAAATGAAGCTTTTTAGAAATTCTCACACTGAAAAAAGATTACTTGAATAATCATAATATAAATAGAAAAGAAAAAAATATATATTTTCAATATAACGTAAGCCCTTTTTAGTAATAGAAGTAAAAAAGTAATAGAAGACATGCATTAATATTTATGAATTGTAGAAACTTATATATGACAATTCTGGATTAAAAATTAGTTTAAATATAATAACGGATAAAAGAAAACACAGTAATTAAAATAAAATTTATAAAAATAAAACACAATATAATATCCCCATTAACACAATAAATATATACGAGTACAGTAACACAAAAGCATGAATATATGAATGCTATACAAATACACATGCATAGAGCGCACTGCATGTGCAATGTGCATGTCATAAACAACATACCTATGACATACGAGTAGCCGTCTAGAGTTAGGACACATTTCCTCAAAGCGCCTGACACAGATCTGTGTCTGTGCGTCCTAGGGGCTGCACCCAAAGCTCTACCACCACCGGGGTCACTATGACACTTGTGCACTAATTCCTTATCATTAGCCAGATTACTGTTACCGTCTATCGAACCTTGCCGGCTGCCCTCCAACAATGCTTTGCCACGCCTCATCATCACATCCTACGCTACCTCTAGACAAATAGAATCCTCTTTTCAAAGGAACGTTCACAGCAAATCACTTCGAAACTTGTTTTTGTTTATGTCCAAGTCATCACAGTCATTAACGCGCTAAACGCTTTCATTTGTTCACTGATTTACGTTTCAAAGGCGAAACACGAGCCAAATTGTTCTATTTTCTGTCGGGACCACTGCTGTGCGCTGTTTGCTACAAACAACTGTACAATTTTGTTGTTATCGCTTATCATGAATGGAAATTTTATGGTATAATTTGCACCAAATAAGCGATATTTATTAATTCAATAATCCCATTAATACGAATGTTATTCCTAATCAGATTGTGCAACATTTATAGCGGTACCATTAACATAACATGCAATTAAGATAGTGGAGAGGCGCGTGCGTTTACGTCAATCGATCGAATTTTTCTTTAATATGTATATATATATTTTTTTTATACTCTAGTATTCTATTTTTTAGATTATTTAAAATTTAATAACTTTATATTAGATAGATTGTTCTGAAAGAAATAAAGTGAAATTAAATTCTTTGCATTAAAAATGAAGATATTACAAGTAATAAGCGAGCGTGGAAAGATTATTAATTTTACTGTCTGATTTATATTCACATGGCGCCTTAGGATATTCGAGCAAATATTACGTTTTTTACTATATTATATTAAACTTAAAGTGACCTAGAAAGTATTCGTTACACTTAATGTATCTATACGACCTTAAAACATAATTACTGGACTCAATTTGCAATTTGCTCGAGGCGGACTATACTATAGGAGCGAATGATTGTACCTCGGGTCGTTATAGCAGATATAATGAACAAACTCTTCGTAGTTAAGCTAACAATGACCTTAAGTTCTCGTTCCGCTAATTCCCCCATAAATACAACCTTCTTTAAACAAGTATGAAATCGATATCGCAATGGAAATAACATACAACGTTTTCCATGTTATTCTTGAAATTTTAATAGAATTGTTAAACCGTGAAATGGATAACGATAGAAGTATGGAAATCTATTTTCACGGTTGTTGTTTTTCCATAGTAACGTGCAGGGCGCTCATAAACGGTTGCGTCATGTCACCAGGGGTGGGGGCGCCCCTCATTTGTAAACAGATTGTGACGTTGTCCAATGGACTATTCCGAATCAGGCAACAGGTGGTCCCGGTATCATTTTTATATGACAATTTGACATCCCTATTGAAACTTCATTTTTTTCTATATTTATGGAAAAAATTGTATAATATTATTTTTTTATTGAACTTTTCCTTACATGACACAGGCGCGATTGGGACGGGTGCGTTCGGACGCTCAGGGCGGCATGACGCTACCACGCGACCGACCCGCGTGGAAGCCTGCGCGCGACTGACAATCAGCTTAACGCACATGCTTAAGCTACAGGTAGCCTGATTAAGTCTAGATTCACACTTCGAGCTGCATCACAAAACAATCTGGATCAAGTCTTTATCAAAAAGTTCAAAAACACCCTTGTAGCGTAATATACCCATTTCTAACAGCGTGACATGGTAGAAGATTCTAATGGATTGTTGAAAGAAATTTTTACAGAAGAATTATCACATTTTCATATCAAAATTATGTGAACGTTTAATGACTTATGCAATTATATTCCGTTAGTTTTCTAATACTTTCATAGATTCACGATTATTCCCTTATAAGTAGTAAGTAGAGCAGGCAGAGAGAAAATAGTGTTAAGACACTCGGTTCCTCACTTTTCAGCCAATTTTTGAAAGATCGCGTATTAAGTGACGAAAATCAATGTCTTCTATCTGTCTTCTCTGCCAGAGCAAGTAAATGAAAATAATGTTAACATGATCAATCCCCTGAGTGGTTATCGAATTCACGACCATCGCGTTTATAGTACGATATTTCCACTGCGCCATGATGGCTTCAATATAATGCGTAGGTAATAGTTAGACAAATATACTCGTATAGTACGAGTATATTATCGACGTTTTGTTCTTACATTCTAAATAGGCCCTTAAAACCCAAATCCAAATGCCCCGGGGAACTGGCAATTGCTTAAAAACGGTCGGTTTTTTCCGCTCTTTCATCGACATTGTACTTGAAGACTCCTTTGTGACAACAAATTAATTGAAAATGCTTAGCCTATTTCGATTTCGTTTTCGTTTGAGCAATCCTTATCTAAATTGTACACTCGTTGATTTAATATAACTTGTTTCTTTTTGCATAAGCAATTAAAATGTTTCAATTTCTTATTAAAAATGTTACTAAAATAATTATATTAATTAATGTGAATTAATTTATTTTATCTCTACACTGGTTTACGTCATATAAGAAACAATTTCTCAATATTATTTGTAATGCTAAGTTAGAATTACATTTATTATGTAGCTTAAAACCTTTTTTAAAAACCGTACAATTTTTTTACCGTCTCGGGATTTGAATCTGTTGCCTCTTGGTAGACTTTGGTGAGCGTTCTGATCTTTAAGTCTTTCTAAACTTATTGTCAATCAATTACCAATAAGCGCCTGGCACAGTGGCACGAAGATGCGATTGTAATCACGAAGCTTGTGAATTCGATTCCTACGCGAATATTAGGCAAAGCGCGACATTGAGTTCGGATATTTAACACGCTTTAAGTGCCCTAATGGAAACTGAGTATGTTAGATTCCCAGGTACCCTCTGCCTATCCTGCTATGTCAAAATCTTCGTGGAGCTAAAAAAACAATTTCGTAAAAAAATATTTTATGGAGTAAATTTAATTTTAACTTGTTAAAGCTTTTTAACTTATATCAGCTTTTTTGTGGCTTAGTACAAAATTTATATATGGAATGCATTGAAATCAATTTACATAAAAGTTATAACACTGTTGTCTTATAAAGTTAACATGTCTTTTTAGAAAAAAACAATATTTTAGGGTTTCGTACCTGAAAAGGAATAATGAAACCCTTATAGGATCCCTTTGTTATCCGTCTGTAAGAATCTTGAGATTAGTCTGGCTGATCCAAGCTGAAATTATTATGAAATATTTAAGTCTACGGTCCCTTGGAGCATAGACAACATCAAGCAACGCCATCAAAAGATACAAGCATTAATGCGTCGTTTTTACTGTATAAAACCTATAAGGTCCTTTCCATGGGCCTACAGTTATGAAATTTCGAACGAGGTGATAATTTACAATACAAATAAAGGAAAATGTCCGAAAATTCAATGGCATTTTAACGATATCCATAAAATATATTAGTGTATTTTATAAATTTCACTCCCATATAGTTTTAAAGATACGATCAAAATTAATGGATTTATCGTGTTATGAAAATAAACAAATACTCGCATATATTGACATTATAGATAAAATGTATTACATTTTTCTTTGTTTTGAATCTCATATGATATATTTCAGTCTCTAGAGATACCAGCAGAAAATTGTGCGATTTGTTCGTAAATATGTCTCTAAGGAATCGTAAAGAAAGTGTTGTGTATTTATTCTTAAAGTATACGGCATAGTAGTAATATCTCGTTTGGGTTCAATGTTTGATTCTTGTAGTAAGCACATTTTTAGTAAGTCTAACGACCGTAAGTATCTCGAAAAATTCGGCAGAAAGTGGGGAGGAGTGTCTTAACACTAGGTTCTCTCTGTGCATGCACGAATTAAACTATTCCGCAAGTTCAATCAAAGTTCTGTAATAACAAACGTACGAATAATATAAAATAAACTATTATATAATACTAGCGGACGCGCGCAGCTTCGCATGCGTATTTAAGGGTGAATTCTAATAACCCATGAAACATGTGTTCAATGAAATATTTTTAAGAGTCTAAATTTCAAATTTTATAAAAATCGGTGGCGATTTAAGAATTTTCCCATACAAACTTTCAACCCCTTATTTGCACCCTTAGGGGGTGAATTCTAGAAAACCATGAAACATTTGTTCAATTAAATATTTTTAAGAGTCTAAATATCAAATTTTATAAAAATCGGTGGCGATTTAAGAATTTTCCCATACAAACTTTCAACCCCTTATTTGCACCCTTAGGGGGAGAATTCTAGAAAACGATGAAACACGTGTTCAATTAAATACTTTTAAAAATCTAAATTTCAAATTTTATAAAAATCTGTGCCGATTTACAAAAATTTCCATACAAACTTTGAACCCCTATTTCACCCCTTTAGGGTTAAAATTTTTCAAATTCCCTTCTTAGTGGATGTCCAGATTACGAAAGTAAACATCTGTTCAAATTTCATGTTTCTACTATCAGCGGTTACGGCTGTGCGCGCGTCTTACCTCAGTCAGTGAGGACAAGTCCTTTTATATATACAGATTATCTTTAACAACAGAATGGCTTTATCAAAAGAAAATATTTCTTCATTTGGACGTACATACATACATACATATATACGAGGTTGGCACTTAATGGAACTTCTAATCCACATAATGTTAGAAACATAACTTATGATAACAAGATATATTTTGAAATAGTCTGATTTCAACATTATAAGGCCCGATTGTTGACGTTAACATGACGTTGATATACAATTAATATCTCTGTACTATTAATATAATCATTATTATATTATGTTAGTTTCTTAATTTAACAATCGAGTGTAAAGAATTTTTTGAAAATTCTTCAAACCTACTATATTATATTAAATTTGGATGTATGAAAAAATAAGTGAAATTCAAAAATGTTCATTTTATTTTTTTCAAGAATCAAATTGGTGCTCGAAAATATCAATTTGATGGTTCAGAGTTCAAATCCACAACCACTAAGCTTACAGTTAAGAGACTGTCTCACTAAATGATATCTTAAATTTGATAAAAAATATTCTAAAACTTAAAAACAAAACGCTCTGTCAACCAGACCACCCGCGGCGTTGAGTTTCGCCATTCAACATGGAAGCCTTAAAAAAATATATTATCAATATTTATAAAATCCATACATATGGTTATTACGAAGCAGACCCTTTTGAATTCACACTCCCCCTTAATCGTGGGGTCGCGTGCTCGAAGCTCATTTCAGTGCATGCACCTACAATTTGTTTTATCGCTGTAATAGATAAAGCTCCCGGAATTTCCCTACCAATCCTATTTTAAGTCCCTTCAAGACGTAAAACTCGATTATGCTTATTAATTTTTGCTTATTTTATAGAGGGGTCAATGACCGAAGAGGTTAAATTTTTTTTTTTATATTCATTATTAGGGCAAAGATAAATGTAAATGTGTTGTAAATGTGATAGTTATGGGTTTAACTACCATACAGGCCAATAAATTATTTTCGATTTTCTCTCGTAAATAACAACAACAAATAGTTCTCTCAAGTAAGACAATGTGCGGCGTTGAGTTACGTCTCTCAATACTCAACGTCTTGTCTTCTTCCGGCGGAAAACGGAGAACGTATGGGATAAATTCCATCAAAATTACATTACATGGCTACTATTATTCTTTACATGCAAATTGAATAACATTATCTGTAATTATTATAGCAAAAGGTGAAAAATATTATGTGTTCCTAATTTGTATATTTTATTAGACCAGCTCGTATAAATGATTGATCACGACATTCGATTTCAGACCACATTCGATCTCTATATATAAAATGTATTTTTCTTGTCACATTAACTCTGACCTTGGAATGAACGTAATTAATACACAAATATACATTTTTTTATTTATCTCGCGTATTTACTTATTGGGATAGTTAGAGATCCGTTCTTTTATACTGAACATATAATATATACGTTGCGTGGAGAGTGGAGACACTTCCCTTTCCCCCTTTTCGCCGAATTCTTGAGGCATTGAGTATTGAGTGGCGGAACTCGACGCTGCGCTTTGCCTCGTCACCCGAGTGAAGAAATGAAAATATTAATAATTATTTTTATATTTTTTTTCGCTTTCGCCATTAAAAGGCGATGTTTTGTCGTGAAGCACGTAAAATATTTAATTCAGTCGAACCTGTTATTGCTATATATCTATTGCTTTATTAAAGAAAAATATACAAGTGAAAATAACAATCTAAATCGCTTTTACCTGTTATACTATATAAATAAACAAATAAATCAATACTCCAAGAATAACGCCAGTGAAATGTGAGTGGCGTGCCTTTCGAATGCACTGCAATAGTGATAGAATATTATAATAACATTGACACAGATGTGCAAAGCGATATTGAACTGCTTCATATATTAGGTTTCACATGTGCATTTAATAGTTACTACAGTGTATTGGTGTTTAGAATGTGTCTAAGTTTAGTTGGTAGTCGATTCAATTCCTATTCACAGTAAAATATATTACTATAATCATTATACATTCATTAAATATAAATGACGTATAAGAAATTCATGAAATAAAATAATAATATATTATATTTTTGTTTATCTTATAGGTGAAGGCAGTATCTTAGCTGGATCTCTTTTTAACGTGCATTCTATTGCGTAATATTGTCTCTTTACCGTAGCGAAGTGATTAGTGCTGAACTGGCACGCTCGGCTCGCCATAATTAAATAACAACAACAACAACAACACCAACATATTATATAAATATAAAAGAGAGTTTAAAACACTAAGAAAATTGCCCAAAAATAAATAATAACGTGAGAATAGAGAAAATAGAAAATTCCAAAAAAAGCTTTTAATTTCACTCTGCCTGTATCAATTAATAAGCTCTAATAATACGTAACGTTTATTAAGCTGGCGGCGATGCTAATTTACGGGTATCTCGGGAAAGGGGATCAAATGAACCTAGATTCTTGGCGTCTTTTGTCATTTTCACTATTCTATTTCTATCTAAGTTTATTTTAATAAATTGATGTTTTTTCTGCGCATAAGAAACTGTAATTTTGTTAAACGTCACTTTTAATGATAGGCCTTTTCATTTTATTTTAATTTTATTTTTTCAAAAAAATTGGTGCATTGGATTCGATTTCCACTCACACTGTAAAGATAAAGTAAGGCGTTGAGTTACGCAATTTAGTTACGGGAATTTAATCGGAAATCGAAGAAGCATCTAACGATAAATTTCCTTTATCCCAATAAAGCGTGAAGCTAAAATAAATAGTCATTCACTTTATATTTAACAACAGAATTAAGTATTTGTTATGTTTTAATGAAATCGCAATAAATTTCATTCAAAGGGTGTAGAATCTAATTCCGCTACGTTTACATTTTTATACCGACTTTAAATATTTTTAAAATTAGAAATTCGCAACTAATATTAAAAAGTAACATCTAATAATAATATTTATAAAGGTAAAATACAATAGGAGTCGTTCGTTTTTAGTTCTAATCGATTTAATATATTATTCCGGGTTGAACTAGCTCGGATGAATATTTTATAGGCGAGAGGCTTACTCCGGTTAAGACAATAAACACTGAAATTTGAAATTCAAAGTATTAAACTTAAAATATTATTTGGCATCCTTATGTATACTATTAATATTCATTCTTAAATTTATAATTTGTAAACGGGATAGTATCTCCTAGTTCTGGTAACAAGACAAAAATTAAATTATTCCACTCAACACGTATCCCAACAAAAACATACTGTATAATATCAATTTATTGCTTATTATTTAATTTTTATGAATAACATTCTTACTTACTCAATCAACGTTGTATAAAATTGCATCTTACCTGAAAACAAAATCATACGTTTAATACTATACTAATTAAAAACAAACCTAATAAATTCAAACAATGTACTCTTTAAAAGCAACAAAATTACCTAAATCCCCTAAAAATTTATATTTTCACCGAATATTTATTAAACCTTACCAATAGTATAAGTGGCGCCATCTATCTGGAAAGTCGCACTTTTGCACTTCTTAAAAAGCTTCCCGCTCACAATTTGCCGCGTGGCGCTACCGTGTGTAGCTGGATTTGACATGATTTCCTTCCTCACCGCAGCGCTAGTATCGAACATGTTCCTTAATTCCTCGAAGGATAATTCACTGGGTAGTTCAGGAGTTTTCTCCCTGCGCACTTGCCCACTAAGCCCTTTGTCCATTTTGCTCATTTTGTCCATTTTGTTCATTTTGTCCATTTTTTTCATTTTGTCCATTATCAGTCACACTGTAAACTAGTACACTGTCAGTCAAATTTCACTACACTGAACTGACATTCTCACTTCTTCACATTATAAGAGAGCTGTAATGGTTTTCATAATTATATTGTTAAAGATTAACATAAATATTAAAGATAAATGTAAAATAATATGTTTAAGTAACAATCGAAATTTGATTCAGTTATAATTACTTGATGTAAAATATTACTAATATTGTTATAATTTGTATGTTTGTAATGTCAAAAATTAAGCGGAAAATGAGGAGTGTCATAACACTGGTTGCCCTATTCCTATTATGCTATTTTATACGAGCGAAGCTAAAAAAATTAAAATATGTTATAAGTAAAAACGTATATTTCTAAATTAAATTTCATAATTATTCCATAAACGTATGCAAGGTCACGTATACGCATCAATCCTCATATCGCGGCCAAAGCTAACGCGTATGCTAATTTACGATATAGCTATATTTAGATTTTCTGGTAAGTGTTAGGTTGTAAAATATTACGTGCGCTCACGTGGCTCTGGTGAGCTTGTGGTAAATGATGAATTGCTGTTTAAATTTTATACACTCATTAACCTTACTGTCTGTAACACTTTGGTAAGTATCTTGAAAGAAGGTAATTATTTTAGTGTTTAGCCTTGAAAACCATTTTTTTTTTAATTTATTTAATAGAAATTTCCTGAAACATGAATTTTCGATGTATTATATAATAATGTTATTAGAACACAAACGTAATTCAAATTAGTAGATATATTATTGTGTAATTCCAGCAGGCGAAACCGCGAGCAGGTCGCTAGTAAGCTAATAAAATCAAAATAAAAGTTGTCAACGGCTTACGAGTTCTGAAGTATTTCTGAAATGAAAAAGACATAAAGCTTATGTTCTCCATATCATACATATATCAGGCGACGTAATCTTGAGAATCGATATATTTTGTCTGTTTCCCTCAAATCATATTATGAAGTAATAATCCTATTGATTTCTTTATATAGACGTATGATCATTTTTTTGTATACGCTCAGGGTTTATAATAAAATTGATGTTTGGTACATTTTCGTAGATTCTTCTTCACATATGAATATTACATTACTCATGCGTATAAACACGTCAACTAATAATAAAATTGTATGAATATTTATATTATCGCGGCGTTGAGTTCTGCCACTCAACACGCAAAGACACCGGAATTCGACAGAAAGTGGGGAACGGAGTGTTTTAGAAGACACTAGGTTCTTTAACCCTGCTGTGTGCGGGATACAGCATGAAGCATTTTTTTTTTATTTATATGATATGTAATTTACATTTATATAAAGCCAAGATGAAAAACGAATATTTTAAACGATTTTTTTATGATTGTGTTCTTTAAATAAAAATCCAATACTTTCTTCTTTATGACATTATCGTATTATGTCAAAAAACTTTGTTTCCAAATATCTACTAATAATAATTATCTTAGCTACTAGCAGTTCTCTAACTGCTTCTCTAAGTGTATTGCAATTTGACGTATGTTTATTTCATAACATTATTGTCTACACTACGCACGTACACCGTAACGACTCTCAGCCCAATATTCAAATATAATAATTATTATTGTTCTAATGCACTTTAGCAAAAACAAGTAAATTGCATGCTCGCTGCATTGGCTGTTAATTGAAAACTTCAACGAGCGCTTATTGCTTCATCGATATACGAAACCGTTAAGGTAAAAGCATAATAACATTAAAATTACTTTAACATATTACTTTGAAAGTAGAGCTTGATGTTTTTTTTATAAAAACACTCCTAAAACATAAAACATTCCTATAAGGACTCCTCCGTTACCTCTTTTTTGCCAAATTTTTAAGTCATTGTTTGTTGATTGGCGGAGTTTAACGCCGCGTTTTCCCCGACCGTCGCGCTTACAGTCGCTCACTTGATAGGGAAAAAAAATCAATATTATACAATTTGAAGCAATCACAACCGCGTGGCTCAGTCGGAAAGCGTCTTACCATAAATTCAATGGTTATGGGTCTCGCTCCTTTAATTTACTTTAATACACAAGCGGAGCTTAGCGCACTGAATAAGTAGTTCGTATAAGAGAACAAAAAAGAATAATATTTAGATACCAGACTGCATTTTACTCATTTTGTAAGAAAGATAGGAAGATAACACAAAAAATATATATTTATTTGAATACACATTTGGCTGCAACGTCCCCATAGATTTTCTTGCGAATTAGTCCGCAATACAACAACTTGGAACAAATCAAGAATATCGTCTAACAAAGTGGCTATCAAAGTGGACTGTAATGGCCATAGGCAATTACTACAAAATAGCATTCTGGCCTACACGAACACTTCGTTTTATTACAGTGAAAAATAGGCCAGCCTATAGAAATGTATAGGAAATTCCATTGTTGTAGGGAATAATTCATGAAAAAAAATATTTTATGTAAAATATGTAAACTAGAAGGAAAAGCTTAATATGTTTTTAGACATTTTATGAGACTAATATTATGTTACCTCAAAGATATTGGTTTATTACAGAGGAAATTGAACCCATAACTATCGTGTGTGGGATCGTGTAGTATATTTTCTAAAATATGCGAAAATTAGAGAAAGTAGACACTTCGTCTTAGCAAAGGTCGGACTCTACCTCGAAAATACGCACAATAAATGTACTTTACTATAAAGTATAATTGTTAAGAAACAGATTAAATTTACCAAAAAAATAATAGAGACAGATGTGGACAATTTTCTGTCAATCAATCAATCAACATGGACGTTAACGTCGGTAATTTCAATCAACTAATAGACTTAAAATGTATTGTTTATTATGTAAAAACTTGGTTACTAGATATACATACCTACATAACTTTTTTGTTTATGTGAAAAATATGAGAAATTAGAGAGAGAGAGAGAAAGAGAGAGAGTCAGAATCTTCTAAAGTATTTTATAATCTTAGAACATTGAAATATTTTGCAACAATATATGCATGTACAGAAAATACACAATTAAATATTTAGTAATGTATCTTGGAATATTTTTTATAAGCTATACTGATTAAAAAGAATGATTTTGTATGGTTTTCTTTTATTATTTGAGCCCTTTCAAAGTGACATTGAGTTTGCTAGTAAGAATATAAAAAAAATGCATAATTCTCATGTCTTCTTAGAGTTCCATAGACATGTCGACAAAGATATACATATATAAATAAACCATTATAACTTCACGCTTTATATACAAATAGCAGATGGAAATAGAAAACCTGGTGTCAAACTCAGTGACAAGTCCTCTATTCTCTTCTGACGGAACTCAACTTAGTTTTCTTAATAAAATAATACACTCTCTCGAAATAAAACACCCCACAAAGTCAGATCTAGCCTATCCTACTGAACTGTTGGTGAATTAAAGTTTATAGCTCCTAAAAATCTTTAACAAGTCAGTAAACATAACTAAACTTCTAAATAGTTTTATGATAAGGCAACGGAAAAGATAGACTACGAAATAGTACACGGGGCTTAAAATTTTAACTGTTTCAGTCACGCGATCGCCTTTCGTTCGGGCTTACTGTGTCTGTCAGTATACATTTGTTGTAAATGCATGGATTAAAGTATTTAGTATATATTTTCACATATATTTTTTTCTATTCCCATAAGAATTGAAAATTGAAAATTGAAATTTTCTTAGTTTGTCTGTACATCATGTGTCAGTCGCTCAGTAGCAAAAGAGCTAAATGTACATTGATAGATTCATAACTAATAACTCTAAACACACAATATCTGGAAAATTAGGATGTAAGTAGAAAACGGGGTATCTTTAACTAGTGTTAACTCCCTTTGCCTATAATTTTTTTTCACGCTGTATCCTTTATGTAGCAGGATAGGCAGAGGGACTATAATATTAAGACATTCCGCTGCCCATATTACGCCGAATTCTGGAGGTATTGCGTATTGGGCGGTGGAGCTCAACGCAGTGCTTTGCCTCCAAAGCAAAGAAATGAAAATATTTATTATTTAATTTCCTCGAGTGGGAATCAAACCCAGAGTCTGTCGCGTTTGCGCCAAGACAGGCCTTAATTTGTCCACAATGAGAATCGATATTGTATTATACAATACATACTACGTATACCTATATTATTCCACACAGCGTTTCAAAATTTAAAATATTATGGTATACAAAATAAATCACCACGACAAAACTAAGCTATAGAACTTTACAGGAAGCATGCTTTTTAATTATAAAATTATAATAAATACCTCCCTTACAAATGAAAATCGCATTTTCTACTATTGTGTCCCACGGTTGGCACGTTATACAACGAACTTAATAAAGATATTTTACAGTGAAGCTTACGCATTATCAAGGCAATAGAACAATAAGGCTTAGAGCTTTTTCAATCATGATGTTTATTTCAGTAAATATTTGGTAAGAAAAAGGTTGCATGTTAAATATTAAAGCGCGCGTTTGTTCTAGCACAATGGTAGCTTAAAATTTCGTTGACGCAAGTTGAACGTAGACGTAAACAGTCTAGCTAGTTTAAAAGTTTATTTAGCTTTAAGCTCTCGGGTTTAGCGAAGTGCGCGTGAAAATAAATGTTCATAGATAATAGAAAATTCTGTGGGAAGTGCAAAGAAAATTGAGCAGAAGGAATAAAGCTTCATGCCTCTTTCGAAGGAGCCTAGTGTTATGACACTTCATTTTTAGTTCCGTACCTCAAAAGGAAGAAACGGTATCCTTATAGGATCACTTTGTTCATCCGATAGTGGCAGGTTCGACTCACACTTGACTAATTTTGTTAAAAAGGTTAGGTATTTATCTTTCATTAGCTTCATAATTTTTCTGCTTATAGCAGGTTAGGCAGGGAGACCTAGTGCTGAGATACTTCGTTGTCCCCTTTCAGCCCGAATTTATAACACTGCGGAACACAACGCCACATTCAAAGTTTTTAAGCATTATAAAAACGTCCTACGTCTACACTGTTTTTGTATTATTATCAGGTGCGAGAGGGAGGGAATTAAGATATTTTATTACAAGTACCGGGTTACCGCTAAATTTGTTTGCGTTCCAACTTACGCGGCGTTCGCCGGGAAATTATTATGTAATTTGTGCTACCTTCTAGTCGGTGACCTTTTCATTATAATAAAAAGATACTTTAGTTAAATACTATTTACGTACATATTAAGTAAACTGTAGAAAAATATGTATCTTTTTTAACATTTTACTAGGTCGACTACAAGTCGTACTACAAATATCTATCAAAACTAATAAAACGACACGAGAAATGCGTGTTTTTTAGGTTTTTGTAATTATAATTGTAAGCTATGTAATATAAATTTTATCGAAAATGTTTAAATAATTTATACGTCTGTCTAAACAAGGGTCGTAAAATTGAAAATTCATATCATACAAATATTTAAAAATGTTATTATGTCAAATTTTAAGTATTGAGACTTAAAAAAAATAAAATTGTTTAATATACACGATGTATTTTTTTATATTTATACATACTTAATAAATTGAAAGAGTCGAAAGAATTAGAATTGAAAGAGTTACGTTTAATCAAAGTAACAAAACGTTTGTTATTTTACTATGTAGATTTCAACTTCTAGCTATGAAATTTAACACCATATGCGTAAATGGCTATATCTACCAAATTCGTAACTCTAAGAAGCAAAAAGGAACTGCAATTTGCTCGGCTTATATATATAAAAAGATTGTAACGTCCGTCGGCATCACTGTTATAAATCACGGTTAACTTCAACTGCTAAGTGATCTCATGACATTTATTTTCACAGCCTTCAAGATAATTGCCTCACAATTTCTTCACTTTTTACTCGGCTTTTGAAGACATTGTGTATTTTTTTTATAATTAAAAAAAAAACTAATTCAATTTTGAAAAAAAAAATACTGTGTGCTTACCATGTTTGTATGTAAAAAATATTTTGTAATAGCAAAGTCCATTTATTCCTGTAGCAGGTTAGACAGTGAGAACCTAACGTTGAGACACTCTGTTCTACTTTTTCCATTCAATTTCCGAGACATTTAGTAGAATATTGTAAAACATGATAGTTCTTTCGAAAGTATACCCTTCTACTGTACCCTTCTAAAATCCAGAAAGGTAGATTGTAGAAGCAAGTAAAGCAATCTACTTGGACGGAGGTTTTCTACGTAAATAAAAATATGAATTAAATCCAACTAATATACGTAGAAAATGCTTAAATATATGTTTGCATACATCGCACATTTTTTCGCTTTCATTCAGAAATCGCGGAACTGTCTTACCGTAACGAATATTAATGATAACTGGTATCTCTGACATAAACTTTTGAAGGTGCGAATATCTAAGATTATTGCAGAAATATGGTAAAGAAATGGTATGAAAAGTGAAAATATTATGAATTTAACCTATTCATTTTCAAATGAATGTAAACATGAAAGTTATGGGTACGATTCCCACTTGGAGAAATGGAAAGCTCGGCATTGGGTTTTGACATTACGTGTAGACAGACATACGTAATGTCTTGAAAATTTGACAGAAAGAGGAGAACGGAGTATCTTAACACACCAGATTCACTCTGCCCTCTTATATGCAGAATGTGAAAAAGTATGATAAAGTATTTTGAATGGTAAGTATATTACATATACTTATTATGGTATGATTTCGCGGACATACTTATATTGTTTCTTGCATGCTCCCGAAATTTTATTTTGTCTAAGTAGATCTATCCAGGTCTTTAAAAATGGTCCCTACAATAAAATCAATATATTTTTTATTACATATCTATAAAACGTAAAGCGGCGTGTCTACAATTCAGTGCTTTGAAAATCAACCGCAAATGATTGTCAAAAAAAAGATTCCGATGAATCGAGAAGCTTCTTTTTTTTAAAGTCGGTTAAAAATAGTATTACCCAGCACGCATTTTGTCTTACCAGAACATAATAATACTCCCCGTATTAAGCCCAAAACATTACGCTTAAAGTCAGCAATGGCTGCCTTCACAGTGATGGCTTCCAACCTTAATAGTGGTCACGCTAGAAGATCAGTGGGTTAAAAAACCTTATTATTTAATAATACCTCTATAAACCACACCATCACTTATCCAATCGATATATAAGATAAATCCTCTCAAAATCTCCTTCTAGTTATAAATATAAATTAGCTACAAGGTTTAATCCTCGTAAGTAGACTGAAGTGTTTCTAACAGCTCTTTGATGACTTGCCAATCCTCGCGAACCACAAAACCAAAGTATACAGTAGTGGACACATCGTAGAATATAATTTTATTTTAAAAATGTCAAGACTACTTCTATGTTTTTCCCTCAAATTCAAAATATCGTGTGTTAAGTGGCGAAACTCAACTACACGAGTTGTCTTATCGAGCCAAGGAAATCAAAACAATAAAATACAATATTGTTAGCGTACTCGTGTAAAAAGTGAGTAGATTTTGGTGAAAAAAAACAATAAAAGCAGTGGAATTGTGTCAAACGGATACAGTTGCTTGTATGCGGAAGTCCTGATTGAAAGGTATCTAGTGTGTAGTGTTGTAATTGAGTGATAAATGTCACTTATTGTAATTACGTGGAACCTCTGTCCAAGTACGTTGGAAACATATAGACGGTATGTATTTTTATCGTGTTTTCTTAAAAACGCTAACCGTTTCCGATTTCTAACAATATAGTAAAAGAATACAATCTCGTTTTTACTCAGATATTGGCATACTACGTCATGGAGGCCTCTTCTGTTTCTTATATTTGCGTAAAATAAATAAAGGAAAAAGAAATGTTTAGCAAGTTTCTCCTATAAGTTTTTTTCTGTTTGTTCAATAGTGCCAGGTATTTGAAGTCACTTCCACTAGGTTCGTTATCAACAATCATTTCTAGAAATTATATAATAACAATATAATTTTATTATTTAGCAGTAAAGTGTTGTGTACTAGCCTTAATTGAATATAGTAGTTCAAAGTTTATAACGGCAATTACAGAAGAGGTTATAAAACGAATTTCACTGAGTCTTAATTAGTTTTCGAACACCATATTTCGAAGCTCTACTTGATATTGAAGATAAACCATTCGTGATATTAAAATGTAAATATTAGTTTTATCATATTTATGTTTAATTAACTTGGAAAATTTGTATGTTAAGCGGCGTTGAGTTCCATTAATTCGATGTCTCGAAAAAGTGGTGGCAAGTGGGGAATAGACTGTCTGTCAGAGAGTAGGTTTCCTCTGCCTACTCTATTTTATAGAAGAAAAATATAGAATTTTTTTGAATAATTATATAATTATTTAATTCAAAATAAATATTTTTTGTATAGTTTTGAAATCTAAATATATTAGAAATACATTTATACTAATTTGCATGTATCCCAATTGAAACACATAAAATATCGCCATTAACTTTTTATGTAAAATAGGTATATATTACCTGAAATCTATCTATATTTCTTATACTGTATCCTTTATTTCCAAGATCACTGAATGTTTACTTACTATGTAGAGTAGTAATTAAACATTTTGTGATCTTATACATAATAAACTATGGAAGCTAAGCTAATAAATATCTTGAAAGATTCCATAGTGGCGCTAACGTGGCGCACTTGGAACTGGTCTGGCTGTATATTATCATTGAATGCCTAAATCTCAGAATCTGATAATGTTTATATCCAAAAATAAACGAATCGGCTATAAACGAATCGAATCGGCTATAGAACAGTTTTAACAAATAATTACATAAAGCCGCCACAGGCATGTGTCTTTCTGAATAATTGATATAATATGTTTTTAATAACGTCAATTGACATACTCGTAGTGTAAAAAATTACAATTTGCATATAATACATTATGGCTCGCAGCATATTTGCAGCATATTTACAGATTGTAGAACTTGATGTAGGAAAATGTGTTTCTAGTTTAATTCTAGTTTTTTACTAGTATATATAAAGAACGTAAAAGTTATAGAAAGATAAAATAATAATGAATACCTTTTACGGTACTGTCCCAAGTCATATTTTAAGTAAATATGTTCTATATAATAGAAAAACACCTTTATTTGATTATTTGCCGCAACTCGTAAAAGGAAATTATTTCCTACGAAACCAGCAACAGGAGTTTACTAATACATGTAATGTTAGCAAATATTCCTACCTATATTATGATGTTTTTAGATTATTCGTGGACCCAATTACTGCTTATTTGTAAGCAAGCTCTAATACGTATATATTATCACATAAGGATAGGATAGGATACCGATAGGATCCAGATCTTCGTTATTTTATAAAGCCTGAAAGTTTCTGTGCGCATACACGCAACACTAGTAAGTACTATCAGGGAATTTGCAATTTGGGTGGTGGTTTCGTTTTTCTAAGATGCAAAAAATAGTTGTTAACTTTCGTTAAATTATAAAATTGAACAGACAGTAGGACGGCCGAACAGCGGATTGTTAGTAAAAGAGTCCCGAAGAGTTTTACCCTTTGGATACGGAACCCTAAAAAAATGACATAAAAACGCAGCGGTAAAAAAACACTATACTCATTTTTAACCGACTTCTGTAAGAAAAGGAGGTTATCAAACGACTGTATTTTTTTTTATTTACTAAAATCAAGAATGAGATCCTGTTTACAACGTTTATTATATACGGTTGACGTGTTTACGCTGACCGGAAGCGATTTTCGATACGTTGTTTAGATAATTGCACGAGTGCTCGCTTCTAATGTTAGGTTGTTTATATTTTAGAGCTTTCGAATAGAGCTTTGCTGGTCAAATTATGATAGAGAAAAATACATATTTTGTAGTTTATATATTACTCAGTTTTTGTTACTGTTAAAAGCTTACTCTCTTACAGTAATTATAATTAAAAATATCATAGAATGAAGATTATTCTATATAATTTAACTAATAATACTCAATAATTTAACAAAAATAAATGATTAATACTTTTTAGAAAACATATAAAAATTTTAACGTAGAGGGTTTTGAACCCGCGCACTTTAAGAATTATCATTTGGCGAGAGGTTGCTATATTTATACGTTTTCTAAAAAAATATTTTTCTTTCCTATGTGTGGAATAAGACTTTAAAATGATAAAAATAAGTAATTTATACAGTTTACGTAAATATCTACTACGTACCAGAAAGTTTAAGATGTTTTCTAATAAATTAAGCGAAAATTTAATCAGTAAAATTTGTACTATACTTTTAAAAACTTGTTTTTCTCAAAAATATTTCTAACAAAAACTATGTAATACTAATAAATAGTAAATAGCATCCTTATTTCGCAAAGTAATCAACAGTTTCATTATCCAGACAGCCTCCATCCATCACATGGCCGTTGAGATAACTTTCAGCTGTTTATTGTTGCACATAAGAAGTTTGGTCAGACGGGATTACTTAATTATAGCAATAAATAAATAATTTTATATTAATTAATTAATATAAAGATGGTTATGCTCGTATCGCAGGATTATAAAAATGAAATGATGGACTGGTTAAAACATTATGCAGCAAAGTATTTCATTTATACCGTTATGTTCAGTATCACAAGTAAAATAAAAAGACAGTGATGTAGATAGATATTAGAAATAAAGAGCTTTTTTTTCTACTGAGTGCTAAATAAAATAACAGCTTTATACTTTTTTCCATTCCATTCTGTTGTGGCAGAGCACAAAGGAACAGAAAATAAATAACCACGCAACAGCCTATGTAATACTAATGAAATTGTAGAAATTACAGAACAAAGTACTTTAAAAAATATATCATTCAAGACAATAAAGTTCAATGGTTTATAAAGTGTGGCAATAAATATATTTCATCCGGAAAATAAAAGCTCGCCACTCAGCGGAAATTTTAAACGGGCACCATCAATGTAGTACAAACGTAAAACCAACTTTATTATTGTACGAAACAAATTATTCAATAATTTATTAAATTTTATTTTGGATAATCAATAAAATATATCAATTCTTATATTTTTATCTTAGTGTCCAAACACTCTGTTCGTCACTTTCTGCCCGAATTCGAGCCATCGCCTGTCGAGTGGCGGAACCCCGTGGCGCGGCTTGTATGTAGCGTTGAACCGAAATAATTACCTCCGAGTAGGAATCGAACTCAAAACCAACTTTACAATTCCACCACGCATCATCATATAGAATCATAGGATTGTAGAATACTATTAAATAATAATATTTAATTTGCATTACATATTATACTTAACCTAAGACTTAAGACGTGTAGAATAGATGTTATATTCCTATTCATATAAATCAAACACTGGCATTGTATACAATTGTCAATCATTAACAAGGCTTGAGCTGTACAGATTACATATTATTAGCCTTGTATTTGGTAGCTGAAACTAATATCTTATTCTAGATGTATAATTTCGAGCAAATTAATATATACTAAGCTTACCCTGCGGCTTCGCCTCCGGTTATAGAAATTACTAAGAGCTGTGAATAACAAATGACACTTAAAAAGGTCGTGGATTCGATTTTCATTAGGGGATTAAAATTTAAAAAAAAAACATTTTACGTAAATATAAAGTGATTTCTCTGTCTACTACTAAATACAAGAAAAGCATGGAGCTAAGTAATAAAAGTAATTGCAATACTTTCTTATTACACTGTGTACATAACAATACAAAATATTTAAAAAAGAATCCACACGATCTTCAGAACTTTAAGTAAGTGTAGTAGTCTCTTGAAACTTGCTAATACTTGGAAGTAGGTACAAAAGGAAGGCTTCAACAAAGAAGCTCCAATCTCGTATAAGACTGAATTTCAAAGATTTTGTCTCCCGTCAATAGTGTGCGAAAAGAAAAACAAAAATTCTAGAATATATGTTGGTAAGTACAAGAACAAGTTAATATTATTGAGAATATTGCAAAGTAGATTAACGCTTTTTACTTCGCTTCCGCCCACCGCAGACACTTTCCGCCCAAAAACGAAATATTGCTTGTTGAATGACGGAAATTAAGGAAATGAACCTGAATATGAATACGATACGTACATGATGATACGAGGAAATGCACATAAATAGTAAATATCCTAGTAAATATCCTCGAATTTGTATTAAGAAAAAGCGCGGCGTTGAATTCCGCCCTTCAACATGTGATTTCACAAAAAAATGTACATTTAATTTTAATAGTGTCATAATTTGAGTCAACTTTAGCAAAGCTACTTAACTAGTTCAGGATAAACGAAACTAAATTATTAATGTATATGTAACAATGTGTGTTAAATGAACTTTTTCATAGACAAATGTCCTAAATCTAGTAAAACTTTGAACTAGTTTTACAACTTTTTTGATACCGCAACGTAAAGTTTTTGTTTTGAAAACACAAAAAGCTTGCGTTCTAGAAGTGATTTTATAACTTTTGGCAAAGCTAGTTGGTACTTTGCCTATCTGCGATAAAGAATGGTGCTACTAAACAAACGTTTTTAACATTTTACATACCTATATACCTAGTAGTTATAACCATATTATTTTATATAGAAAAACATGTAGTGAATTTTAAAAGATATTGATATTTTTTAATTTGATTTTTAATATTAAAAATAATATAATTTTAAGGATTGTAATAAACCTTTTTACCCAACTAAGCAACGCAAGCAGGGTAATGTACATAGCATGTTTGTTTCTATGGGAAGTTGTAGAGACGAGATGTAAATCTATTTATCTAAACCTTGCAAGTATCATCAAAGATTATATATATAAGATTAAAAGTAAAAGAAATTTAAAGTAGAAGAAATTTAATTCTCTGAATGTAATTAAGGAACTTCTGATAAGATTTACAAGTATATATTTTTTCCTATAATAGCACTAATGACTGTGCCTCCATAACACTATATTCTAGATTTTATACTTCTGTATTTTATTTTTAAAAAATACTCACACACAATTATTTTGACGATATAACGAACAACGAAAACCAAGGAAATATATCTCCGTTATCTATCTAAAATACCTTTTTAATCAGGTCAATAGTTCAAAAACCTCATCCACTATACGACTTGAAAGACAATGGAAGACATGAAGGAGGTCTGGAACCGAGTACTTAGCACTCAGTCCCCAGCTATAACGCGGTAGTTAGAACCATAGCTTTTGGATGAACAGTGAAAACTAGGAACAGGATTTTTTTAAAAGTATTTTCTACAGTTATCTTTACGAGGCCATCTGTAAAAGCGATGATTGTGGATTCAATTCCTTTTCAGGGGATCAAAATATACAATATTTTCATTTCCTCAATCTGGTAACGGCGTTGAGCGCTGCGTATTTATAGGGTTATACCAACATAATCGAGTGTTGGTTTTTAGTGTTACTATAGCGAGGATTATATGAAAATACTAGCGACTCGCTCGCGGTTACACCCGCGTGAACTATGTTATTATTAATTTCTCTCTCCATGACTACGTCCTAGTGACGTCTATGCAAAATTTGAGACTCCTAGCATTTGTAGTAACGAAGTTTCATACAAACTTTCGACCCCCAAAACAACCCCTTAGAAGTCGAATATTACAAATTCCCGTCTTAGCGAGCACCTACGTCGTATAAGTAACTCCTATGCAAAATTTGAAATTCCTAGCACATGTAGTTTCTGAGATTTCGTGATGAGTGAGTGACCTTTCGATTTTATATATATAGATGAAATATTTCAATTCCCATGAATTATTTTTATAATTATTTTTATTATTTTTTATTTAATAAATCTATAATTATTTTTATTTCTTCACTTTGGCACCAAGGCAAGCCCGGCGTTCAGTTCCCCCACTCAACAAGCAATGTCCCGAAAAATTGCCCCGGTACCACGACTGGCCATGTATTATTATTTATCATATATCAGATATTATCGCTTAAGCGGATTAGAACTAATAAATATTTATTGGATCTGCATGATTTTTGCGCATCTGCGTTCTTTATTAGCACGTATTCATAATTTATTGTTTTATGACTTTATAATATGATAAACTTGTTTATTAACCAAATATAGATAGATACTTCTATATGGATTAAAGTAAAATAAAAATATTGTTGTCTTTCAAAATATTATTTAGATATTAAATATATTATTATACATTTTGGTAACAAAATATTCCAATAAGATCCACGATAGAGTTCCTACTTTTTACCCAATTTTCGAGACATAGCGTATGTAGACGCGAATCTTAACACCGCGTTTATCAGAGCAGAGATATGTAATCGAACCCACAGTCGTCGCTATAATTTCATTACTATAATTATTAATAGATGATATTTGAATAAAATATTCAAAAAGCTTTATTAATATATTCTAAACCTTCACTATCTGTGAAGACATTCTTAAAACCCACCAATTTACATTTTAGAGGCAATTTGCATTTGCTCTTTAAATCTGATTTACATTTAATATCGTCTTCCGCGAATTTCAAGGTTCTTGAATCCCTGAGACCTCGCTTAATGATAAGCTGGTAAGTATGCTGTTGGACACTGTCTTGTATAACGTTTCTTGCGAGTTATATTGTATGATTAAAATATACTTATTAGCATCATATATTTTAAAATTTGTTAAACAATGAAATAAGTTATATACCTATGTTGTTTTTGTATTTCCGAAATTTATATAGCTTATATGTACAGTAAGATTTTTAGATAAACATAAAAAGAACTGTTTCAATTAATTATTTTATTATTTCTAGTTTCAATTTTTAGGCATAGCAGAATCAATATAAGAGCTAAGTAATGAGATATTCTGTTCTAAACTTTCCGCCTGAATTCAAGAGTGTTGAGTGATGGAACTAAACGCAGCGCCTTGTCTATCAGAGCGATAAAAATAAAATTATTTAAATATAAATGGTCATAGTAAGTGTCATTCCACCGAGTGACTACAATTATTCATAATATCAAAGAATTTTTATTTCAATTGTTATCGTGTTTTTAACGTTACATACATACATAGCATTATTCATTTTTCATTTCAGCACAGCATTATGTTAAAAATGCTTTTAGAATTCTATCTATTATATCACTAATAGCTTTATATTATAAATTACGTAAACAGTTTGTTCTTTAGCTTCATAAACTTGTATAAAAATTAACTTCTTAAGCAATTTATATAAAGTTACTTAATTACTTAATCAATAAGAAGCAATCGTAACGTTATTATTTTCTTATTATTTTTATAAAATTTTGTTTACTATAATATATTATTTCCAAAATAGAATGAATATATAACAATAGTGTATTAACTAATATATTTTAAGAGTATATATGCACGATCTAAAACGCTTTTGTTGTTACAAAAGGAGCTTTGTGAAAGCTCAGAATAAGCCTTTAACAGACTGGTAGCACATTGATAAAGCACATATTGTATGATTTGAGCTTTTGAATTTAAAATATGAGATCTGAAGTTTGTTTGTAATTTTATAGGTATATTTGTGTATTGAAATAAAATGTTTATAATAAGTTATTCTTTATACGGAGAATTAATAATCAATTTTCAGTATTTTCTTTTCTTGTTTGTTGTTTGTTGTAGTTTTTGTTAAAATCATATTATTATAACAGTATATTAGATCTAAAGACACCTTTTACATTTCTGCTCGAAAAACCAATTATGCCCAAAATTGTTTTATACTAAGATCTTGTAGGGCATACAATAATTACTTTAGTGATATAGACATTTTTCATAACAATTTGGAACAATTTTCATGTAAAATTATCGACAAAATTCAAAATTCTGTAAATCTTAACCTAATGTAAATCTTAACCTTTCCTTCGTAAAAATCTTTTTTTTTTCTCTTTAGACCGTAAATTTAATTTTTAATTGTTAATGAGCAACATATTCACTCCATGTTTTATGTATAAGTGGAAACTTTATTGGCAGTTGGAATATGGATATGTATTATACTAAAAAGTATTGTAAATGCTGTTTGTTTCCCGATTTAAAATAAATAAATAAAATAAAAATATTAGATAGACAGTGCTAAGTTTAGCCTCTCATCAAGCGCAATGTCTTGAAAATTGGACAAAAAGTAGAGAACGGAGTGTCGAACACTAGGTTCCTTCCAGCGTGAAGCAAATACGCATTTATGGTACTATTATTATTATTACATTAAACAAATATAATAATAAAGTAACTGGCCTACAATTTCTATGAATATTTTAACAGTTCATCAAATTCCATTTCGAAGTTATAATAATGTTTGTAGGATAAACGTGACGGAAAAAAGTACTCTAGTCTGCTACACGTACCCACCAAAGGTATTTTTATTTATATAGAAAAATCTTATTAGTTTTTATGTTTTACTTATAATAACGAAATATTAATAAAAAAAGAATTAAATACTATATAATTGATTACTTCACTACAATTAAAAATCACAGCAGAATTTAATTATATTTTTATAGAGTACAAATACGTTAGGTGCAGAATTTGGTGGAAATTGGAAAAAGGAGCTTTTAACACTATGTTCTCTCTGCCTACCCTGCTGCGGGATTTTTTTTAAAGAGAATTATAATAATTTACAATTTCACCAATAACTCGACGTACGCTATAGTTAGTTAAAACTAAGCTTATTTACGTGAGCTTTGACGTCATGCAACACGCACCATTTTCATTTATTACACGCGGTTAATCGTAGAACAAAACAGTTTAGCTTCTAAATACCACATGCCCCTGAAGCGGTGAACGCTACCAATTACAGCGGCTAAATCTTTAGCCTAATACTGGGATTGCTCATAAAATAGGATTTATTATTATATTTACTTTATCCTACTAATCTTATAAATGTAAAAGATAGTATGTTTGTTCCACTTTCATTCAAAAACTACTGAACATACTTGAATGAAGTTATACAGATATATTTACATTTAAATATATAAACATTTAGATTTACATTGTATCATATATATAGCAGAATAAGTAGAGTTGATCTAATAGTGTGAAAACACTCTGTCTCCCTCCCCACTTACCGCTCAATTTTTGAGAAAATAAAATTAGGAATGGAAATCGAACCCAAAACTTTGCCGACGGCCTTAATGATTCAATGGCCGTCATTTTTGTCAAATACTTTCAAAATAATTAAGGATAAATGACGTAACAAGCCACAAGTATAAATAGTACTAGTTTATAATACATTTGTTATTAATAAGCAAACTGAACTTGTACAAAGTCAAGTGGTTGCATCTACATTAATGGATGTACTCGTAGTGCATGTTTATTATGATTTATTGTATTCCAGAGTAGACGGAAATTAGCACTTTACAAATAGTAATGTTTCTATACACAGCAAAACATTTTTAGGTTTCCGTACCCAAAGGGTAAAAGGGTAGGGTCCCACCCCAACAACCAACCTAGACTCCACTAATTATAAAAAAAATGGTAATGAAAGAACTCAACGCTACGCCTTGTCTTTTTAAAAGAAAATACGTTAATGAAAATAATTCATTCCTACGAACAGGAATCGAAACCACAACCTTATTATATATGTTAAATAAACAATAAATATATTATTATTTTGTGTAATGTATGTATTTACATTACGTACACCTAATTACGCGCATTAAATCGTACTTCCTTAATGACGATTAACTCTAATGATCTTGATACATAATCTCCTCAATAGATTAGCTAAAATTAGCCATACATCGATGTACTTACCTTGCTGATTAGAAACGACAAATATAAGTGCTTTCGTAATAGCTTCCTTATATATTAGATTACTTTTTTTTATGTTCCCGTTGTAACCCGCATATAGAACGGTTGACAGAGAAATTAGTGTTTTGATACTCCGTTCTCCAAGTTCCGCCAAAGTTTTTGAGGCTGTGTGTGTGTGTCGGGTTTGGTGGTGGCACTCAACGTCGCGCTTTGTCTTCTTATGGACTAACTTCTTACATCGTCCTTCTTAGAGCGATAAAAATTAAGTCGAGTTTACCATCTTATTACACGCTTGTAATAATGTTAAAAATCTATATGTTATAAAAAAAATACCTCTAATGGAATTCCAGCCTATTTTCGTGTTATAATTATAACCTTCTAACAGAGACTCTAATTAAATACACACCAACTTGCCAAATAAATATAATAAAAGAATATTTTTCCTTTTAATAAAATAAAAAAGAAGAACTAATATTTCATAGCATTCAGCTTTGATTATAGCGATGTATGAAAATTGAATAATTTATTAACAATATCTTGTGTTCTCACGACTCCCTCATCACGTATGTTCCTTGGCAACAGTCCATAAATAACGTTTCGACTGCCAGATCAGTGGTGGATGGTTAGAGCTGCAATTACGTATAAAATTTGTGAAAAAGAGACCTTACTACAAATTAACAGTAAATTCAATATTAAAATGTATGAATTATATATGCCAATAAAATATTTGTAATTAATGGTAAATGATAAAATTAAATTAGGTAGTTGTTATTTATTTATTTTTTAATCCCGCCACGAAGGCCTCAAGTTGTTCACAAACAAACACTCTTTTCTTCAAGATGTTGTGGGATGAGCAGCAGAATCCTACGAGTACATTATGCTTTATCGTGAGAAAATGAAAAAAATATATACATCAAGTGGGAATTGAACCTACGACCATCGCTTTTACAGTCTAACGAAGAGTCTCCGTGCCACTCAACAGTTCATATTTGGACATACATTTTATTTTTACATCAGGGTGACATAACAACATTAAGTTTAAGTAACATTAAGCCCCCGGATCACAATATAAGCCAAGTCCTTACGTTATCCAAAGTTTGTCAATTTCGGATAAGCTCATTTTTAGTTTAATCCACCTTTAATTAAGTTTATATCAGGGAAAATTATCTAAAGAAATCAAGATTTATGCTAATATGATTTATTTTTATATTAATGAATGTCAGACAAATTTTAAAATTCCCTACGCTTCTTACGTGGTCTTCCTCTATAATCAATGATACATAATTTCAAAGGTCAACTCAATGAACGTTATTTCATCATCAGCGCATGTAGCAGAATAGGTAGAGAAAACCTAGTGTTAAGACACTCCGTTTTCCACTATATGCCCAATTCTGCATTTTACTTAAGAATGAAAATATCCATAATATTATTTACTAACGATCTATACTAAATAGAATTTGTTTCTATCATTCAAGTATTTGGCTTGTTTGTAAGACTTAAAGATAAATCAATACAGACCACACATCTCTGGGAAAACGAGAATGTTACAGTGTATTAAGATACTATTTGCAAATGTTAATTGGTATCTCCAACATATACAATATACGAGTGCCTATTTAGTTATGTAAACCTCTACTGTATTCTACTAAGCTTGGAATACATACATATATATAATGTATTCTATATGAATATATATACATTTATATATTGTTCATATTTTTCAATGTTTGTAAAGTGAGTATAATGATTAGGCACTCCGCTTTTCGTTTTTAATGTAATTAAAAGCACTGTAGACTTGATGATGAAACTGAAATGAAACTTATTGTAATATTCAATTTCAAAACAATCTTGTACGTCTTAATAACAATGTCTCTAAAATTTTTATATTTTTTTTCTCAATAAATTCCGTTCCGTTGTGGAATAAACAAAAGAAAAGCATAATAAATGCAGAAAATTTAAAATATAAATAGATTTTCCACTTTTTATAGGAATCCAAATCAAAGTGAAATACACTCAAGTTGTTGTGCAATTTTTTTCTTTGTGAAAAATAAATTTCAAAACACCTTCTCCGTAATGGACTTTCACTAATTGGCTGAAGGAGGCTTTGAAGTAAAACCCTTAATGAGAGAAAAGCGTCAAAGAAAAAGTTTATTGCGGAACGTTTTCGGATCTATGGATTAATTGTGACTGGCGATGACGAAATATATTTTGTCTTTTTATTTAGCTTTACGTTTTTTCCGGTATATATAAACATAAGTAGAGGGAACCTTCGATCCTAGTGTTAAGTTATCGTTACCTCTCCGTTCCCGTTAATACACTTCCGTTCTTTTTTTTTTTTGGACCGTCGCGTTGACATTCGTACGGTTATGCCTGCGGCATTCATAACAAAAATTATACCTATTATATGATCAAAATAAAAAAATAAATCTAAAATATAAAATTACATTTTTTAAAACATTATATCTATATACGTTCACTTACGTATTTAGGGCTGAATTCTAATAAACCACGAAACATATGTTCACTGAAATATTTTTAAGGGTCTAAATTTCAAATTTTATAAACATCGGTGGCGATTTAAAGAAGTTTCCATACAAACTTTGAACCCCTTATTTGCACCCTTAGGGGGTGAATTTTAGAAAACCATAAAACACATGTTCAATTAAATATTTTTAAGAGTCTACATTTAAAATTTTATTTTTATAAAATCGGTGCCGATTTAATTTCTTTTCCATACAAACTTTCAACCCCTGTTTCACCCCTTTAAGGTTAAAATTTTTCAAAAGTCCTTCTCAATGGATGTCCAGATTACGAAAGTAAGCATCTATCCAAATTTAACGTTCCTACCATCAGCGGTTACGACTGTGCTTGCGTCTTACCTCAGTCAGTGAGGACAAGTCCTTTTATATATATAGATTATAACACAAACTGTGAAATATTTCCATATATACAAAGAAAGTAAACTTTAGTTAAAAATAATTGAAAAGATATTGGATCGCGCCATTGTATTGTCAAGTTAAACTAACCAGTAAAATGGAAAGAGCAACGAAATCAGAGAACGAATGGCACACGAATGCTTAATGGAGTGAATGGAATCTATAAAAATAGAGCTTAAAATAAGAAAAATGTTACGTTTTCGTTTCAGATATTTCTTATTATTTGAAATATAATATTATAGAAATATACGAATCCAAATTTGTGCTTTAATACGCATTTATCGGACGATTTTAAGGAATTTTTTTTTTTATGATTTATTCTTTTGTTTTATTGTTTTTATGAAAATTATAGAGAAAAAATATTTATAATATATATTTTAATATTGTTGTGGATGTTTACAAAAATATTATATTATAATAAAGATAAATAATAAGAAAATAATATTATCTTGGTGAATAAGAAATAAAGTGAAAATCTTATAAGCAAAATTAATACAAAGCTTGTTTCAATTCTAAAGCCTGACTTAGGGAATTAGGGATAGGTATTCGTCGATAAAGTAGAACATCGGCTTTGAGATTCAGAGGCAGAATGCACCTAACGTTCTTGCCATCATTCCACTTTAAAATTATTCATAGCTCATTTTGAACTTTTTAATATTATTTATATAATAGGTTTCGATTGAGGCCATCTTGGCGCAATGCGATAGCGTCTGATTGCACAGCGGCTTATGCGTGTGACTGTAAATACGGTAAGTTGTGGGTTCGATTCCCACTCAAGGAAATGAAATATTTAATATGTTCGATTTCTCATTCTGATAACGAGGCAAAGGTCGGCGTTAAATTCTTCATTTAACACACGATGCCTTCATATTTCGGTGGAAAGTGGGGAACAGAACAGGGTGTCTTAAAATCAGGTTCCCAGGTTCCCGCAGCCTAGAATACAGTATGAAGCAAGAAAAATATGATACCGATTTGTATTGTTTTGTCTGCGTCTAGTATGTTTGAAATTGCCTAAAGGTTTTCTGTCTGTAATCATAACGCATGAATATATGCCTAAGATAAATATTAGTTTCTGGAACAAATTATAGCTACTGACGCTGAATTAAGGCGCATTACGCATATCTGTATTATTTATGTTTTGTAGTTGTTTGTAAAAATTAAAAAAAAAGTAATTATTATGTTACCGATGAGCTAGAAGTCAAAGTCTACCTAAATCATATATATATAATATTTTTAAAAGCTTTTATTTAAAATTAAACATTTATTTTTATTTCCCTGCTCTATTAAAATAAAGCGCATCCTTGAGTTTCTCCACTCAGCACACCGTCTGGTAATCAGACTGAAAATCAGGAGCGGAGTGTGTTGACACTAAGCTATGTAAAAACATTCTTAAAGAAGAAATGTAAGGTAATCAAATTATAAAGTTTCAGAATTTAATTTGTAATAAATAATATAAATATATTATTTTATTTCATTTCTCTTGAAAAAAATATATTTAATATTTTATATAAAAAAAAATACCTTGAATAGTATGAAACTGTCCTTAAAGTTCAATGTCTACGTTGTTTATGCCTAACCCAGTGCAGGTGTTAGGGAGCTCAGATGCTCTATCTTTCACAACTCCAGTTTTTTCTTTTGATTTATTTCCTCGTTGGATAAACTTTTATCGCCCACCTGACTTCGTCAATTTATTTCGATGTAGCTAAGAGACTATAGTTGGTGTATAGATATTTTGTGATTTCTTATAGAAAAGGAATATAGTTTGAATTAATTTATTACAGAATTAACAGAGAAATGCTAACACACTATGTTCTCCACTTTTCTCCCGAACTTAAGACATTAGGAGTTGAACGGCAGAACTCAACGCCGCATTTAATCTACGAGAGCGAAGAAATAAAAATAATTTAAATATAATCTTATCGTATGGGGATCCAACACAACTTTACGCATTGTATAGCATAAATATTTTAAATATAAAATATTATCTGAGTGGAAATTGAACCTACACACACAAATCATATACTAACATTTAGATTTTATTCCTAAAGTTATTCAAGGCGATCAAATTCGCAAATACATTGTTATTAAAGCTCAGAATTTCATATACGAGTACGTAACAATATTATCCTTATTTCCTTCATGTCTTAGACATGTAAGTAACTTATTTGTTGGTGGAATATATATATTTCTTAAATTTAATTTTCTTCGTACAATTCAATACATCAAAGATTTTTAAGGCAGTCGTAGCGCAGCGACAGCGTGTCTGGATGTGAGCGCGACGGTTGTAGAATCTATTCCCGATTGAGAAAAGGGCTATTTTCATTTTCTCTGGTAAAACAATTTATTACTTAATACGTATTGTATCAAAACTGAATGAAAAGTGGGGAATGTAGTGTTCTAACACTAGATTCCAAAGATTGTAACGCCATTTTTTAAAGAAATTTTAAATAAAAACAGAGAACTAAAACACTTAATTGAATGGACATAATATAACAAGATATAAAACAATATTTTACTACTGCAATATTCCATAATAATAAATTCTTAAATTATTCCTTATTATGAATGATATGAAAATTCCTACATCATAAAAAATGTCCGGCGATATCCGAATGACATCTCTCACGTTCGGGGACAAGGTCGGCTACAAAGCCTTTAGGGTTATTGCGTTTATTATTAACGCTATTAAATAGACTAGGATTTATGGGTACTTGTGTGTTATATTTTCTAGTGATCATTGTACAGAGGTCGTAGATTCGAATTTAGATGGGGTAAATAATTATTTTTCTGCAGTTTCATGCTTTATTAGGTAGAAAGAGACCAGTCGTTAAGCAGGGGTTGTGGGTTCGATTCCCACTCGAGCAAATAAATATAAAATATTTTTAGATATAAATACCTACATAAGAATTATATACAAAAAATGTGACAAAAACTGCTCAAAAACATACCGCCAAATATTGAAAGGATAAGGCCGAGGCCGCGACAAATGCCTAGATGTCCAACAGAAATATATCTCCCTTATTGCTTTAACAATAAAGATCTAAGTTCAAGGGAACGTGATATCACGGGTCATTTGGCAATATGAAAAAGATAGCGTCTCTAAAATACTAGTTTAAACTACAGTTTTGCTTATAGAATTTAATAAAATATTTATTTCTACACTGCTATTACTACTGATAATTATCTAAAAAATTATGATAGACTATCAAAATGACTAGTGGTCACGCGCGGCTTTGCCCGCTTATACTAATTGTTATATTATCACTAAATTATATAAAATCCTTAAGTAAATTGGAGCTTATGTGTTATTCTAATTTATAAGGTATATATTTTGAACTAAAGCCGTTAAGTAGATTTTGTGTGAAAATTGTTGAAACAACTCTAAACATTCACAATTATAATATTAAAGATGGATGGATGGATGGATGGATGGATATAATATTAGGATGCTTAGAGGCGATCTTGGCGTAACGGGACAGCGTATGATTTAACGTGATGGTTGTTAGATTCCATTTTTGGTTGGAGGAAAAATTATATTTATTTTATTTAAAATTTCCCACTCTGAGGGGCTGAGGGTGGCGATAAGTTCCGTCCTTGTTAATAAGGGGTACTTCGAGAAGGTAGCATTTGAAAAAAAAAAGTCAATTATATTATGTGCTAGCTTGTTTACATTTATGTATATTAAAACATAATTCTAATATACGTACAGTTTATTTAATATTCTAAAAACATTATTTATTTATTTATTTATTTACTTTCATTATCACCAAGATTATTTCGTTTAAGCAAAGCCAATTCCAGTCACAACTCGCAAGTTGATGGATATGCAAACGACTTTCGTGGTTCGTAGGGGACACTAAATAACCAGTTACCGTAGTTGCTTCTACATCAACGACATTCGTTACGGGCTGTCCGAAGGCAGTTAAGTGTATAATTCTGATATCCCATCTAACCAAAAGGTCTAAGAAATTGGGTTGCAAAAGAGTTAAATACCTTCCTTTTACCTATCTCAGGATACGTTCAATTTCTATAAGAAAAAATATGTTTAAAATAAAAAGTAAACCTAGTGAATTACTATAAGCAATGCTACGCTATGACTTATTATCAGAGACAGGAAAGGAAAATAATTATATTTTTTTAGCGTCAAGCTATATCCCGCATATGGCTGGGAACCTGGGCAGATGGAACCTGAAATCTAGTATTAACACATTTCATCCCACATTAAAATACTTTATTTGAGTTCGATTTGAGACATTGCATGTGAGCGTGTGAGTGAAGGAACCCTACGCCGCGCTTTACCTCCTTATTAGAGCGAGGAAATGAAAATATTCAATATTTCTATCCCTCAAGTGGGAATCGAATCTGCAACCGACACGACTGCGCCACGCCTGGCCTCTATTACTAGCACACTGATTTTTATGTTTAAATAAGAAAAATTCAAATTCAAGTAGCATGTTGTGCCAAAACTCTGTAAGTGTGTCATAAGTATTAAAAATCGTGCCGTCACACAAGTTTGGATTTGAATACTAAGATGTCACTTTTTATGTATTTTTTTTTCATATATTTTTTTATAAGATGAGGATCTTCTAGCGCAGAGAGAATATAAAAAGAGTGACCTCGATACAATTATTAAATTTATTTTTTCTTTCTCAGCTTTGGTAAACAAAGCTCAAATATGAAAAAAAACATTTTAAACTTTAATAGTTGTTAATATTAAAGTACCTGTTAGTTTAGGCTATCACGAAGGAGCTTTGTAAAGCAAATTGAAGGTAAGGATGAGCAAAGAAGTACTTCTCCTGTCGGAAGCCTTTGTAAATGTACCGTGTATATATTTTAAGCGGTTCAGAAAGAAATTACGCTGAAATAAATCATTTTTTTATGATATTTTAATATTTAATTTGAACTTGATTATAAATTTATATTAACACACCCTTGTTGAAATAGTACATGATATGTACGGTAAAAGATAAACATTTTTTAAAAATAGTAGCAAAAAAAAAAAAGAACTAACAGTACACTATTTTAAACGACACGACGCTCACCTTTTCTCAAATGTCTTATATTTTAATATGCAATAAGAAACAAAAGCTCCGTTTGAAACGTTGTTAGTGAAAAAAATTCTCAAAGAACGCGCTCCCACCGAAATATTTTTTAAGGTATTCAATTACATGTTCCCCCTACGGCCTATATTGGGAGAGTTTTTAAGCGAATATATGAAATATTTATTACTATAGCAAAAAACAATTTGGAACAAGGCCCGGCGAAGAATGCAAGTTATATGAGGCTTAGTGAACTTTGACCTTTGGAGTGAATTGTTTTCCTGGCGTACCAACTTTTTCACATGGGACGCATAAATACCAAGAAATCTTGCTGAATTTCGCTGTGAAAAGTAAATGTTTGAGGTTGTGTATAGTTTTACGAGAGACTAGTGATCCAAACGCGGCTTCGCCTGCCTAAACTTATTGTTATATTATAGCCAAAATAGACGCATTTTTAATATTAATAGTTGACTTTATGTTATTCTAATCTATTAGCTATATTATTGCAAAGCTTCATTTAAATCTGTTCAGTAATTTTTGCATGAAAGTGGAACAGCCATATTATTATGGTGAAATTACTATACAGGGTGGAAGAGGCAGCGCTTCTTTTACTGAAACTGCATATAGGGTAAAAAATTTCAAACTCAATATAAAAAAAAATAATCAAGGTACCTCAACGGTTTGGACATAGGATTTTTTTTACATTTCACGATTTTTATCCATACTGTATTTCGTGTCACGCACACATACGTATGCGACGTTGCCGCTTTGACACGTAAGTGTGTGCGTGCCTATGTTATACTTTACAAATGGCGTTTTATTGTAAAACGATAATTTTATTATTTGTTTTGTTTGAAAAAAAACTTTTTCATTTTTGAGAATTATTTTTTTTCCGAATTATATTAGGCTTTTATAGAGTAGTTAAAACTGTGGTTTCATTTAAAGTGGCGCTGACAATTCCACCTGTATAGGCGGTGGTAGTCACAAAGTCTGACTGTAAAATTGACTGGTTGTGGGTTCGATCCCCACTCGAGGAAATTAAATATTTATTTACATTTATATTTTGGCGATCTGATATCGAGGCAAATCGTGGCGTTGAGTTTTGCCACTCAACACGCAATGCCTCCAGAACTCGGCGGAAAGTGGGGAACCGAGTGTTCTAGCACTAGGTTCCCTCTGCCTACCGTGCTGTGTGCGGAATAGAGCTCGAAGCTAATTTAATTTTTTTTAAGTGATTTATCTTCTTACTTAGTTAGCTACATAAGGCGAATGTATGTATATGAAACTCTTGAATATATGGACCGTTTATTTTGAAAGTGGTGTAAGTCCATTTTTGAGAAAAATGAGCTATCACGTAATTCATGCTTAATTTAATGTAATTTTTTTATATATAACTAGTCCGTGTTTAATTTCTCAAAAAAAACCTATGTTTTGAACAACTTAAAATCGGTCGGTAAATGAAATTGCATAATCATCGACATACCAATCTTTAATTTTCTCGAAACAAAAGAAAATGGACTTGCACCACTCTCAAAATAAACGGTCCATATATTTCTTAACTTCACACTAAGTATAATTATGCACTAAGGGTACCTACTTCCTAGTGTTAAAATCTTCCGTTTTCCATTTTCCGCTTAAATCCCCACGCTTTATCTGTGCCCTACCAAAGCGTGAAAATGAAAATAATTAATTCCCCAAATATCAATCGAACTCACCACCGTCACCTTTACAGTAAGACGCTATCCCACTGCGTCACAATGGGCTCAAGAAAAAATTATGAGACTTAAGAATAATATATATGCTAGTCGTAATAATAGCGTGTACATAAATAATGCTATAAAAAATAAAATCGTGGTTTTCGGCTCTCAACAAAACATTTAAGCCTTAGTACCTCGTAAAAATAAATATGAAACTAAAGACTTTCCAGTCACGATATCTTGTTAGTAGACAAATATATATTATCTATACTAATATAATAAAGCGGAAGAGTTTGTTTGTTTGTTTGTTTGTTTGAACGCTAAGATCTCTGGATCTACTGGTCCGATTTACATTGTTTTTGTTTTGTATGAAAGCTGCATTCTTCAGAAGTGCTATAGGCTATATAACATTACATTATACATATAAACTAATATATTTTAAAGTACTTTCTAATTTGACATGCAATTTATTCTGCCATGGTAATAACAACCGTCGCGTCGCTACGCAACCGTTACCGCGACATTTTGATATTCATCCTTACGAAAATAAATATAAGAATGACTTTTAGCATTTTATCTAGATTGAAATTATAGTTTACTGTATAACATTCTAATAAATAATTAAGGAGATATCACTGATTCCAAATGACCTAGCCACCTAGCGGGCGGCACAGTATGACCGACGCGAACGGGCAGATGACGTTGATGGTTTTATAAATTTTCATACATTTTCGAACTTTATTTGCTGTTATATTTAATTTAAAATACACTTTGGTTCTCTTCTTATTTTATGTGATATTGCTGGCAAAAAGTATCCTTTTAGGTACGGGTTCTAGGTATTTTTTCTAATATTAAGAATAAATATCCTTTAGTTACTTTTACTTGTTATGTTGGTTATTTTTTCTAATAATATGTCTCTAATTATTATTCTTTTTGATTATTTAAGCTTATATTTTCTTACTAATTCTATTGAAAACTGAAAATATATTTAATAAATATTCTTATAGTTTAAGCAGGCGTAGCCGCGTCCGGGTCCACTAGTATATTAATAAGTATACTCAGAAAAAAATATGATTCGTATTTTTGGAATAAATTTCCTTTCAATTCTAATAAATATATTAAAATACGTAAGCAATCTAATTAGGTACCTGTTTATTAAATGTTCCGGATGGTCAACCGGTTCTACCACTCAACACTCAATGCCTCCACAATTCGGCGGAAAGTGGGAAACGGAGTGTTTTAACACTAGGTTCCCTCTGCCCTACCCTGCTGTATACGGGATACACCTTGAAGCTAGTTAACATTACCTCCAGGTTTTCTTTGCCAAAGCTACTATACGGCAAACTATAAAGCACAAAGTCTCTGATTACGTCAGAGGGACGATTATATAAAAAAAAAAAAAACCATAAAGCAATTCTTTTTAACCGACTTCAAAAAGAAGGAGATTATCAATTCGAGTATATTTTTTATATTTTAATAATTTAATTACAGAGACGCCATAGTGGAATTAAAACGAATATTAAAGAAAGAGATTGTTGGAATTCTAACTCTATGTTTTTCACAATTTAGGCGATACAAATTTTACTAAATGAGTTAAGAAAGTTACTGTAAAATCCTATTTTTTTTAATTCCTACCGACAGGTGTTTACAGTTTAAGAAGTAAAAGTTTTAAGAAGCATAGAGTTATTATAAAAGAAAATCCTTTTTGAATTGCTTTAACCATTCAAGAAAGATACGGCATATTCCATATTATGTGTTACATTTCATGTTATATGCTTGCAATTTGATATGTAAATGAATTCTGCCTCGACAAAGACATCCATGGGGCATGAAACGTGATGAATAATATTAATATGAGGGTGGAGATAGTGGATTCATATTTTATTTACAAGGTTTTAATATCATTAAGTTTTTTATTATACGAGTAGTATAAAATAGGATACAATTACAATAATAATTTTATAAATTTTGGATCAATATTTATTTATAATACACTAGCTTTGACCTGCGGCATTGAGCGCGCGGTCAAATGGAAATATTTGAAAGTTATATACAACATATGAGTCATTCTATTTGCCTGAGGTAAATCTAACCGCAGGTACAGTTGGTTCCATTGAAACAATCAACGTAGTGTAATATCGCTTTCTTTGATAAATGAAATATTTTTAAGGCTTCACGCTGTATCCCGCACATAGTAGGGTAGGTAGAGAGAAGCTAGGAACCTAGTGTTAAGACACTCCTTATGCCATTAAGACATTTCCGCTCTCACTTTCGCATTATTTTTTAAGCATTGCGGGTTGAGTGGCAGGCGGTTCTAGAGCGAGGAAATAAAAATATTATTTTTTTATTTCCCCGAGACGGAATCGAACCTGCATTAGTTGCTCGCTTGTGCCCCTGAGCAACGATGACGTCATGGACGCATGGAATATTCAATTCAACTAAACATATTTTTCAGATTTTAAATATTAGTATTGAAATTCAGATAGTATTTTCAAATCAGTCACAGTAAGTTTTTTATAGGAAAGAGAACATAACTATTTAAGTAACGCTTACTTAAATATTAATAACATAGTGTAAATAATAAGATTCATAAATATTATATTAGTGCATTCAAATATTACATTACACGTTACATTTCATATATACAATTGCAATTAGAAATAACATGGAGCTTAAATTAATATAATTGTGTTTTTACATTAATAGAGGTTTGTTATTTCTCATAACTCAGTCTACGAATACCATTCATTCATAAAATAATATTGTGAATAATATTTTTGTAAATTATCTTTGTTCAGAAAAAAATTGCGGTGTTTAGTTCCAACAAGAAACGCCTCGAAAAGTCGGCAGAAAGTCAGGATTTGGGATTGGAATAATGAAACTGTAAATATACAGGGTGAAAGAGGTAGCGCTTCTTTTATTGAAACTGCATATAGGGTAATATATTTCAAACCCACACCTAAGAAATTAATCAAGGTACCTCAACAGTTTGGACGTATTAATTTTTTTTCATTTCACGATTTTTATCCATACCTGTATTTCGTATGACGCACACATACGTGTGCGACGTTTCCGATTTGACAGGTAAGTGTGTGCGTGTTATACTTTACAAATGGTGTTTTATTTTAAAACGATAATTTTATTATTTATTTTGTTTGAAAAAATAACTTTTTCATTTTTGGTAATTATTTTTTTTCCGAATTATATTAGACTTTTATAGAGTAGTTAAAACTGTGGTTTCATTTAAAGTGGTGCTGACAATTCCATCCTGTATACATAAATATTCTAAAACAATTATATCAACACCCACACTCAGACATACACATAATTATATAATAGACAATAATCATTAAAAAAATATTATTTTATAGTTATTTTTGTATAATAAATAATGATGAAAGTGAATCTTGAATGATATTCCTTGATTTAAAAAAATATCTAAATAATTTTGCTTATCTAATTCAAATATATAAAAACCAATTTATAATTTCTTTTAATTCTTCATATTTCTAATGGACATAAGTACCTATTAGAAATAAACTATTTCACAAAATAAGAAATAGTCACTGTGAAAATATTTATAGCATCACTTTTATAATTTCCGCCGCTTATCATTTATTTGATATACAAAGTGCTTCAAGCTATTTTCGATTGAAAACGTTAAATAAACATCAACGGCCACAACAAATATATGTAAATAATTTTCATAATTTACAAAGTAGGTAAGTACGATAATTTGGGTGTTCCGAAAAGGTTAATTTTTAAAATTATAATTAAAAATAAATTAATATTTTTTGGAACAAATGGAAATTATATGTAAATATTAATATTTACATGTATTATGGACATCCGCGCTTTCATAATTGTTATTGACTCCGAAAGTTAAGTTATATTATTAATCGTTTTAATTTCTTATAAATTATTATGATGAATGTTAAAAAATAGTGAATAATCACTACACTTTCCACATATCTCAGAGCAAATGAGAAATAATATTAATATAAAAAATCGTATAATATAAAAACAACACCCTATAATTACGAAAACCATTAAACTCCACTGTACCAAAATCAAATTGCAAATAAACTAAACAACTAAAACTAAAACCATTTTCAAACATTACCACAAAAAATCACTATCACTCAAATCATTCAGTTTCAGTCACTATCACAATGAGTTATTTCAAATCCAGTCACTATCACATTCACATGTCTATCACAATATTACGTTATGAACGGAACTTTACGTAACGCGTGCTCTCACCAAAAAGTTGAGGCTACGTCTGCCGTTCAGCGCGCTTCGAACTGCAATGCGACCATCTCATCTGATGGCTTCCGATAAGCTATCATCTTAGATGAAAACTTATGTACAGAAATTAATATTACTTAAATATGTTATTGGTTATTAGAGTTAAGTCTTAGTTTAATATTTAGTAATATATTTAGTAACGATTTATTTTAGGCATAGTAATTAAATGTACGATGCGTTGGAAAGTTTGTTTCTCTTCATCTTATCTATGTAAATATTACTTATAACCAGAGGGTTATATTTTATAAAAAAAAATTCCGTAATATTCTGTATTTAGCTTAGTAGGCAGAGAGAATTTAGTGATAAAGCACTTCCTTATTTTTTTCCGCCTGAATTCGAAATATTACGTGCTGTACGTGTACTCGTACATACGTTCTTGTCTAACGATTACAATATGTCCTTACATACATAATGAAAATAACGTTACTAATTCGAAGCAATTTTTTTTTATTTTGATTGCTCTGACTAAACTAAGCGGGTCGTTGAATCCAGCCATTCAAGAGACTACAAGAAGTATTTCTTATCCCGACTAAAAGCGGAGTACAGAGTGTTTTAACACTAGCGGCTCTCTGCTTACCTTTCTATGCGTGACAAAATATGAAACTTCATAATGATTATAGAAATGATTGAATGAAATATCTTGCTATGATTATTTAACATGGCAATAAATTAACTATGTTTATTTTATCTTAGTTCAAGACCACGAGGTTCTCTTAAAACACTCGATTAGTTCGACATTACAAACAGTGTTAACTATTTATACTCTTATATCTATAGTGGGTACTGCGTCGTTGTATAGTTTATGTGAAATAGGCTAAAATAACTTAGTGTTAAACACTCCCTTCTTCAGTTTTCGTCTATTTTATTTTCTTCCACTTTCCGCTCGAATTCGAGACATTATGTGTTGAATGACGAACGTTTCTTTTAGGTTCACGCTGTATACCGCAAATAGCAGGGTAACCAGATGGACCTTAGGGACCTAGTATAAATACACTCCGTTGCTCATTAAAGGACTTCTGTTCGCCGCTTTCCGCTGAATTCTTGAGCCATCAGCCATGAGCGGATCTCAACGCCGCGCTTCGCCATGTTACCAGTACGAGGAAATGCGAACTCACAACCGTCACGTTTACAGTCGCAAACTTGTGTCCTTGCGCCACGGTGGCAGCCCACTTAAATAATGTAAAAAAATTTGAAATAAATAATCAAATCTAATTATATATTTTATCAAAAATAATTGTATATGACAAAACATTTTACTTCTTTTTTTTCTAAAAACGAGAAAAATACAAAACTTGTGAACAGGTGTTCCACAAACTATTTTCTATGGTAACATTTATCTTGTCAAGTTTATTGCATCTGTCGTTTTCTATTTTCTTTTGTTAACCTTCGTGTTCTGTTGAGTTCTAGGTCGTCTATGTGTAGTTTATAGCTTGTAGAAAACTAGTTCTAATTGTTCAAGAAATTAATTAAAAAAAATATCGTCAGGGATTTTTCTGTTTAGCAGGGTAGGCAGAGGGAACCTATACCAGGTTCCAAGATCCTTTGTTCTCCATTCTTTGCCGAATTTTTGAGACAAAGCTAGTTGAGTTGCGGTACTAGACGCTGTGCTTCGCCTACAAGAGCAGGAATATATTTAGATAATTGCGGGAAACATGGGAAACGGAGTATCTTATCACTAATTTTTCTTAGCTTACCCTACTATATGTGCGGGCTCCAATGTAAAACTGAATAAAAGTACCACTATTTAAAATATCTATAATATATGTAAAATACAGGATTGATCAACACAGATAACAAAGTTTGTTGTTACTAACATTAAAGCTTAGCGAAACTTTACTAAACTTAGAGAGGGACAGGTGTTAATCTGGTACTACTGAGGGAGTGAATTCACACTTTACTTTCAGTTTATTATTATTCTATAATGTTTATTTATCGTTTTATATAAACTTGAACAGCGTTTAGTTTCGCCATTCAATACACAATGTCTCAAGAATTAGATGGCAAGTGGGGAAGTGCCTTAACACTTCATTCACGGGTTCCTTCTACCTACACTGCTGTGTACGGGATACAGCGTGAAGCTGATTTATTTATATTATATACTAGCGGCCCGCTCGCGGTTACACCCGCGTGAACTATGTTATTATTAATTTCTGTCTCCATGACTACGTCCTAGTGACGTCTATGCAAAATTTGAGACTCCTAGCATTTGTAGTAACGAAGTTTCATACAAACTTTCGACCCCAAATACAACCCCTTAGAAGTCGAATATTACAAATTCCCGTCTTAGCGAGCACCTACGTCCTATAAGTAACTCCTATGCAAAATTTGAGATTCCTAACACCTGTAGTTTCTGAGATTTCGTGATGAGTGAGTGACCTTTCGATTTTATATATATAGATATTTATTGAAACATTGTAAGACAGTAGTATTGACTTTAAATATAACTATTCCTTCGAATGAAAATCTAATCAAAAACATTTTCTCACTTTGTTTTGCCTCCGGAAGTCATCGCATATATAGCGTCTGATTGTAAATACGACGGTTGGGTTCGATTCTCATTTGAGGAAATGAGTATTTATTTTATTTTCCCTACTCTGATAGTAGTTCTGCCATTCAACATGCAATTATGCCTTAATATTAAGTTCTCTATTACTATATTTGAAAAAGTATCAAGCTGTTTTTTTATAAAATACACTCAAACAAAATTTCAGGCACCAACTAGTAAACGTATGAAATAAGAATAATTATAGAACCCCAAAAATATTAAATCTAACAGAGCCAGTAAGGGATGATTTGAATCAAACGAATTGATTTTTCAATTTCCCGCCGAGTGGAAAAGATTGGTGATAAGCATAATAAAGTCTAACTCGTCCCGTTTAATGAGAGTGCTTTGAGTGGCCATAACGCGGTATTTTTTATTGCTGTCATTTGCCTCTCCTTTTTTGTAATAATTTAAACGTTCTTCAGATCTCATTCTATTAACGTATACGTATTTTCTGTTAATAACGTTTTACATTTCACCAGATTCATATTTTCTATTAGATCGACGAATTTGGTGTTTTTATTCTTTTTTAATTTTATTTATTAAACCGAGTAAACACAGAACATATGGATCTCCCTTTCTATTATCGGCAAAGTCCAGAATACTTATGAAACCTTTAGCTTGGCTCCCATTTAACATTTATTACTTTTTATAATGAAATCATTACTATTAATAATATATATTTTGTTATTTTTAAGATCGCGTTATTTTCCTACGTAAAGAACTAACTTTCATAGTTATTTTATTTTACATTTTTGATAATATATTTTAATAATTATCAGTTTAATATAAAATACATTGCGCCTTTCAAACTTTTTATATATGCATATATTACATATCTTATTAAGTGTAACAATTACATGCATATGAACGATATATATTTAATATATTGTCAATAGGCTTACCAATTTTATTCCCGAGAAATGAAGAAGTTAAATAAGATTTATATTACTTTCTTAAAGTAAAAAGAAGTTTCTCCTGAAACTTCGCCGCTTATTCTTAATTTGTCACGTACACAACTGTAAGGAAATGGCTTAAGGCACGTACATTTAAAAAGAAATTAAGAACCATTTTAACTAAATTATTAAAAATGTATTTACGAAAAAACTATATTTTAGTATACATAGAACGACCTCCACAAATGGCCAGAAGGTCGTTATTAATACCTAGTCGGAGAACGTCAAAGTAGGCAGAGAGAACCTAGTGTTAAAACACTTTCCGCACCATTATCGAGACATTGCGTGCTGAGTGTGAAACTCAACGCTTATTACCACAGCAAGAAAATTAAAGATAGTTCACCGTCGATTAAGAATCGAACCTACAACCGACGCGATTATATATTACAAGCACGTATAATTATTACATTATATAGAATAGAGTAAAGAATTATTTACAAGCTCTTCCTTGCAATCTCGCAATAACCATTATTTATAAATTAATATTTAGTATATTAGTATTTAATTTATCCAATATCATTTATAAAATAAATAAATGAAAGAATTTTATAAAATGAATAAATATAAAATAAATGAAAGAAAAGAGAGAGCTCGAGTTACCTTATTTTCCAGATGCATAATAAATGAAATACTTGGTAGTATCGGTAGTTCATGCTTCCGAAGTAATTTTAAACGCGTGAACTATAAGTTTCCAACTAGATGAATAACTATTTTGCTCGTTACGTAAATTATTCCGGAATTAATAAAATATTGAAAGTTTATCTTGTTTCTAGATTGTATAAGAAAATACTAAGCTGTAACTATAATGAACTTTATTCTTGTTATGGACTTTTGTTAAACTGTTTTAGTTATGTTTATATTGAAAAATGTTTTATTTCTTTTTGATATTTATATTTTCTTTGATTTTTTGTATGTAGAGATGTAAGCTTATGATTCTAGAGAGAGTAGTGAAAGAGTAAAGAATGTTATATTAATTGTGTTTTTTTTTATTTGGTTTTTCAGTACAGTGTATAAAAATATGTCATACATAGCAAGTTATTATATAAATGGTTCATGTAAGAATAATAATTTCAAACTTAGTAGTTTAAAGATTTCTCGAGAGCTTTAAAAGAATACGAATATTCAGAAAATTCTTTTTGGTGTTAAGCTTGCTTTCTCTCAAAGAAGCTCTCTAGTATAACATATTAAGAAAGGCCACAAACAAATGTTTGTTAAAATTATAGTACTAATACTATTATATAAAAATCTATATTTTATTGTTTATATTAAAATAAACAAAATTAAATAGCAAATAGATAGATTGAGGCCTGTCGCGGCGTAGTGGCGTGTGACTGTAATCGCGACAGATTGTGAGTTCGATTACCACTCGAGGAAATTAAATATTTAATTATTTCATTTCGCTCTGGTGTCCAGGCAAAAGACGTTGAGTTCTGCCATTAAAGACGCAATGCGCCAGAATTCGGCGGAAAATAGATTATCTCTGCCTACCCTGCCGTGCGCGGGATACAGCGTGAAACATTAATAACTACACGACAAGCCTAGTTCACTTTTATTGAACAATTATATTCAAATTGATCAACCGTTGCCTTCACCACAAAGGACCTATATATGTCAGTATTGAAATCGGTCGAGATTAAGTTTTAGACGTGGCTCTGTTACAATCACTTATATGTATTGAAGAGTAAACATTTGAAGAGATATTAGATATGCAATGGAGTTTAAATCAGTATTGATGAATATATTATGAATGCTTAAAAATATATATTTAGATTTGTATATTAGAGATAGTCTTTATGGGAACGGAGTGTATTAACACTAGGTTCCCATCTTTTTACTTTAAAAATATATTTTCATAAATTTTAATTATACTTTTATTTTTAAACTTTATGCTTCATCTCTCTTATACAAACAAGTAATAAGTCACTCTGTTCTCTATTTCCCGTCAAATTTCTTGTGACCAGAAGGAGATAAAAGAGAAAATGAAAATAAATAATTCTTTACATTTACAGTTAGATCCTATGCCGCTGCGCTACAATGACCTTCATTTAATTATTATGTATATATACGTAATTTTTAGAGTATGATTTAATTTTTTTATCATCAGACATTATATATCACAGAAGTTTCTAAAGGACAACAAAAGCAATTAATATAATTATGCATTTCATACTCAATTCGATCAATAAAAGTAAAATTTTCAATACAAGCCACGCCAAAGAGAATGCGGGCTTTAAACACCAGGGTAGGTAAGTTAATAGACACCCTTGTCACTCGATTTACCCCTCGTTATCAGTGAACGACCGTCTTAAAGCTCTCCTCGGATAGATAAGACATTTACTATCTAAGACTAGAAATATATTATTTTAATGTATTACAGCCTATTTCAGATGTTTCAGATCTTATAAAAATGAATTTGTAAAATTTTTTTACATATATTTTATATTGAAAATCAGATTTGAGCTTTTAAAAATTTAATATAAGGTCTATAATATAATTTCAAGAGTAACTATTAAGATTTCTATCAGCTGTCGTCAGCAGAATCGTTGGTAGCTTTCCATCGGACAGTTGCGTATTGTATCAATGAAATGCCTTTAAAGCATTGTTTATTTATGGAAGATTAGAGAGAAAAGCGTGTTAAAAACTAGATTGGAGTAGATAGTAGTAGTTCGTAATATTACGATAGAAAATGGAGAGCGGAATATCGTAAAATTAAGCTCCCTCTGCCTAACCTGCTACATGCGGGATACAGTGTAAAGCTAATCGCACATATTTATATATATATTTTTACATACAATACATACAATAAGAAAATAAGAAAATACTCATATAGTCAAGTATAGCAGCCAACCAGAAATAAATAAGCAAAATAAACAAACTTATATATGTTTTATTGATGAAGCAACTTTCTGAGTACATTTTGGACAAGTTTATTGGATATTTTGTTGACAAATTATATTACTATCAGATTCTATTTCTAAGCAAGGGTCCAGCTGAGATGAGATTATTCTACCTTCTATCTAAGGATATATATATATATATATATATATATATATATATATATATCAGTACGTATTGGTTTACTAGTAAGTAAATATTAAACATATGTGTGAATATGTTGTATTTGTATATGTTTTAGGAAACGTTTAAAAAATTGAATATAGTGGGATCTGAACACACACCTCTAATAAACCGTAAAAGTACGGCACAATTTTTTATATGCTTAGAAAAAAAGTATTTTTTATTTTCTAAGTATGTAAAAATACCTTAAAAATGTTTATTACAGGTATGTAGGTAGGTATACACAGGCTATTGGTATCATCCGAATAAAATTAAACTTTATTAACTTTTATCTTCATGTAATGATAAAAAACTAAGTTATTTATTAACCCATTTTATTTTAAGTTTCGACTGAAATATAGAATGTTATTCCGGTTATGTCATTCTCTATCTTCCACCAGAATTCTTCATATTTCGTACATGGCAAGAGGCAAAGCTACGCTTTGTCTTGGCAGAGCGAGGAAATGAAAACCATTCTTAATAGTTACGTTTACATACAAACATTGTTCCCATTTGCCACGCAATATTATTATGTTAATTTTAGTTTCTCGCTAAAGCTGCAAGTAGCAGGGTAGGCAAAGGAACCTGGGAACCTAGTGAATGGCGCAGGGGCACAAGAGCGCGACTGTAAACATTTTCTAACCGCACAGCACGTCACAAACTTAAATATCATCCACACCATCTGGATGCGTGGCACTCCACTACTGTGCGGTTTCGTAGGAATTTCCTTCCACGCGCCACCGAACTGTGGAATAGCCTACCCGCGGCAGTGTTTCCAGGTCGGTACGATATGGGTACCTTCAAAAAGCGCGTCTATCTCCACCTCAAAGGCCGGCAACGCACCTGTAGCTCCTCTGGTGCTGCACGGGGTCGTGGGCGGCGGTGATCATCATCAGGTGACCCGAACGCTCGTTTGCCTTGTCCTTTTTCCATAAAAAAAAAAAAGACTGTAAACATAACGGTTATGGGTTCAATTCCCATTATTATTCCACAGAGGCACAACTATTTCATTTGACACAAAATTATATTACTTGATAATAATAAGTACAATTTGAAAGTTAAATTTGGGTCCTATTTTGTTTATTATTACTATTTACGTTTGTACAATATTAAGTCGGTCGAGGCCCGAGGGCTGTAAGCCGATAGGCGTACACAACATCTTTATAAACTTCGTAGACAGGGATTGATTACTTAATAGATAATAAATAGCTTTTGAAATTAGAGATTTTCCTGACACAATTTAATTGTGTATGGCCTAATTATTACTTTTAATTAAACAAAGACTTTCCTTGCGAAGTGAAGATTCCGTTCGTAGAGTTCCGTCACTCAACACACCAGAATTTGGAGGAAAATAGGGAATTCCCTATCCATTCCCTATTTTCCTGCAGGATAGGCAAAGAGAACCTAGTGCTGTGATACTTTCATAGCACTAGGTTCCCTTTGCCTATCCTGCTGTGTGCGGGTTACAGCGTGAAGCTGAGGTGAAAAAAAAAATGAATAATTCATAAGAACACTATGACGGATAATATCATTCTCTTTTCCTATAGTATATTCACTTATGTATTTTATAACGAGTATAGCAGAAAAATTTACTATATTAGGTTTTTTTTTTAAGTAGGAGTAACTTGTAATGTTTATTATAAATATTATGTCACAGTAGTAAAATTTATAACTGGACTACAAAATTTTCATTTGCATCAAAGGTCACCCCTAATTTACCTTTATTATTGTAAGAACAAATAAAAACGAACGAGTAAATATACTGTACCTACTCATTAAGCAAGTTAACTTTAGTCGAATATAAAACTACCCCCTCAAGGTCTACGTAAATATGAGCTCTTCGTTAAAAACTGTCGTAAAAAAGACAATTTATGTTAAAATATCGTTAAATTAATGGCCTGTTGTCGTAGTTTTAAACTATTTTTACTTTGTGGTCGTATTTGATATCTGAGTTGATAGAAAAAATGTGATAGAAATATTAATAATTCAATCCTTCGAGTTAGAATCAAATCCGTAATTGTCTCATTACACAACGAGGGCCTCGTTAAAAGATTTCTTGGCTTATTAATATTAATTAATTATTTATTAATCATTCATAATATTATTTAATATTCAAAGATCAAGTGAGCAACGTAAAATTGCCGTACTCGTGAGTACATATATTGTAAGCCACAACATATGAACGCTTTGTTCTGAATTAAGCTTTGTACTGCTGCCGCTTTTATGAACTACAAATGAAATAAATAAGCTTCTATTGTAAATTATTGTTATAAAATACTTTATAAATCTAAAATTTTTTTTTTCAACCTGACGTTTCTTGGCATAGTAGAGGATCTAGTGTTAAGACACTCTGTTTTATATTTTTCTTCTGAACTCGATTCATTGGGTATGGTATGGCGGAATTAAACGCCGCGTTATATTTTACCGAAACGAGGAAATTAGATTAATAAATATTGAAACGCTAACCTCTATCGGATTTAGTAAAAAAATCTAGAAACTAAAGGTATTCAAAAATATTCAAGTATGTAAATCGAGACCGAGCAAAAAAATCTATATTTAATTGGCAGCTCTCAATTTGTATTACTTAGTTCACGTATAAGCTCTCTTTGGAACATTCAAAGTACGCTTGAAAACTAGTTAAAAAGTTCAGCTTACAGCCACTTACCATTAATAATATAATTAAATAAAATGTAACATAAAGCCATATAATAAATTTAAATTTTAAAATAATTGATATTGAGAAGACATTATTTCATGTTTATATTAAATCTTTATCCACGGAATCACAACACTCGCTATGTAATTATGAAATTTTAAAAATAACAGTACTTGCTAGCTAGCTGCTAGCGTGCGACTGTAAGCGCGACGGTTGTGAGTTCGATTTCCACTCAGAAAATGAAATATTTTCATTACCTCGTTCTGGTAGTGAGACAAAGCGCGGCGTTGAGTTTCACCATTGAACACGCAATGCCTCAAAAATTCATCAGAAGGTGTGGAAGAAAAGTATCTTAATAGGAATGGAATGTCTTAACACTAGGTTCCCAGATTCCATCTGCCTATCCTGCTATATGCGAAATTCAGCACGAAGCTAAGAAAAATACTACTGAGTATTTAACGTAATATCATTTCAAAAACTAATATTTCAAATATAGTATACATACATATATAACAATAGACGAAAAGCGTCATTCACTCTCGTCCTATCAAAATAAAAGTGGAACATCTTACTTCCACGCCTGAAGACCGGCATTCAGCACACAAAAGATATTTTTATATAGAAAGCTTTATTTAAATAACAAATATTCTAGTTTATTTTAGTTATCTATGTTTGTTGTTGAAACATAAAACTTAAAATGTTAACGTAAAATAACTCTGTTGAATGTCAAAAACTGTTAAAAGACATTAAAGTCTAATGTATAGGTGCGTATGCTTCACCTAAACGATTTAGTGGCGAACAATCATAATATTTACACAATTCAGCCGCACTCAGAGACATCAATTAACGTTTAACCGACGTCTGCGAGCAATATATTTATTTTTGTTCTAAGAAGTATTGTGATTCGCTATAGATACAGCATTCATTTGAAAAAATAAATAAAAATATAAATAGTATTCAAAATTTATTATAAAGTTCGATTTAAAGAGTAATTCAAAAAATAACAAGAGGACAAAAGGAGAAGGAAATTTTATATAACATATTTGTTTTATTTTGCAATACGTTTCTAAAAATAAGTTTAACATAGTTAACTTTCAAGTTTATCCTACATGGCAGGGTAATCAGATGGAACCTAATTAAGACATTTCATCCGCTGAATTTTCGAGACATTGTGCGCCTCATCTCATTTCACTCATCGCCGCGCTTATACCTATTTAGATATGTTGATTTTATTTCTTTCTGAATAACACTTTCTACAGAGCTGCTAACAACAAAATTAAGTTGTAATAATTACATATAAAAATAAAAACATGTAGTTTAGTTGGCTGAAATGCTTGGATTCTAAGAGAAGTGGATTCAGGTCCTGCTCTCTTTTTCTAAATATATTAATTTCCTCAGAGCGTGAATCAGTAGGAAATAGCTATTAGTAGTAAATGAAAATGATTATCTTTCAAAGTAATAATCTAAATCGTGTCACTCAATAGTTTAGAAATGACTACATCTATTACAATGACACTGAAGTATTGCTTTTGTTTGACGTGACTTGTTTTCGGCATAGCTTCATTTAGAACTGAAAATACATATTTTTTATTGATTTCACGTGAAGTCTATAAATAAAGAATCCATCCATAAAAAATCCATTAAGAATACTGAACAAAAAATTCATATAATTTTAAAGTCCAGTCCAGTTGAGGCCAGTCGTGGCGCAGGAAAAGAAATATTTTTTTTTATTTATTAACATTTTCGCTTCCCTGCTCTGGTAGGATAAGAAAAGTGAACCTTGTGCTAAGACAATCTTGTGTATTCTAAAAATAACCTAATTTAAATTTTCAACATGAATTGTCGTGAATAATATCATAAAAAAGAGAACATTCAACAAAATAACTTTTTAATATTTAGCATAGATATAGATATGTATAAAAGTGGGAGTGTAGTGATGATAGCCAAGTTCTCCGTACATTGTTTTCTCTGTCATTGGAAGATAAGCTTTATGATATATTAAAACCTGAAAGCTGTCGTAAGAGCGTATTCTAAATAATCTTTTCATTATCTCGAAGCACGCAGTTCCAAATAATGGCGTCAATTGTTTTGAGCTAAGTTTAGCTCACTGGTTTTCTATTTTAAATACTTTTTAACTAAATCATCTTCGGTAAGGTCATACGCCAATCCATTCGTGATTTTAAGTTTATTTTATGGTTTATAGTTTTTTTTATTATACACTTAGATATTTAATAGATATATGACAAGAAAAAAATACAAAAATGATTATAAAAGCAAAGGTATCATCCGTTCTGTATATAAAGAAATATATTTCACGGAAACGAAGAATGGATTTACAGGGCAATGTGTAACTTCGCAGAAACCATTTGAGGGTTGTTCAATATAATTTTCTACAAATTTTGTGTAAATATTATTAGGATAATACATGATTGTTTATACTTGCAGTTTCGCCCCAATTTAATGGAAATAACTAAGTTTTCTATATGACATATTCAAATAATATTCTATAATATTTTATAGACAAAAATGAGGTGCGTTGGGGGTAGTGACTACAAGTAACATTGAAATCATAAAAATAAATCAACTGACACAATTTATTGCAAACTTATGCGTAGGTACTTGTCGCGTTCAAAGCTCATATTAAAGCCATGTTGAACTTACATAAGACTCCAAAACGTGTTGGGAATATAAATGAGCATTTAAAATTCAAAGGATTTTCCATAACAGCGCGGACGGCCGGCGAATTTCTGTCGCGTTTTCGAGTGACCTCGCTAAATTAGGCGGAAAATTTTCAAATGTGTTATTTAAGGTGACATTTTGAATAAAAGCCTGTGTTCAACACAGATATAAATATTTATTTGTTTTTTGTCATAAATTATTAAATTTTCATTGTGGAACCAAGGGAACCTGAGCCCTAATTCCTTCAAGTATACTATATACTTCAAGTATACTAGTATAAGTATAGATATCTTGATACTTGGTTCCCTCTGCCCCTAATATAAACGGTAAAAAGCGTGAAGCTAAAAAAAATATAGACTAAATATATATGCTAATATGTCTGGAATATAGGTAATTCAAACTTAAAGAATAATAAATTCACTTAACTAAGGGAAAAGATTTATAACCATTCATCGGAAGCTGTAAAGAGGGTACGAAATTCAACGGAAGTGAGAATTTTCATTGATGGATAGATCTACCACTAGAGTGGAGTGAATGGGTCCGAACGAATGAGCGGAGATAAAATTTCACGGGCTCTGTGTAATTGCAGGCTTGAATGTGACAGCTTTAAATTGAGCTTTAAGCTTTTAACCACCGGAATAATGGAGCATTTTGAATGGAAATTTGTTTTATCGTGGATTTTGTAGTATTATGCAAATAAGGGAGATAATATATATTTACTTGCTTATTATTATTTTTTTTAATTTTACATACAGCAAAACACGGTGTTGAATTCTGCCGCTAAACAGATCTTTGGGCAGAAAGTAAAAGATATAGAAAATTGGCATAAAATAAACAACATGTCAATTTTTTATTCTCATTTATATTTTGAAAATGTAAACAGTCATGTAAATTAATATATTGTTTGTCAAATCACGTTTGGTTTACATTTTCAATATTCCGCCGTACGTTCTGCTATTTACAATGCACAGACATATGCATATGCCTTCAGTTTGTACTGTTTATTCTAGTAATACGTTGAAATTGATATTTGAAGTGTGTTGTGTCTTTTGCTATCCAAATAAAGCGCTGATATTAACAAATATATAATTTTAGCTTCACACATACGGGAACGGTAGAGCCGACGTAGAGAGTCAAGTGGAAAAGCACTCCGCCCTCTTTAATATGATAATGAGTTGTTTCTAGTCTGTTAGGAAGTAAAAAGTAAACATTTTAACCCAAAGCACGTTTCCCTTAGACTGAAGAAACTATATTACTAATGCAATTGTTCAGCCTTAAATGTGCCGTGAAAATTAATTAACTCAACAAACAACAACAACAAACTGATGGTATAAGAATTTTTTTTTTTTTGGAATTGCGAGACTTAGAAAAGATGTTCATATGAAAATACCTAGTAGTAAATTTATAACCATATAATAAGGGAAATTCTATTTCACGATCATGGTACAGAAAGTAAAAAAGAAAAGAAATAAGGAACGAGTGCTTCGATTCATTTTGTCTTGCATAAATAGAAATGAAACTTTCCATCCTCTACGAGAAACGGGGTGCATAATGATATGTACTTCTACGAGGATATTCACTGAAACAAGAAATTTCGACCTTAAATTATACAAAATGTTTAAAAAAAACTGCATAATAAAAACTTATAACATAATATTGTGAAAACTTTAGGCATTAAATAGCAAATATTCTCTTTGAATATCTCATTTAGATGTAGTATTTGCAGAGGCATTGTTTCTATCTTGGTATGAAAATAATATTGATTAGTTCAACAATGAACCACTAAGAGGCCTCTGATGATGTGCCAACAAATACTATTTATTATTACTTATTTTAATATAATATATACGGCCTTTGTTTGTGTTATATCAAAATTATATTTGCATTTTATAATAAAAACAATTGTGGCATACTGTCTGTCTGCTATGAATCGCTGCCTTTGTAGTTATAATTGTAACATTTTTAATTTTCATAACTAGCAACCTGACCGCCATGACTAGCAACCAGTGTCATTGTAAAGGCCAATAGGGTTAACAGCGTTAACCTCAAGTTCGAAAATAAAAAAATAACAAATAATAGTACAGTTCCCGGGGTGAAAGCTGAGCTTTGCATTTGTTATTATAAAATTGGAGCCACAGCAGTGCCCACAACTGTTTTTTAAATACATTTTTCCATTCTTCAATAGTGTTAGTGCCTACTTTAATTTTTGCTTTCAAAAAATCTAACATAAATAAATAAATAATAAAAATTAAAAATACATGACGCATCTTTACACGAGAAGGGCGGTTGCCAAGGGATGCGCCTACAGTATATGTAAAAAAATCTTGGGTATCATAAGTGTATATTATTCTATTTTTTGATACCTCTTACAATATGTCCAGTCTATTTACACTTAAGCCTTTTGACAAAAGTAGTTACATCAGCTATTTTTTTAATACTCCTTATGGTTTCGTGGCAAATTTTGCATATTTCATTCATTTCCTTGGTATTAGTATCTATTTTTATAGTTATATTACTTTATAATTGATTGTGGTTCCTAAAATTATGTTTCTAAGTTAATTAAATTATAGTTAATTTAAAATGTATGCGCCGTTAGATTTAGCTAGTGCAGTATTTGGCTTGCGGTATACTTTGTAGGACAATTGGCGGTCGGCCGACAGCGGACAGGATATTGTGCGGTTAGAAAATGATTAAAACAGATCAAAATTATATAGAATTTGCTAAATAAGCTTAATTTTATAAGTAATAACTTAATTATATAATTATGATAACTTTCTAAACTTCAGAGAAAACAAAATAAGTGCCAAAATATTTTACTAAATAATAATGATAAGCATAGAAAACCCAGTGTTATGACACTCCGTTTCCCACTATCTTCACAATTTGAGTAGTAAAACTCAATGGCGATTCTGTAACATTTTAAATCAGAAATTGTCTACATATATCCGTAAAAGGGATAAGTGTCCACACGTCAGCTCAGATTTTATAGCATCATGATTTGTGATCGTAAATAATTTATTTGGTATTTGTCTCTACGTGGTGGCTACGTCCGACTCGTTCTATTGAGGGCCATGAAGTTTTATATCCCAATAGGATACGCGTGAATGGATATCGATACCAGTGTAATATATCGTCACCCACTCTGCACCATTAGGTATACTTTTAGGCAGATAGCTAATATTAAAAAAAAATAAACCAACTTGTAAATTAGTTATGGACCTTACCAAATACAAAGCTGCTTTTGACGAAACTTAGACATTTAAATGAAAACAAACTATCTGGATACGATTTTTGTTTTTGAGTTTTTTTTAGTAGAGATCTACTATACAGTGCACTACGTGCTGCATTCTTTTTCTCTTGTTTTATTTTCTTTATCGCTTTTTTGTTTTTCAGTACCATGAACGCTTTAGCTTTGTTTTTTGTTACCGTCGGTACTTGGCCGTGCTATCCAATGAAACATAAGTTCGTTTTGTGTGGAACTTAAAAAATCTTTGTAAAATGTAAAACTTTATTGTAAAATATTTTCAATTTCTGCATCTTTACAGTTACACATTTGTTAAATAACTTAACTGAACCTGAACTGAACTGAACTTGAACTTTAACTTTAACGTAACAAAAATATGTGATTAATTAAAGAAAAATGTAACTACGAATGTACCCAGGCAAGACGCTATAGTTTGGAGAAATAATAATATGAAATAATGTTTTTATAATTAGCAGAAGTGTTCTTTTATTTATTTGTAATTTGGTCATTTTGTCTTTGGAAAATAATAAAAATTGAAATCCTTTTTATAAAAATAAGTCACGAAAAAGGTATTAAGTTAAGTTTTTATATTATATGTGAACATACGTGTATTATTTATAAAATTATCCTTGTAAAATGGAAAGAAACAAATGAGCAAAACATTTCTTCTTCAGACGGTTTTACCTTTTAACCCACTTCGGCAGAACGACGTAAATCTTGACATCCTTCGCCAGACCCGAGACGTCGAAAAGAATTTATTTGTACCCACTTTGCCAATTTTTCTTAACGAAAATCCTAGAAAATACCTAGTACAGTATATTAAAACAATCATTTCAAGATTTAAGAAAGCGTAAATATATTTTTGTTTATAAAAAAATACTAAATTTATGCCTTTATGGCGCAGTGGGCTTTCCCATTCTGATTGGAAGCGGGATGGATGTGGATTCCATTGTGGGGAGACAAAGTGTTTTTGTGTTTCATAATTTGACATATATTTCATTCGTTCATCAGTTCTGCTTTTTCGTATCCATCCCTAAGGCCTCTCTTAGGGTGCACTAGTGCTCCCAGCCCTCCTCCAGTTAAAGCCAGCAACTTTGTTCAGGTCGTCTCTAGAGTTGAAGGGCTACCCTGCGCTACGTTTGCCGATCCGCGGTCTCCACTCACGGATTCGTCTACTCCAACGGCCATCAGGCTTTCGACGTACGTGTCCTATCCACTACCACTTAAAGGTACTAATTTAGCTAGCGATGTTGGTAGCTCGGGTCCTTTTCCAAATTTTATTTCAGATTTTATCCTTTAAGAAGACTTCGAGCAAAGCTCCCTCCAGTTGAGACATAAATTCAATAAAAAATTGAAAAAAAGTAAAAATGTATTGTATTATGCAATAGACTAGACTAGACTAGACACAGTAAACACATTTTTTTTATTATTTCGTTATATTAGATTATTTATAAAATTTCCATAAGTTTTTATTGACAATTCAACTAAAATTATGATTTTTAAGGGTAAGTTGCATGTAATATTCATACAATTATTACCAATCAAAGCAATTTTTGCTGGTGTCCATTATTATATATTAATCGTATGTATAATTTATTATATACAATCCAAAATTACTTTATTCCTAAAACGTTGAACAGCGGTATTCATATTGGCCATGATGGTGGCGTTTACGACATTTTTATGGGCATGTAATAAAAAGAATCATACTGTCACGTCGTGATTACGTATGAAAGTATGAAAATTTCATGACATAACCTCAGTATAATATGTTTTATTATGACAATATTAGAATATTATAGACAATGAGATATTATCTGTATCTATAACTAATATTATAAAATTTAAGAGCTTGCTTGGTTGAACGCGATAATCTCATAAAATTGCGATGTGGGTTGGATTACACTTGAGAAAATGAAATATTTAATATTTAATTCCTCCAGAATTCAAAGGGGGCAACGGAAGCGTATTAGCATTAAGGACACAGGTTCCCTCTGTCTATGCTATGCTATTTGCAGGGTACAGCCTCATCATCATAAATCATCATAAAGAAAGTCCTTAACAGAATAACATAAAGTAAAGTAGATATATATTGTTATACTTTTATGATCCGCTTGAAGCACACTGTACGAGGATGCATACATCCGGTAATAAATTTCTACGTACTTCCGCATCCTTCGTAATATTGCTTTACAATAGTAAAATATTAACTTTTATATGTTTGAGTTTATTATGTTCCTTTATCATTATACGAGTACAATAGAGAGAGAGAGAGAGGACTAAGAAACGTAAATATAATTTTGGGAAATGATTGACCCTTCTACTTTACATTATTTAAGCTGCACTACATATTAAATATTCGTTTATTTCAATTTATATTATGTTTTCTCTGCTCTGCTGTGTGCGGGATACAGCTTTTTAATTATGTCTTTTAATTATAACGTAAAGCTTCGCTTTGTCTTGAGACAGGCCAGAGCAGAGCATTCCTTTTAATGGAAATCGAATTCATAACCATCGTGCTTACGGTACTCATACTATTCAACTCTATTACGGTGGACTTATATATCTTACCTAAAATGTAACAAAATCTGGCAAAATCACTAAAACAGATAGTAGTTTCATATTTAATTCTAATGATTATGCGTTACATAATAATTAAAACAATTTTTTTATCGAACAAATAAAAAATCATAATCCTACAAAAATATTTGCTACATTTTTAAATTGAAGACCGAAGAAAAGCCTACTCAGCCTTCTCGTTTCACTAAGTAGATAATTAAATTAGGAAAATGGTAGCTAAGCTTATGGCACTTTAGCGTTTTTAAGTAATTTCATTTTATTATGGGCAAATAATAATTTGGACTCATTTTGTTATGTTTATAAAATTATTTCATATTTTATTTTTATTAATAATCATTTATTTTTAATGAATGTTCATGAATATATTTAAAATTTGGTTTCATAATGATGTACACATATAACATATTACATTGCAACTTCAAGAAGATTTCTGAAAATAGGTAAAAGAAAATTAGGTAAAACAAAAAGAAAGAACCATTTCATTTCACAATGACTTTTTAAATTTATAATTTCGAGTCGGAGATGTATTGAAGAGAATTCTTAAGTTCGTTTTCCCATTTGGCAGCTCCGCATACATCAGCTACCAGCCAGAACAAAAGAATATCTTGTAGAATGTAAATTTCACTGAATACACTTGCTTTATTTGCATAGTCCAGTGATAAATTTCTTTTGAAATTTAGTACCTTGTTCACGTCATTTATTAAACTCTTGGAGAGGTTTTCTATGTGCAGAAAACTTTAAATTTTTTTTTAGGGGCAATATATTTTTATTTTTATTTTATAATGTTAAATACATAATAAAATAAAAAGATAATGATATTTTTTTATTACTGAATAAAAAAATCAATAGATTTCACCATCATCATCATCATTCTAGCCTTTCAACGATTACTTTTGAACCTAATATAGCCTCTCTGCCACGCGAAGTTGAAAATCATATACAAATAAGTATGGCACTGAACTCCTACCGAGGATACATAACAATAATATTTTCAAAAATATAATATTATAATAATATAATATTATATAAAAAAAACAATATTATATAAAAAATAAAAAAAAACAACTGAAATATGAAATGTTGACAAGTCTTACAGTTATGTTTATAAGAAAATAAAACAAAATGGAAAAAAGCTCGAATCCCTCGAGCTTCTATTTCGAAGTGAAGTTAGAATTTGTGTTTATCTTCTCTTCGCCAACAAACGTCTTGAAATGTTCGGATGTTATTGAATTTAACAAAAAAACTTTCTCTTGATTTTGCTTTCATTTTCAGCCTACAAAATTTGGTACTAAATATTTTATATAATATTTATTATATAATGCTTATATATTATTTACTTATATATGTGAGAGTTATAATTAATGAAGATGTTTTGTAAAAAAAAAATATTTTATATTGGAAGTGTTAAAATCTAAGTTCAAATACAAATATAAAATACACATTTTTATAACAAAAGCTCCCACAAAGTGTATAAAAGCTCAATTTACCTTCAAAGCAAAATACCTTTTGAAAACGTAAACAAGAAATTTGGGTTACTGTGCTAAGTGAGTTATTATGGAAAGAACAAAACTACTTAATACGAACAAGTGTCATTTACATCTGAAATTGTTTTTATTATAATGTGTTTTAACAATAGATTTACCGACATTATTGTTAAAATACAAAGCTTAGGTTGATACCTGATAATTTACTTATTTCATAATAACTAAATTATTTTTCTATTAGAAATAGAAATATATACATTTTTCAGCTTCTCGCTGTATCCTGCTCACAGCAGGGTCTTAAGGTCAGTTTAGGTGTAAACATTGCATTTAAAAAAAATAGCCTACCTATTTATCAATTAATTGCTCTATGATATTGATCATTAAGATATGAATGATTTTGATAAAACTTCTACGGCCCCATCGCGTCGTGGCATAGTGGGATGGATAAGCGCGACGAATATAGATTTGATTCTCACTCCGTGAAAAGGTTATATAATTTATTTCCATGTCCTCGCTTTGGTAGATGAAGCACTAAATTAAATTCTCCCACCCAACGGATAATGTCTTGAAAATTCACTGAAAAATAGAGGACGGAGTGTCTCAACATTATATTCCCTCGGCCTAGTCTACTAAAGAAAACGCGATAGTATATTCTGTCAGTCAGTCAGTGACATGGAAAATGTCGAACAATTTGTACTATCGGGAACTTCCTATTATCTATCATATTTAAGAAAATTATATTTATATATTTTTTTAATTAGATTATTGATATTTCAAAATAAATCATATATATTTTAAAAATCGGATATCAGACGTTATTTTTTTATAAATAGTAAAAGAATAACTTGTAGAAGTTACTACGAAAAATTCACAACAATTCGCACAGATGTCGCTCTACTAAGTACGCGTAGCAGCTTCGTAGCAATGTCGTAGAAGGCTTCGCGGCTACGAAAAAATATACCAGGACCACATAAAATCCAAAGAGCTTGGGAAAACTCGGAAATTCTGAATGGAACGCATAAAGGAAAATCTAATTCCAAAGGATAAGGATATCTGGAAATCCCGATTAGAGCGGAAAATGTCTACTAGGTACCAGGAGTGCATGACTGCTGAGAAGTGTTTGTTGTGAAATGATAGGGGGGACGTTTGAATTGCTCGAGATATGAATTAGGGGGCGTGATTAAGTTTTCACGCAAGCGCAATAAAATACTTTCACTCGAGAGGACTTTATAAGTACACATTTTATTATAACGATTTGTATATTTTATAATAAATTATGCATACAAAAAATAATTTCTTATTCTAGATTTTTTATATGATTAAGAATTTAAACCCGAAGCTCTTTATATATAGCAATAAAAAACAAGTGGAGCTTTTTATTCTATGCCAAATATATTCTAATAAGAAAATATATAAACAAGCATTATTTTATAAAATATATAATTTCGTAAATTTTATGCATTTTTATAGTATACTTTATTATATTATAGATGCAGCAGATAATGTTTATTATTAGAATGTATACTATTTTATTTTATTTATTAACTGTATTAGTTAACGCCATCTAGCGGAATTCTCATGTACTACCATGCTTGAACTTTTCAAAGCTTACCATTTCATAGTTAGTGCTTGTACATAATAATATTTTTATGTTTATTTATATAGTTTTAGTCATGTGTTTAAAAACTGTATAACAATTTAATTATAATAAATGCAATTTATTTATAATGAATAATTTTCATACTTTTTTATCTAAATATGAATATTCTTGTACTTCATGTTAGTTCGTATATTACGTAACAGATGTCGCTATTTAGAATTCGATTTTATTGTTTGATATTTTTTGTATTATCCATGCAATGTTTTTTTATATTTGTTATGAAGTCTTTAAATAATATACGATGAAATATAAAAAAAAAATGAATAAAATACATAAATACATATACAATAATAATAAATGTGTAAGTATTTTTACTTATTATAATCTGCCTACCCTTCTATATTATACAGGGTACAGCGTGGAGCTGAAAAAAAAGTATCTTAGCTGCTTTCAAAAAAAGAACTTATAATTCCTTACTGAAAAAGCTTTTAGACTTCAGGATTCCAGGGCACTATCATTAAGCACATGAGACACTGTCTAACTGTAAATCCGACCGTCGTTGTTTCAACTCTCACTCGGGGAAGTGAATATTTTTGCTCTGGTAAGAAAATGAAGCACGGCGTTGAGTTTTACCACTCAATACCCTCAAAGTTTATGCAGAAAATGAGGAATGGATTTCAAATCCTGATTGGAAAAATTATTCCTTCCTTATTCCTTCTACATACCCTGCTAAATGCAGGATACAGTGTGATACTGCATAAAAAAACTCTCTGGACCCTTTGGGACAAAAAATTAAGTTAATTTATATTTACGATGTCCCATACTACACCAGTAATGTGTATTGTATACTGAAATATAAACAAAACAATATCCATACAAAAGCTGTCCCCGGGGCTTTTTGAAAATACATTGTCAACTTTTTCATCAGTGCAGTCGAGTGTATAGATACTTTTATTTTGGTATTTGTCGATTTCCTAAATTAAATAAATAGAACATGCACGGATATATGGCATGTATTTATGTTTTTGACATTTTGTATTTTAACAAGGGTTGTTTTCTTATTTAAATAAATATATTTATATTTCCACTTTTATATATTTTTTTTTGCAACGAAAACTTTGGTTTAACTAGGAAGATAAACAGCGATCTGTACAGCAGACAATTATATAACGGCAAAAATGACATTAACTTGTGTCATCCCGACGTCATCCCAATTTAAATTAACTACTTTCTCATATAAAAATAAATACCGCGATATTTAAATTCAATTAATTATACCTACACACTACCAACTTATTTTATAATCAATAATAAATTTTAACTTATAAATGTATTTGAGAAACATTACTGAATGTGTCTTTATAAAAACTTTCGCTAAAACTATATAACGTACTTAGTACATACAATCGCCCATCAAAATGGCTATATCTATTTTTGTCATTTCAAAGATTGAGTGCAAAGCAAACATATCAAATGGAGGTCGGACGAGGGTAAGATTTTTTACCACAAAAATTATTTGCCAAACGTGAGGAGCAGGAATCTCCGATTGCCCATAAACCCCTTAGGGAAGGAAGCACAGAAAATCAAGTCACAATTTTATTATAAAGACATCTTTTCGTGATAAAGAAATGAGGTAGGTACCTGTTAGTTTCAGTTCTCAATAGTCGTGGATTCAATTTACACTTGAGTGCATGATAGTCTTATTTTATTAGAAAAATTACGGCTTAGAGTTTCGTCACACCACATGCAATATGTCGAGTTCAAGAGAAACATTGAAAACGAAGTACCTGACTCTCTCGTGACACTAAATAATAAAATTATTATAGCAAGATAAGTGAGAATATAATACTAATACTGCATTTTTTAACATAAATAAAACAAACCAGCTTTACGCTGTATCCCGCAATCTACAGGGTAGGCTGAGGGAACCTAGTGTTAAGAAACTCCGTTCCCAACTTTCCGCCGAATTTTGGAGGCATTGCATGTTGAGTGGCGGAAATCAACGCCGCGCCTTGGCTCGTTACTAGAGCAAGGAAATGAACATATTAAATATTTCATTCCCCCGAATGGGAATTTCTCGAATTCCTATTTTTAGGTAATATAATTAAGTTACTGTATGTGTCAAAGCAGCGGTGCTATCTCAACACATATTCACAAGAATCACTATATTACTAACAATAAGCGCCGGAATAGATTCTTTGACAGAAAGCGGAGTTTCTTTTCAGAACGTCCACCTTTTATGATTGAAGTAATATTGCAATGGGACTATCTTCTTTAGGTGTAAGTTAATAATATAAGAAAAATATATTATATTACAGACGAGTAGCACCCAAAATGTTATATTAATAACAGCATTTAATCAGTTTACTTTAACAAAATGGTTTATTGAAAGAACTCACAACCCTCGCACACTAGGGCCCCTGGATTAGAGACCTACTTTTAAGACACTCCATTCCTTATGCTCCACCTAATTTTCGAGATATTGTTTGTTAAGTGGTGGAACTCAACACCGCGTTTGCTTTAAAAGAATACTATGCCAAGAGGATATTGATAAATAAATAAATTCATAAACTAGTCGGCTATGGACAAACAAAATAAAAAATAATTAAATAAAATTTCAATTCGGATTTGGATGCAGATGTCCTTGTTCGATAGTTATTTAAATAATCTCTAAACCAATTATATTGAAATTTGTATACTACAGTACTATAGCACTTTAGCTTTAATGGGTTTTTTTAATCTAAATTAACTTTTAGAAATACATATATAGATCTTAGTGACATTATCGTTTGGATAAAAACTTTCAGTAATGTAGCTTCTACATCAAAATACGAGTAAATATAGGCTGCATTGCTCTATTTTTTACTGCTTTATGTATAGCTTTTGTACAATTATACATAATATAAATAAAATATAACAATAAATTCAAGCGAACGAAGTCGCGTTTCGGTCGCTAGTTACTTAATAAAAATAATACTTTTACATTTCTATACGCAAAACAAATATTAAAAAATTAAACAGTTTATAACCCGCTTAAAAGAGTGTTAACCGCATACGGTTTGTTTTCGTTTCTAAATCCGCCCACGTTTTGTTAGGCGGTGACGAGACGGCCAATTTTTTTGAAGCAACGGTTTTTTTTATATTTAAATTGTAAAACCGTGTATTTATTGGTCGTTTTAAGTTATTTTAATGATTAAAAACACTTTTTAACTCTATACTATACCTACTTGCCCCGACGAAAACCTGGACCCAGTCTTGTCTGCACGAACTTTAAGATGTAAAAGGAATATCCCGTTATTTTTCCGTTCCCGTAAGAATTTCGATAAATCCTCTTTTAGTACTTCCGTAGACTCCCTAACCTTAATTTAGCACGTAAGTTACATGCAAAATTTCTACTTTTTAATAATAATAAAATAATCTCTAAACCAATTATATTGAAATTTGTATACTACAGTACTATAGCACTTTAGCTTTAATGGGTTTTTTTAATCTAAATTAACTTTTAGAAATACATATATAGATCTTAGTGACATTATCGTTTGGATAAAAACTTTCAGTAATGTAGCTTCTACATCAAAATACGAGTAAATATAGGCTGCATTGCTCTATTTTTTACTGCTTTATGTATAGCTTTTGTACAATTATACATAATATAAATAAAATATAACAATAAATTCAAGCGAACGAAGTCGCGTTTCGGTCGCTAGTTACTTAATAAAAATAATACTTTTACATTTCTATACGCAAAACAAATATTAAAAAATTAAACAGTTTATAACCCGCTTAAAAGAGTGTTAACCGCATACGGTTTGTTTTCGTTTCTAAATCCGCCCACGTTTTGTTAGGCGGTGACGAGACGGCCAATTTTTTTGAAGCAACGGTTTTTTTTATATTTAAATTGTAAAACCGTGTATTTATTGGTCGTTTTAAGTTATTTTAATGATTAAAAACACTTTTTAACTCTATACTATACCTACTTGCCCCGACGAAAACCTGGACCCAGTCTTGTCTGCACGAACTTTAAGATGTAAAAGGAATATCCCGTTATTTTTCCGTTCCCGTAAGAATTTCGATAAATCCTCTTTTAGTACTTCCGTAGACTCCCTAACCTTAATTTAGCACGTAAGTTACATGCAAAATTTCTACTTTTTAATAATAATAAAATAATCTCTAAACCAATTATATTGAAATTTGTATACTACAGTACTATAGCACTTTAGCTTTAATGGGTTTTTTTAATCTAAATTAACTTTTAGAAATACATATATAGATCTTAGTGACATTATCGTTTGGATAAAAACTTTCAGTAATGTAGCTTCTACATCAAAATACGAGTAAATATAGGCTGCATTGCTCTATTTTTTACTGCTTTATGTATAGCTTTTGTACAATTATACATAATATAAATAAAATATAACAATAAATTCAAGCGAACGAAGTCGCGTTTCGGTCGCTAGTTACTTAATAAAAATAATACTTTTACATTTCTATACGCAAAACAAATATTAAAAAATTAAACAGTTTATAACCCGCTTAAAAGAGTGTTAACCGCATACGGTTTGTTTTCGTTTCTAAATCCGCCCACGTTTTGTTAGGCGGTGACGAGACGGCCAATTTTTTTGAAGCAACGGTTTTTTTTATATTTAAATTGTAAAACCGTGTATTTATTGGTCGTTTTAAGTTATTTTAATGATTAAAAACACTTTTTAACTCTATACTATACCTACTTGCCCCGACGAAAACCTGGACCCAGTCTTGTCTGCACGAACTTTAAGATGTAAAAGGAATATCCCGTTATTTTTCCGTTCCCGTAAGAATTTCGATAAATCCTCTTTTAGTACTTCCGTAGACTCCCTAACCTTAATTTAGCACGTAAGTTACATGCAAAATTTCTACTTTTTAAGGTCCAGTGGTTCATCTGTGTATTATTTGCTTGTCACTCAGTAACGGAAAACTTATATAATATTTTTTAACGACATAGACCTCTCCTATGGTTTTCCACTGAGCTCAATCTTCAACTCTTCGCATCCAGCCATTGGCCAGCGAATTGCGAATATCACCTAAGACTCTACCTTAGTTCATTTAATATATACGAATAAAATATTTAAATTTATTATTAACATCGTCATGTTACCATATTATAAGTTCTTTCGAATTTGATTATAGAAGATCATAAATTGACTCACTTTGTATTTGATGAGCTTTTTCGATAAAGCTCTTTTATATGTTAATTATTTGACACATACTTCACACCTCACCTACACCTCATGTGAGCTTTATAAAGCTTCAATTAATATAAAATAAGAAAAATCTAAAAAGAAAAAAATCTTATCTTACCTTATGTATTATATTTGCTTCACAATGCAATAAACGTTGATTTTCTTTTGGTTCCTATTATTCAATTATTTACCTGTAACAAGAGGAGAATGTAATGGAAACTTTTGTAGAATAATTAATGGTAACTACATTTGTTTACACCATAGCTGACACTTCTTTCTATAAATGTTCATGAAGTCAATATTAACGAGAAATTTTACTCCAAGAGTTCATACAAAAGTGAATCGTCCTATTTATTAAGCATATGTATATATATTAAATTCAATTAAAAAGAAAAAAAATCATTTTCAGATAAAAAATAGACGTATAATAAAAATAAACATTATTTTGGTTTTACAAAATGTACAAACTATACTTTAAAAAAACATGACATGAATACAAACGTTTATTATTTAAATATATAAAAAGATATAGAAAACTTATGAATATTACATATGTATGTATACACAAAAAAATATCCAAAAATAAAAAAAAGCCTTACATCTTCCAGCATATCATTAGAGAGGACAGGAACTTCACTAATTGGCGAGCTTTTATAACAGGCATCGCCTTGGGGCAGAAAATATCTTTTGAACATACTCGTACCGTTGAAACTTTACACCGAATATTTTAAATCTCTTTTAAAAGGTCATGGGAACGGTTTTTTTGTGTTTAACTCTTTTCTTATTATTATTTACAACTGTCATTACTTTAAATTTTATATAAATAAAATTTGATATAGATATTGTCCGTAGGATTTGTCATTCTAAGTGACATAATGTGTTTTTGTGTGGATCTGCATCATGCCATATTTTAATTATCCAGATTCCAGACCAAGAAAAATGTTCATAAGAAATAAAAATAAAGTTAAATCTTAATATCCTTCAAATTGGATAATTACATATACTATTATTGAAAAATAAATAATAGTATATATAACATATACTTTATAAAAGGTTTGATCTTTTTTTTAGGTTCACGCTGTTGCGCTTCGGACTAAGAACCTAGTATGAAGATACTCTGTTCCATTTTAGACACTTTCTTTCTCCACTTTCTAATTGCGTGTTAAGTGGCGGAACTCAACGTCGCGCTTTGCCTCGTTACCAGAGCGAGGAAATCTAAATATTATTAAATATTCCATTTCCATGAGGAATACAATACAGTCGCATCTATGTTGCCTGCGCCACGACTAACCTCAAGCTCAAATGACTTTATGATCTTTAATTTGTAATATATTTATGTTGTACTTTACGCTGAACCGTGCATACATTTAGCAAGGACAGAGAGAAACTAGTGTCAAGACATTCCCCTTCTTCGTCTGTATTCAAAGATATGCATGTTCACTGGAGGAACTCAAAGCCTTTTGAAATGATATAATTATTAAATATTTAATGTTCTTATAGAAGCTGCACAATACGTCTGACAAAAGCTCGTTACTTAAGAACCATAGTATTAACAAAATCGGATTAAACGTGAACCAAGAATATAAAATGATGAAACCGTCTCACTTACATTTCCATTTCCGCGATATATTTCAGTTTCCAGGAAATGCGGGCTTTTTAGGTTTGCATATTCTAGATATACAATAGCAATGTTAAAATAAACTCTAAGTGTATCGTAATAAGATACATTTTAGTTTGGTTAACATGAATTTGGTAAATATATTTTTAAAATATTATTTTGATGCATAAGGATTCTCCCGTATTTAACGTTTTGGTGTTATGATCTCCATTTAATATTCGTATGGATTCTGAATAAGAGTAGTGGAGTGGAATTACGTGATCTATTTTTGGCTATATCTGTTTAATAGTTCCCCTGCAAATAGATGCCAAATAATATTGAACCTACATTTTTGTCTTAAAACTTCTTAAAGGATCGATAGACCACTGTATCCATTGGATAGCATATAGCTATCTATATAGCTTTGTAATAACTTCAAACTTGCGAAGCAGCTTGCATTGCTTGAAGTTATTAAGATGAATTTTAAAATGCGCATATTGCATATCTGTCATGTTAATTTATGCTTGTAATTTTTTTCGCAGCTTCACGCTTTCCACGCATAGAGCGTGGGAAAAGGGAACTTAGTGTTAAGATACTCCACTCTCCACCTTCCATCCAATTTTCGAGACATTGAATGTTGAGTAACGCAGTTCAACGCTGCTCTTTCTCTTCTTGCTAGAGAGGGACAATGAAAAAAAAATCTACCAAGATGAAATCCGAGAATCATTGCGCTTTGCAGTCAGGCGCTGTGCCGCTACGTCACACATATACCGTATATCTAAATATATATACATAGCACTACAGCGCGGTTGCTACAATTCCATATTCCTGTTCACCAAACTAACACGATATTGGAAGCAGATGCAACTTCTATAAATGGAATACCGCGCAGGTACATATTATATGTACCCATATATTTTGACAACTTTCTGATATGTACTGAAATTTAAAGTTGTTATATATATTAACCTAATTAATTGTTTTATAATTTACTGCCATTGCTATCGTGGCCATCCCCACGAGGGAGTTTTTTTTTTATTTTCCTTGTAAGAGTTGCGGAAAGTAGAGAAAGCAGAGTAAGAACTATGATTTATTTAATCTGGTGCGTGGTATAAAGCTAAAAAATATAAATAACTGACTCCCCTAGCTATACTTATAATAATAATTTCATTATTTAATGAACCGACGACGACGATTCGACGTTCAAGCAGCTAAAGAGAAATGTCTTAATTAAATTCCTTGCGTACATCTCACTTCATCATCAAGATAGAATTTTAGGGTTATTTTTAGGGGTTGACATTCTTATAAAAGAATCCTTATAATTCTGTCACGTTCTTTGCTACGTAGTTGCCCGTATTTAATTTGTGCATTCTTTTTGGTTAAATACTTTTTATTAGCTTGTTTTGTATTCATTTGTTTCTTGTGTTGTTGTCTTAAGTAAACGATTTTCTAAGCATTCTTTTTCTATTTTTATAAATTTTCTTTAAATATTTTATTATATCTAATGATTACCCCACCAACAACGATACGGAAATTCCATGCCAATTTTTAACTTCCTTCGTTCAAACCACTGAACGAAGCGATGAGAAATGATATCTCGATGAAAATTTTATCTCATAAAATTATAAAAATAATTGAATTCTGTTAAAAGTAATATAGAATTTGAGTCGTTTAGTTTGAAGGACTGCAAGCCTTATTCAAACGTCGCTCCAATGCACCCAAAGTGTAGTACGCCCAGTCCATTTGTATAGAAATGCTGTACCTGTATATGGGTGCTTTTAAAAGAATTCGATTGAATTTCTCATTTTGTGAGTTTCAATCGGAACCAAATAAGTTTTTAGAGTGTATAGGAAAACGCTGTATGTACAGTTTGTATTACATCTGTATCTATATTCTACATAAATGTTAAAACATATATTATTAATTATTTTTTTTAGTTTCAGGTCACATATTAAGTTACTGTGTTTTGTGTTAGACTAAATAAAATAAATAAAAAAAATGTGCGATAAATGCTATGTTAATATTTTCTTACTTTAAAAAAACAGCTTCACGCTAGGCAGTGGGAACCTAAGTGTTAAGTCACTCCGTTCCTCACTTTCGTCCGAATTTTTCGAGGCATTATGTGTGAAGTGGTAGAACTCAACGCTGGGCTTTTGCGTTGGTGCCAGTGCAAAGAAATGAAAATATTCATTATTAATAATTCATTCTCTCGAATGGAGATCGAGCCTACAATCGTCGCATTACAGTCAGGCTCTTGTGCCACTGGGCCACGACCGCCTCCTTTTAAATATAATTATATAATTACGGCTATATTTTTCTCCTGCTACTTTTCTATATTTACTTGAAGTTAAAATGTACAAAAATATAGACGTAGATCTATTAGACTTCGTTCTATTTTAGGAATATCCTTTTAAACATAGAGCAAAAAAATAATCCAATATAAATATTATTTGCAACGAACGCCCCAAGCGAGGCTGAGCAGTCAGCGCTTAAACAGTTTATCAAAACGTATTTCAAATTCAGTCTAATTTTATATCAACTATTTTAACCCTTAAGTACCTACGGAGGTGAAAAATTATAAGCAGTGCATTTTTGTTTCAGCTTCACACGTTATCCCACATGTAGCAACATAGACAGATGTAGTGTTAAAACACTTCACTTCCCACCTTCCGCCGAATTCTGGAGACATTGTGTTTTGAGTGACGGAGCTTAACGCCGCGCTTTGCTTCGAAAGCCGAGCGTAGAAATTAAAAAAAATAAATAAATATATAATTTATTCGAGTATGACTCGAACTCACAACCTGCTGCGTTTACAGTCACACTTGCGCCACGGCTGGCAATCGTGTAATCCAATTGAGAGAAACCACTAGTTTAACTAGTTTAACCATTATTAAAATAAAAGGGCTACGGAACCCATCCTTCAAAACAAAATTCGCACTTATCAGAATGTTATAATCTTCTTAACAAGCGATTTAAGACAGATCCCTTTAATAAAGTAACTAACCGAGATAAAACAAAAAGCTCTACCCGTTCACTAACTCCGATTTGTTCTTGCTTTCCAACAAATGACCACCATTTGTCTCGCCTAAGTTAATGTCTATAAAGCTAGTGTTTTATTTCATGGTACTGGTTTCTACAAAATTAAGTTAATTATATGACAAGCTGTTCTTATGACTATTGTATGGTATTTGAACAATTTTAAAATGAAAAATGGAGAACTGACTGTCTTAACACTAGGTTCCCTCTGCCTATTCTGCTACATAGGAAGATAAGTGCAATATTTAAGTGATTTGTATAAATTAAAGTATTCCATATTACACCTGCATTGAAATTCAATTAATTCTTAGATTTTTTTAATTCAAAATTATCTTTATTAAATAAAAAATAAACAAATATATGCTTACCTCTATATAAGAGGGGTTGTAATTCAATTTCACTCGTATGATGTGTTTCGTATCCTGTTTTTCGATACATGTTTCTGGTCGGTTCAAATTGAGTTAAATTGTATAGTAGATATTATGTGTACTTATGGACCCTTGTTTACCTTTACGCATTATTTAATCAGACACTCTAATGCAAAATGTCTTTATATATTTGTGAAAAAGAAGCTGCTTTATAGAGTTTAAAATATTATTTGCATACTCAAGATATAAACGTGACAATTGTGGGTTCAATTTCCACTCGAGAAAACGAATTATTTTCATTTCCTCGGTCTGATAATAAGAAGAGCATGATATTAAGCTCTACTACTCAATCCAAATAGTGTCAAAAATAAGATTAAAAGTGGACAACGCATGGACTTAACTATAGTGCTATAAACGGAAAATGAGGTAAAGATTTAACCGAAAAACTACCAAAATAATTAATCTTCTTCTTCTTTCTTAGCTTTACACTATATTACACTTATAGCAGTATAGGAAGAAACCTGGAACTTTGTGTTAAGACTTAAATAATTAATGATTATCGTATTATACGTGAGTAAAAATATCTTAACGTTTGTTTTAAAAACTGTTTTATTATTAAAACTAGCGACCCCCTTGCGGCTTCGCCCGCTTTTACTACTGGATTATTCATATAATGTATGTTTGCAAAGCACTTAAGATAATGTGAAAATTAATTAAACACTAATGCAACCTGCATTTTCGTAGTTTCAATAAGGATTTTCCAATTGTTTTACACAGCAAGGATTTTTTAGTAGGTACCGTAATTTTAAATCTGTGCTACTAATCTTTTCACGTACTTATTAAAATATATTTAAATTACTATTTTTAGATAGTTAAATGACTATTTTTAAACGGAAGAAATTATAAACAAAAACCTACCTACTACTAACTACTACAAAAAAAGGGAAATAAAATATATCGCGCTTAAATAATACATTCAACTCCAATTATCCAATACGTGCAAACGCTTCTAACTAAATCTTCGTTGCTATAGAGGCAGCCGGGTTTTTTTTTTCGAGCTTGTGGTTAATGCTGAAGAGGGTATACTGTCCCTGATGAAAAGCAAGCACGACGTGGCTGCCTGTGAGGAAAATTAAATAGAATGCATGGGCCGGGAATCGAACCCGGGCCGCCCGCGTAGCAGGCAAGCATTCTACCACTGAACCACCGATGCGTGTAAGGCAAGCGGGCACGGCGGACGCATGGCGAGTGGCGAGCCGTTTCGCAGCAAGGATTTTTTTGATATTGTAACAACTTCTAAAGTACTTATTAAAATGAAAAACAATAAAAGACAGTTTTGGTCTACATTAAATGGCCAACGTAACTAATGTACTTATTTATATGCTGAGAGTAAGGGATAAGTGAAACTTGAGTAACATACAGCTGATGTGTCAACGGCGGGATGTGTCAACAATTAAATGCGTTTTTCTGTAAAACTCTTCGCAATTTCGAAATATTGTAAAAAGCAAATTGTATCTTCGTTTAACGTAGAAAATTAATAAAGTATTTTAAAGGATAAGGATTAATACCATTATGGAAAAATATCCCTCACAATAAAAAATATATTGAAATTATTATTTTAAGACAGAAAAATGATCACTACACGTTATTCTTAAAAGATACGAATATGCTCTCGCGGACTTTTTTGTAGATCTTATTGAGAGAAACAATACTCCAGTACATTATTTTCATGTAGTACTTACCATTAGAGCAGCGCATGCGCGAAAGTATCTCAACGGGTAGGACTTTATACACATTTATCGTATTTATGTTAATTTACATAAGAATGTACAAATAATAAACTATATATAAACCTTCTACGAAAAACACTCGACTTAATGGTGAAGACCGCATCAAAATCCGTTGGGTGGTTTAGAAGAAGAAGAGTTAGAAACAACAGACAGACACGAAAAGCGACTTTGTTTTATAAGATATAGGATAAAATACATTTATTATTAAAACTAGTTCTTAACTATAAGAGTGCTGGTAGTGGAATTCGCCTTATCCCTAAGGTTGGTCGGCTTTAATACAAATTCGGGTGTCCCCACCCCTGTGGCTCGTTTCCCACGATGCTTTGTTTCTCATGGAGTTATTATATGACATTTCCTCGAAGTCGGAAATCAGCGAGCCTATTGTCATCGACATCCAAATCTTCATATGCCCCAACATGTGCGGCTGGGTTCTCGTAATGCTTTTAAAGAACTTTCTCTCGGAGTCATAAATCTACCAAGGGCCCACATGCCGTCGGGCACTTGTTTTGTATTTATTATCTTTTATTTTAACCATGTGTTACAATAATGTTAGACTAGGTTGACTCGTGTATAAAAGTAATGTTTTTTGATTGAACTGAGTTTTATCGTTTGTCCTTACCTCGGAAAGTTATAAACCGGGGATCACGTATAATGAATCAAAAGGACAAAGTTTAACGACAATGTTTTAACGACTATATAAGTTACAGTATACTATCACCAAATAATCCAGATAGGACCTTTCATTTTATTAAAAGTAGGTTCTATTGGCTTTTTATTATTATTTACTACAGTTACAGTTAACAGTTCGATATCAAATAGATGTCATTCAATAATATTTAAGTCTAAAAAAATTGAAAAAGTAACCGAAAAGTGAATGAAGAATCAATCAATCTATAATAACTTCTCCGTTACTGAATGACTGACAGACAACGCATTGACAAAAATACTAATAGGAATATAACATGTAGGTAGAATAGGAAATGTAGGGGGATAGGTTTTCTCGATATACGACCGGGAACAGAACAAAATGGGGGTTTCCTTTTTACGCCTTATATTGACACAGACGAAGTTGCGAACGGTCACTAGTTATACATATACCTATATGAAATACAGAAAAAAAATCAATATTTTCTCTTCTTACAATATTATTTATTACTCAACCATTCATTATACCAATACCAAGGACACACTTGACAGTGTATTCCATTTCCGTCGACGTAGCGTCACGAAAAGTATTAACGGGACTTACAATGTAATTATCATATTTCTCCAGAACGTAACGGAGGCTTTTATTTCATTCCGCAAAAAGACGACGGATTGAAACTCGTATTTGTTTTTAACGAGTTTGGAATTTGTTCTTATTGGGTGTTTTATTTTGTTTCAGTGTATTGATTTGAATGATTGAATGAATGAAATGTATTTCCTTTTTGAATTAAATTATATTTGAATGCAAAAGAAAAGTATTTTTTTAAAGTAGGTACGAATTCATTTGGCAAAATTCTCTTTTCTTTACCATTAAGAGCAATAAGGGTGAAGTAATAGGAATTCGATAGTAATCTTTAGATGTTTTCCTATCTCCACACTTCATACATAATGTATGGCAGAAAAAAGAAATTCCTCTTATTTAAAGACATTTGGTCTGCTAAATGGTGAAATCTTATATGTTTTATACACTTTTCTTTACTTGTACTAAACCAAGAAAATATATTTTTAATTTTCGATAATATTTTTGATTTGCGCGATTATTATGTAAATATTTTAAATGAAACTCTTTAACCGGATTATTCTTGTCTGTAATTTTTGAAAACCCCACCTTTTAAACACTTTGCAGTAGTCCGTAGTCATGAGTACGTCCTAATACTAGGTTCCCCGGTACCCTCTGCCTACCCTGGTATGTCCAGGATACATTGTAAAACTAAAAAAAATTGTAAATTATACTTATAGTTCTACAATTATATCAGTGATTATACAATTCAGAATCAACTCAAATACAAACCTAAATCTTTATTTAAAAAGAACCTAAAAATGGCATTTAGTACACTGTATTATCTTTATCTTCCTTAGGGATAAGCTATTTTCTTATTTGCGCGGAATATAGTACCCTTAACTTTTGATGGACTTTATCACTCATTAGAGTATTTAACTTGGAAAAAGACGTCACGAGATTATTCATTTCTTTTGTTATCTCTTTAATTAATATGAAGATTAAACTTAAAATAATAAGTAATAATTGAAAAAAATGTAAAAAAATATCAAGTTAACTTTAGACAGCTTATTAGCTCAGGTAATGTTATTTGTTAATATTAATTTATTTCCAACTAGCGACCCTATTGCGGCTTCGCCCGCTTTTACTACTGGATTATTCATATAATGTATGTTTGCAAAGCACTTAAGATAATGTGAAAATTTATTAAACCCTAATGCAACCCGCATTTTCGTAGTGTCATAAGGATTTTCCAATTGCAATTCACAGCAAGGATTTTTTAGTAGGTACCGTAATTTTAAATCTGTGCTACTAATCTTTTCAAGTACTTATTAAAATATATTTAAATTACTATTTTTAGATAGTTAAATGACATTAAATAATACATTCAACTCGAATTATCCAATATATTAATTATTATATCCAATATAATTAGTGCAAACGCATCTAAATCTTCGTTGCTATAAAGGCAGGCGGGTTTTTTTTTTCGAGCTTGTGGTTAATGCTGAAGAGGGTATTCTGTCCCTGATGAAAAGCACTACGTGGCTGCCTGTGACGAAAATTAAATGGAATGCATCGGCCAGGAATCAAACCCGGGCCGCCCGCGTGGCAGGCGAGCATTCTACCACTGAACCACCGATGCGTGTAAGGCAGGCGGGCGCGGCGGACTCGCTTGTATAAGCATAACGTCGCGAGGCGCGTTTCGCAGCAAGGATTTTTTGATATTGTAACAACTTCTAAAGTACTTATTAAAATGAAAAACAGAAAAGACAGTTTTGATCTACATTAAATGGCCAACGTAACTAATATACTTATTTATATGCTGAGAGTAAGGGATAAGTGAAACTTGATTCGATGCAGTTGATGTGTGAACGGCGTGATGTGTCAATAATTAAATGCGTTTTTCTCTACAACTATTCGCAATTTCGAAATAGTGTAAAAAGCAAATTTTATCTTCGTTTAACGTAGAAATTTAATAAAGTATTTTAAAGGATAAGGATTAATACCATTATGGAAAAATATCCCTCACAATAAAAAATATATTGAAATTACTATTTTTAGACAGAAATATGATCACTACACGTTATTCTTAAAAGATACGAATATGCCATCGCGGACTTTTTTGTAGATCTTATTAAGAGGAACAATACTCCATTACATTTTTTTCATGTAATATTTACCATTAAAGCAGCGCATGCGCCAAAGTGTCTCAGCGGGTAGGACTTTATACACATTTATCGTATTTATGTTAATTTACATAAGAATGTACAAATAATAAACTATATATAAACCTTCCCTGAGAAATACTCGACCTAATGGTGAAAACCGCATCCAAATCCGTTGGGTGGTTTAGAAGAAGAAGAGTTAGAAAGTTCAGACAGACACAAAAAGCGACTTTGTTTTATAAGATATAGGATAGGATAAAGTGTTTCCTTTTCGACTGGTAAAATTTTCAAATAATAGTTCCGAATTCGACTAACATTTGCGAAAATCCAAGAAACAGTTCTTCAATATAAACTTTAATAATAACTATTCAGAAGATTTGACATTACTTGTGGAACCCAAGTTTTAGAGCATAAACTATTAAACCGATCTGGTCACGTTCTGGTTTGGAACTTCGAATAGGCACCTATTAATGTAACAGCTTTAATGTAACGTAAAACGTGCTAATTGCTAGTGCTAATGTTACCTGAAAACAGAGATACGTTGAGGGTACCGTACCAGTACTGTAGTACCAGTTTCAGGATTGTATGTCAACGGGAAGTACGATTTACAAAAGTTCACAAATTTAAGTTTGTAATCATATTGTATGATATGAACTACAAAATAAGTTTACTATGGTTTATTTTTCTATTAAATATCAATAGTTTTTTACTTTGTACATTTTTTCCTCTATTTGTGTTGTAAGTTCACACTTCATGTCAAATTTTGTAACTAGGTTAACGGGGAATATTCCTATAGGTTGTGATTGTACAGCTAATTTCATACAAAATGCACCAAAAGTCATGCATAAATGCTTGTATCTTTTGATGCATGGATATAAAATGTTTTTTTTCTGTATTGGAGTAATTAAAAAAATAGAGTTTCTCATACACACATACCTACTTTGGGAATTCTTAATTAAGAACACATGGCCAGAAATTTCAGTAATTTCAAAGGTTTATTAGAAAACTTAAGTATTCATGACCGCCCCAACCCTCTTCAAAACTTTACTTGTAAATTACTATGAGCTTCAAGATTCTTTCAAATTATTATTCATCAATAATTTTGATTATAATATTTGTTTAAATGTAAAATTACGTGCCACGCGATGGTTACGGGTTCGATATTTCTAGGTGAAAAGTTTCTAGTTATAAGCTATTCTGTTCTTTTTAATGTTTTAAATGTTATTCGAGAGGCGCGGGTTCAAATCTTAAGCAAAATTTTTATACGTTTTCTAAACTAGTCTGTATCCGTTCTGTTTTCATATATTCAGTGGTGCAGGGCAATTGGCGAAATCTAAATCCGAAGCGACGCTAGCCCATATAACCAGTTTAATTTACCGTCTACGAATATAATTTGTCCGTATATAGTTGCCTAAGTATTGCCAAGATTCACACCAGATGTCAGTTACCTCCTCTCTAACGTATTATTTAAGTGTTTATATTAAATTAATTAAACTTAAGTATTTTTTATTAGCTATCTGTTCATGTAATGACTGCGGTGAAATTATTTTTAGCGTCAGCTTACGTATTCTTATGGTACTTCACGAGTTGAACTACTTCATGATATTTATATGTAGATTACTAAGAAGAATGTGTATTTTACGAGGGATAGTAAAATCCTAAGCTTTATTTATATATAGGTACTTTACGGTACACGGAGAAAATGAATCTCAACGTATTTAAGAAAAAAAGGAATATGCGTGTTCATTGCTTAATGTTCTTTTTTGGCAGTATAAGTAACATTAGGCATAAACAAAATACATTAACAATATTAGGAATAAAGAAAATATACGCGATTTCATTATATACAAAAAAAAACAATGTTTCGTTCTTTCCATTCTACAGAGCCAAGGAATCCTATGGGAGTAGATATTTTAGGTTCTAAATACAAATGTTAACGAGGTCACATGAATATCAACATTTATTACAGCATTTTTGGTGTATATTTCGTATGTATTCCAAATAAATATTCATACTGTGGCTCTGTCGGGAACAATATCCACCATATTTACTTAGAGAGAAGCTTTGAAAGTCAACTGACTCTTAAACTCCTGCGTTGAAAGTATTTTTGGCAAAAATATTTATTTGTTATTGCAGGAAATAGCCTGATTGTTTCGACTCGCGCATTTTCTACATAGAAAAATAGATAGAAGGACAAATTTTCAGTTTTAGAAATATTGATTGATTTAATATCTTGAGTGGCTGATCTTAACGCCGCGTTACTTACCAGGGCTGCGAAAATTAAATAATTGAACCCACAATCTTTGCGTTAAAGACATCGTTGCTCTAGTATGCTGGTACGGTCACATAATCTTTGAAACGCATGAATGGATATCATTACAAAAAGGACATTTCTTTTCCTATTCCAGCATTCCTACTGAATAAGCATTCTGAGGTGATCCTGTGGAGGATATTGCTTCACGATTACCGAACAAATAGCGTACACGACTGCTATCTACTGCGAATAAGGTATCTCTTACTTTGAAACAGAAAAGGTGGGTAAATTTGAAATAAGAAATTTCTAGTGTATTTCTTTAAAAAAATCATTCTAAGACATGTATGTAGATTGATATATATAGAGATAGCGAGTGCCCGTAATGTGGCGTCATGGAATTTATAACCCTTAAATAAAGTTAAATATCCTACATGTCCAATTTCTGCGTTCTACACCGCGTAGTGTCGGCATTATCCTTCAGTCAACTCACTCATTAGGTAAAATACGTAAGTAAGTAGGTAAACGCCTTTCTTGTAATAAATGTTATAATATTTATATTGGTATTTATTACGGTTACTAATTTAATATTATTCTTGTACTACTTGTAGCTATTTAGAACGACGACATATTATGTATAAAATAGAAGATGGAAAAATTTGTCGATATCTAAAAAAGAAATAACGAAAATGACGAAGTACATATAGAGAAGTCCGTCCTTTCTAGCTACCCCTCTAGAAATAAAGAATAAAGCTAGTCAAACAAAAAGAGATGGGAGAAACACTACTAATGGTCACTACACTCTCTCTAAACACAAAGTTTAACACATACAACATCAGTGCTACCGTCTATACAAACATACAAACATATGGTAAACATTCAGAACATCCAATATTCATAGCCGTTCACTTCATACAATCTAACCTAAATAGTCAATATAATATCGGGACCCAAGTGTACGTGAGAGCGTACACGTCCCTCTAAATTGTTCCATTACAATAGAATTCCAAGAGGTACAGCTATTGATAGATAGATAGATAGCCGTATAAAATCGAATTGGTAATTCCGATGCTAGCTGCCAACTAGTCCACTACTATTATATATGGTGTTATATTTGTTCAACAGAACAGTGGTGTACTGTTGCTTCACGATAACGCTAGACTACCCTCAACACAATAGACAGCTACCAAACTGCCTTCAAAGATTTTATTGATTCCCGTTCGAATGATTTTTTAGTATAGGGATCAATGAACTACCTATGAGATAGCAAAAGTGCAAAAATAATCATAATTCATAATTCATTAATTCCTTAAATAAATATATTATATTAAAAAATATTCGAATTTCATGTTTTATAGCAAACGCCAATTTAATATGTAAGAACCTAATATTAATTAACTGCCTTGGAAACGGTACAATTCAATTTGTTTTCGATACACCAGCCAAATGTGGGCCAGAAACTCATTAGGCAGTTAAGTAGGGATTCTAAAAGTCAGCATATTTCAATCTATAATTTAATTACGTGTAATTTAGTTATTACTTCATATTAATTGAAACTTAACGTGAGTCCTGCTCGAGAGGAATGTTTAATATTAAATTTCCTTGCTCTGGTGTTGAGGCAGAAAAAAGGAAAATAAGGAACAGAAATGTGTTAATGGGAACAGAGTGTCTTAAATACTATATTCCTAGGTTCCGTCTGTCAACCCTGCAATGTGCTCGTAAGCTATAAAAGAAATTCAATGTACGTAGATACTTTTCTTAACTCGTATATATTACGAAACCTACATAATATACAAAAAAATATATTGGTATATCTTCAGAAATATTAGTTCAAATTAAAAAAAATAATTTCGTGTTAAATAGTTCATTCATCTAGAAAGCCTATACTTAAATATAGACTACATATGTCACATGACGTCAATTGTTTCGATGTAACTCTCTACCTGCTGGCAGAATTACCTCTCTTACAGTATGTGACTCTTACACAACTTTCAGTTATTTCCATTTGATCACGGAAGGGAATCTATAGTTAAATGCTAGTTTTTATTATAAACATCAACATTGCAGATTTCTTTTCAAAATGTGAACAAGTATGATTCGCCTATACCCTCGGATTCTTCTTTTTGGATACTTTTATAATATGTAACATTTTACTACCTTAAGCTTCTTAATATTTAGGTATAGTGCTAATTTATTTTTTAAGAGCACATATACTAGATATATTTCCTTTATTTCTTGTTTGAGTACGTAAATGACCGGAAGTCTCTTACATTTATCCATCAAAGAAAGCTGACTCACTAATCGAATTCATTATCTGCTTCTTATACGTTGTATATATAGGTTTATTTTGTTTCTTCCTTATAAGATAATCTCGTGAATTATTTGTGAATCGGTTTAATTACCTAAAGCCTTATCTTTTTCTTCAAATCTTTATTATTTACAGAAAATAATTCTTCAACCGTAAATGTGAAAATTAATTCTTCAACAATAAATATGAAAAAAATTCAAAAACCCATACATTGAGCTAGAATTTAAATAAAATAACACTTTCATAATAAATTTAGTAAGTCAACAATACGAATACGAGCCGGTAGCCGGTAGTCCCATTCGTCCGCATCCACTTGACATAATTTTGCACAAAACAAATTTATTCACCTATTTCATAATTCATAGCCACTGTTCGTTGGAGCCTACATTTTGCAATTTTGTGGGTATAATGTCTACAAGATGATTTGTTTAATCTTTTGTAAATTAGAGTAATTTATAAGGTTTATTTTGTATGTATGTAATATATTATATAGAGGCCGTGGCCTAGGCTAGGTCTAGGCGTGACCGAGGCTACGGTTTTGGGTACGATCCCCATTCGGGGGAATGAATTACTATTTATTAATATATTCATATACTTGCTCGTGCATTAAGGCAAAAAGTCTGACGACTTCCTGGCTGAATTCTGACAACAATATAAAGCTTACCGTTATCGAAACTCAACAGGAAATGTGAGCGTAATACAGCATGAAGGTGAAAAAATAAATAGAAAAAAGTACCTGGTTGATCATATAAAATAATAATAAAGCCATCATGGCACAGAGATACAGCGTCTAAGAGTACACATGGATAGAAGTTTGATCCCAGGACACGGAGGAATTAATTATTTTTTTTATTTAATATTATATCAGCTCTAGCACAAACCACTGGATTGAGCCTCACTATAACTAAGTAATCGAAGCGCTTAGACGGTTTCCAAAAGGCGCGGGTTCATATCCTACTACGTTCAATATTTTCTAAAATAAGTATAAATATCATATTATGAACCTGTAACCATCAACCAAAAATCATAAAGTAATATTTGCTTAACAAGTAATCTAATAAACCACACCGATACGTAGAAATGGTTAACCAATATTAATTTCATAAGCGCCAGTCAATTATATATATATATAAAAGGACTTGTCCTCACTGACTGAGGTAAGACGCACGCACAGCCGTAACCGCTGATGGTAGAAACGTGAAATTTGGACAGATGTTTACTTTCCTAATTTGGATATCCACTAAGAAGGGTTTTTGTAAAATTTTAACCCTAAAGGGGTGAGATAGGGGTTGAAAGTTTGTATGGAAAAAAATTAAATTGGCACCGATTCTTATAAAACTTGAAATTTATATTTTTAAAAGTATTTAATTGAATACGTGTTTCGTAGTTTTCTAGAATTCTTCCGCTAAGGGTGCAAATAAGGGGTTGAAAGTTTGTATAGATTTTTTTTAATCGGGACCAATTTTTATAAAATTTGAAATTCAGACTCTTAAAAGTATTTAATTGAACACATGTTTCATGGTTTTCTAGAATTCTTCCCCCTAAGAGTGCAAATAAGGGGTTGAAAGTTTGTATGGAAAAATCTTCAAATCGCCACCGATTTTTATAAAATTTGAAATTTAGACTCTTAAAAATATTTCATTGAAAACATGTTTCATGGTTTATTAGAATTCACCCCTAAATAAGCTAGCGAAGCTGCGCGCGTCCACTAGTAAATGTATAAATGTAGACCGCAGTACAAACAAATTGAATGTTAGTTTGTTTGTTCGAAATGACAGCTATCATAAGTTACAAATTATTGTTTGGGTAATATTTGTGTATGATATAAATGTATTTAGTTGTTATTTTGGTACATTTGTGATAATTGGTTGATTTTGTTGACTATAAGCTATGGTCGTAACTTAAAAGCTTCACACAGGCAGAGAAATCCTAGTGCTAAGAGACTCCATTCTCCATTTTCCGCCGAATTTTCGAGACGTTGCATATTAAGAGACGGAACTCAACGGCATGCTATAAATATTAATAAATATTTTATTTTCCTCAAGCGAGGATCGAACCCACAACCAGGTGCGCTAACAGTCACAAACTTGTGTCCTGGTGCCACAACTGACCTCATTATTAATTAATATTTATTTTTAATATTTTTGTTTTTGGTATAAAAATATATTTCATACAATAAAAATATATGTTAACAAAAGACTTAATGAAAGTCCTATTTGACTTCAGTTCATATTGTTTGTCATATCTGTTCGCGGAAATAGCCCGCGGCGTTTCGCAACTGTTGTAGGAAGTTGAGCAGTAAATTATATAATTGATTTAGACTTTATGTTTGTTTTTATGTTTGATAGTTCATAATGAATGTGAAAAACGAATTATTCTATTTTTATTTATCTTAGAAGCGGTGTGAAGGCACTGATGATATTAAAAAAAATGGGTAATTGTATCTTATTTCTTTAAGAAATGGGCAATGACAGCATAGGCTGGCAGAAGCTGATGCTTAGATGGTCCATTGCTCAACGTGCAAAATACGTGCCTCAAACGATTAGGCGGAAAGTGGAATTTTCTTCGGACAAGTGTAGTCGTCAGAAACAAAACGCTACCTATATGGAGTGGGGTCGGGCCTTCGGTGCTATGACCTAATACATCAAAAATGTTTCGTCGTATAATTAAGACCGTCGTGGCTGCTGTGGTGTCAGCTCCCAGCTCCCGACTATAAGCACGACGGTTGTGGATTCGAATCCCACTTGGGAGAATTATTTTCATTTTCCACTTCCTATATCTTATAAAACAAAGTCGCTTTTCGTGTCTGTCTGAACTTTCTAACTCTTCTTCTTCTAAACCACCCAACGGATTTTTATGCGGTTTTCACCATTAGGTCGAGTATTTTTCAGGGAAGGTTTATATATAGTTTATTATTTGTACATTCTTATGTAAATTAACATAAATACGATAAATGTGTCTAAAGTCCTACCCGTTGAGACACTTTCGCGCATGCGCTGCTTTAATGGTAAGTACTACATGAAAAAAATGTACTGGAGTATTGTTCCTCTTAATAAGATCTACAAAAAAGTCCGCGAGAGCATATTTTTATCTTTTAAGGATAACGTGTAGTGATCATATTTCTGTCTAAAAATAGTAATTTCAATATATTTTTTATTGTGAGGGATATTTTTTCATAATGGTATTAATCCTTATCCTTTAAAACACTTTATTAATTTTCTACGTTAAACGAAGATAAAATTTGCTTTTTGAACTATTTCGAAATTGCGAATAGTTTTAGAGAAAAACGCATTTAATGGTTGACACATCACGCCGTTGACTCATCAGCTGTGCCGACTCAAGTTTTACTTATCCCTTACTCTCAGCATATAAATAAGTATGTTAGTTACGTTGGTCATTTAATGTAGATGAACTTACTGTTTACTTTACTGTTTTTTCATTTTAATAAGTACCTTAGAAATTGTTAAAATACTAAAACATCCTTGCTGCGAAACGCGCCTCGCGACGTTTTGCTTATTTATACACAAGCGCGTGATGAGCAGTCATCGGTGGTTCAGTGGTAGAATGCTCGCCGGCCACGCGGGCGGCCCGAGTTCGATTCCCGGCCGATGCATTCTATTTAATTTTCTTCACAGGCAGCCACGTAGTGCCTACCCAACCGGTGTCGCTGTTTTTACAGCATTAACCACAAGCTCGAAAAAAAAACCCGCCTGCCTCTATAGCAAAGAAGATTTAAATGCGTTTCATATATTGGATAATTTCAGTTAAATGTATTATTTCAGCGCGATATTGGTTTCATATTTTTTGTATTAGTTATTAGTAGGTAGGTTTTTGTTTATAATTTCTTCCGTTTAAAAATAGTCATTTAAATATCTAAAAATAGTCATTTAAATATATAATAATAAGTACTTGAAAAGATTAGTGTAAAACAATTGGAAAATCCTTATTGCATTAGGGTTTAATTAATTTTCACATTATCTTAAGTGCTTTGCAAACATACATTATATGAATAATCCAGTAGTAAAAGCGGGCGAAGCCGCAAGAGGGTCGCTAGTTACTAATAAGACAAAGCCCGTCAGTCAACGTCCAATATTGAAAGGACGACGGAAAGTTTACACTTTACTAAATTAGTTGACTTAGTGCTAAGACTCTAAGCCTTAACATTAAGTTCTTGTCACTAAACTATGCATAATAAACTTTTTTTTTTTTTTTTTTTATGGAAAAAGGACAAGGCAAACGAGCGTTCGGGTCACCCGATGATGATCACCTCCGCCCACGACCCCGTGAAGCACCAGAGGAGTTACAGGTGCGTTGCCGGCCTTTGAGGTGGAGATAGACGCGCTTTTTGAAGGTACCCATATCGTACCGACCTGGAAACACTGCCGCGGGTAGGCTATTCCACTGTTCGGTGGCGCGTGGAAGGAAATTCCTACGAAACCGCACAGTAGTGCAGTGCCACGCATCCAGATGGTGTGGATGATATTTAAGTTTGTGACGTGCTGTGCGGTTAGAAAATTCGGCGGCAGGTAACAGGTCGAACAGTTCTTCAGAACACTCACCATGATAAATGCGATAGAGAACGCACAGCGAGGAGACGTCGCTACGCAGAGCCAAAGTGTCAAGCCTTGTATATATTGTGTTAAAAGTAATTCTATTATCTGCAGATAAGCCACATCTGTGATATGAATACACAACAATAGAGTGCAATCACTATAATATATGCGCGATGGGCAGCTCTTGAATACATAATAATGTAAGTTAGCAATTACCTACTAAGATACGTTTTTCAGTGATATAAATTTCCTGCAGTTTTTTAAGCTCACGCTGTGTCTATGTGTGCATACCACTTTCCGCTTATTTTTCGAGATATTAAAGTGTTGAGTGGCGGAATTCAACGCCACGGTTTATCTGGAATTATGAATTATATAATTTGCTTGAATTAGCAGAGTAGAAAGAGATATTTGGGTATTAAGATACGATGGTTTGAATAGTTTCGAATTCCAATCTTCTTTCGTGAAAAAATTGAACTTTGAAATTTGTTTCATTTTAAGACATACAATGTAATTAAAAGTAACTCTGGTATTGCTTATCAGTATTACATTTTGATACTATGTTACATACAAGCTAAGCTGAAACTTATAGGATGTGTTGTTTAGAGCCACATAAAATTCACATTTTCTTATACTGATTTACGATTGTGAAAGGCAAGCTGTTACATGAAAACGATTTTATATTCTATACATATCTATATATAGCCCATTTTAAAATATCATCTTAAGTAGGGTAGACAGAGAAAATCTAGAAATCGACACATTGTGTGTTGAGTGGTGGATTTCAGCCCCGCGCTTTGTCTACCAGAGTGAGAAAATCTTATAAAGCTGAAGGATTTGTTTAATTGAATACGTTAATCTCAGAAGTTACTGGTTAACTTTCGTGTTAAATTGTCATATCGGGGAATCAAATCCACAATCATCACTTTATCACGTTAATCTATATATATAAAATCGAAAGGTCACTCACTCATGACGAAATCTCAGAAACTACATGTGCTAGGAATCTCAAATTTTGCATAGGAGTTACTTATAGGACATAGGTGCTCGCTAAGACGGGAATTTGCAATATTCGATTTCTAAGGGGTTGTTTTTGGGGTCGAAAGTTTGTATGAAACTTCGTTACTACAAATGCTAGGATTCTCAAATTTTGCATAGACGTCACTAGGACGTAGTCATGGAGACAGAAATTAATAATAACAAACTTCACGCGGGTGAAACCGCGAGCGGGCCGCTAGTATTTAATATAATAAATCTTCTGTTTTTTATTATAATACGCCGCTTTTTTTAAATACCTTCCAGAAAATTTTACGTAGCGGGCGACGAACCTGAACCTACACTTATATTGTACTTAAACTATACTACAATGATAATTTAAACGTCCAAATTTAATAACAATACGAGTACTATTCAAAGTACAACACAATGACAAGTAAATATCTACGCAGAATCCATATGATATTACTTTACGGTGGCTTTAACAAATAAATAACGTTTTCTAGTGAATAGTTATTTTGCTCCCAATTTATGGCTTTAGCGCACATTTTAGAGCACCTATTGGAATATATATTTTATATTATATATTCAACTTCTATATAATATATATTTTTAAAAGAATTTAAAAACTACGACTGTATATATTGAAATTATAATAATTATGACGTCAACGAGTCAACGCGGTTGTTACGGCACTCTTACTTAGTCGATGTAGTCCAGCTTTTATCTATCTCCAGAACTATTGCTTTCACCTCCCACCTCTCAAAAGCGATGGAGAGCATTGTATATAGCCAGCTTTTGTTTTATCTGGAGGATCACCAATTGATTAATGACCGTCAATATGGTTTCCACTATGGTCGCTTAACCGGTGATCATCTGGTTTGTTTAACCCACCCCTGGGCTGCGGCTATAGATCGAAAGGAAGGGAGAAGGACCAGCTCCTCTGGTGTTACCTCTGGGTTGTGAGCGGGGGTGACCATATACCATCAGGGACTTTTTCCATTAAAGAAAAGTAGTTGAGGGTCAGGATTTAACGTCGTGCTTTTCTCACTAGAGCAAGATATGGAAATATTTCATTCTATAGGAATCGACTCCTCAACCGTATCATTTAGTCTGTCAAAGTCATTATTAAATGAAACTGTTAAGCTTTTATAATTTTAACAAATATCGGTTTAGACAAAGTAAATGGTTGAATTTGTTTAACGATAAACGCTAGACAGCTAAGTTGGAACACGAAATTTAAATTGAATCCTTAGAATTGCTGACTATTCCTTTTGATCGAATAATTTAAGATAAAAAGGTTGGTAGGTACAATGGACGATTTTAATTTATTTTTAATAGATTTTATAGAGACTTTTTTTAATCAGCGCTAATCTAAGAAAAGAAGAAGATATATATCTATGTTCCAAAAGTTTTTTATGTTCATACAATTCTCACATCTTGATTAATAAATAATAATTCACTACTTTCTCTATTTTTCTCTAAAAATAGAAAAAGGACTGGTGTGGCGTGGCGTGACTCTCTATGCAACATTTGTTGAAAAGTGCCGAAAGTGAATCTAGACAAAAACATATTTGGCTGCCCAACACATATATTATGTGGAAATGAAAATTATTTCACCTTAACCTTTTACAAATCTTATAGGAAACCAATTTATAGAATGCCATAATCGTTTTTGCGTAAAAGCCTCAACGAGGGTACCTACGGCAAGGACCTTATTTAAAATTCCGTTATCGGCTTGTTCCGAAATAATGAATTTGTTTTGTCGCTTAATTAAATTCTATTAAATAAAACGCTAGCTCGGCAGGAATTTTAATTGAAATGTATTGAACTTAACAGATGCTTAGTAGGTAAACGTTTATGTTCTAATCTTTAGATTTCAATTTGGGTTTTCATTTTCGTAGCTCCTCGCTGTGCACCTGATGGTTGTGGCTTCATTTTTAACTTTTGAGAATTGTTTACATTTGTTACATTTTTAGTGGCTAATTGTGCCTCAGAAGCTTGCGATTGTAACGTGAAAAGGTGGGGGTTTGATTCCCACTCGAAGAAATGAAATAATTAATGTTGTCAATTTCAACGGTCTGGTAACATGGCACACAGTTTCGCTACTCAACACGCAATGCCTCCAAAATCGGCGGAATACGGGGAATGGAAGTATCTTAATGGGAACATTGTCTTAACACGAGGTTGCCAGGTTCCCTCTGCCTACATTGCTAGTTCATCGTCATCGAGATACAGTGTGAAGCTAAAAATATATTACTAGATTCTTTTGATCTTGAAGTCTTCTTAGCGCAATAGACAGCATTCGATGCCTTCTCTGCGGAACGATAATTTTTATTTGACTACTCTGGTAGACAAGGCATGCATTCACTTCCTTAAAATTTAGTATAAAGAAGGAGACGCGGTTTTCTGATCATTGCATAACTTATTTTTTTCTTCTAATTGTAGAACCATGATGAATCTAAAAATATTGCCTTTTTACGAACATTGTCTATAAAATAAATTCTGTTTAAAATTTGTATATGACTTACAAATTCTATAGTCCAAATAAAATTATTTGTCTAGAAATTGTTACTTGAAACAAACCTTAAAATAAAACATAAAAACGCACGAGTAATTTTACTGTCGATCTTATAGCGTTTCAACCCAGCAGCTCGTACACTCGACTTTTTACAACCAACCGTTTTTAAGACAAGAAATTTTGATTCACTTTTTATTTTCATTTTAAACAATTTTATATTTGTGGTTGAATAAGAAACCACGGTTTGGTATTTTTATTTAATAATTATTTTGTAATCACTTTAAAGAGCCTAGTATTCAAAATGTCTGAATATGTCCGAATTCGACACAATGTGGCGGAACCAAACGCCGCGCTTCACTTCCAGCAACAGAAAATAAAAATAGTTCATTTCTTCGACTTGGCCAAAAGTAAACAAACTCTTGGATGGATAAATATAAAGTATAAAATATCGCTTGTTACAAAAATAAAAGAACAAATAAAAAGAGTTTCATTATATACAAGCAGCAATATCAGCTTTGTCTTGTATGACATTTTAATTAATTGTACAGGTAGTGTAATAATGAGTTACTACTTTTTACTGGGAACGACCAAAGTATAAATAAAAACTCTAGTGCTCATAAATAAATTGCTAATTATTATTTATAGGAATAGTAAAGTGTGTGCTGAGCCAAGAGCGAAGGACACATATTCGAATTCATTGTACAGTACTTAAGTTGGGGCTATCAAAATGATACAGTATTGAAAAATTGACAAATATTAGATGATACAATAACTCTGAGATCGGTCTTGAGATGTCGTTTTCAGATTATACTCTTTAAGACGACGATGAGACGATCTCAGAGTTGAGAGCGAATTATAAATGCAAGCGTTTGTAAATATAATATATTACTGTGGTAATAAGACAATGCGCGGCGTTCAGTTCCGCAACTCAACAAGCAATGTCTCGAAAATTTTCGAGATACTGCGTAGACGAAAAGTGGGAAACGCCTTTTGCCTATTTTGTTACATATGGGTTGCAGCAAGAAGCTGAAAAAAAGAACTTCGCAACAGTTGTTAATCAAATCCAAAGTTATCTCGCTTATACTTAGACCTTACCTTACCACTAGAACATTAGATATTTGAACACGATATATGTCTAGAATATTTCTAAAGAAAATCACGAGAAAAATCAAGTTTTAGACAATCAAAAATAACACTATACTCGTACATAATGTACTCGTAGTTCGCGCTGAATTAGTTATCAGTGTGGAGCGATTCCGCGGCGGATATTGCTGCATGATTGCGAACAGCCCCACTCAAAGCGATTGGTATACTATAATAAAAGGGGGATTTGTAATGCATTTTTGACGAATACGTGCTGTGTGCCAAAAATGTATTTTTTAAATGGTGGTTTCAGGTATATTTTTGAATTAATTTTTACTAAGCTTCTTAGATAAGTACATTTTTTTCGATTCAAATTATACGAGAACATCGAATTAACTAATTTGAATGCAAAGTACATAATTCCATTAATACTATTGGTATCGATTATAAAGAACAAACAATAAATATATAATATTTTATGTGTTATAGTGCTATTTTAAGGAATGTGGTTTTGAGTTTCCTACTAAACTTACCTACTGTATATACGTTTTTTTTTATATATCTACGCTGTTGTGGCGCAGTGGCAGAGAAGCTGACTTTAAATCGACAATTGTGGATTCGATTCCCATTTTGGAGATTGAACTGTTTTCATATTCTCTTTATTTGAACGGAGTGTCTTACCACTAAGTCTTTTGCCTTCCCTGCTATATGTGGTATTTAGATTTTTATTTGAAGATAAAATAAAATGTAACAGCGTTATTTTTATTTTTCTTAAATATATTTCGCCACTTCCAAATACATTTTCTCACATAGCACAATCTGTTTACAATATTTGCTGTTGTGAATAAAATATTACGTTGACCGGTATTTTTCAGTTTGCAAACAAAACATTCATAACAGAGCAAACAAACGTAAATATTCTATGTTTTTTATAGCAATGGCCATATCAATAGAAACAGCCACAATTTTATTTTATGTATTAAATTTGGAAACTAATAGAATTATGTTTATTATATATATGACGGCGCGCTGCTATGTATTAGTTTTAATTATAATTTCGCAATTATTACGTTTGGATGTAAATTGTTTTATGTAATGGATTATATTAGAAGAATATTTAAAATGGAGCGGGTAACCCCGAATAGGGTAGTAGGTGTAGCCACGAATAATAGCGGATGTCATTGGTTGACAGCTATGGTGTGAGATGTTCACCAACTAACCTATTGGCTCCTAATCTATTGTAATTTTGCTAATCTTGTGAGATTTATTGTAAAACTGTTATGTAAACGAGTAATAAGACATTGTGGAATATAAGTGTGACTTTTATTTAAACATCTCTGTTGCTACAACGCCCACAAATGAATAGTGACAGCCAAGACCGCTATGAGGCCCCTTCTGATGCTTCTACATATATATATAAATATTTACGTATATAAAGCTAAAGAGCGGAAATTTAGCATATTCATGTATTATCAGATATTAGAGAATATAAGGAAAATGTCCTTTTCAAATTACAAAAATTTCTATGAGAACGGAAAAATATGAGTTTACATTAACGTTAACAATAAAAAATTATACAAAACAATATATAGGTAGGTATGGCACAGCCACAAATTGAAATTCTTTTGACGCTCGTTACCGATTAAGCCCCCATCCATGTTCAATATAAAAGATTACATGAAAGATGCGATTGCCTTATTACAATGATGGCTCAACGATATTACTCATCTGGAAAATGTTAGCGGATTTTTATTATAACAGAGCAATCAAAAATATAAAAAAAAATGGTTTAGTACTGATTTTTTGGTTTGTTAATGTTTAATGATAATTATTCCAGTAATGCCACTGTGTTTACAGAAAAAGCGATAGATGTGGGGTCGATTTCCAATTGAGAGAATTAAATATTTTAATTTTGCAGACAAACCATGGTGTTACGTTCCTCCAATTCCGATTTAGTTTAGTGTAGATTGAACTGTTTCATAAATACTATGTTCTAGCTTAACCAGGATCAATCAATGCAATAAAGATTAAAATATTTTGTCTATTATATAAAAAACATATTATTGTAAATATATTTCTCTAAAGATTATGTTAGACATACTTATGTCTCAAAATTAAGTAATTTTGTCAATATTTTATAAAGCGTATACAAATTGCACCTGGTGCTATTAGAATACATGAAAATTTCAATAAACGCATCTTGACCGCAGGATTAGTGCATTTTAGGCATGATATAAAAATTTGCATTATAATACTATAAACCTTAATACGAAGTGTCTGTCGTAAAAAAATATTTGTAATAAGAAGTTAAAATTAAATAAAAAAGTATATTTTACTGCATACCAAGACAAATGGTACTTAAATGTCTCGAATTTGAGACATTGCGTGTTGAGATAGGCATGGTAAAATTCAATTATTTCTTAATTAACGCCAGCACCCCTAAAATATGTACTATATTCCAACAATATGATGCCATATCGTAAGCAATTAATCGTCTGTCCATCAGTAGAGGCAATAAAGTAAACATTTACTTTCCTAATAAACAAAGTAATGGCCTGTTAGAAAATTATTATTAGTTAATATTGTAGTGTATTTTAATAGTTTCTATAATATATTTTTTTCTTTCATGCTTCTTCCTGCTTGCCGGTATAAGCGTGCGAATTGTGTTATTGCAACTCGACAGGTTCTGGGTTCGACTTCCATCCGAAAAAAATAAAAATATTGGTTACCCACTTTAAGTGGAGAATGAGAGAGTTTTAATGAGAACGGAGTATCTTAGCACTAGGTGTCAGGTTTCCTCTGTCTACCCTGCTATGTGCGGGATACAGTGTGAAACAAAAAAAATAACAGGAGAAGCAGAAGAGAACATAGTGTTAACACCTCCATCATTAATTTTTGGCACGATTTTTTGAATTGAGTATACCATGAAGTGGATGAATGTGAATGAATGAATGAATTTTTATTATGTGATTATTGAATCGAAACCCATCACGATTACAGCTGTCCTATGATAACGCCGACGCTACGCCAGGACGGCTTTAATTTCTATTATTATTTTTAATTTAAGAATTCTTTCGAAAAGGAAAGGGCAGCTTTCTCTCATCAGTAAAAATTAAATTATAAATTGTTTAAGCAAAAGGCAGAAAAAGCTTTTTACTTAATAAAAATCGTCGTTGTCACACATCATACACAACTCTTAGTTAGTTTCTTAGTTTCTATTTGATTGGATTATTTCATATTTTCATTTTAAATGAAGCTAGGCAAAACGCGGCGTTGGGTTTCGCCACTCAACACGCAGTGCCTCCAGAATGGTGCAGAATTAACGGGGGTACTTTATATATATTATTTCATTATATTGATAAAAGTTAGTACAATATAATGAAAGAATAGCCTGATATTTGATAGGATAAAATGTAAGAAATATCAAAATATCTAGACGGTAATGTATTAGACCGCTCGATCAACGTCCATCGTTATGCCAACCCTTTAAGATAGAGGTAACAAACGCTTTCTTATGCTTAAATAGTGTTTATTTAGAAACTCTTTTAGTAATTATACGTGATGCCATCTTTAGTCAATTGTAAACGTTCTGTTCCTATTTAAAATAAAAATCACCAATAGTCTTTATTGGGTACTTTCCCCTTAGCCGGCAAGCACTAAATTTCTAACAAATTTAATCAGGGAAATATCCGAACATTTGGTTACTTAATCTAAAAAATCTGTTTTTAATTAAATTTTACCTAAAGTAATTTTTATATTATTTTTTCCGTCTTAGGCGTAGGCATAAGTGTGTGACTATAAACGCGACAGGTCGAGAGTTCGATTCCCACTCGAGGAAATGAGATATTTAATATTCTCATTTCTTCACTCTGATATCGAGACAAAGACAGAGAGGATGCTGTAAGTAAAGTGAAGAAATACATTTTACCTCTTATGTGGTTAACCACATTTGAATAAACTCGTAGCTGAACGAGATACCTACTTATATTATAAGTTCAAATAATATTAATTCTTAAGCAAAATTGGACAGAAGCTAGCTTTTTGGTTATAATGAATAATACATATTATTTATACGTTTTCCAATATATATTATATGTAATTATAACGGGACGGTTAAAATAAAAAAAATATATATAAGTAAAATTTCTATAGCATACCATTCGACGTCAAAGAGAGAAACACTTTGTAACAATTTGGAACAAGCCGAAGAACTTTAGCTGTAACGTTTACATTGGTTATCTTTTTCAACAACTTTATTTATAAAGAAAATTTCTAAAGTAAAATAATACCAATTTTTCAATTAAACTTTTCAGTTTAAAAAATCTCAAAATTTTCCGCTCCGTTTTACTCTTGATTTTTCCCTTTGATTTTTTTACTGTACCTACTCGAATAAGCAATTTATTTGGTAGTAAAATTTTACTTTAACATATTATTACAATGAAAACAATCAAAAGTAGACTTAAATGAAATATTCATGTCGGTATAATAATAAAATAATTAATAAAATTAAATAATAAATTCGAACATTAATTGTTTATTGAAAAAGAGTTGAGTTCTGCCATTCAACACTCAATGTCTCCAGAATTCTCCAGAAAGTGGGGAACTGAGTGTTACACTTAACAACTAATTAACAACAATTTAACACTAGGTTCCCTCTGCCTACTGATTTACTTTACTTTGATTTATTTATAATATTAATTTATACTCTACTATAAAAATTATCACATTTAAACATTAATACCATATTAAAAGAAATATTTTTAGATGAGTTTAAAAATATTACGAGAATTTCCTCCAAAAAATCCATTCGCTTCCCATTAAAATCACATTATAAATATGTTTAAACGAGTACAGCTTACAAAAAAGCTCTTACGTAATAAGTTTAATAGCGACAGTAAATAAACTGCCACTTTGACATAGTATTTGAGAGACAGACTGAGAAGAGCTTTTAAGGCCTGTCGACGAGTAGAGTGCCATTACGATTGCAATATTATCAATAGATATGTTTTTTTTTACTTGTTGGGCTTTATTTTGCTACCATCTGATTCAATAAAATATTAGGTGTAATATTAAAACTCGGACGTTGGCACAGATTCGATTTAATTATATGGTAGTGTATGTTATTTTACTATAACTTTTTTAATCTATTTGGGCTCATTCAGGCACTTCTCAGCTGAGCTGAATCTAAATGATCAGATTCTTTGGACAAATATTTATGTCTAATGTACACATTGATATCTTAATTCAAAATCTGTTTTGATTCCGTCATGATATAGAAAAATAGCTATATTTCGCCTATAGCAGGATAGGCAGAGAGAACCCAGTGGCTTCCCGCTTAAATCTCTCAAGACTGCACTTGCGCTTGGTTTTATTATGGAGTATTGTCATATGGAGTATTATCATTATAATTATTTACATATGGAGTATTATCATTATAATTATTTATTCCTCCTTCTGATAATTTATTCTTCCGACTGAAAATGAACTTATTAATCTATATATATAAAATTGAAAGGTCACTCACTCATCACGAAATCTTAGAAACTACATGTGCTAGGAATTTCAAATTTTGCATAGGAGTTACTTATAGGACGTAACCATGGAGACAGAAATTAATTATAACATAGTTCACGCGGGTGAAACCGCGAGCGGGCCGCTAGTTTACTTATAAAGCGTAATACAGAAACCTATACTACGCCAGTAAGAATATGGATATCTTATAATTTATTTATTAAACTAATTGAAATCATAATTTAGTCATATAACTATTGCCTTCCTAAGTATCGCTTTTACGTCCGTTTCGTTTACATTCTGTCTTTGTTCAAGCTACCATATAGCAGCTATACGAGTATAGCATTTTAATTAATGAAAGTAGAAAGTGCCAGAACAAATTCAAATGTTTTGATATAATAAAAAGGTGATAAAAATGTTAATTACAATAGTTAATTAAAATGAGGCAATCGAACTGTCGTCGTGGAAAAGCGTGCGACTGTAAACAACGACGATTGTGAGTTCGATTTCCACTCGAAGGAATTAAATATTTTCAGTTCTTCGCTCTGGTAAGTTTCCGTCAATCAACACGCAATGCCTCAAGAATTTGGCGGAAAGTGGAGAGCGGAGTGTCTTAACACTGAGCTCCCCCTGCCTGCTATATGCGAGATACAGTGTGAAGCTCACATGATGTACACTATATTAATTTAATATTTTTAATGGACGGAGCACAACGCCGCAAATATAGTGTGAATAATTACTAGTTAGTGTTACATTGCCTTTTTTTTAAATACTAAAGAAAAACTCAATAAATTAATCACATACAAAGTAAACAACTCCACATACTCATCTGCATTAGGAACTTGCAGTAATGAAAAGTGGTTTGCCATTTGATGAATTGTTTTAGTAATGAGAGTGATTTTGAATGAAACAATGTAAGCCACAACTTTAGTAAAATTAAAGCTTTAATTATTTAATGAGTATATGTAATTATATATTTCATTGACGCATTAATTAATCTATTTGATGGTTCAACGGTTTTAAGTACAAAACTGATCCAACGAAAGTTAATCTATACTTCTATACTAGTAGTAGTAGTACTTCTATAAAAGTAATATTAATATTATATACAACTGAAGAGTTTGTTTGGTTGAACGCGCTTATCTCAAAAACTACTTGTCCGATTAAAAGAAAACTTATGTTTTTCAATATATATCCCCCTGTAACTGCGGTTATATTTCCGTCGGGCATACCCAACTTCTAATTTTTCAATATGAACAAGCGAGCGTAAAATAAATGTAAAACATTATAAAATAACTACATCTACAGTTAGAATAAAAAAATAATATAAAGTAAATTTCACGAATATTAATTTCAACTCTACATTTTAATGAAAACCCAAAACAAATACCATCTTTCATTCAGTGTATTTTTCGACAGTAAAAAAAATTGTTACTTCATACCAAAAAAAACTTTAGTTATTAAAAAACATAATAAAAAACGTAAGGCTTCACAGTACAATACAAGGTCATTTCTAATAACACCACCTTAAACGTAATATTAAAACAAATTGCCAGAAAGTTAGTTAAGCAAGTTTATCCTCAAAGTGTTCTATGTAATTGAGATTTTATTATTCATTCACCAAGACCGCCCGCTAACTTAGAATTAACAGAGTACATTGACTCCGTTTAAGATATTTAGAATTAAGTTAAACTTTAATGGAAGATTTTTTAACCAGTTTTAAGAACGATTGAGAAGAAATAATGCACAAATTATCACGTTAAAATATTTTATTAAATATATTTATTCTCTTACTGTAATTGGTCGTACTTAAATAACTGACGACAGACAGACAACACGCACCAGAAACTACACAGCGTAGAAACCCACTAAGGAAAACCTACCCGGCACGGCGTAATAACTAAGAAAGGATTTCCCAAAATTCCTAAGAAAAGAAGAAAAACTGTGTTATATGTTTTATATAGCCCAAGCAACCGATATTATAGGTTCGTTTTATATATTTACATAACCCATAAACCAACTTCTTCGTGAGAACCACCAGTTGTTTTCTTTTCGATAGTGTACTCATATTGCAGCAGCAGATCGTTGAATTATGCGCAACATTAATTTCATTCGATCACGTGGCCCTCCTGAGAGAAAGCTTTTTTACATTGCATTATTTATCGAGTCCGTTCAATTTTAAATTTAATTCATGCCAGTTGCCTTGCGGGGTCTCGTGTGACATGAATATAGTTAAAAATATATACAGCTTCACGCTTTATCCTGCTTGTAACGGGATAGGCAGAGGGAACCTATATTTTTTTTTAAAAATGTATATTCAAAATGTATATTACATATAATAAATCTGCTTAAGTCTAGTAATGAAATTGTATTCGAAATCAAAGTATTGGGACCAAAATACCTTCATTCAATCAAGTCCGTCCTGCATAAAATTACAGCTTATCCAAATTGATTAAATTACGCTCTAATAAATTGTACTATTCATTTAAATAAATATGCGGATTAGAGGAGATTACATAATAATATACAAGTCACTTTATTGACACTTTTTGGCGTCACGCTTTTTCCTGCCTATAGTAGGGCAGGCAGAGGACACCTAGTGCTGAGAATGTATATCACTTTAAGCCCAATTTTTTCTTTAATTTTTTTCTAACCATTAACAATATTAATAAAAATGTGCTCATTCAAACCACTAGTAATCGATATAAGAATAATGCTTTGGGTAACTTGTTTTGTTATTTAACTGTATCACTATCTTCTGTAGAAATAGCTTTACGCTGTATCCCGCATTAAGGCTAAAGGAACCTTGCGTTACTCCGTTCACAACGCAATGCATAATTTTCGAGATATTGTGTGCGGAATCCAACGCCTCGATTTGCCTTGAGAGCCCAGAGCTAAGAAATAAAAATATTAAATATTTTATATCTTCGAATGGTATCGAATCCACAACTTGTTGCATTTACAGACCTCACTCTGAAGATAAATAATTATATATCTAATTATATAATAACAGAAAAAGATTTTAAAAGCCTATGTAATTAATTATCATACATAATTTCATATAACTAAGGAAAAAAATACTGGTAAGAAGTAACTACCCACTTAACCCATTTAACTCTCTAATAATGACCCTTCCACGTTAAAAGATTAATTTAGCAACTCTTCATGTTTACAATTTCGTTCAACAACGAAAATAAAATGTATGCTAGTTAGGGAATGAGCATATTTGTAGATTCGTAGCATCATTGTAGCGTACCTAGTATACTTAATCTAGTTAAAATTATTTGTATACTTAAACATTATATTTAAGTCTATACTGAATCTAGTCTAACTGTGACGACTTAACGCGACAATTGTGGGTTCAATTCCCACACGGATTGATGAAAATGAATTATTTTCGTTTACTCGCACTGGTAATAATATAAAGGGCGACGTTAAGTTCCGCCACTCAACACGCAAGATTCCGATACTTATAAGGTAAACTTGTTTCTTTTTTATACAAAAAAATATATTTTGTATACCTTAATCCTTATATTATAAAACTTCCGATTCATGCTATAAGAGTAAACAGGTTTCAGTATTTCATAATATCATGAACGTATATCTTATGAAAACTATTATACTTGTTTCCATAAGACAAAGAAATATGGAGCAATATCGCTGAGTGTTGTGCAATATGCATATTAGAGCAAGAATACTGGGCGAATGAGAATTTTTTTTGAAGATTCTTATAAAATAGGGTATTGTGAGTAATAAGACGTCTATTTACGGAATGGCTTGTTTCTAATCTTTTTTAATTATACTTTAAGAAATTTAAAAAAAAACACAAAAAAAAAATTACAATAAATTGTAAGTTTTACCCAAAAATGCGGATCCATCAGTCTTTTGTAAGCTACAAACTGAATATATATTTAAATAATGCTGTGCTTCATTAATTGTCATGGTAGCACAGGGACATGGAGATATCACGATTATAAGCGAGTTCATTTTCCCACTTGCGTTTGGCCAATTTTTTGGGGAAACTATCACCACAACCTTTTTGAGGACTGGATATATTCTTGATTTCTGGTGAAAGTAGTACCCAAAATTAATAAGGGAACCCGTTTTCTGAGCAGTTCTTAATCAGAATTTTATAACTGTGAAAATTATTGAATTAAATCTAGACATTAATTCTATCTAAATACCCCCCTGTACCGACATGCAGAAAAAAAAAATTATATCTATTTTTAAACTATTTAAATTTTAACATATTCCAGCATCAGCTATTATGAATAGACTAGACTACATTCAAAATTACAATGAACCTATTTTGTAAAACATAGGTCTCTTTGAACTATTAATATTGTTAAATTGTTAATTACGGGTCGCGTTAATGTCAGAATATTAGAGGTGTCGAAACATTAAATAGCGATTGTACGGACAATATTATTAGCAAGCTTTATAAGCGATTTTAGTAACATTTTGTTATTGAATTTTAATACTAATATGAACCTATGACGTCATTATGTTGCTAGCATTTATTATTCTTGAACTTACTTAGCTTAAATCACTTAACAGAAAATAATATAACTATCTCTTCAGGCTCTTCAAGGGTGTGACACTAACGTGACGGTTGTGGGTTCGCTTTGGCTTCAAGGCAAAAGCCCATCTTTGAGTTCCACCACTTAACACGCAATGACTCGAGAAATTCGGGGGAAAGTTGGAAACGTAGTGTTTTTACACTAGGTGTCTTAAATAGACAGCTATACGTGGGATATAGCGTAAAACTGACATAAAAAGTGTATCTATGATACTTAGTTATATTGTTACTTAAAAAATAACCACCAAATGTTAGAATTGAATAAATATATTTGTATTTCCCTTTATCTTGTTCCTATAGTTGCCGTATTTGAATTTATGCATTAATAAACCTAAGCTGGATTGAACACACTTACTAATATCTCTTGAGGATAAGATTTCGTTCCGCCATATTCAATATCTCTACATTGTGTTTATGTTGTACTGTATATCCATTTTGATAGAATATTAAAATTCAGTGAAGTAATTTGGTTTTAAATAATTTTATCTAAATAAAAATATCTAAATATAAATATTTATTCCTTATTTTTCTACTTGAATTTTATAGAAGTTACAATATTTTTAATCTTATCATATTTACTGGCTGTAATAAATGCAGTGCTTTTATAATTTTGTAGAGTAAGTACAATGATGTATCACAGTACACTAAGCTCGTAAGCTTGACACAAAAGCTCTCAAGTAACTTGTTTTGACTCAAAAGCTGAAACAATAATGCTTACAAATTATAATATATTAGAGTGAGTTCTATCTTCTTCTGTCTGTATACATATATGGTGAGAGGTGTATTTAGAAATATTTTTTGAATTAGAGCCTGGCCTGGCCTCATATATATTATGTTTAATTTTAATGTATGTTTTAGTTCATTCAGTATCTAATAGTTCAAATATTACTGCGCCAATATTGGATTAAAGGATTCATATTAAATAACAATAAAGTCATAACTTTGTTATGAAAATTGAAGCGTAAGTTGATTGAAAGCTTTCGAATTGCTTTTAAAGCTCCTCACGATGTTTTACTTAAAATGTAATCAAAATACCTAAAGCGTAAAACGTTAGGGACTGTGATTGTTTTAAACTAAAAACAAATCAAAAGGATATAAATAATTTAAGTTTTTTAAGTGTTATTTCACACTTAAGAAAGAAAAATATAGAAAATAAAAAAAATAGGAAACGTATAATAATTTTAATTAAACCCGCACCTCTTAAGAGGTACGTTCATCAACTAAGAGGTGCGGATTCAAATCTCGCTTCGTTCAAATTTTATAGGTTTTCTAAAATATTATATTAAAACTTTTAATTATCATAGATCAGATGTAATCTCATATTCAATTAATTTATGAGTTATTTTAATATAAAATTATACTGCTTATTTCATTTATTTATTAAGACGTAATTACATTAATAAATATCATTTATTACAAACAATAAACAATAGTTAAATTTTAATGTAAATGTTAAGCTGAATTTTATAGGCAGGCAGGCGAGGCAACGCGCAGCGTTAAGCTGCGTCACCCATCACGCAGTTCTTCCAAAATCTGGCGGAATTTGTTTAAGTCTAGTCAACACAGTTACATTTTGAGCATACCATCATTAAAACCATATTTTTTCCAACTATACTCCAGTAATAATTACAATTATTTAAAATCAACATAAAATTTAATAAAGCTATCAATCAACGTAAAAATAGTAACGTGCAGTTAACTTTAAATGAAGTATATTAAGCACTTTTTGGTATACCACCGCAAATACTGGGGAAATAGTTAAAAACTTTCTGACGGTTGGACGTAGATAATAGAACTCAATTTTAATTCAACATTTCATTGTCTGCTCTCTCTGAATTGCTCGTTCGGTTAAAATTAAAAGAATTTCCTTTTACCGCTTTGGTTTATTATATAATTAAACGTGCTGGTGTAATTTTAATATCGAAGAACGGAATGAAATAAATAAAGATAACTACTATAACTTGTTAGTCATGGATATATAAGAGATTTTTTATATATGAACTAGTGGACCCGAATGCGGCTACGCCCGCTTGAACTATACGAATATTTATTAAATATATTTATGAAGTTATTTTCAGTTTTCAATAGAGATGTGTTAAGCAAGCTCATTTAGGGTGACGTTTCCTAACAACAAACTTTGCAAATCGTTGCTTAGCAACGGTCCCATAGCGACGGTTGTTATTAATATGACGGAATAAATTGCATGTCAAATTAATAAGTATTTTTATTACAAATATGAGAAAAAAAAGTATCCTATGTTCATCCCGAGACCCTCAAGTATCTCTATGTGAGTATTTTAGATTAAGATTATTTCACATTTCTTGTTTGTCTGGTAACCAGACAAAACACGGTGTTGAGTTCTGCCACTCAACATAACGTAAAATTAAAAAAAAACGGTAATAATTGAATCATATAATATTTTTCGATTAATTTAAAGGCCTTGTTGCGGAGTCTCACATGTTATCTAGCGAGAAGGTGTATTGTTACCACATTTAAGATACATCCAATTGCATATTGGGCTAGCTCTGGGTTTAAATTTCACTCAGGTTAACGCTTAAATTGATATGCAAATGCCCCATTGGTCTGGTTGAACATGCTAACAGTGTCAGGCTCCGCACATGAAACATAGTCTGTTTGTGGATCGTAAAGCCTATTTTCCTATTGTAGAATCCTTTTATATTATACTCTAAAAAACTTTATTTGGTAGCTGTGCTTGTAGATTAGAAAAATAAAATATCTTATTCCATTTCCTTAAAAATTCTGAATATCTCCAAGGTATTTCTGGGATTTCTACGCCCACTAATTACGGCTGTGTAAAGGAATAGCTTTATAATATAGGGAAAACACTATTTTAATCTATGAGTAAACATTGTGAGGTTAGTAAACGACGTCTGTAAGAACTTAGTTGGATAAATCGTACAAATGTACGCTATATTTTATAAAAGCTGAAGTCAGGAAAGGACTTTGACTAGTTCTGGAGTTTCTCTAATTTGATCATGTTAGAGTATATTTCTAGCGGAATAAGAATATATTTTTATTTTTATGTTATATTTTTCAGTGTATTCTTGTGATGGTCATTATAGAGGGTCATTATATACTTATATAACCTACGTAATGTTTTAAGTTCTAATTTAAAGTATATTTCTGTTTTTATGTATCTGGCGTGGACCTAGCGTTCTTTGGTAATCGGGTAACGAAATCTAATAACTACAATAATTCTGGTAGCAGAACAGGCAACAACCATCGAAATTGAGATTCGAGTGCTCGAATCCATTACGTATGTTCAGACAACTTCACTATTTCAAAAATATATATATATATACAAAAACACACAAACATGTTTAAACATGTGTAAATATGTAAGCAAATGAGCCCACATATACATCAAACGCGTAGTTTACTTAACAAATAGGTCAAAGGCGAACAAGTTACCTATGACAAGTTCCTTGGTAAATATATATTATGTAATTGTTTATTTAGAACGGCCTTGCATGTTGTTCACAGCTTGTATTATTTGTTAATATTATATCAATAGTACTATCAGAAATTTGCTACGATGAGGACTTAAGTGGACTTACGTAGCAGGCAAGGCAAGTAGGTAGTAGGCCTAGTATTAAGAATCAATTATTCAGTTCAATTAAAATAATATAAGATTTCTAATCTTATTTTGGTAAAATCATAAGTTATCTATATAAGGCTCTGTCTATCGTTTCAAACAAAGTGGTTGAACCTATTTTTAACATTTTTAAAGCGTTTGTGATAGCTTATAAAATATGAAAATATATAGCTTATAAAATAAATTTAAAACTCTTCCTTTATCAAAAATATGGTTGAACTTAAACACCAATTAATTATAGAAAATGAAATCAAGGCATGGAGTACTGCATGGTACCGCCGAGGACGCGGTTGACATGGGCGCCGCTATTCCTGATATAATTTATGTTTGGAGTAAAAAGGAAATTAGATTTGGGAACGTTAAGATGAAAGGTACGCACAATATGAGGAAAATTCAATTAGTAAATTAAAAAGGGGCGGTGGATGCGTGGTTGTGTATTGGAATGGTAAGAAAACGTTAACAGGTTTGACCTGAAGTTAATTAAGAAATTTAAAATTTTGGTATAAATCATGTTATTTAATTAGCTTAATTTTTAGCACCTTTACTTTTTTTTATTTTGTCGCTGGGAAATGCATTTACGCAGACCGCCCATACGGAAGGCGAGCCTTACGGATGAGCGGTACTGTGGGACTCATCGGTAAAACCGATCCTACCCACTAAAACCCAGCGGAAACCCTCTCCACCAAAATGAGACGCTGCAGGATCGCTCGCGCATGCTACTACGACGCCTGGGTGGAAGGCCTTTTGCAGGCCATCGTCGCTTTCTGGGTGCCCTGGGGTTTCTCCTAGGGCATCCGCAGCCTTGATAACCTGAAGGAAGATCACCCTGACCCTCCCGCGGTAACTCCTCTAGGGTAGGGGGAATAGAAGATGCGCATACCGCCTTCTTCTACCCCCTGGCCTACGGCGGCGGAGCGAATCTGCGTTCGAGCTGGACTCGCGCACCCGCTCCGCGGCCTCCTTCAATGCGATTACTGATTCGCAGAAGGAGACCATTGCAGACCAGCTCCTCTCACAGTCCAGCATAGCCCCTACCACACTGGCCAGTGAGAGGTCCCTCCCCACTACCGCCATCAAGGCATGGCGTTGTGGGGCCCAAGCGGGGCATTCAGCCAGAGTGTGATGCGCCGAATCCACGGAGGCATCACACTCATGGCACACCGGCGACATCTCCCGACGTGCAACCTGATGCAGGTACTTACCGAAACAACCGTGCCCCGTCAGAACCTGCACCAGTCTGAACGTCAGGACACCAAACCTCCTTTTAACCCAGCGATCCAAGTGTGGGCGAACTGCCTCCACTGTCGCTAGGCCTGCCGCCGGAGACCCCAGGTCCCCCCTCCATCGCCGGATCAGGGCTTCATCCGCTCTCCTCCTGATCCGTGCGACATCCTCACACGATGGTTGTACGCCTCGCGACCGCTCGCTTGTGCGGAAAGCATGAACTCTGGCAAGCACTTCCGCCTGTAATTCCCAAGGCGGATCGCTCGCCAAGAGAGTTGCCGCCGTCCAGGACACCGTACGGTACCCCCGAATTGCTCTCACCGCTATGAGACGCTGCGCTTTCCGCAATTGGGTCTTATTGCGAACGGTGAGAGAATCTGCCCACACAGGGGCACCGTACAGAGCCATGGATCTCAACACGCCGACATAAAGCTGTCGGCATGGAGAATCTGGCCCTCCGACATTCGGCAGGAGCCTGCCGAGGGCCCCAGCAGCGTTTACTAGCTTCGGCGCAAGCTGAGCGAAGTGCGAAGCGAATGACCACCGTCCATCCAGGGTCAGACCCAGATACTTCATCTGAGTCCGAACCTCCACGTCCTGTCCCTGGATGCGCAGAGTAGCCCTACGGGGGGGACCCCTACGCGGGCCGTGGAATAGGAGGGCCTCAGTCTTGGGCATAGAGACTCTCAGACCCAGAGCTTCGATACGGTCGACGACAAGGCAGGTGCCGATTTCAGCCAAGTGTGCCGCCTCCTGGTAAGACGTTCCCCTGGCCGTGACTAGAGTGTCATCCGCATAGCATATGACACTCATACCAGGAGGAAGACGACCACGCAGGAGCCAATCATAGCCGAGATTCCAAAGTATCGGGCCCAAAACCGACCCCTGTGGAACCCCGCATCCGACGCTTCGTCGACCGATCTGGCCATTTCCCCCAATCCATAAGACTACTCTGTCTTGGAGGTAGTCATTTAACAGCCGCCGGAGATAGAAAGGCACTCCATGGTACCGAAGTGCCTCTCTTAGCGTCCTTAGCACCTTTACTATCTTAAGCATAACAAATAGTTCTAAATTCTGATTCTTTGCAGGAAGAAATGGCGTTTTCTTTTTAAAAAATATTAAATGTTAATTTGCTGGGAGCAAAGAAACAAAACAAAATAAAATTTATATAATATACATTTAATCCTAAACAATAAAACAATTACACAAAATATCAAGTGAAAACTTGAACGAAAATATAATTGAATAACCAAATGTTCTACACTAATAGCGTTTATCTTATCAACTTGAGCCTCTCAGTGATAATTAACATCACTTCTCGTTATTAAACGTCGCTCATCTGTCTAGTTCTCTCAAAAGTTAAGCTTAGGAACTATTTGTTCAAATTTGTATTAAGATATGGGAATGTGTTCTGCTTGTGACATGTTAACTTGTCTTTGAATTGTGTTTATTTGTTTAAAGTTGTTAAGCTACTCGTATTTAATTACGTTTTGTTTAATAAGAATTGGCCAGTCGTTGCATAGGGGCACAAGGTGTGCCTGTAAACGCGACTGGTTGTGGGTTCGATCCCCAGTTGAGGAAATGAAATATTTATTTAACACCACGCAACACCTCCAGAATTCAGCGAAAAATGGGGAAAGGAGTGTCTTTACTCTAGGTTCCATCTGCTTACCCTGCTGTGTACCAGATACAGCATGAAGAACAAGTCCAATAATTCATTAGAATTACAGCATCTACAGTTGACTTCTATCGCAGGCTTGAAAAAAATTTAAGACATCGTTTTTACTTTATATTGTAAGAAATTTGCGTTAACCTACAGTTATAAAAGATATGAACTGAGACCTTACAATACAAATGAAAGAAAACGTCCGAAAAATTAAAATTTATAAATATCTATTGTACAGAAAAAAAATCATTACAAACTTACATCAGAAAAATCCATAAGACTACATACAAATCTCAAAATTAAACACATTATGTATGGAAATATGCTACTCTAAAAATATATAATCGTATAGTAATATCTTGCAACTTATAATGTAATATAAGCACTAAATCTTTCTTGAAGTATCAACTAGCTATTTTCAAACCCACTGCTCAGTAGAGCGTCTCTGGAGACCATTAATTTTATCTGGTCACGTCGTACTTTTTGCGGCCACCGCCCTCTCCAACACTATTTTTCACTCAATATTGAAGGTAATTATAACAGCTTTCTTTTTATAATTAATGTAATATCTTAGAAAATAGTTCTAATAAAATATTTCATTTTTATTTCTTCGTTCGGCTAATTACACTAAGCGCGGCGTTCAGATCCGCGTCTCAACACACAATGCCTTGAAAAATGGGCGGAAAGTAGGGAACGGAGTGTTTTAACACTATTTAACATAGCCTTTCTAGCATAGCCTTTCCTTCAGGGTTAGATCATCAATGAAAGACAATTAATTATTTTCATTTCCTTGCTCTAGTAAACCAAATCGTGCCATTGAGTTCAGTCATTCACAAGTAATATCTCGAATTCGGGAAAGTGAAGAAAGTCTTCAGAAAGTGAAGATTATAATGTTTTGTCACTACACTAGTCTGTCCTAGGCGTTAAATTAGACTTAGTTAAGTTTTATCCATAAAAGCGATCAGATAAACTTATCCGATTCAAAGCTTGCACTATAGGTAATGAAACGACTGATGAAGTGTAAAGAGAGTGCCTTATCTCTACTATCTCACAATTACGTTTTTATTTGGATATAATTATAATAATGAATGAATTTTATTAATTTTGAAGTAAAATCTACTTTTAGCTTAGCTTCTTAGCTTGAGAACGTAGAGTTGAGGCACTTCGTTGTCCTCTTTCTCATCAACTTTTAAGAGGTTTCGAGGGAATAAAAATCCATTGTATGTACACTACACACGATTGTTATAACACGTCCAAACCATAACATAATTATTATCACAGAGTTTGATAAGGTAAATGTTTATACATCGACCGTTCCCAGTGACCCAGTGTCCCAACTTTGAAACAAATCTGCCGATACGAAATCTTATTAACTTCCTGAAGAGTTTTCCTTCCCAATTTTACCCAATTTTCCTAGCAAATTGTATTATTTTTTGTTGGCACTAACTAGCTCTTAATAGCATAACTTTTTTATAATTTTATTTTTAGTTCATATTTAGTAACACTTTTCTGTTAATTCCTCATAATCTTTAGATGTGATGAGTAACGGAACTTGTTTCATTTCTCAGGTACTGCTCTGAGATCCTCTCCCTGCAAAGTAATAGGCGGGTGCTGACCGCACGGTGAATTCGTGGTTTGATAAGTAGTTCTTCTCATTATGTATAATATAATTCCAAAGTAAGAATCTTTTAAAAAGGAAACGAAACAAGAAATACTCAAAACAGCGGAACGAACGATTTTTTTGTTTCTTACAAAGCTTCTTAAAATTTAAACTTGAAATCTTTTGTAGGAAATTTTTAAACAAAGTAAAAAGATTCATTTGATATGAAAAACAGTCTTTATTTTGGTTTTAGTTTAGTACTTGGAGTACATCAATATTCAATGACATGTATTTTTGTGGTTTTTTTTCTATAAGTATCTTTATTAGATATATACATATACAATATATTTATCTAAAATAAGAAAAAAAATACATTAATATATTCACATACTTACAAAAATAGAACCAATAGAACAAAAACCAATATAAATATTACTAAAGCAAATTTATAATTTCAGAACAAGCTGATATTAGAATTTTAAAGGAACCGACCTTCGCCCCGCTTTGGGTATTACGTCAAAACGATTATGAGATTTGCCAATTTTGTTTCCATTAATAGATATAACGACACAATACGAACGGACCGCGAGACGAGATCACTTTTTACTATAGGCAATTAATCGATTTAAAAATCGATCATTATTGTACCCGTTTAGTAATGTCGACGCAGTGAGGTGACGTGAGGTTTCCTTTCAAGCACTTCGATCTTCGCAATAAGCTTAACGTGAATTAAAAAAAGGTTTATTACTAACACCTGCAGGTAACTCGACGTTATTTGCGATGGATCCGCTTCCACAATAGCCCTCAATTCTTCATTATCAACTTTGCTCTCAGGATTTGGTCTCCGGTCTCCAGATTGGTTTCAACGAAAACGTGGAAACCAAAAACACTTTTACACATTTTTAAGATTTCGAGCCGTTTTCACAGAACTGGTGCCACGGTGGAACGCGTACTCGTAAATAACGCAATATTTCGATTTACGATTCATTTTGTAAACTGAGTGACGCAAACAGAAGAAAACAGAAGAAAAATCAAATGAATGACAAACAAAACAAATGGTTAACAAAACCCAAATACATAATGTAAATAGCTATATATAAAACGTCAATTTCATATAAAAGGACCTTATATTAATTTCCCAACATATGTACATTATAAATTAGTAATATATAAATAATAATTAGTTATTTCAAACAACATTTCTCATCAATATTCTTCAATTTTTTTCTATTAAAAATCAAATTTCAATCAAAATAGATTATAATTTTTCATAAAAATACAACATCATTGTAATATTTGAAAAAGTAGTGTATCAAAATTCGTAAAACGAACCGCTTTTAATACCTCATTTCCGCCGAAAGAATCCCTCGAACCAGATATATAACTTCCTTTACAAAATTATTCGAAGACGCAACCGGAAGCCGGTATTCTTGAGGATTTCATTTCAATTTTTAGTAAGCCTCGCTTATTTACATTTTCTTTCCTTCATTTCATCGACTTTGTTGTTTAAAAGTCGTATTTTTTTGAAAATTCAGCAGACGCAGCAGCATAGCGTCTGATAGGAAACGCGAGGGGTAAGGGTTCAATTCCTACCAGGGATAATAAATTATTTTCATTTTCTTTCTCTGATAACAAGACAAAGCGTAGCGTACAGTTCCACCAATCCATTTGGGTTTATTTGATTAGTAGCGTCTAGTAACTTATAATAGCAATAAATAAAATTAAAAAATATTATCATAATGTTATAATAATGGCATATCTTATAAGTTACATGCTCCCAGGATAAATGCAGAAAATTTAATCACTCAAAATTATTTCACTATTTGTTCAAATAAATATTTTACGTTCTCAAGAAAAGACGCATTTAATTTAATAATTAACTAGGAACACACCTTCAGTGTGAAGCTGATTTTTAATATATATTTTAATATCTACACAGCATGGTGGTCAGAGAAAACCTAGTGTTAAGACACTCCGTTCCTTACTTTCCACCGAACTTGGCGGGTAAGACACCAGAGCGAAGAAATGGAAATATAAATTTAAAAAAATATTTCATTTCTTCGAGTGGGGACCGAACCCACAACCAGTCGCATCACGACTGGTCTCAACTTAACCTAACATTATATTATTTAACTTTAAATTGTTAAATCCTACAGCTATCATGGATACTTTATCACTTTTAAATTACTAGAAACTAAAAAAGCGCTATTTGTTTCTTTCCAAGCTAAGTCGAAAGTAAAACCACGAACTTCACCGCAAGAGTGGATGAGTGCGTTCAGTCTTAATTAGAGGTTTAAGATTTGTTTTCATTGCACTCTTTTTTATTCTTTTTTTTACGGCTTCACGCTGTATCCCTCACATAGCATAATAGGCAAAAAGAAACTGGGAACCTAGTGTTAACCCTCCGTTCTTATTAAGACCACTTAAGTTGTAACGGGACATACTAAATTTATATAAACAGTTACTTATTTAGCTTTTGTTTATTTCTTTAACATAACTATTATTAATTTTTCATCTTGTATTTATTCTTCGCTAGTACCTATTTATCTATATATAAAAGGACTTGTCCTCACTGACTGAGGTAAGACGCACGCACAGCCGTAACCGCTGATGGTAGAAACGTTAAATTTGGACAGATGTTTACTTTCGTAATCTGGACATCCACTAAGAAAGGATTTTTAAAAATTTGAACTCTAAAGGGGTGAAATAGGGGTTGAAAGTTTGTATGGAAAAAAATTTAAATCCACACCGATTTTTATAAAATTTTAAATTGAGACTCTTAAAAATGTTTCATTGAACACGTGTTTCATGGTTTATTAGAATTTACCCCTAAGCAATAAGCAGGCGAAGCTGCGCGCGTCCGCTAGTTAGTTATAGAATCGTTCGTTGTTAATATACGATGATGCTTTAAATATCTACACCACGCGTTCAAGCATTAATGAAGCTATGGTGCATTAATTGTAGAATATAGTATTAAAATGAACAATATGTTAACTCAGCTAATATTAGCTACATATATAATATACAAATATATTAGCACTTCTGAGGGCATTGTGGCAGAGGCAAGCCTGTGACTGTTAATGTAACAGGTTGTGGGTTCGATTCCCACTAGAAGAAATGAAATATTTAATATTCTCATTTTTTCGCTCTGATGTCCAGTTGTGTTGAGTTGGGGAATGGGCCTTAACACTATATATAACATAATATATATAGAATAACATAATATTACAATATTTGAATTTTAATATAAATTATATTCATTCAATGGAACGTTTCTCCAACAAAGCTGGAGAGAGCTCAGGCGTAAGACTTACGCTTAGGGTGCTTTCCGAAATGAGGCGTGACAACGTTAACTTACCGAGCTCCAGCGTGACCTTTAGATTTTTTCTATCATGATGCATATTCGTCAAGAGATAAGTTCTATATTTTTAACCAACTTCAAATACGAGGAGATTCTCAATTCGCTTGGTATGTTTTTTTATGTTTCTATACAAATGTTATACAGAATTTTAGTGCTATGTTAATACTATTTTCTAAAGCTTTAAATATAGTTAAAAATGGCTGAAAAATGATTCCAATTTGGATACCCACAACTTACGTAAACGGCTACTCGTATAATGTCCGCACATTTTTCACCCGAACAACTAAAATATTGCGCAGTTCAGTTTCAATCCTGAAATCGTACTCTAATTAAAAAGCTCGATAGATTGCAAGGCAGTAATAAAACAAAGTCATAAATAGCTCAAGCTTAAGTTTTTTTAGGGTTTCTTCGTGAAATTCAGAATTAAAAACTATTATAACTATTATAACTTTTTTTATAACTATTATAACATTTGGATATAACAGAAGCAGGGGAGGTAGAAATTGTTATCAAGACATTCCATTTTCTATTTTCCGCCCAAATTCAGGACATTGAGAGTTGAGTAGTAGAACTCAGCGTCACACTTTATGTTATCAGAGCGGAGACGTGCAAATAATTAATTGATTCAATTAAGAATCAAATTACAACTAATTTACTGTAGTACCATATAAACATATTACATAAAACTTAACTTAAGTAATAAACAATCGTTTTAAACTTCGTCCTCGTAAAATATGTATCAAAGTTCGAAATATGGAAGCAAAGAGGAATGTTCAATTAGCCTTACCACATTAAGGAAGTCTTAGCTTGGCAGCAGAAATTATGTATTCTCAAATTCAATCTTATGTATTAGAGTTAGGACTTAAGTTCCAAATCTTATCATATATAAGTGTAAGCTTGCCTGCCTGTTAATGTACGAAATTTCGTATTAATTAGGTATATGTAAGTTTACTAGACTAACTTTAATATTTTAAAGTGCTATTCATACAGTAAGATTATTATAGTGAAATTTTATTGATGTCACCTATGCGCTCGATATATCCTAGATAGGAAGGGACCTGGGTATCTTATGTTGAGACATTCCCCACTTTAAACCAAAACTGTATAATTTTCTAATATAGTTCTAAATGAAATAAACATATTTATTATTTCTTACAACTTTTATGTAGATACATCATTAATAAATATCATAAACTTAACAAGACTAAATATAAACTAATATTAAAAAAATACGTTTCACAGCCAGAAATATGTGGTAACAGGGTAAATCTGAACCGACCGTAGTACATCACTAGCTCCCACAGTAAAAACAAGTAGACATCAAAATCCTTTTCGAAATTGATCCACAGTTTCAGCACTCTATCAAACAAATGGGAACTATGTAGCTTTTTCCAATCAGTCTCTGAAACCCTGTCTTTGAATTCATTTTGACTTTAACTACATACCAGTATATGGTTTGAAATGTAAGCTTGTGATAAAAAAAAAATATATGTTACATATATGTAGGTAGCTAAAATGTTTAAGGGTTTATATTTTTGACAATTCTTAATTCTCTAAAGGATGCGAAAAAGATGAGGCGTATTTATTTTCTTTGAGCTTCACGCTGATCACCATTTAGACACATCCGTTCTCCACTTTCCGCCGATTTTTTAAGGTATTGCGTTTAGAGTGGCGGAACTTACCGCCACCTTTTGCCTCATTACCAGAGCGAGGAAATGAAAATATTAAATATTTCATTTCCTCGAGTGGGAATCAAATCCACAATCGAAATAAGAACTATTAATATTAATTTATTTAATATTAATATTACGTTTTCTTTATTATTGTCTGTATTTTTTTATTTATTACTTTTTACCTTTGAAGCATACCTTTGCGTATCATTTTACTTATTGTCGACACAAGTCACGACATTTTTTTTTGTAATATATATTTATTTCATAACGCTTGACTGTAAGCGCGACGGCTGTGGGTTCGATTCCCTTGACTCGACTTCGACTTGGAGGAATAAATTATTCTATTTTTTAACGCTAAAATAAATAAAAAACCTGCCAAGTGCGAATCAGACGCGCTAAGAACCTAGTGTCAAGACAGTTTTTTCCACCTTAATTTGCTTTGTGTTACGCCGTCGGAGTTCGATGCCCTAAAAGAGGGCATGGAACTCAGCTTTAATAGAAATTAATTATTATTTTAAATATTACTTATTTAGAAATACAAAGGTTTCTAAATGTAAAATAACAAGTTAACATTTTATATTTTCATTTAAAATAGGTAAAATTATTTGAATGTAATTACGAAAGTATATTTTAATTCCACTACTAGTATCTTTCTTTGTTATTCAAAAAATAAACAGAGTTTAAAATATAATTAGCGCTTTTTGCATTGAAAATTTTTATTTAAAAAATATATAAGAATAAAAACATAGAAAGCTAACAAAAAAAACATTATTTAGTGATACGTACCCAAAGAGTAAAACGAGTAATAGGATGCCAATTACTAAGACTCTACCTCTCCTACTGTTTGTTTGTTTGTCTTTATGTCACCAGGCTGTATCTCATGAACCGTGACAGTTAGACAGTTACACAGGTGTTTAGAAATTTTGTGTAGAAATTTTACCAAAAAAAATACTAAAAAACAGAATAAAACAAATATATAAGGGGGCTCCCATACAAAAAACATGATTTTCTGCGGTTTTTATAGATAATGGTACGGAACCGTTCATGCACGCATCCAGCTCGCACTTGGCCGGTTTTTTCAGAGTTATAAAGTATTGACTTATTAAAAGTATATAAAAACATCCTTCCCCTTTCTATTTTATAATTTATATATTTATTTATAGGTGTTTGCTCATATGAGGTCAGAAATACAAATAATAAGTAAAATATAATTTGTACTTGCTCTTTTAGCACTCTTGATCTACAACCTTCCATCCATCTCTTGACTACGCAAAATAACAGACAAATATGCACTAAAATGGTATCTATTATTAAATAGTATGATAATTGTGAATTATACTGCAAATATCCAGTCTAATTCAAATGCAAAATAAATATTTTATAAGTCCATTTCATTATTTGAGTACGCAAACTCAAAGTAAAATACCACATATATTTAATCGTATAGTAAAACAAATATACACTCAGCACTTTACAGTGTTTAATTAGCTTGAAAGTCACATCGGGCCGCCCTACTGGACGCCCTCCGGCCATGCGACCTCCTCTACCCCTACTTTCAATATATAAATAGGACTTGGTAATTTATTTAGGTATTTTTATGGCACAAGTGACCCATATTGGCCTTAATGTTGATGTCAAGTCGAGGTGTGCTTTTTAAAGGCATTTTTTATTATATTTTGTTAGTAAAAAATATTTCGTAGATTTGGAGTCATCTACCAATTCCATGATCCCCATGACTTCGTTGCTATGAGAGGGATACAGTGTGAAGCTAAATATATTGAAGTTTTTAAAGTCACAATTTGTTTTGCTCAGCATGGTCAGTAGTGGAACTTAACGAACACTTTATTTCACCAGAACTATATAAAATATATTTGGATTCTCCAAAAACTATAATCATTCTCCAAAGTGGGGATCGAACTAATAACATTTGTTGTACAGTCTCCGTACCACGGGACTTATCCAAAATATCGCTATACTTTTTCAGTGTAATTTAAATAATATAGAATTAAACTTCGTCGTGCAAATAAATATATTTTTACAGGAATAGGGAATTCAATTGAAATAAATATACATTGAGATTTTCTTTGCAAAGCTTTTCCTATAAATTCTGAAAGACATACTCGTAAATTAGAAATGCCAACATCATCCAATAAAACATATTAAATGATCAAACATTTGAAGGAAATCGTTATTTTTGTGTATTTTGTATCGCTTCTTCAAAAAATAAAGAGTAACGTAAAATATATATTCCACCCAAAATGCTCCACACAAATATACCGACCGGCCGCGAGCGTTTAACACGTAATAAATTCATTTATAGCTGAACTTCAAAGGTTTAATTACCGAAGGTATAGCCACACTTATATTTCGTTTATATAAATAATTGTTAGGTATACTGCATATAGTATTATGATATTTTGTGAATTATTGTATCATCTAGGCGCACTGGAATAAATTTTTTGTAATAGCACCCTTTATGGGTTCAAGTCCCACTCGAGGGACTTTTCATTTCTGGAAATAAAACGATTCCGTCATTCAACACGCAACACAACGCAGTGGGGAATAGAGTATCTTAAAACTAGGTTTATTCTACATTGCTATTCGGGAAAGGTGCGATGCTGCCTTAAAATAAAATGCAAAAAAATATAAATAGAAGAAAATCTATATTCTAATCAAAATTTATACTTAAAAAGTCTTCAGTTACACGGTTTTTGATAAAACAGTAGTGTATTCTAGTAAAATACTGAACAAGTGGCTTTTTTCAGAGGAAAATCCAGTGAAAACTATTTGTGTCTACGTCGAGTATAAAAACATTACTTTAGTAGTAACAAGCTTTAGTAAGAATAATTCTCCCAGAATTTTCACAAAATCGTTGAAAGATGGACCAAATATATCCTAAAGTGTAAGAGAGGAAAGGATAATCTGGTGACGAAGTGAAGGTGCCTTCCAGTAGAATTGGTTTATTCGGCTCAAGCGATACCTACCTACCAACCCAACGTAGTTTTGTTTTGCGTAACAACATTCAAATTTGATTGTTTTTTTTTACTATAATTTCATTTTTACTATAGTAACCTTTTTCAAATCAGATTAGAATTTGTAAGGTGGGTAGAAACAAATTTTATAAATTCATTCTTATAAATGGAATAAACCATTTATAAACCACTTATTAATTATCCAACAAATAAACCATTTATTAATTATCTTATAAACCAATGCGTCATAATAATAACGATGTAGAGATATGCCAACTGTTACATAATATATCACATAACATATTAAATGATATTATAAATTCAATGAGCAGTTAATAATTGAATGGTGATATTATTAATAGCGGCTATTTACAAGCTTCGATATGATTTGTATTGAATAACGATATCAACTGAAATAGATAATATTATAATCTTTATTTATTGCAAGTTATTTACAGCCTTATTAAGTACATTGACACTAACGAAAATATATTTTTTAATAATTACTAACATAATATTTACAATAACATTTTGTTCTTTAAATGTATAAGATCATCTTCCACCTTTCATTGATTTCAATATTTAAAAAAAAACCCTATTGCTAATATAATATTTCTTTACATATCGTAAATGTAGATATTCTAAACGAATATGTATATTTTCGTATTTAACATTAACATTTTAGGAATTCCTACGTTTCGTGCCTAGCCACAAGTATTTCCGAAAACCAAAATATACGCTAATAATCCGGTTTAAATATTTAGTTAATAATCAGCTACTGAAATCTTTTAAATAACTCTCTCGTATATTAATGTATTATCTTTTGTCTATTATACATTCACATTTTTTAGCCTCGCGCTGTATCCTGCAAATAGCAAGGCAAGCAGAGGGAACCTAGCGTTAAAGCCCTCCGTTCCACACGGACCGCCTAATGGGAACCTCGAAACCACAACCATCACGTGTACAGTCAAATACTATACCTTTACAAGATGATGAAATTTTCAAATTTATTTCAGTAAAGTAATAAATCAACTACTATACAAATACAACTTACACATTATACTTCAAAATAGTTCGATACTAAGACAGCTGTATTAGATCTCAAGAACAGAGAGCCAATATCAAGTTCTTCAAAGGTTTGCACGGTGTTTTATTAGGTTTCCGCAATACGGGAGTTGCCTTCTTTATATAAGATTTTCTACTAAGTAGCTTATTTGAAAATATGCGATGAGTATGTTTATCTTTATAGATATAGAAAGATAGAGATTAATGGAGAAACACGATTTTCTATTAATTAATTTATATTTAACCAATTTTATAACCGCTCAAAAATCTGTTCATCTGTCAACTGTCAAACCTCCGACAGATTACGTCTTCATCATCAGCGTGTCAACCCTCAATCTGTTCATCATATTTCATTAAAATCCAATTTGTACTATCGATATATGAGGGACTGTGATTGATCTCAGTACTAATTAATGACGCGCTTGACACCTCAAATGAAACTGCGTAATCGGTGTGTGAAGAACACATAGGTTTATGCTATATCTCGCATATTGTAGGGTAGACAGAGGGAACATAGTGTTAAAACACTCCGTTACCCATTTCCTGCCGTTGAGTTATTCATATATTTAAGCTATATATGTATATATATACCTAATTCCCGAATAAATCTTCGGATTCGAACCTACTTCAATTTAACTTCTATTGTATAAAGATAGTCTTACAATACACGTTCAATTCTACCACGAAACATGCTGTTTCATAAACGGTTGTGGCCACTGGCGTGTAAAATATTTAGTCATACGTGAAATGCGATAAAAGATGCCCTCAGCGCGATCATATATAGGTGTTAAACGAAGGCTTTACAGATTTACTATATATTTATATTAAACAAATATATAACTTTTATTATATAGAAAAGTTTTAAATCATTTATTTTTCTATTTTATTTTTATCTTCACGCTATATTTAGCATGTAGTAGAGTAGGCAGAGAAATACTAGTGTTAAACTCCGTTTCCCACGTTCCGCCCAGTTTTCGAGACATTGTAAGTTAAGAGGTGTATTTTTGTATCATATTTCCGATTACTTCTATTTTTCTAAGTGGATAAAAAGTGGTGGCTGGAGTGATGTGGGTGAATGAGTTCTTCCAGATCCAGAGGTTGTAAAAATTACATCAAATCACATTACTATGACTTATTTTATGTTATTCTAGATAACACTACTACTTCGCAGATAAGACAATGCTTAAACGTTTCTAGTTAACGAAGGTCGTTAACTATTTAATTACTTAGGTCTGAATAAGCATCAATGGTAATGCACTTTGCGGTTCTTCTTGATTAAATATGTATGTTTAGCAATTCGTTTTGTTGTTATATTATAACTGCGTTCGTAGAGTGCTATGTGTTTGTGGTTAAACCATGATTCGGGTTAAAGAATTACAAAAACACATTACACACTTGAAAAACACATTTTTTTTTAAATCACAGACAGACATTTCAATATTATTTATATGTATAGATAATAATGTAAAAATTGAACTTGTATCTATATATATAAAATCGAAAGGTCACTCACTCATCACGAAATCTCAGAAACTACATGTGCTAGGAATCTCAAATTTTGCATAGGAGTTACTTATAGGACGTAGGTGCTCACTGAGACGGGAATTTGCAATATTCGACTTCTAAGGGGTTGTTTTTGGGGTCGAAAGTTTGTATGAAACTTCGTTACTACAAATGCTAGGAGTCTCAAATTTTGCATAGACGTCACTAGGACGTAGTCATGGAGACAGAAATTAATAATAACATAGTTCACGCGGGTGAAACCGCGAGCGGGCCGCTAGTTTGATATATAAGCAAAAAATTTTAATATTTCTAATAATTATGCTTTAACATGGCATCTATTATCGAAGTTGTAACAAAGAAACATAAAACCTTTTGTTTTCTTTTCAGTAACTAATTAGGACTAAGGATTCCCATTCTCACAGCAATCATTGCATTGTGTAGGTATAAAGGGAAAGGGGAATACCGGCAACATTCGCAATTATATGGAATCTGTAGAAGCATAATCTCTTACTGATTAAACTACCATCATAATTTCCAGTGCTCATTTATTTAATAATTTGTAATGTATTAATATGCAAGCTATTTTAATAGACTTCATTTTATATTTCTCATTTTGATGAAGTTTTGAACCTTAGAATTTCTGGCTCTACTAATGTAAAATATACTTACTAACTTAAAAATAAAAGTTATGTCTAATTTCAATTTGTTGTAAAATAGCTTAAATATACTTACGAGCCGTAAAGTAGTTTAGTATTCATTTACGTTCTAAGAAGAAGCATCTCAATTCCTTGCCAAATCTTTTAATTATCTTTTTAAATTTATTGGACGTATATAAAAAAATGATTTTTAAGCAATTTACATGTATTTATTATTTGTTGATATGAAATTGTTTTCTATTAAGAAAAAATAGGACAAATTCTATACAAGATATACATAATCACAGCGCCTGACTCCGTTCCCAGATAAGATAATATTTATTTTATAATTGCGGCGGTAAGTTTCACAACTCAACTGAACCTGAAAAATGAGTAGTGTCTTGACAAGAGGTTAGTTCTGCCTACCATACTATACGTAGCATATAGCATGAGAGTGAAAAAAAAAACCTTTTAAAATGAAACAAAAATATAAAAAAAAAATCATTACATAAATAAAAATATATATTTTCCTAACATTTTAGTATTTTACTAAAGTTTTAGAGACGACAATTTACAAAATTGAATAATATTAAATGCACGACGCAAACTATGTCATTGAATTACAACATTCTCGTACACTAACTTCCTAAGGGTCTAGTTTAAATGTGATAGGTTCTCAGAATTAATATTCAAATTAATAACTTTAGTACTTTTTAGAAAACTACTAAATACATCGAATGTCAAATTAAATAATCTAGTTCGAAACATCCTATTTTTATTGTGTCCACGAGGCACGCGTTATTAATAGAATATTTAATTTCGACGTTTCATTACGATGAAATTTACAGGCGTATTACACGAAAAGTCTCAAGAATTCACCCTAAGAAATGGCTTAATTAATATATTTGATGAGCTCCAAGAACTTCGCTTAATTTTCATTGATTGATTCATGGAAATATTTTCATTTGAGCAATTAAATATTTTCTTTTCTACTTTTATTTTAATAAAAACTATGGATTTTATAAAAATGTTTCGTTTTGTTTTAGAACATGGCGCAACGATAATATGCAAAGCAAAAAATATATGTGAGCCAAACGTCACATTATTAATATACATTCTCTAGGAAGAATAACTTGCCTCCAGAAATGGGCGGAAAGTGGTGAAAGGAAGTGTCATAATCGGAACGGAGTGTCTTAACACTAGGTTCCCATGTTACCGCTGCCTATACTGTTATGTGCCGGATACAGCGGGAAGCTGATTTAATTTTTTTAATATTATAATAATATGGTATATGGATAAAAATGCTTCTTTCCCCCAAAAACAATTTCATCGTGTCAAGTCTTCAAAGAAAGAAAGAATCATGTAATAACGAAGGGTTTAGATAGCATTGCTTTTGGCTATATTATTTGTGACTTAATATTATAATAACTCGAAATATTTGTGCAGTATTTCAACTTCTATGCCTCTAGACATTACATCTTGAACGGTGGAGATTAACGCCGTGCTTAGTCTACCAAAGCGGAGATATGAAAATAATATAAATATAAATTATAATCAATACCCCAGTAGACAGATAGATACAAACAGATGATTTCCTACTGCGCCACAAGGATCTCCAAATATAATTATTCTTTCGATTTATTTAATTCTTACGAAACTCCCGCATTTGACGATAGATACGAAAAAACTTCCCAACATATCACTCAGTTCTCCGCCATCTTTTCATTGTGCAACATTTAGGGGCGGAACGCGGAACTTAACTCTGCATTTTACCTAAATACGATTGACGTTTCGAGGATAGCATAAATTTATGACTTCATCCTTTTATAATAACTAACTGTAACGAGTGTTTTCTAAAAAGTAACATGAATTTAAGGGCCTTTCGAGGTGTTCATTAAAAAAAACTAAACAAACAATATGAATGTAACTAGAAGAACTATAGAAAAAGGTGGCAAGGATCCCAGCACGAGCGCTGTCACTACATCATTAGGCGCAACAACAACGCTAATTGGACAGTGAAAATGAAACCGTGTAAGGTAAAGGAAATTACTTTGAAATTAGGAACACACCGTTTCATACGTAGAGCAAATTTTGAAGTAAGGTAGAGTGGCAAAAAAGAAATCTTATTTGTTTTTTTTTATTTTTTTTTTCATCTATTTTACACCCTTTCTGAGTTCAAAATTGTTGAAAACAGATATAGTGTTAGTAGGACTCCCTCGCCGAGGGTTCCGTACGAATTTCAGGATGCAGGTCAACCGAACCAAGTACAACTTATAAAAGTGGACAAAATTAAATTTGCACTCATTTTGTATCAAATGCACTACTTAAGAAAAATATTTTCAGATTTTCCTCTCTGTTAGAAGATGTGTTCATAAATATTATTGAAGAAAAATCGGGGCTGTCGAGTTTATTTTCCTGCTTTAAAATATAATGTCAAAATTGGAAGAAAAGTAGAGAACGGAGTGTCTTAACACTAGATTCCCTCTGCCTACCCTGCTATATGTATGGATGTAGAGAAATACAGCGTGTTTCTAAAAATATAAAAGAAAATCACATAATATTGTACCACTATAGTAGTTTAACAATATTTACTTGAAACAGGAAAAATGTCTTTGGAACTACTTAAAGCTTTCGCATTTCCCATTCCATCTGAATCTCGACGGAGATTGAATTCATCGATAAAACAAAATACGATATGCGATTGTAACGTAAAGGAATTTATATATATGGAAATATATGTATGTATAAAATATTACAGTTTTAGTTTTAGCTTTAGCTTTTCCAGCATATAGTACGGTACGTAGAGGGAACCTAGAATTAAGACACTCATTCTCCATATAACTAGACCAATATTGGACATTGGTGGCAAAATTCAACGCAGCCCGATTGCCCAGAGTGAATAACTGAAAACAATTTATTCCCTCGAATGGTAATCGAACCCAACACGTTTAAAGTCAAACTTAGCCGCTTTTTAAATTGATTAAAAAATAATATATACTTGTTTCTTAGTTACTTTTACTTTACCGAGAGTAACTAAAAAAATTACCAAGAGCTGAAATATGAATCTTTCTTTAATCATGATCTCTACTTAAGATAATATTTGTAAATGGAAAACTGTTATTGGTTTTATTTTTTGTACAAGTATTTGTTTGTTTGTAATTAATAATATACTGTTATTTTCTATGTAATAAATTAATTAATTAATTCCGTATTTTAAAAGATAAACATAGAATCGTTATAGGATTATTTCGTTATCCTATCAGTATTAAAATTATAAGACCAGTAATTACCATTATACTAAAATACAAATTATATGTTTAATTTGATTTACATAGAAATATATAATAAGCTTATGATATTCCCAAATTGCTTCGTAATAAATTCGTATGTGACCTCAACGTTCAAAGGCTAGCGTACCAAATATTTTACATACTCATTTTTGTACTGTAATATTATTGAGTGGATTCCAATAATTTATGAGAATTTGAAGGTTTAATTTGGTTACATTTTATTATTAATAAAAGTAGTTTTATTATAACTGTAATAACTATAATAAAATGTAATCGAACTATTTCACGTAAATAAAATACTTAATGCTTATACTCGTAGACGGTACGGTACGTTACTGTAGAAACCAAATATTTTACATTTCATTATTTTTTCAGCTTCACATTATATCCCGCATATAGCAGCGTAGAAGGAGGGATCCCATTGTTATAACATGAATGAATTCTGGAGGCATAACGTGTTGAGTGGCGGAACTGTACGCGGTGCTTTGTCTCGACACCACAGCAGATAAATTAAGTACAGTCGAATTGATACCATCCTTTTCTTACAGAAGTCGGTTAAAAATAGAAAAATATAAATATATGTAAATTAATACTTTTTTTTCTTTTAAAACAAGTTTATTTTAACAAAAAAACCCTCTATAAAAATAACTTTCAGCAACTTTATGTAAGATATTTAAATTTCTTTCGAGCAATAATAGTATAATGGCTGTTTTGTAGAAGCATAAACAACTTACGAAAATGGATCCCACTCAAGATTCTCATCATGCCTCATTCCCCCAAGAAACCGAATATACTTTCTAGTGGTAATTACGAATATTTTCATGCAAATCAACACTAAATAACTTGTATAGCTGCTACTAGGAGTTTGACTTATACTGAAACTAGTACATGTTAGATTTGGATGCTAAATTTGATATTTTTCTTTATTTATCATCGAAGTAGGTTGACAACTTTACTAGTGAAAAGAATTGTGTGTTATCTTCTACAGATCAGTCAGCGCGGTGCTGTGTAATAGTGTTTAGCTATAATCGTAAAGGTTGTAAATTCGATTCTCATTTAGGAAATTATTATAATTGATTCTTCTCTGTTATCTTCTTTGTTACGATGGCGTTGAGTGCCGCCAGCCAATACGCAATGTCTTGAGTTTAAGTGAAAGGTGGAGAACTGAGTGTTTTAGTACGTTTTATATTTACACCGCGTATAGCAGGGTAGGCAGATCAAATAATTATAAATGCCAAGCAACCGGTCCATACTTTTTCGATTTATCTACTCACTGGAGCAAAAGTTTTCCTCCGAGTGGAAATCGAACCTACAATTATAGTGTTTAATCAAAATTATCGTAATACTTCAAAAATTATAAACGTAACGCCTAGTTTGTTGATCCCATTCAGGGGAACATTCAAGTACACACCATTACTTAGTCTGACACGTGGCGCGCTTTGAGGAAAAACTATTGTTTTCAGTCGAAAATAAATAACATTTTCTTAACACACCCACATGTACTTTATTTACTAAACTGATAATATATAAAAATATATTTGTAATATTTGAAGATAAAAAATAAAAAAAAAACTATTTTATTTCACTATGTAAAAAAAGTAGCGAGTGCTTTTTTTATTTACTCAACTTCTACTTTAGCGAAGTAAGTAAAGGGAACTTGATATGTTACTTATTTGGTATGAAAATTACTGTGGCTTATATAGCCTTTTACTTTGTAGTGTTGATAGTGAATAATAAAAGTGTAGGTACTCACCTTTTGTTCCGAAGTTAATTAACACCACTTTAAATGTGCATATAGTGATAACACGAAAAGTTACTCACAATTTAACACAGTACAGTACATAACAAAGTCAACCACAAACACATATATTAAACAGACCACGATAAATACTAATTTAGGTAGAAATACTAAGTAAAACAAAGGAACGCATGGAAAGCGCATCGAGTGGCAAGCGTCGACTGTTAGTTTTATAATATGCCGTCGACAAGAGGGTAGGTGTAAATATTACAACACCTTACGGGCTCAGTCGACGGCAGCGAGAGTTTTCATATAAATAAAGTAAATACGAATACTTATTACAAAATATATAAATTCTATTAAATGTATGTATATAAATGATAAATAAATAAATTACAATATTGAAATATATAAATGATACGTATTAAATAAACTATAAATATAAATAATAGTTCCCTACATCACTCCTCTCCAGAGGCCCTCTCTACGGACGATAATAGTCGGGAAACGTACGTGTCTCCCTGAACGAGTAGTGTGAGACAAAATTATCTTAAGTTTACAATAAGAACTGAGTGCTTTATTAAAATTGGTAACCTGACATAAGTAGAAATACTTAAAAATACAATTCTAAATATATTAAAAATAACATTAAAAAAAACATAAACAGGACGAACTAACTGCAGACATTAAAAAAACAGTTCCTTTCTCACCTTTTAAGTTACTAAAAATATTGTTTTGTTTTCATGACAAACACGGCGTTATTAAATTACGTGAGAAATATGCGTGAATAGCGGTATTTATTTTGTCGGATTACATTTCATTTGTCGTCACCGCGATACGTTATACAGGTTGTTTCTGTTTCGTTTTCACAAAATGCTTTGTTTTTTAACCGACTTCTGTAAGAAAAGGAGGTTATCAATTCGACTGTTTTTTTTTTTATTTTTTTTTATGTTTGTTACCTCATAACTTTTGACTGGGTGAACCGATTTTGAATTTTTTTTTTTCTTTGAAAGGTGAAGCTTCCCGAATGGTCCCATTTTTTTTTGGTCCATGTCTGACAATGATATCTATGAGAAAATCACATAAGTCTTAAATTTGCATTAGGTATGTGCGCGACAAATAGACGAATAATTCAATGTCGCGCCAACCGATTTTGATGATTCTTTTTTTATTTGAAAGGATACACTTCAAGGATAATTTGGTGAAAGTTTGGTTAGGTTTCGATTATGGGATCCGGAGAAAATTGAGAAAGTTTGTTTTTTTTGGTAAAAATTGGATTTTACTGTAATAGTTACAAGCAAAAACTTTTTAAATTGATGTCAGAAGTGAGATTCCTGATCGTTGCATTTCTTCTCAACTAATCTCAAAAAAGAGGATGTTCTCATTTTCAACCAACTTCAAAAAAGGGAGATTCCGAATTCACCCGACTATTTTTTATGTAGGGTAAAACCGGGATAGATGCCCTACTTTTTGAAATACCCACCTAATTAGATAAAATATATTTTTTATAGGAATAATTTTTATTTATTTAGCTAGCTCAATCCTTTGTGATGAATTACTTATATTTTTTTTTAACAAATCAAATATAGATTTTGCAAAAAATAGCTTTTCGTGAAACACTAATTTTGAGGATAGATGCCTACCTATATGGATAGTTGCCCCACTATGAAAATGCTGGGGAGGATAGATGCCTGCAGAGTAAGGTAGGTGCACTTTATACCGATTAAATGAAAAAACCAAACCAATTGTTAAATAATTCTAATTTTAAAACAGCAATTTTGTTTCCAACAAACATAATCATAATAATGAATAGTATATAGTGTTTTTTAAAATCTTATAATTGCTATTAAATTGTAATATCACAAAAATAGGTAACCATTATTAAAAATTTAAAACATTTGTGTAACTAAAATATAAATTCTTAAGTTTCAACATCCATTATCATATTTTTTAAGTTAAATTTTACAACAAAATTACAATTCTTAATATTTTTTGTTGTAAAACACTAATATTATAAATTAAAATATTATAATATTATAAATACTAACATCCACATTGCACAATTATACATTTTTATATTAAAAAGAACAAAATATAATTTTTAGTTATCTATTCTAATCATCTATTCCAATTCTCTAATTATCTCAAATAATAATTATTCGTTATTCCAATTTAATTAAAATTTAGCAGATAGGGTTTTTATTTTTCCACATCTTGCGCAATAATTTCTGAAAAATGTACAGGTTTCATGTAGCCAGTTCTGACACATTACACATTGAATCCAGTCGGATTGCGACTTCGTATATTTATAGTTTTCGAAACATTCTTAAGATTCTAATGAAACAGTCTAACTTAGTTTTCAAATGTTTTTGCTTTCTCTTAGCTATATCTTTCTTGTGTTTAAAAAATGCTAATTTAATAAATACTTTAAAAAATATTTTAAAAGTATATACCTAACTTCATATACTGAGTATAAAGGGATAGATGCCCCTAAGGGCACCTATACCTCGAAAAATCAGGGCAACTATCCATTGTGATAGGGATAGATGCCAAGGAATTTTTTTAGTAAATTATAAACAAAATAGAATCTATAAGCACCTAGATATAGTCTTAATGAACCAGTACATCGACGTTATAAAAAATATAGCGTAATTGATTACAAATTATAAAGTTATACAACGCAAAATATTAACCTTTAAATCTTTGACGCGTTCACGAATTTAGCCGCGGAGATATTTACTAAAATGTGCTAAACGCGTCCTCATTGCACGAATGTCCGTGAATAACTTTGGTGCGGGAGGACTGTGGCTCCTGCTTGTACAATTATTTTTTTGTCGCGAGTTCGGGAAGTTAGGTATTTTGAAAATGGGGCATCTATCCCACTGCGGCATCTATCCCGGTTTTACCCTATGTTCTTGTCAATATACCAAAATGTAACTTTGCACAAAAATAATACCTAATTAAATGAAGTTTTACATAGAACAATCACAACCACTCGTTGACAACCACTACCACCACCATCACCACTCGTTCAAGAAGCATCATTTTAAGATCTACCCATCACTAAAAATCGTAAAATAAATTAATTTTTAACAAAAACAAAAACCGACTTCTAACAACGAACTAAAAAATGAAAAATAATTATATAAAGATTTTATAATTTTGAAGTCGGTGCCAAGTAAAACAAACAGGCTTAGTAATTAGATATTGTAGTAAAGGTTGTAGCATTAGTTTGACACCGACTTCAAAATTATAAAATCTTTATATAATTATTTTTCACTTTTTAGTTCGTTGTTAGAAGTCGGTTTTTGTTTTTATTAAAAATTAATTTATTATGTGCGTCTTTTACGTTGTTTATTTAAGTGTTTATTATGTGCAAGGAGCTATTTTTAACTAACTTCTAATTATCCTTATCGTTTGTTGTGTAAAATAATAAATGAACTATAGTAGACTGAATAATATAATATTCTAAGCCAAATTTTAATTTAAATATGTTTAGCAAAATATACCAAACTTATACTTATTATATGAAGTCATCATGGCTGACTGCTGCACGGTATCTGACTGTAAATGCGACTATTGCGGGTTTGATTTCCATTCGATGAAAGACAAAGTGTCGTCACGTCACGACACGTGTTCTCAATATGATATAATATATTTTAAAAGCATTTTTTGACAAAATAAATATCCATTTATTTTTTAGATTCCAAATATATAAAGATTCGCCCCTTTCTAGTGAAATTTCAGCAGCCCAATTAGTGAAATTCTTTTCTTTTTAATGACGTACTCGTTATAGTATATCGTTCAAAATAAAATCAGTCACCTGTGAAACGGAATCAAGCACCAAAAGATCTCTGCCTAACATTTCTTTCAAAATAGATAACGAAAAGTAAGGAAGAATCTCTGACATACTGGTTATTGTATATACACAAACAATATTTCCTAGACATGACACACGATTGGTGTGAGTTCGTTTTTCGCTCAAAAAGAATAGGCACGGCATTGTGTCCCACCACTCAACACGCAATGTTTCGAAATGTAGACGGAAGTTCCGTGTATACTTTAACACCAGGTTCCCTCTGCCTACTGCTAGCTGCTGCTGATTTTTAGGTTCGCTGGTCAATCAACAAAAGTTCCTCCATATTTCGTAATATAACCTACCTATAGAGTACATACTAATTACTTACGTATGGAGAGAGCAAAACGCCAAACCGCACCTCTGCCTACATTATCCTAATGCATATTAAAGTGTTTACCCAAAACCAAGTGTTCTAACCCTTATAACTTCGTATAGCAATGAGAAATGGCTTCGTGGAACACCTGGCTATATCAAACGAAAATTTAATATATAAAGGGTTAATAACTCAAATAAGGTTTGTATTTAACAAACTTAATTTTATAAAGTAAATATGGAAATATTTACTAATGGGGCCATCGGAGCACAAGATTTTTTTATATTTAAATTACTTATATAATATGTGCCTAGTTATGTGTACAAAACACATCGTTAAGTTTCACCACTCAAAAAATAAATCTCGAATTCGTGTAGAAAATGAAGAATGGAGTAGTAGTGTTTTGACACTAGGTCCTTTCTGTCTATCCTGTTAAACTGGAAGAAAATATGTGAAGTTGAAAAAATATAAGTTATTTAAACTCAAATAGTGTTTAATAACAAACTTAAATTATTCATACACAAGTCAAAGTTAATGTTGATATAAATTAGGAAAGCATAAAAAGTCGTCGCCTGTAGACATAAATTATTATTATGACACATTTCATCAAATGTGTCATAGCGTTGAAAAAGCACCATAGTGTAAAAAGAGCAAAGGCACTCCTTTGACCCGTAGCATCAAAGGCATTTTCATTGCTTATACTTAAATGCACAGTCTCTTTTTGCTTACATAAATTTATTTTATTCTTTTTTTTAATACATATTATTTATTATCTGTACATACCCGTAGTGTAAAAGAAACGATATATAATCTAGAATCTTAATTCACTCGACTAAATAGAAAAAAAATCAAAACAATTACACATTTAAAATAGATATACCCACCTAACATTCCTAAGCTTTAAATAAATATCTTCCAAAATTATATATACTAATACTTACTTATATATTACCTAACTTTTGATTCTCAGAAAAAGAACAAAATTGATAAAATTTCCTATTTAACAGACAACATATAAAATTATGTTTTATATGTTGTCTGTTAAATAGGAAATTTTTTATGTTTTAGCATTGTTCAAGTAACCTACATTTGGTATGTAAGTTACATGAAGAATGCAAGTGAACACTAACAAAAGATTTCTTAAAATTCCTACGGAAATCGAGAAAATGCGTTTTTCACAGTTCACGTAAAGTTCGGGCTAATAGTAATGAGATATCATATTCATCACTTAAAATACCTACTTATACTAAAAGATAATGCTCTCAACATTAACTTTAACCAAAATTAAAGCAAATGACTAATAGTCATAAAACGTGATTTATTAGCCATTAAAAGGTTTATGATTATTACGGCTCTCTCGACTACAACTCGCCTTTAATATGGAAGTCACTTACAAAATATAGCTACTAGAATACTTAGTACTTTTATATTTTATATTTTTACTAGCGACCCTCTTGCGGCTTCGCCCGCTTTTACTACTGGATTATTCATATAATGTATATTTGCAAAGCACTTAAGTTAATGTGAAAATTAATTAAACCCTAATGCAACCCGCATTTTCGTAGTTTCAATAAGGATTTTCCAATTGTTTTACACAGCAAGATTTTTTTAGTAGGTACCGTAATTTTAAATCTGTGCTACTAATCTTTTCAAGTACTTATTAAAATATATTTAAATGACTATTTTTAGATATTAAATGACTATTTTTAAACGGAAGAAATTATAAACAGAAACCTACCTACTAATAACTACTATAAAAAATATGAAACCAAATATATCGCGCTGAAATAATACATTTAACTCCAATTATCCAATACGTGCAAACGCATCTAAATCTTCGTTGCTATAAAGGCAGGCGGGTTTTTTTTTCGAGCTTGTGGTTAATGCTGAAGAGGGTATTCTGTCCCTGATGAAAAGCAAGCACTACGTGACGGCCTGTGAGGAAAATTAAATAGAATGCATCGGTCGGGAATCGAACCCGGCAGGCAGGCGAGCATTCTACCACTGAACCACCGATGCGTGTAAGGCAGGCGGGCGCGGCGGATGCATGGCGAGTGGCGAGCCGTTTTGCAGCAAGGATTTTTTTGATATTGTAACCACTTCTAAAGTACTTATTAAAATGAAAAACAGTAAAAGACAGTTTTGGTCTACATTAAATGGCCAACGTAACTAATGTACTTATTTATATGCTAAGAGTAAGGGATAAGTGAAACTTGAGTAACATACAGCTGATGCGACAACGGCGGGATGTTTCAACAATTAAATGCGTTTTTCTGTAAAACTATTCGCAATTTCGAAATATTGTAAAAAGCAAATTTTATCTTCGTTTACCGTAGAAAATTAATAAAGTATTTTAAAGGATAAGGATTAATACCATTATGGAAAAATATCCCTCACAATAAAAAATATATTGAAATTATTATTTTTAGACAGAAAAATGATCACTACACGTTATTCTTAAAAGATACGAATATGCTCTCGCGGACTTTTTTGTAGATCTTATTAAGAGGAACAATGCTCCAGTACATTTTTTTCATGTAGTACTTACCATTAGAGCAGCGCATGCGCGAAAGTGTCTCAACGGGTAGGACTTTATACACATTTATCGTATTTATGTTAATTTACATAAGAATGTACAAATAATAAACTATATATAAACCTTCTACGGAAAACACCCGACTTAATGGTGAAGACCGCATTAAAATCCGATGGGTGGTTTAGAAGAAGAAGAGTTAGAAACAACAGACAGACACGAAAAGCGACTTTGTTTTATAAGATATAGGATACTTAGAAAATACAAAGAAACAGATAGTAACGACGAAAGAGTAAAACACCAAAATCATGGCATATTCTTTTTCATAAATAACCCAGGAAATAATATTTTCATTTAAGGTTTTTACTCCATAGAGTGTTACACATGATTAAAAAGCAATGCTGTAAGCATCTACTACACTGCACTACTATTGAGCGTTCTGGTCTGCCGTCTTTCGTTCACAAAAATATACTATCTATATATATAAAAGGACTTGTCCTCACTGACTGAGGTAAGACGCACGTAATAGCTTTATAGAATTAATGGTGATTAAATAATAAATAATACATATATGATTGTTATCATAAATAATGTTTGTAATTGACATTGGACACTTGTCATTGATTTGGCGTTTAAAATATCCATCTATGATTTGGTAGTTAAGTAATGGATTACTATTTAGAATTAGAATTAAATTAGAATTATGATTATATTTATTAAAAAGAAAATTAGAATTATGATTATATTTAATAGATTTATAAAGTAAATGGTAATTAAATAATAAATAATACATATATGATAATTACAATAAATAATATTTTATAATTGATTATGGACACTTGTCTAGGATTTGTAGTTTGATACATCTGCCTATGATTTGCTGGCTGGTGATATAAAACAATGGAATTACGATAATATTTGACTTATAGGATTATTGAAAATGTATTATATATCCTCGGCGATCTTTATTATAAATGTTAGAAGATTTATCATTATTATAATGTTAAGTGAATCAACTATTATTGTAATTGCAAATGTGGTACGTATAGTACAGGTAAGTTATATGTATTTATCAGTATAAATAGTTTATGAATCAGCCCAGTAGCTGGAGCAGTGAAAGGCGAGTGTTGTTATAACGTAAAGGGATCCCTTAAGCCTACAATTGTGGTTACAAGTCCACGGCACTGCTCCAAGCTTCAGATCATTTAAAAGGTAACATAATGTTACTTATGGCTACCATCTGCTTCTGATGTTTGATGGATACGACAATCCTATTATTCATTCAGACAATTATTCTAATTTATCTTTATTTATATTATCTACTATCATGATTCTAACACACGCACAGCCGTAACCGCCGATGGTAGAAACGTGGAATTTGGACAGATGTTTACTTTCGTAATCTGGACATCCACTAAGAAGGGATTTTGAAAAATTTTTACTCTAAAGGGGTGAAATAGGGGTTGAAAGTTTGTATGGAAAAAAAATTAAATTTGCACCGATTTTTATAAAATTGTAAATTTAGACTCTTAAAAATATTTAATTGAACATGTGTTTCATGGTTTTCTAGAATTCACTCCCTAAGGGTGCAAATAAGGGGTTGAAAGTTTGTTTGGAAAAATCTTTAAAACGCCACAGATTTTTATAAAATTTGAAATTTAGACTCTTAAAAATATTTCATTGAACACATGTTTCATAGTTTATTAGAATTCACCCCTAAATACGCAAGCGAAGCTGCGCGCGTCCGCTAGTAATTACATATATCTCTTCCTTTTCCATGGTCAACAAGAAGTGGCCGCCTTGATGTAGTTGTATGGAACTGGGGATTTGTCTTTAGGTTTTTTTTTACTTTAGGTTATATTCTTCTTAATTGACCAATTCGCACAAATTCAGAAACCTAACTTCAGGGAGACCACGTGTGTAGACCGTAGGTACTGTACTTAGATGTTTTCCACAAAAAATACCCTAGCAAAATCATACTGCCTCATAAATATAACCATTTTTATGTTAATTTTTATATATGGCACATGTGGAAATGAGATTTTTATGGTTTTCAATGTTTTCAACTAACAAATTCTCTAATTATGTTGCTTAAGAAAGAAACTGTAAAGTAAAACATACTTATGGCTGTCCTCGTCGACTGATGGGTTAGCCTTATAAAATATTTTCATCAATAATAAAATAGTATATACATGGAAATATGTCGCAGAGGCACGGGCACGGGTAGAATTTATTAATATTAAAAAATGCGGTATCCTTACCAATATCGATATTGTATAAAAAAGGTATCATCAGATAATATTCTCGAAGGACAGATGTTTTTAACCGACTCGTTTATCTTTTAGTATTTGTAAATGCTGTAAACGTAATGTCTTTGATTTTCTTTTCCTCTCTGGAGAAAGGAAAGGCACGGCGTTGAGCTCTGCCATTCAATACTTAATATTTGGTTATGTCTGTTTAAGAGTCATTACGCGTGAAGCGGAAAATAGAAACCTGTTATTCCAGATAAATTTCACAATAATTTCAAAGTGCATATATTTTTTCCACATATAAATAATTAAAACGAAACAAAGATAAGTACTATAGCAATTATTTAAGTAAAATCAAAGTACGATTATACTCGGTGCTCTTGCCTCTTAGCCATCAGGTGTGCTTGACATTATTCCGGTCCATTCCAAGTAGGAAATATATTTTTATATTCAAAATGTTACTGTGAATCCATCATTATGTCACAACAGTATATGAAGTCTATTTTATATTCTCGTTTCAACGTATTTTATTTTTTTAAAAGAAAATAATAATTCAGGTTTTGTCAGTAAAACTTTAAAAGTGCGACGTTGAATTCAACTATAAAGAGTAAGATCCCAGGGTCGCAAGACCTACGTTATTTTAGCAAAGCTGAAATTTTGAGGATTGTTAGTGCGATATGTAGTTAAGACGGTATGCTCACTTACTCGGTATACTAGCAGAACCTAAATTTTACATATATCATTTACGGTACTATTTCAACGGTAATATTTACAAACATATATAATTATATCTTATTGTATGTTGAATATCGGAACACAACGTCGCATTTCATCTTACAAGAATGTACATAATATGCATTATAATAATGTGCACAATCATCTTTCCCATCCATAATTCCTTTAATCACGTTTATAATTAAATAGAAAAAACGAATCTTAAAAGATTTGATACCTATATGAGCGTGGATAATAATATAAAATTCCAATTTGTTCTCTCATTGACATTCAGCAGGTTTCAAGCTGTTAATAGAACCGAAGCATTCAGCGTTCTTTGGGACGATATTAATTTTTACGTTCCATAATCGATAGATGTTATTGAATGAAACTGTACTAAATGATTGTAATATTTTTTTCTCATATTTTTTTTAATACATTAAAAATTTAAAAGCTATATGTTTTAATACAATATTCATTTAAAAAATAAGTTTTTTTTATTTACGTTGCCTTAAATGTTGCCACTGATAATAAAATATATATATTTAAGATATCGACAACTTACGTTTACTTACGTTTACAGTGCTTATATATGTATCTACTTAAGAACAATCCAAGGTATTAAGCTAAATCACTCACAATCCTGAGAATGTTCTAGAATCCAGATAATAAAATTTAATTCCAATTCCTTTACTCAATTCTATTCAGCTTCCCAGTATTGTTCGTAGAAAATAGCGCTGTGGTATTTCGTTAAATGTCATTACTTATATTGAGTGAATGAAAGTGCAACTTATTTTGTTTTAGCTTTACGAATCCCGCATAAACAGTGTAGTTCGTCTTTTTACCAATGCGGGGGAATGAAAATAAGTAATTCCCTCGAGTAGAAATCGAATCCGCAACCCTCACCTTTTCAATCACGCGCTATGCGGCTCACTCAAAATTATCAGTATAAAATTTTGTCAGAAAGAAATCTCAAATTTTGCATGTTCATGGGAAGAATTGAGAGAGGATTCCCCGAAAAATAGGTTTTCCTTTTTTAATGAAACGAAAACGAAAAAAACGAAAAAAAAAATTTTTTTTTTCCCTGAATTGAATCTACGCTTATCTAAAATGGATAAAAATACAATAAAGTAGTATTACAGTAGCAAACACATATTTATTATATTATATCTATTTTACGAGAAAAATGTTACAAATTATTTAATTAGGAAAAGGTTTAAACGTCACCAGTTTGTATTGTCGTATTCCCGCCACTAATTACTACGGCCGGTGTTTGAAATGACTGTTGCTTAATTACAAAAAAAAAACAATTTGAGTTAAAATTTAATTTATAAAATATTTTTGTACTTTATTATTTTACATCCTATGAGTGCTCTAAATAATGTCTATTCTATCTAGAAATATTATTTTATTTATCCATTTTTCTTCTTTTATTACGTATACTAGTTTAATATAATAATGAACAGGTATACCTATTTTTTTAATAGATATCTTTTAATTAACATTTTATATTAAATTAAACGTATTTTAAAATAGAGCATTCATTTGATGCTATTAAGGAACATCCATTTCATCGTCTTCGAATGAAATATTTTTGAACCTCTAATATTACTCCCTTAAGGACTCTGGAGATTCAATTAACTCTATAAAATTTTTCATTTTGTAAGAAAATTTTAAATAAATTTTCAGTTACGTTAAGTATCATGGAAAAGTCTGTTTTTTAGATTTTTACTAATATCACTAGTGGCTACCCAAAACTTTGATATCGTCAACTTCATTAAATATCTATTTACTTAATATAACTAAATAAATACTGGCAAATACTGGAGGATACTGGCAAAATATGATCTGAATTCTCCAAGCATTGACACGAAGAAGAAGAAGAAGACTTAATATAAAAAATTTTTTATGAACTTATACGTATATAGTAAACACTATATGACTATTTTTAAACATTAAGGTGTTGGGATCCACCATTCACATTCAATGATTTGAAAGACACTCGGTTCTCCACTAAACGTCCCCTACGTTTAGTGGAGAACCGAGTGTCTAAACACCGTTTGCATACCCTGGTATACATCTTCTAGGTACATATATCATGTAGCAGAACAGGCAGAGGGAACCTGGGAACCTAGTGTTTTCTTTATAACTTAACTTAATTTAACCTGATTAACTATTATTTTTATGTCCATACATTAATATTACCCGTATTACTATTACATTATGAGAAAAGATAACTCTTCGCGGTTTAGTGTTCGACCTCCCAAATGTAAAGATGCCGGAATATTCATGTAAAGCGTACATATTGAAATTCTTACGTCGAATGAAACATTTTTGTCGCATAAAAGCGTCGTAATAATCAAATAATGAGCCGTGGGATTTGCATAAAAGAATTTTGCCCCGAGAATTTTTCATTTCTAATATGATTTTCAGCATGCATCATTTTAAATTATGACAGCAATGTCCAGCAGTTAGAGTTTGGTCATATTGAACGAGTACTAAGGTTTTTCTTAAATCTTTCTTTTCTTTGTGTCTCCTGCAAACTTTTAAAAATTGAGATGTATTTACATATAGGTACATTTTCTGGGTTCAAATAGATAGGTATTAAAGTCTAGTACCCATAGACCACCGTTGATAAATCAACCGATCAAGTTACAATTTGTATAATGTATTATGAAAATAGAAAAAAGGGAAAAAAACTATTTTTCATTGTTTTCTAAGTTAGAATATCTTGTCAGAGCGACATAGGAAAGGAAAATATACCTTATAGACATGAAATATGTCAATCAAAAGAGATTTCGTATTCCTGCTTGCACTTGGTTAATTTTCGGCCAACTGTGTCCACAACCTTTTTATAAGTACTCCAAGATGGGGATCCATAACCATCGAACTATACTAAAACCTATAAAAGCTGGCCATTACTAGAAATGCAAGCTATTAGGTTAATTTTGTAACTCCATAGCTTTTTATTTAATAAATGAAAACTCAATTATCTTTCTCATTTGCCCTAATGCTATTGTTTTATAGAGTAAACGATATATTAATGCATTTCTTTATCTAAGCTAAAAGTGCTATTCGTACTAAAACGTTCTTAAAAGTTTTTACCCTTCAACAGATCATTTGTCACTGTCTTTTGTAAGTCTTGAACCATTTATTTGTGAATCATCGAGACAAATTCAGTGCTTTATCTAATATCTATACTGTCATTTATCAATATTCACTACGAATTAAATAAGAACGAAGTAAACAAATTTATCGGCAAAAGGAGTACATGCCGCCCTCCAACCAGGTGGACCGACGACCTGAAGAAGACAGCGGGAACCCGCTGGATTCAAAGGGCGCAAGACCGGACGGAGAGGCGAGTGGCCTATGTCCAGCAGTGGACTTTAAAAGGCTGATGGATGGAAACAAATTTATATTTTAGTATAATATTTGAAGCGGTACTTTTATTTCCTCGCTCTGGGAACTAAAAAAGAAGAACGGTTTGTGGACAATGAAGAGCGGAGGATCCTAATATTAGGCTCCCTCTGCCTGCACTGCTATTAGCGTGATACAGCGTGAATAGCGTGAAGTGATATAGCGTGAAGCTGAAAAAAAAAGTATATTTGACACAAATAAAACACAACAGAAGTACAACGATTTATAAGCATCAATTTGAAACTAAACTTACAAATTGTTCGCACTGTTTGCGCAGCTGAGTATCGGCAGATAAGATGCCATCACTGAAGTTCCCTCGCTGCCTATTTATTGATTTTACGCGATATTTTTGCCTTGAATGCAATACCTATAATATATTTTTAAAAGCTTTTTTATAGCAATTACGTTTTTTCTTCTCCATTTTACATAATAGCTTTAATAATGGACTTACCGGTATTATAGGTCAATGTTCCTTAAATTCTCCTTTTTCGGAAGATTAACTGTAAACGCCACTTGTTGTGGATTCGATCCCACCTCGAAGAAATGAAGTATTTGGCGCGGCGTTAAGTTTCACCACTCAATGACCAGAGTTTGGCGGAAAATGGATAACGGAGTTTCTTGACACTAGGTTCCCTCTACCTACCCAGTTGTGTTTGGGATACAGCGTGGAACTGTTTTTTAGTAATTTACCTATTCCTTATCTAAAATTTTTTTGAAGACAGAAAAACCTTTAACAAGTATTACCATTTACCTTTAAAAATATTCCTCTACTATTGTGTCATATGGGGTCACGCTCCAAATGTCAGCGAGCACGCCATCAATCAGCAGAAATATGTAAATGCGTCTGTTCCACATCTTAAACATTGCTTTGATCGCTCTTTTGTATATAATAAGAACATTAATTTAACAACTTGCTTAATAAAGACAGGAACTTCAGTAAATAGTCCTAAGACTTTTTGAGGAGGAGATTTCAATCCAAGATGTAAATGCCTATGCAATTCAATGGAATGTATCGATATAAACGTGTTCTTTTATTGCTTTTAATTTCTCGTTGTTCAAGCTCTATTATGAAAATTAGTTTCTTTACCAGTAGGCATAAACAATGCGTTTGATTTAGTTCCGCTACTCAATACACAACCTCTCGTATTCGAACGAAAAGCGGAGAACAGAGTGTATTGATACTAGGCTATCTTTGCTAACCGTGCTATATTTGCCATATATAATGAAAGCCATATATAATGAAAGAAATATAAGGAAAATTGCATATTAATGTAATTAAAATCTATCACTTTCATAGTGATATTAAAATAATAAATCACAAACTAAACTAAAATATATACCTCATAATAATAATATTATAATAATATTCAAATTAAGGCAGTTCCACACACCCAAAGATACAAAGTCAACTTAAACTCCCAACTTGGGTACTGCTAACTTATTGTAAATCTTACTTAGCAGGAAGTAAAACAGAAACTACACGTCGAGAGATCCTTTACAAATTGTCTTCTCGGCTCGGGTTAATTACAGAAGCATCAATAACGGCGGTGCTGTGAAGTTGATAGCTGTGTATGAAAAGAGATATTATGTATATATGTAGCTCTGTGAAGTTATTTGTTCATACAATCTGTCCGATTAAACGCAGCAGAGGGGTTAAAAGGTTCCGTTCTTCACTTTTTATTTAATTTTCGGGACTTAACGCCGCACTTGACAATAAATAAGTAATAATAAGTATAAGTATAATTAATTAATTAATATACATTAATTTAGTAATTTTATCACCGTTTTTATTTTATAAGCCTTAGGCTTAGAGAAACAGTAAATGTGTGTATAGTCAAACTTACACACTGTTCAAATAAGATTCATTTTTTAAATCATTTCAAAAAGTTGTTTTATAATGGTTATAATAAAAAAATGTAAATCCATTCCTGCTCATTGATCTCTTATAAAGTTAACAAAGATAAAGAAATCGTAGAACATAACAATACGTCCACAAAAGAAAACACATTTTAGCTTCAGGCAACATTGTCTAAAAATTTTTATGATTATCGAATACTAGTAATAGGTCGAGATCCCATTGCATAAATCTGGAGGTACCTATTTTTTTAATGCAACTTATTCTTAAGCAAGATTGTAGAATAGTTCACATCAGGGTTGCTTAAAAAAATGGTGCCGTAATTAAATTTATGGTAATTCATTTCTGTTTAAGAATTGTTAAAGACTTGAAAAAGGGGAAATAAAAATAACTCACTCCAATGAGTAGGAATCGAACCCCCAGCCATTGCGTTTACAGTCAGACGATGTGATGCTCCGCTACGACGGCCTCATCTTACCATGTTAGACGTTGAAAACACATTCCATAGGCCAGTAGCAATTATTTTTAACTAACGTTTGCAAATGAACTGACATTTTTATTACTGATACTTAACCTCGCAAAGGGGCTGCTATTTTCTTCGTAATTAAATAACTACCTACTACTGCTTTTTGCCTTATTATTATTTCTATATACCTGTAGGTATATAGTATATACAAACTTTTAGCAAGTGTTTCTATATATTATAATAAATATATATTACAGTTATGTAATATATGTTATGTGAAGAGCAGAGAAGAAAAATGTTGATATAATAACTATTTCTCTGTTCTCTGCTCAACAGAATAGCAATAAGGCTCTAATTGAAATTAGAACAATTATATCCTAAACAGTACAACAGTATAACAGTAATAAATCAACAGTTTTATTAATAATATTTTTCTTAGATTTTAGATTTCGCTGTAGGTACTCAACACCACGTAAAACTTTATAGTCGACTGGAACACTAAAGTGGTTCATCTGTCTCTCAGTACAATCATTTAATCAAAACTACTGCCATCGATTTTGAAGTTGTTTCGCTTCCTGGCCTAGATTCCAAGTGCCTTGACGTTTTGCCTTATCTAATATTATTCACTAACTTAAGATTTCTTTTTTTCACAGACAGCGCCAGACTACGAATGCGATAGATGTGGGTTCAATTTCTATTTGAAGATTGATTATTTTTGTTCTGGCAGACTAAGTGCGTTTTTGAGTTCCACCACTTAATACGTAGTATCCCGAATTCAAGTGAAGAGTGGCTTAAAAAGAAGAAGAAGGTACCCTATACCTTGCTATACAAATTCAAATAATATAAAATAATGCCAAGGTAATTAAAATTATTTTTGCTAAGATTATCTCCTATTACTGTTATTTCTATATTACATATGTATTTTTTTCAATATATGGTTAAAAATCTTCTAAATATTATAATTTATGTATGCCCGAATAATTTAGATATTAGATAGATTAAGCATTAATATTAGATTAGACGACACATTTGTATAACTATTATATTATTATCGAAAATGGACTAGGGGATTATGTTAGCTATAATTTGAAAGTTTAGGGTCCGAAAGGGTCCTCGTGGTCAAAGTTACGGTAATCTTAAAGGCATTATTGAGTGGTTTGTGGTCACTGGCGGAGTGTCAACTTCATTTAACATATGTATCAACACTTTGTATTCAACAGGCGGTGTTTTGAATTGACTTCTTGTTTCGAATACAATAAATCGAAAGAATCGAATTTAGGGGAAAATTTCTTATTAAAATAGTAGTCAGTTCTAATATCGATATTCAAAATTTCAGTAACTAGAACTTCTAGTCTTTCTTTTAATATGTAGTTTGTATATAGAAATTATGTAATAATTATTTCCCATGTTAAGTAATATTTAAAGTTATATAACATAGTCCAAGAAATAATAATTATTGAAAAAAAATACGTCTTTTAATTACGGAGAATCATTTTAGTTGTTTTATCTACAATTTTTCTATGAAACATCTCAACACAGCTTATAAAAATAAATATCCCGAGAGACGTGACCCGTCCATTCAATGCTATGTACCAAATATATGGTATATTCGACCAAATTTATTAAATATTGAAGGACATTGTACGGTTGATCGTCGAAAAATGAATTTCTCGTCCCTCATGAAATCTCTTTTTCGAGATTAATAATTTAATTATATCACTAAACGATTTCAATAACAATATCAGAATGTGAGTAAGAAATACCTCCATTCGTGAAGTATCACATATTATTTTTTTATAGGTTTTATAGGTTCATACTGTATCCCACCGCAGTAGAATAAACAGAGGGAACCCAGTGTTTACCATTCTCATGAGAAGAAATAGAGCCCACTACCGTTGCGTGTACAGTTCTCGGTTATAAAATTTACATATAATACATATTTCCTAACTTTTTATCATTCCAGTCAGGCAGTTTTTTACTTAGCTAAGACAACTGAGATAAATATATACAATTATACAATGTTAATCTTGGCAAGTGCCTCTAGCGCCTGACCCTTGGCGGCCACTTCTATATATATTTCACTCACTCTCAAATTCATGTTTTAACTACACCAATTTATTAGGCGCCACTCGTTAGGCCTAGGCGTGTTGCAATGTTTTTTTATTGTGAACGTTTTAATAAATTATATTGTTTTGGGATCTTGAGGCCGTGGTGACCTGATGGCACAAGAGCGTCACTATAAATACGACGATAGTAGGTTCGATTCCCTTTCGGAAAAAATAATTATTGAATATTTTTATATTTTCGCTTTACAAAGCATAGATACAATTTAATTCCCCGATCTTCGCTCTGGTGTCTCGGCAAATCATGGCGTAGAGTCCCTCCACTTAACACGCAATGCCTCCAGAATTCAGGGGGAAAATGGAGAACGGAGTGTCTTAATATTAGGTTCCCTCTGCCTACCCTGCTGTTTGCGGGATACAACTTGAAGCTAACTTAAAACGATATACCAAAAAGTAGTCTAATAGAGTTGTCAATACAGGTACCTAACTCCGAGCACTGGACAGATGAATTGACTATTGAATCCTAAATCGGCATGCATCTGCTGCATGACAACTATTATGTAGATACTGGACATTTTGAAGGAGTAAAATTCGGCTCACGATTCCGTTCAATAGAATTTGAATAAACTATTATACCATTTTCATCTCATTTCTCAGCTTCACCATTGACGCCGTATATAGGTGAGGAGATAGAGATTAGCTGAATTGAAGTGAGCGTGAGTTCATTTGGTGGGTAGGCACATGGACCCTGAGAACCTAATGTTAACACAGTCCGTTTCCTATTAAAATACTTCCGTCTCTCACTTCCCGCCGAATTCTTGTGAAGCCTTAGCCTCGTAATCAGAGCGAGGAGTGAAAATCAAACCCACAAGGATCGCGTTTACAGTCGCACGCTTGTGCACCTGCGCCAGGACGACCTTCTTGCACATCTCATGTATTGTTGCCGCTTGCTAACTAACCTACTCGTATTTTACCAATTTTGCTGATTAACCTAACCTGTACCATACATAATGTAGTCGACGAATGTCTATTTTTACTCTATGAATTTTAAGATTTTTTTTTTAAACTAATGTACTATTTAACAATATTTTTATACTAGTAAATGCCCGTTGTACTAACCGAATAAAATTTATCCATATTAAATTAGAAACTAATCCAGATATATTTTTGAAGAGTCCGACCGACCGACGAGAGAGAAGATTGAGACCTATAATATAATTTTAAAAATTATAAAAATAACTATTTTATAGACCTTATAATTGGAATGGAACCTGGAAATAGGGTACTATTTCCTAGATCAGTTTTATATTAGGAAAGAAACTATGCTACAAAGAAAAGCAATGGTTATTCCATCAGCCAAATTAGAGATGAAGACTCGAAAAATAGAGCGAACCAACATAGGAGCATTTGAAATCCATTAACAGAATCCCTTGCTAAGATCTTCAGTTGGTTTTTTGTGTTTTAGTTCCGAGTAATTGAATTTGAAAAACATTGGGCGTGAGATCTAATATAAATGGTAATAATGTTATTTTTAATTTACTTAATTGATATGTCTTTATTTGATGGCCTAAGGGATTCTAGTGTTAAATCACTCTGTTCCTCAATTTTAGCTCAATTTTCAAAATGACCATGTTAGTGGTGAAACTCAACGCCACTCTTCGTCTGTCGGGGTGAGAGATGAAAGTAATGTAAATAAATTCATTGCGACAAATAAGTAAGCTTAAGCCGACAACGCATTGATTCCTTTGGTGTTACAAATGTCACACGCGGTAATCACTCAACAGCAGGTGACCCACTAGCACTTGTCTTAACATATATAAAAAAAGATATTGAACACACAACCGTCAGCTCACAATGGCCTCATAGTAAAGAGGATGGTACGACAACTTGATAGTAAAGAAAGCAGTAAAAAAAAGAAAATTTTAAGAAATGAAATATTTATTTACGTTTATATTTCCATTTCTTCGCTCTGGTGTCGAGGCTAGGGGTGGCATTGACTTCTGCCACTCAACACGTAATGCCTCCAGAATTCGGCAGAAAGTGAGGAACGAAGTGTCTTAACACTAGGTTCCCTCTGCTTACCCTGCTGAGTGCGTGCGTGGAACTGATGATAATGATGTAGCCTATGATCATTTTTAAGACGAGACTGTGTATTAATACGAGTGGTAATAGATACTAAAACGTAAGAATCCATGAAAATGGTTTACAGTTTAATAGGCACTTAAAGTATCTAGAAGAGACCTATTTATCTTAAAATTGTACCTATTTGATGACTTGCTTGCTAAAGATAAAGCGTGAAGCTAAAAAAATACACTAACAAGCAATGACTATTGAATTTTTTATCTCTTTTACTCGTAAAAATTTCTTTTCGGACTGACACTACTGACATTTTCATATAAATTGATTATAGCCAATTCTAAAACAAAACTCTAATATAATGAAAGGAATTATAAGTAATATTAACGAAGTATCTTAACAGTAAGTGCCCAGGTTCTCTCTGCCTACGCTACTATATGCGGGGCATAACGTAAAACTTAAAAAAATATAGGCTTTAAATAATACTGAAATATTACTGAAAATAAACTTTCATACTGTATAGCGTAAATTCGATATTGTAACGATTTTTACATTTAATTTACACCTTATACTAGTACATGTGAGTCTACACCACGACTGACTAAATGGATTAACCTATATTTATCTAAGTATATACATTTAGTAGTTGAGATAATTTGTATGTTATGTATATATAGGTGATAATGGTACAAAAAAATCAATACAAACTTCCAATACTATTTTAAATACTGGATTTAGATAAAAAAAAAAATTGCTACACTTGTAATGGCCCTCGAACTTGTGTCAAGTGGAATTGCCATATTAAAAAACTGTGAGGTGATTTTTAGTTATTTCTGTATTATTAAAAAGTTCACAAATTTATTGAGACCGTCGTGGCTCGGTGGCACAAATGCATGACGGTTAAAGTGACGGTTCAGGGTTCGATTCTCACTAGAAGTAATATTTTTTTATATTTTAATTTCTTCTTCCTACTACAAGTTAACGAGGCACAGCGCCGCGTTGAGTTCTGCCTCAATAATTCTAGTACTCCAGGATTCGCTAAAAAGTGAAGAAGGAAGTGTCTGCTAAAAAGCTGGTAACTATTTTTGATACTATACAAGCATTTATGTATATATATATATAAATCCAAAAAATATATATCATTTAATAGTTGAGAGAGAGATGGTCATCTCTGCCTTCACTTGTCTAATTTGGAGTACTTGTCAAACTTTAGTCTGGATTAGAAGCATGTCATCGTTCACATTAAGAGACGTCTTTCTTCTTTAGATAAATCTCATAAAAATTAAAATATATTATTATTATAATTAAAATATATTATTATTATATTTTTATTTTTGGATTTATTATAACACAATAATATAAATAAACCTTGGTTCAATCTGCCTACCTATTATATTATATCCGAACTACAGCGTAATTTCCATTTTGATTGCTTTTTTTTATAATATTGTCATTCTGAAACTCAATGAGTTTCTCAGTGACAAAGCAAATTTCAAAAGTTTTAAAATAGCAAAGCTACATAAGCTTGAACAATCACCAAAGTTAAATGTATGAACGAGCCGTCATGTGCATACAACGCTTTCATGCGTCCGAAATTTACCTTTTAGTGTAAACACTTTAAAGCAAATATAGAGTGGAACGGTGTAGCTAAAATAAGTAAATTAATTACGCTATTTTAATAAACTTTTCTCCTATAGATTTTGATATTACATATTTTTTTAACTGACATTTTCAATATATTATAGTATGCAATCATTTTACAGTGCAGTTACATAGTTCGTTACTTAGATCAAATACACAGAATATGAATATATTTTTATTCTTAAAAAGATATTTTTTTTAATATAGAAATTTGATAATTTAAATAAATAACTTTTTTCGCTTAATTCTGTCTGGCGCTTTGCTTCTTTACCAAAGTGAGAAAATTAAAATATTAAATATTTCATTTACCCCGAGTGAGAATCGAACCCACAATCTGTCACATTTACGGTCGCATGCTTGTGCCTCTGCGCCACGACTGGCCTCACAAATATATTCAAACTATTTCAATTATTTGCGCCTTATAATTTTTAAATGCAAAGTTTTAATATGTAGGATAATATATTATTTTGTTTACCAACTAAATATAACAATCTTATTTTAGTCTTACTTATAATCTAGTTAATACCTGTATTAAAAGTAAAGAATAGTAAAACAAAGCCTACTTATTAAAATGTTTACTATACTCGTAAGATTAAATGTCGAGCAAAGCCAGTGATTTTTTGATGTATCGTTTCAAATATGGCAATATGTTTATTATATATAATTAAATAATATCTCACCTGGCATAGATATCTGCCTCCTCATTTCGATGACCTGAACAGCACACAGCGTGAGACACCAACACCTAAAACACACACTAGACACCAAAACTTAGCACACTCTGAAAACTTTTAACTTAAACCAAAATTATTTAAAAAATATATTTTCCTATTATTACTATTATAATAGTAATATAATAAAATAAACTTATTGTATTAATAAATAATTTATTAATTTACATAAAATAAATAAACACTTTATTATTATTATATATATATATCGCGAGTGCACAAAAAGTATCCCGGGTGCGATTTGAACGGTCCGCTACGTTGGCGTTGGTCTGAGCTTCTGGGGTGGTTTGTAGGGCGGCAGCGGCGCTGGGCGGCGGCGCGACGGCCGCCCTAGGCGCGCCCGGTACCAGGAGCCCATAGCACACCAGGAGATCACCGAGCACGTGTGTTAGCAGACAGTGCGCATGCCCGAAGAAAGTGAGATACGTATAGGCTAAAAATAAGGGTGCGAGTGAAACGCTGTAATCTAAATCGGGAAGCGCCAAGCAGTCTGAAAAGTTAACACTGATTTAGCTCACGTGTTAGAGCTTGGACGTTTTACGGCAAATTGTATTAGAATTTCAACGTAGATTGTAATAGATTTATTGTTTTTCTTTGTTTCACGCATGTACCAGACCAGGCCAGTAGCCAGGGCCTATGGGTGCCTAGAGGGATCGACCGCTCCCCACTTTCCGCTTTTCTGGAGGTATTGTTAACACCGCGCTTTGCTTCGACACGAGTGAAGAAATTAAATATTTCATTTCCTCGAGTGGGAATCGAACCCACAACTTGTCGCTATTACACTCACACATTTTTGGAAATCGGTTATATTAAGCTGACTGACATAAATAACATTATATTACATATTATAGATTTATAGTTAATTTGTTCGCGAGTATTCATTTACATTCTAAGTATAAAACATGAACTTTGTTTTATTTACACATTTTCTCCATCACGCTGAGTATAAAGAATGTTCAAATGCTGTTCAGTTATTTTTCTGCAGATCTAAAGACCTTTTATCTTGGATGACAGAAAACATCGCCGCAATTTTTCTGCTCAGTCGGAGGTAAAGAAAATATTGGTGATTTTAAATCAATTTGTTTTATTTTGCCTGCACTGGCACAGTCGTATGACTAAACGCTATAAATTGTGGGCTCGATTCTCGCTCGCGGTAGTGAAATATTTATCTAATTTTATATTTCCATTTGCTCGCTCTGATGTCGAGGCAAAACACGGCGTTGAATTCTGCCACTATAAATAAGTACCTACTAAGTATAAGAATTCAACTTCTTATCGAAGAAAGTTAAAAATATCTTGTTAAGCAAATCGTTTCATAACGTTATTAAACTAATAAAAGTTTTACTCATTCCAACTTTGCTTAGCAAGTTTGTTATTAATAAACACAAAACCTTTATATTAGTTTATATTGAGAATATTATTTTTGGACGTTGTAGTTTCAAAGAAAATATTTCAAATTTTTAATTAACTTCTCAAATTTTAGGTAATAATAAATTTTAATGAAACCCAACGTCTGGCCTTGGTTGGTGGCAGTAGTTAAAAAACCTGTCAAAAATCAACTCTTTACAGTTTACTGTCAATTTATGAAAAAAAATGTATTTTAGTAGAACATTATTCAGTCAAGAACGATTATAGATGAAAGAATATCCCCATAGCAGTTTGTTCAGCTGAAGTGTCAGTTTGTGGGATACAGTGGAATCGATGTCCGTTGGGGCAGAAAGATTGTCGAGTGGCGACCACGAAGCTGGCGATGCTAAGTGGGTAGGCCCATCAGGTCTGATCTGGTCAATGTTGTTGGAAGTCGCTGGATGCGGGGTTGCGTGGGTTATTGCGTTTAAATATTTTTTATCAATGAAGGAACGAAGCTAGATATAATTATTCTTGTTTTGAAGATAATGTTATTACTAATTTATTAATTAAATAATCATTAAAAAGTTGCACAAAACCAAAGTGCATCCTTTTGTAAATACTGAGACCGCCGTAACGCAGGGTGTGCCGCTTCATCACAGCGGCTAACGGCCTGGTGTATGTTGCCAGGATCGACCTCGTGACGTTCGTTCGTGAGGGTCGTTCTGGTGACAAGGCGCGGCGCGTTCCACCACTCAACACGCAATGTCTACAGAATTCGGCGGAAAGTGGAGAGTAATAGTGTCTTAACGGAGTGCCTTAACACTACTCTATACCTCTATTTACCCCGGTAACTACCCGTACTTAGTCTTAATCAGAGGTAGATAATAGAAAAAAAATATATCATTGTGGCTGTCCTGGCGTAATGAGACAGCATATGACAGACGACAGTAAACGAAATGATTGTGAGTTCCATCACCTCTCGAGGGAATGATTATAAATATGCCAATATAAAAAATATGTTAGAATAATAATAAATGAAAAAAAAGACAATTTTAATATTATTAAATACAACTTTTAATATCTTCCCTAAGGCAATCACTCAGCCCTCCGTGACTGTGAGGGTTTCACCCTCTATTTTATCTCCCCCAGCTACCAAGCTACAGGTGAAATCTAACGCAATCGGAAATTCGTACTTCTAACCACTTATGCTGTCCTGGTATTTCTAACCTTATTACTAAATCCGTGTGACGTTTAGGGATGGGCTTTATTGGTTCTAAGCGAATCAAATATTATGTTAGCATTAGAAATCCTTCGATATTTTTTATTTATCTTCCCATCACTACATCCTATAAAAATATGACTATTAGAATAAAAATACTTTTTTATGTAGAGTAAAGAGTATAATATCAAATTAATATGAATGTTATACAAGCTTCTAAGCGTGGATGCATTCAAAAAGATATATAGAATCCATGTGAATAAAATAGTAATTATATTGTATTTGTGTATCTATATATAGCAGGAAAAATGTCTATAAAAATAACAAACTAATACAAATGGCAATAAAATAAAGTTTGGCTCAGCCCTTTAATTATGGCGTTGGCGACCATGCCAGTTGAGAACAAAATCGCTTCACCAATATTATTATATCAAGTTGTGTTGAGAACGCACGAAGGAAAGTGATCGGTAAAAAAGATAATAATAATTTTGTAAATCTATGAGGTCATTTTGGGGTCATATTGTGGGTTCGATTCCCACTCGAAGAAATAAAATATTTAACATTTAATTTCTTTGCTTTGGCGCCGTGGCAAAGACTTAGGATAATTGTAAGATAGAATTATCTCAAATCGTTACACAAAAAATATATATAACGAAAGAAATGGAACCATATAAAATGTATACAAAGGTGTTCTTACCGCGTCAAGCTATCTCTAACTTAAAAGTTAACCTTTAGTAAATAATGCATTTATTCTTAGCAAGTGCAATAAAGAGTATAATATAATAAATTACACGATAAAATAATGTATATTAAAGAGTGATCCAATAAAACGAATCAAGTACACAATGCATTGACATTTATAGAGACATTTCAAGATGCAGCTAGAAATAGAAACTAAAAATAGACTTACCAAGAAATATATTTCTGGAGACATCGGAGTTTGTAGTAAATAGTACTATTCCATTGAATTTGAAATGTTTTGTTTAATTTATATTCCGATACATATTAAACTTGTTTAATACTGGCATTGAAATAGATCATGTATAAGCATAATTTTATTGAATTCACGTTTTATATGACTACTAGTGGACCCGAACGCGGCTATGCTCGCTTGAACTATACGAATATTTATGAAATTATTTTCAGTTTTCAATAGAGAGATGCGTTAAGCAAGCTCATTTTAGGTGACGTTTTCTAACAACAAACTTTGCAAATCGTTGCTTAGCAACGGTAGCGACGGTGGTTATTAATATGGCAGAATAAATTGCATGTCAATTTAATAAGTATTTTAATATATTGGTATATATCGAAAATATTACAAATATGAGAAAAAAAGTATCCTATGTTCATCCCGAGACCCTCAAGTATCTCTATATGAGTATCTTATCACAATTAAATTAGCGGTTTGGCCCTGATTGCGTAAAAGACGGACAGACAGACAGACAGACAGTGTTACTTTCGAATTTATAATGTAGGCCTTAATTATATTAAACTAATTGCTGTAGGAAGATAGCTTGTCAACACTATGTACTATTTGATACACTGAACAAGTAAATTTCTCAGTTCAATGAACATTTATTAAAATGTTGGTATCTATGTACGTAAGTATTTTATTTATATGAAATATTGACTTATTTGGTTAATAATATTCGAATGTTAAAACTTATGTGAGTAGTGCTTACACTAATAGATGTCAAGATGAGCTTATTACGATCTAGATTAAGGCCATATTTGTTGGCGCCAATTTGTCCCAATTTTCCTGCTTTTATCTCAACAGCCAGCAAAGAAGGCTGGTGGTTTTGTCATGTTCATTAATCTTCAAATAAAAATATTTCTTAAAAATAGTAGGTAACTACACATATGATAAATAATTTAAATTATATTTAATATTTTTAGACTAACATATTACGAAAATAGTAGACATTTATATAAAAGGTGGACACCTAAACACAAGTTTTTTTTTATATGCCTAGCTTGACCTAGATGCGAAGCCTATGCCACTTGGAGATAAATGATAAATATAAATAAAAATAAAATTTGAACCAGTGACCTCTGTCTTATATATAAACAAAAAAAATTGTCTATTTATATATTTTGTTATATTGCAAATAATATTTTAAAATGTCGATTATAAATCATCATCGCAATATAATTTTAAAATATTTGTTTTTCTTTTATTTCATTTATGGCAAAAATACAAAGCTGCAAATACAATTCGATCTGTCATTATATTGACAGAACTGACACTGACGAGCTTACGTCACGGACGTCATACACCGCCCCAAAGTACCAGGCGGGCATAACACACGCGGAGCTTCCGAAATAGGCCGCTCCCAGGACGTTCAGAAATAAACGTGTCGAGAACAACGATTGTAAAATAGAACGGCCTATTGGTCATTGCGATTGAAGTTATTTCTGTTTTGTTATAAACGCTTTTACTCTAAATATTTACAATTTACAGTTTTATAGTTGAAAAAGAAATAATATTTTCCTTTTAATGTTCTTTTTACGTCTAATAGTTACTATACCGAAGAATTGTTGTATTAGTGAAGCAACATTCAATATAGAGGCTGTCTATAAATTGTACTACATTTATTTGTTACAATTACTTGTTAAAATTGCTATGTTCTATTATATATACGCACATTTATGCCTTATGTGTTTCTCATAATATTGACGACCAAGGCTAACGATACGTAGTTCATAATGTCGCTCAATTAATGAATAATATCTGAAGAATTGTAGCAATTATCGACTGTGTGGCGAAACGAGAAATAATAATTTACTTATAAAAACAGCAGCAACAGAGGTACAGTGTATAACTGCAAATCTGACGCTACTGGTTCGATTCCCGATCGTGGACATGAATAACTTTTATTTTCTCGTTCTATTAATGTCAAACTAAAATTATTATCAAATATTCAGGTCTTCGGTTCTTTAGACCACAGAAATAATAAGTTTCTAACTCAACGCAGTCAAAAATATACTTCGTATCCTACACAAAGAATGTTTAATATTACAATTACTAAAATATCTACCCGTGTAGAGCTATATTAATTATTTTAATTCGTTCACAAAAAAACGTATTAATACAGTAATAAAATCAAATATTTATTACCTAGCATAAAGTACAGGTAATTTATTTTTACTATTGGTATCTAGGACAATTAAGTTTTATAGGTAATTTGCGTATTACTTACAAACGGCCTAAAGATATTTTATTCTTAAGGATTTTTTTTTGTCTATATGGACTTTTATTTTGATACTAGTTGTCGCTCCTGGCTTCGTTTGCGAGAACTTTGAAACTTGTCATGCAGTCTCCCTATCTTCAACAACTGTCAATGACAATTGATAGTTGCTGGAGATAGGGAAAACAACCCAGTTTCAACACTCCACTTCCCGTTTTCTATCTGAAAAGAAAAAAAAGAAGATAATTTATTCCTCCAATTGGGAATCCAAACTACAACCATCACGTTTACACTAGACCGGTGTACTACTGAGCCGCGATAGTCTCTTAATATAATAAATCATAAATAAAAAACTAAAACGCTAGAACATTAAGTTTTTTTGTATTTATATATTGATTTATATGTTCCTAATTAACTGCCCATACGGGCATATTTTAAATTATTTTACTTGTATTTAATGCTTTAAATTAATTACTCTTTTTTAAGTCTAGGACTACAAATAGTTTTTATATGAATATTATAAATGTTACGATCCTAGTTTAATAAATTCAAATGAAGCGTAATTTAAATAAATTCCTCATATATCATATTGGAATGGTTTTATTTTTTTATTTATTTTGTGGCGTCTATAGTGTCAAAGGCAGAGGAAACCAACTGATTACTAAGCTCTCCATTTTCCAAAAAAATATCTCTAAGTAGAATCGAACCTACAACCAACATAACGTACTACATACATAATATTTTATATAACGTTATGTATATACGGATACATAAACGTACATTAATCAATAAAAACCAAGGAGGAATTGATTAGAAATTACAAATCCATTAATTATAATTTGTATATACACATTTTTTTAATTTATTTATTTTAATATTTAAAATACTTTTATGTTTTAAATTAAATTTCAATTTGAACACTTTTCATATGTTTTGTGTTTAAATTTAAAATCATTAAGATTTTAAAAAATATATAGAGCGTCCAAATATATTCAATTTCGCGTGTGTGTTGTCAGTCAGTCAATCTGTAACGAAAGTTAAATTTTTTATTAATATTAAATAAGTAGCATGCTTTTTCGTTTTTTTTTATTATACAACATTTATGAAAATTTTACTTATATTTAACACTAATTTTAACTAACTTTATTTATATATATGCGGAAAAAGATAAAAAATAACATACTATATGATTAAAATCACTTTTAAATAAAAATACTATGTTGACAAAAAAATATAATAAAACACTCATATATGACATTTAATAATATGTATTTTCATATTATTAAATGAGGGAAGCTATTTTTAACTTCGACTTTTAAAGTATCTACTTTCAACTTTACGTCAGGAGGAAATCATTGAAGTACTTCTCAACAACTTTTCTTTGCGGAGCTTTTTAAGTACACGGTTACGGTATTGCAATATGGGATGTATATTCTCATATAAGTGGATATCTTATCAATATAATTTAATATGTAACTTTATATAATAATTTAATGTAATTAAGTTTAAAATAATTTACTTTTTAATTTTGAGGCCAGGCCAGGCGCAAGGGTACAAGAGTGTGAGCGTTAACGAGACTGGTTGTGGGTTCGATCGCTGCTCGAAAAAATAAATATTTATTTAAATTTATATTTCTGTACCGTAAAAATGGTGATTCTGGGATTCGATCAGCTCTTAGCAAATAAATAAATTTTATTTTTTCGCTTTAGTAAACGTGCAAAGCGTTATGTTGATCTTAACCATTTAACACGGAATGTCTCGAAAATCGAGAGTCAAAATAAGGAACGGAGAGTCTAGTCTAACACTAGGTTCCTCCGCCATCAATGCTATACTGGACCGTGAGCGTATTTAGAAGTATTTTCTTGGGAGTTAAATCTGGTTGATGGACTCAATACCACTCAACTCCCCTCTTATTCCTACTCCCATGTACAGGACACTGCATAAAACTAAAAAAAACTGTTTTATTATATATATATACTAACAAAAATCCCATAGTCTAATTTAACCAGTAGTCACGCAAATAAAATAATAAGGTAAATAATAATTACATATAAAGGCAGAACAATTACACAACGACCAGGCCGACCTGAGTCATTTGAATGAAATGCCAAGTCTTAGTGGCCAACGCTCTAATTCTATCCACGACCTAGAGGCGGACCTCTCACTTTTGAACACGTATTTCCTACGTTGTAAGGATTGTAATTAAGTATAACCACCAAGGACGATATAACTATCTTTTATATAGATATTTTATATTAATTAAGTTATTTAATATGATATGAAGTAAATGTTAAAAGGCGCAGAAAAATATTGCTTGTAAGTTATTTTAAATGAAATATTGATAATTGGTTTAGGTATATGTTTATTTGTATTTTTTTTTTATTTTGTAGGTATATTGTATTTATGGTTTGACATAGTCAAAGGAACATAATTGTGAGCTTTTGATACTTGCTTAGTAAAATTATTTTAGATTTTTTTAAGCTTTTTAAATGCCATATATCTAATGAATTTAATTGAGGGAAAGACAGTACCGTTAACACCTATTAACCTTCACTATCTGCCTGTTTTTGAGATATGGTGAGTTCTATGGCAAAACTTAACGGCGTGCTTTGCCCCAAGTGCTAGATAAAATGGCTAGCAAATTATTACTTTTTTCATCTTCACGTTTTATTCCGCATATTCTATTTTTAATATACTCCTTTCTTAACAGAGAACGGAAATAAAAATCGTTTAATGTAACCATTCTAAAAACGGAGAGAAGAATCCATAACCATCGTTTAGTCAAACATTGCCCACAATATATATAGGTAAATAAAAGATTCGGGAAATTAGTGCGACCTTCATCTATTCGTTTTGTTTTAAACCGGTTTGCTTTCAATTTTGTAATTCATATCTATAATTTTTTTCTGGTGTCAATTTACATGTTTTTATTTTAACACCGACTCATGGTTAATCTCGAACAGTACTGTCGTTTTATTTACCTACTTTAGTAGGTATTCATATCACAGAATTTATTGATGCATCTTGGGCCTCGGTAGTGGTAGTAGTCGATTGAAAGACAAAGTTCTAGTTCTCCCACGTTGTGGCTTACCACTAGATATACATACGCGAGAAAAAGAAATGGGTAAGAAAAATCAAGCTGAAAAAAAAGTTGTACACAAATTTATAAGAAAACAGTCTATCAAACAAGAATGGCTTACTATCGTAGTATTCAATTGAGTAAAATTCCAGATAATTTTAATTATTATTATTTTATTTGCTTATAGGATCTCTGCCTTCCCTACCATACATGGAACACAGAGTGACGCTCCACAAAATGTTCGATATTCAATTTAAACATTCATGTCTGACATAGTAACTCAACTTAAATATAATATTATGAGCAAATAAATTAATAATAAATAAAATGCAGAAAAAAATAAGGAAAATAATTCTAATATTTTATTATGAAATTTCCTTTATTTACTCTAGCAATAATATAACTCGGAAACGGAAGTACTTATATAGGGAGGTCGTAGACAATTATTTTATTATATAGTAAAGTAAATAAATGTATTATTGATGGAATGATGGCGACATAGAAGTTGATTTATAGCTGCGGGTTCGATTTCAGCTAGGAACTTTTTATTCAACATATTTTTGTTTATACTGTAAAAAAGGCTGATTTGATGCTCTTTTATAGTGGGGTATACAAAGTCAGTTTACCTGACCAAATTCGCAATGTAGACTAAAATAACAGATACTAGAGAAGATGTTACTTAAATTTAAATGAAATTAAACATTTATATCCTTACTTACTTTTTGCCTTTAATAAAATAGATCTAGATATTAAAAATTGATGAATCCAAGTGGCAAAGGAAAATAAAAGTAGATTGATCAGACGTCGCGCCAGCTGGAACTGAAATGAGCAAAAAATTTGGTTTTATGTACCACTTCGAACAACTTCCCGCGCACTATCCGCATTCTTTATAAAGATCTGAATCATAGTAGGTACTGAGTACATGACGGTCTACTATACGAAGATATACTACAGACATATGTCCATAAAAATATATTTTCTATAAATATATATTTTCTATAAATATATATACATTATAGGTCTGTTGTTGCGTAGTGGTTTATGATTGTAAGCGCGACGGTTGTAAATTCAATTCTTACTTTGGGGAATGAGTAATTTAAATTTCCTCGCCCTGGTAAGAACACAAAGCGTGGCTATGAGTTCCACTACTCAACATGCAATGCCTCCAGAATTCAGTGGAAAGTGGGGAACGGAGTATCTTAACACTAGGTTCCTTCTGCCTACCCTGGTGTCAGCGTAAAGATGATTAATAATAATGTAAATGTCCTTATTACTTGTGTATTATTTATTTTTAAAGAATGTTTTTTTTTGTCTATATCGACATTCAAGTTTTACCAATTTACTTTTTTTAAATACAAGCTATATAATTTATAGCTTAGCTTCTCATAAATAAATTATAGTGGACAATCATACTGTCAATGTCACTATCACACATTACGTTCATTCACTCTCGCGCATCTCGTGTCATCGACCTTCAGTATGCAACTGGATCTAAATCTACATAATATACATTTTATTATTGACATATATAAATAATCAGCTTTACGCTGTATCCCGCACGCAACAGGATAGGCAGAGGGAACCTAGTATTAAGGCACTCCGTACTCTACTTTTCACTCAATTTGCGTGAAAATGCGTGTTGAATGGCGGATTGATTTAATTGACACATTATTTTGCTATATAAAGAAACTTGTAATTTGATACTAGCTTCGTCATGCCCAAGGCTTTGATGGCTGTAGCTTTTTATCTTAAAATATATTGTAAATTGTTACCGATTTTGGTCTATAAAAGGCTTTTTGTTGTCGTATTTTAATACTTTTTATTCGATCACGGTGGTCATTCACCTATATTTTTCCGCTTAGATGGCTCCTAGTTTTAGGTTATTTTTATAAACTTTAAGCTATCATACTTCTAAATATATTAAAAAAGAAGTTTTTTTTTTACATTTAAATAATATCTGTAAAATATAATTCACATATAATAATAGCTTTAACATAAATCGGATTTACCCACTCTAAACTACATAAAATTAAAATTTTACTACATCTAATTAATTATATTATGTCAAGAAATCCTATTCTGTCCATATTACATTAGTAACTTCAAAGGGCTTAGCGTAAATTATGTTGTGAATAATCCATAGAATGTCTGATGCCAAGATAGTTATATACAATATGTTATAGCTTATGCTAAGTTATTTACTGAGAATTAAATTGAATAAATATTTATTTTATATTATTATTTCCATTTCTTCCCTCTGGTGTAGAGGCATAGCGCGACATTGATAACCCGCAATGCCTCGGGAATTCTCCAGAAAGTAGGGAACGGAGTGTCTTAACACTAGGTTCCCTCTACCTACCCTGCTGTATGAGGGATACAGCGTGAAGCTGATTAAAATTTAATAAAGAAGACCTTCTTCCTCCTGGCATTAATCTCGGCTATTGCCAGGTTCTGCCTTCCTACTCAACCTACTTCACTTTGCACGGCCTTTTGCGTCCTCGGTGGTTAGACCATTGGATCTCATGTCCTGCATCACGACATCCAACCAGCGCTTCCTTGGGCGTCCGGGAGGTCTCACTCCAGAAACCGATTAAACCGATTAATAAAGAAGACCATTGTGGTGTAATGTTATAGTCTGATCGCAAATGTATTGGTTATTAGTTCTATTCCCGATCGTGGGAATGATTTTATACAAATTATTATTTTATAATTTGTAACGGAGCGTCTTAACACTAGGTTCACTTTGAATACTTATAATATTTTATTTAAAAACAAAAAATATTTAGAGAAAATGTCTATACCTATATAAATAAAATATAAATTAGAATTCCTCTCATATAACAATATCCAAAATTTAATTGAATAACTAAATTGAGTTTCAAGGTGCCCTATTATAACCATACAACACAAGGCTTGTAAAAAAGGCTTTGTAACCTTCATATATATTAAACTGTCGAACAAAAGTCGTTTGATATGCACAAACCTGGTGGCAGTCTAGCCTCTTGGGTATTTCCTTATAAGCTATACCTTACCGTGTGCCGAATACAATTGCTAAAAATTTATTCAATTAAAATTTTATTCATATTTAAAACCCCACTCATAGGCGTGCACTTGACACATTTTATAACCTGAAGTTTATGTAAAATAATTAATTTATTGCGGCTTTTAATAGAATATTTTAAATGTAGCGTTGTGCTGAAATTGTGAAGTAACTTCTGACTGAACTGTGGAAATTCCTGGATAAGAAGAAATATACCTCCTCAATCTTTGTTTGAAAATAGGTTCAACTGTTCTGGAGTTATCTCCAAAACAATTGAATAGCTTATGCTTGGACAAACAAACAGACAAAAAACCAAACTCTTATGTTACCGTTTATTATATTAATATAGTGTCTATAACTATATGCACTTGAAGATACATTTATTTTGAAATCATATACATACACTACTACTATTGTATGGATAATTGATTTTTCAGATTCTACCCAAACTAATAAATAAGGTTATTTATGAATGTAAACTCAGATACATTTCCATTATGAAATGAAAAAAATAATATTAGATTTTTTTTATGTCAAAATTTTATAAACTTCTTATTAACTGTAAAAGAATAAAATATCGACAAGTATATAGCTAATGTAAGAAAAAAAAACACTTTTACGAGTACGTTGTAACGTTAGAGACAGCGTTGTGGATGTAATCTCCGAACATGAAGGTGTCTCTAAAATTGATTGAACGGAGTGATTTATCACTATGTTGTCGCTGCCTACGCCGCACGAAGATTGATAATTATCAGTATCATCTAATACTGGCATTTATCTGTATATTATAATAGTATTATTCGTATAAGGCTAATGAGTTCGATCTTACTCGTGCTTACTCGAGCTTACTCGTGGATATAATTCTTATTTTCATTTTCTCCTTAATACATCCATTAAAGACACAGAGATTCTCTACTCAACACGCAAAATTTTGAATTAATTCGGGCAGAAAGAATGGAGACTCTCAACACTAGATTCTCCGCTTACTCGGGCAAAACGTAAAATTACTTTGTATCTGTCGACTTTGCAAAAGATAAAGCTTTTGTTTAAATTACTAACTCATTACCACCTTTGACATTTGCAGTTAATTTTACTGGACCCGATCCTAATCTGTATACGAATCAGTACTTAACTAAAATTATTTCCTGAGCAATAAAACCAAGGTTATACAATTTATAGCTTTTTTTGCATTACATACATAATATATAAATATAAAGATTTATTACGATTTACTGTAGATATAATTAGATTTTAATAATATCGAATTTATTTTGCGGTAATTAAAAGGGAACCTGTTTTTTTTTTGTTTCTTTTATCTTTGATTAACATAAATTCGTTATATTAATTATTTAAAGTTAATTAACAATAATGTGTTGTATGAAAATATCTATTGATATTAATTGTAAAAGCTCTTTATTTCCAGTTTCCGTCGGTATCACGCAATATAACAGAATTAATTACTCAAAAAATAATATCCTAATCTTATTCAACAAATGAGGCATTCTGACATTAAAGCCGGATGAATTACAAATCGAACTTAATTTGAAACGATTACGGCGTTGAGTTCTGAAAAATAATAAATCCAATACATAATGCTTATTAGTACCTGCTAATATGGATGTGTATATATGAAGTGTGGATGTACTTATGTTAATTTATATTATGCATCAATTTGTTAAGGCCGTTGTAACGCAGTGGTACTTACATTTATTTTATATCTTATATCTCTTATTATTTCCACACTCATTAAAAATTCAGAGCACGGTGTTAAGTTCCGCTACTCAACATGCAATATCTCAATTGGGAACCTAAACCTGGGAACCTAATAAAGGAATCTGAAACTTCCGCTTCCCACTTTCCGCCAAAATCTGGAGACATTGCGTGTTGAGTGACAGAATTTAAAGCCACGCTTTCCCTCACACTACAAGCGAGCGAGGAAATGAAAATATTAAATATTTCATCTCCTCAACTGGGAATCGAACCGATAATCAATCGCCAGTCGCCTCTTATACATTAGTATAAATAAAAATATATAATATATAGATAGCTGTATCATATTTTATATTTATAATAACGTGTTGATATTGTGTTATTGAATAAATAACGTCACAGCCTTTAATGCCATGCGTGGGAACTTGCAGATACATTCTAGTTTCCATAATATGAATCAGTGATGTAACACAAGTAATAAAAAATTATAGCAAACAAATTGCATATATTAAGATTAATATGTGTACTCGCCTGCTTTAGATTTAGTTTATAAGATCTAAATTAATTAATAATTTATTCAATAATTCATATAGTAATTTTTTCACGAAGATTGCGAGTTCAATTCCTGTACTTTTTCCTGGTACAGTTTATCCTGCATAGTAAAAAAGCAAAGGACCTAGAGGCAAGACACCCGTTTCCATTTACCCCTTTCCACACAACATGTTCTTTCATTACCTTGAGGTAATGAAATAAACATAAAATGTATATGACAACAATGAATTGACCTGAGTAGTTATCGAATCCACAACCATCTATATTTAGATGCCAGATTTAAGAATGTTTATATAAAAAAACCACGTCTTCATACATTTTCAAATACCACATCCCACAAACAGACAACCAGAAATGAGTTTAAATAATCTGATAATATTTTTTTTTTTTGAAAACCACAGATAGACATAATAATAATAAGTTAGTTTAAATAATGGCATCCATCAACCAACGTGAAATAGATATGAAATATTCTAATTATACTGACACTTGTGTATCGTGTGGTACAATTTATGAGAAATTATATGGTGAATATTTATAAGAAAAGAGAAATTAATGAGAATTTTCTCTATTAATCGATTTTCATTCACTTATAAATATATAAAAAAAATAAATCAGCCTCAAGATGTATCCCGCGTATATCAGAGTAGACTGTGGGAACCTACTGTTAGGACACTCTATTTCCTACTTTTCGACAAATTTTTCGAGGCTTTAACGTGTTGAGTGGCGGAACTCAACGCCGGGCTTGCCTTGGTACAATTCATATCCTCTAGTTGGGATCGAACCCACAACCGTCGCGTTACAATTACGTACTTGTGATTCTGCGCCATGACGGCCTCCTTTAACATATATTAATATCGAAAATGTATGTATAAAAGACATTAAAACTAGTATGAAGCTAAAAAAATATTATAATACAGACGTGTAATATTAAATATGGGAAAACGACATACATATTTTTCGACATATGGTTATTGGATTAAAAAATGCAAATAAACATATTTAAAGGACCATTGTTGGGTTTCTCATTGGATTCCACTGGATTCCAAGCCTCCAAATGGTAGTGCCAATAAATATACTTTTGGGTTAATTGACAATTAAAAAATACCAAAATACCGAAATATGAATTCAAAAAAATAAGTTGTCAGTTAAACATGTATGATATAGTTGAAATTGGATAATATTCGGAATAAGTGTACGTATATTTGTTCGCTAATTTCTCATAAACTAAAAGCCATTTAATATTTCTAACTAATTTATAAAGAAACACAATATATCCAATTTTAAAAAATATGTCCTAAATTCGCTATGACCGTGACTCCGTACATTAACTACACAAAGTAAGTTCAAGGTGACACAAAAAGTAACATAAAAAGTTAAGTTAAAAAGATTACTTGCAGAACTACTAATAAAGTTAGTAATAAAAGTTTAGTCACGAGTTTCTTCCGGTGAAATAAATAGCAAGCATGACTTAACAAGCTTAAACTTGTTATTCTTTATTTAAGAAAACATTTTAACATAGACTGATGTGAACCTACGACTCTTGGAAACTGTGAATATATAGAAAATGAAACTGTGTCCCAAGTTATTAATAATCTTGTATTAATATTTGTATACATATTTTATATTAAAACGTATCATAATTATAAAAATAATTAAAAATGCGTTAAGAATATAATACCTAAATGAATTATAAAAATATCAAATAATTTAAAAATTTAAGCCCTACTAGCAATAAACTTGTATAGTAAGCACAATCTTATTTATTGCACCTCTCACGCCGACTCTACTTATATATGTAGTTTCAAAAGGACACAAAACTAAAACAATACGGCGAAACGGCCTCAAGTGAAACGGAACCTTGACGATATCAATAACCAAACAATAAAAGTAAAAGTACCTTTCGTCAACATAATACTAGTGAATTCACGTGGCTTTTAATATAATTATTTATTTTAGCTTCACATTTTATTACACGCATAGCAGGGTGGATAGAGGGAACCTGCGAACCTAGTGTTAAAACACTCCGTTTAATAGACACACACTTTCGTTTAATAGGCTGAACTCAACGACGGATTCAACGGTATAGACTTTTTAACAGCTAATTTGCAGAAAAAAAATATAAATATTCATCTTTTCAATAAAAAAAATATATACAACAAATAAAGTGTAAAGGGGTTTACATTATAAATCCAGGAAACCAGAATCGCTTTCACTTACACCTCGAAGTGTTATACAAAGTCGTTTAAATCACTTGCACTTGCATATACATATCTACTCGTAGCAATTATCATCTTTATTGCCATACATTTAAGATGAGTAGCGTATATTTTAATGTTTCAAAGGTCAAGCCACCTTTTTAGGGTTCCGCGGGTTAATGTTTCGAATGGATAATTTTTCGACTATGATTTTTTTTAAATATAAATATTTTGTTTTTTTATTATAACTTTATATTGTGATTTTTATTATTTATGAAAATTTATTAATTATTAATTATTTTAATTTTAAAAATAAAATAAATAATGAACACTTTAACTATTTATCAATATTATATTTCCATGCGTGCATTCTCTTCCGTCAGTAAAAATAGCCGATAAATACTAGGTGTCTCATATACAATTCGAACCTAGGACACGTATAAAATTTAAAAGATTATGGCATTATTTTGTTTAATAGCTTCACGCTTTATCCCGCATACAAAACGGTTAGCAGGGAGAACATAATGTCAAGACACTCCTTAACTCTGCGCTCTCATTAACATTATAATTATATCTAAGGAACTGCCGAACCTCCACATAAACACGACTCCATCACAACCGGTTTTTTATACTTTTGAGCATCCAGTGAAGTTCATTGCCACGGTCAAACATTTAGTGGAGTTCACTGGCATCATTTAGTATTGCATAAGTATGTTTACGATCGGATGAGTCTTGTCCAAATCTTCGTTTTGTTTTAGTATAACTACTTCTTGTTTATAGTAAAACTAGTTCTTGTACAAAAATAGTAGAGCAAATATCTTGTCTAGTTTACATTTACGCTTTAAATTATGTATAATGCTATTATAATAATTGAAATATTCCTCATTTCTAAGATATCCTACAGGTCATTTAGAATTTTAAAATGTCATAAAATGTTTAGGTTTAGATGGGATGCATTTAATATACAAAAAATCTCTAACACATAAAGTTCTAAGCTATAAAACATGAGGCCGTCGTGGCCCAGTGGAATAGCGGGTAACTGTAAATACGACGATTGTGGGGTCGATAGAATGAGTTATTTTCATTTCCTCACTTTGGTAAGATAAATCGCCGCATTTAGTTTCGTTTCCTCAACATATAATGTTTCAACAATTAAGCAGAAAGTGGCGAACGGAGTGTTTTAACACTAGGTTCCTCTGCCTACCATGACACATGAACATGATGCAGAAATAAAAAAATATCTAAATTTCAAATTCAACATTAAATAATATGTATGTGAAGTATTAAATTGCAATACGAGAATCTAGACGCCGAATAGGTTCAACAAATGCTCTACTTCCCTCTGAAATATAATCCTCATTACGAAATGGGGTATTATTTTTCATTTCTATTCATATAAATTGTGGGGAATTCATTTTGTAGTCACACTTGACATCTGTGCAAGATACAACAAGCAACAATCAATCTAATTTCCAAGATGTTGAACAAGGTAATTAATTTTAAAATATATATTTTTATACATTTTATTATAAAATTAAATATAATTTTAAGGTAAATCATATAATTTACATTTATTTTTTGCATCTATGAATTGCTTTTAGATAACCAAATTTTCAAGACAAAATTAGATTTAATACAATAAGTAAATAATATATTTAAACTTTCAGGTGGTATTCTTCTCTGGGCTGATCATTGCTGTTCAAAGCATGGTCCTGCATCCAGCTCCAGTCCCAATTTTCTTAGAACCATATCCTGAACCTAACTACAGTTTCGCTTATGAAGTAAATGACGCCCAAACTGGAGACATCAAAAGCCAGCAGGAGAGCCGACGAGGAGACATTGTTATCGGACAGTACTCTTTAGTGCAGCCTGATGGAGTCAAACGCACCGTAGATTACAGCGCAAACGACATAACTGGATTCCTTGCAACCGTAAATAACCAGGTTAGGCCACAAATCAACCAACCCAACCAAGAGTCCAACAGGCAGCAATACAACCGTCCCGAAGAAACTACTCGGTCATCAAACAAAGCCCAAGAAGTGCAATACAATACAGCCAGCACTGCCTCTTACAGCACACAGGGTTGGCCAGAAAATGTACCAAATGTAACCCCCGCTCCTGTCACCATTACTAGGAGCTCGGTTATTCACCCCACCTTCTCTAACGGACACAATCCTTGGATCTAACCAGTTGGGCATAACGAAATTTGCATTAAACGGACCCCGAATAACAATTTAGCGATTTACATTTAATCAGTAGAATTGATATTGGCTGCGAATAAACTAGAACATTCTGTTGTCGCCATCTCTCAAAGAGCTTATCGGGACAGGTAATGGGGACGCGAGTCATCATTTTGCCGTCTTTTGCCGTCTGCCTCTCAAGAAATCAGTATAATAGATGATGAAATAGGAGAAAATACTGTATTTTAGAAGAAATTGCTTAGTATAGTGAATAGTGTTTGGTATATTCGCAATTAATATGGACTTGTGAAATATGAATATATTTATGTAATTTTGTTTGTTGCTCTACATTTTATGTATATACATAAATAAATATGTGCAAAAACTAACTGTTGTTTTTTTAAGTGTAAGTAATATAAATAAAAAATACTACATTATTAAAAAATCTAAGACTAACTTCTAATTTTATAAAGACATTCTTATTATACATTTTCACAAGACAAATTTCGTTTAAAAATCATTAAAAAAATCTAATTTTAATATACAATGCTTTAATATATTCTAGAGTTAAAATACGAATATTGCTATTAGCTGCCCTTTAATAAATCTGGAAATAAAAATTATTTATATCGCGCTCGTATTCAAGGTCTGACTGGTAATCAAGTAAGACTAAGATATGCGACAGTTTGGTAAACATATATGCGTACAACCGACCGTACCACAATGAAACATTTCATTGAGTGCATCGCCCGAATGATCTTGACTTTTAGATATTTCCTGAATTTCTTTTTTAATGAAACAAGTTAAAGTAGAACTGGATCAAAAGCTGAATATAAAAAGCCGATGTGAAGCCTACCAAAGCATCACATACTCAGGACTCATCAACGTAGTCACAACAACATCCTTACAAAATGGTTGCGAAGGTAAATTTTTAGTCATTCAAATTTTAATTAAATTTACAAAATGTAAATAAATTAACAGTATTCATTATTTTTCTCAGTTCGTTGTCCTTTTCGCCTTGGTGGCTGCCGTGAGCGCCGATTTCTCCAGCTTCTCTTATGGAGTAGCTGACCCTTACACCGGTGACTTCAAGAGCCAAGTCGAGAGCAGAGCTGGTCAAAATGTTTTGGGACAATACTCTTTGTTGGAATCTGATGGCACCCGCCGTACCGTTGACTACTCTGCAGGAGCCGAAGGCTTTAACGCTGTTGTAAAGAAAGACCCCGCTCTCCTCGCCCCTTTAGCTCCCGCTTACCCATATGGTGCCTACCCCTATGGTGCCTACCCCTATGGTGCCTACCCCTATGGTGCCTACCCCTATTCCGCCTACGGATATGCCAAATACGGAGCTCTTCCCTACGGATACCCCTACGGACGTTATCCATTCGTCTACTAAATAACAACAATCGGCTTTTAACTGGGATTTCAAGTACTTTTGTCATCTTTGTACTACAAGATTAGGTTATGTAAATAGTGTACATAATAAATTTTCTATGATTTAATATTTTGTTTGATTGTATTTTTTATATTAAAAGACAATATTATCCTATATCCGGGAGTTCGTTAGGCATACAATATGCACTATGTTATAGTAATAGTAGGTTCTGCACCATACATTATATTTTAAATGAAAATTATATCTTACTAGTTAGCATCTGATGATCAAGTACATAAATTAACACCTATACGCATAATATCCTTATCATATTATAAAGTTCCATATTTTAATATCTACTTAGGAAACATTACCTACACTTAAAATTAAAATTATTATTATTTATATGCAATACAATATAATACAATTTATAAGGAAGTTTTTAAATATGATATAATATTGCAAAATTATATGTAGATGACACTGGAATAAGTCTTAATTTGCAATATTAAAACAAGAATTTAAGCTAATTAAAACGAATACTTAAAAACCTTTTATAACTGTGAAGGTCAAACAGTTAGAAACGGACGTTGTTACGGTCAATGTCGTTAATATGGATTAGTTTCCTTTGAGCATTATACATTCTATTGTTTGTACTTGTATCCGTTGGCGTGGTCCAGCGCAGCGACTGACCGACCAAGTTCCGCGTAACCAATAATTGTAAGCTAACGAAATTGAACTCTGAAAAGCATTCACTTCGCGTGACCTAGAAGGCGTACCTGTCATTTATTTCCTATTAATAGCGTCGAATGATTGTACAGGACTTGTATAAAAGCCCTACTGTAACCAGGACCTAACATTCTCAGTTCGCTGTGCAACAAAATTAAACGTTTCAAAATGGCAGCTAAGGTAATAATAATCCATTGCCTTTAAACTTAGTTGAGTTTATTTTATAATAATAAAACCTTTGTTAAAATAAAATGAAAGAAAATATGGGTTTGGCTTTCTGTAACATAATATTATTTTTCCAGTTCTTCGTCGTCGCTTTGTTGGTAGCAGCCGCTCAAGGCAGCGCCATCCACGGTGCTGACTACACCAGCTTCTCTTATGGAGTTGCGGACCCACACACCGGCGACGTGAAGAGCCAACACGAAACCCGCGTCGGAGACAATGTTGTCGGCCAGTACTCCTTGTTGGAATCTGATGGAAGTCGCCGCACCGTGGACTATGCCGCTGATGCCCACTCTGGATTCAACGCCATCGTACGCAAAGACCCGGCTCTCATTGCCCACGCCGCTCCCGCCGTTGTAGCCGCACCCCTTGCCCACGCGGCCCCTGCAGTTGTAGCCGCTCCTCTGGCTCATGCCGCTCCCCTCGCATACGCTGCCCGTGTAGCTCCCATCGCTCACGCTGCTCCCGCTGTCATCGCTGGACCCGCCGTGTCTTACTCTGCATCTTCAAGCTCAGTAGCTCATGGAGGTTATGCCGCCCCATTGGCCCATGGTGCCATCGCCGCTCCCTTAGCTCATGGTGCCCTTGCTGCTCCCTGGGGCCATGGTGCACTCGCCGCTCCCTTAGCCCACGGTGCCCTCGCCGCTCCCCTTGGTTATGCCGCAGCTGCACCCTTGGCTCATGCTGGTCTGGCTGGCCACCTCGGTCACGGAGTAGCATACGGCGCTCACGGTCTCGGACACTACTAAATAATGATATAAGAACTTATTTATGTACCTACCTAATTAATAATTATGACGATGGTTATGAATGATGAATGATGATGAACTTGCTGTGATCAATTAAAAAACTTTATACAAGTTACTTTATCTTTTATTTTTAAATAGAAGACTTTTTTAATTTTTACTACTTATTTATACTTCTTATTTTACTTATTTGTAATTTTATTTATAAAAAAAAACTATTTTCTTTATTATTTTGTTTAGACGGTAATATACGCGGCCTTGAATATATTTAGTTTTTGTTATAGTAAAGAAAATAGATTTTTATGAGATAACCAGGGTTATTGACTCTAAAACCTACAAGAAATAGTCAGCAGAGTGGAACCAAAGTGCATATAACTCAATATATATAACACTACTACGCTATAGTGCTAGTATTTTGAAATAATTATTATAACATATTTTAACAATTATAAGAAATAACCACAAAGAGAAATAAAACTTAACTAATAACTTATCCTTGGGTCTGACCGTTTCCGCATACAATGGTTAGCAATGATTGCTGTAGATACATACGTTACGCAAGTAGTGCCCGCATTATATTCTACAAGTTATAATATGACGACATGAGTTTATTAGGGTAAAGGTAAAAAAAATATTTAAAAATTACCGAAATTGTTTAAAATTACCATTTATTATAACTTAATATTTCAATATTTAATATTGTGTGTTAGTTCTAATACGATAGTGTTGATTTATTTATTTATTCAACTTACCAATAATTATTGCATAATACAATAGAAAATATACATAAACTTATTACTTTATATGCAATTTAAAGTAAATATTACAAGAAAATTATAATAATTGCTTATACGTTACGAAAATATAAGAAAGGAAACTAAAACGATAAATTCAAAGCATTGAGTGGCGGGACTTAACACCGTACTCTACCTTGAATTCTGAAAGTGAGGAACGGAGTAGGTATATTAACACTAGTCTGTTACTTACCTCCGCTTACCATGCTGTGTTTGGGATATAGCATGAAACAAATTTATAATATTTAATGGCTTTTAATTCAAAATTACTTTACCATTTAAATAATTCGACTAAAATATTACCTACTTATATATGTACGCGTATATATGTAATATATTATACTCTTGAAATATATACTTCTTGAAATGTACCTAAGACCCACTAATTCTAATCTCAATTAATTAAAAGTTATTAAAATAATTATATTTTTTTTCTTTTTAGAAAGTACTTAATATAACAAAAGTGCAGCAGATGCTATAGTTTAATGCTGTGTGGCGCCAAATACTATTATTAGATTATGGTTATGTATGGGTATGGGTTTGTGTGTGTGTGTGTTACTATTAATTTTATTTCGTTGTTGTGACAATATTATAAGAATTAACTAAATTCTTCGAAAATATGATGCTATTATAACAAATTACAGGAAATAAGGAAATAATTAAAATGTTTTTTTTTTTCATTTTATATTATATTTTTATCATATTGTTGTAAATCACAGAATGGCAACGATCAAAGATTTGGTATAAACTTTTGGTTCTTACAAAGCAAGACGAGCGGCGTATCTGAGACCAGCTCCGTAACCGAGACCAGCTCCGTATCCGAGACCAGCTCCGTATCCGAGACCAGCAGCGTAGCCAGAGGCACCATACAGGGATCCATGGGCAAGAGGGGCAGCGATAGCTCCATGGGCCAAGGGAACGGACCATGCGTTGTAGGCGACGGGAGAAACACGGGCGTAGGACAAGGGAGAAGCGTGTACGAGGGGAGCGGACAAGGCGGCGTACCCTCCGTGGTTCACGGAGCTGGAGGACGCGGAGTAGGACACGGAGGGAGCGTGGGCAGCGATGGCGAGGGGTGCGGCGTGGGCAGCATAGGCCAGGGGAGCGGAGTGAGCAGCGTAGGCAAGGGGAGCGGCGTGAGCGATGGGAGCGGCGACCACGGCGTGACCGGCGTGGGCGATGATAGCAGGGTCTTTGCGTACGACGGCGTTGAAACCAGAGTGGGCATCGGCGGCGTAGTCTACAACGCGGCGGCTGCCGTCAGCTTCAATGAGGGAGTATTGGCCGATCACATTGTCACCAACGCGGGACTCGTGCTGACTCTTCACGTCGCCGCTGTGAGGGTCGTGGACTCCATAGGAGAAACTACTGATGTCAGCGCTGCCTTGAGCGACTGCCACGCAGAGAGCAAGAACTACGAACTGTATGACAAAATACATAAATTTAATATACTTGAAATAATGAAAAATATATATTTTTTTGTTTTATTCTAATTACCTTGAATGCCATTGTACGTGTGTTTTACTCGAATACTGAGTGCAACTGTTTTGACCCTGTGACAGCTTCTATTTATATTAGATACAGCGGCTTAAATTTGGAAATGAAACCGGAAAAAGGCGTGATTTTCAAGCAAGCGTACGAGTTTTTGCCAAAATTTACATAAAATGTGAAATGATAAAAAATAAATGTGCCAATTTTAATAGATAATTAAATATCTTTAATATAAGCATCTAGAATTTAAATATAGTAAACTACACAAAGCAATTATAAATGATTCGTAATGTATATTTGCAACTTGTAAAAATTGATTAAATACAGACACAGATTTGCAGACCGAAAGAGAGCTAAACCAAACGGTAAACGAGGTTATTTTTAACTAGTTTTACCTAGTACTAGTTTGCATGTAGATTCTCTTTTGCGGCAGAGATGATTGAGATTGAGATTGGGCAAAGTCATTCTGACTGCAAATACAGTGTGTGACATTGATATGATTAACGTAATTTAATATAACCTTCCCCGATCAATAGGGGTATACCCACTGAGTGTCGTTCGGCTCGTTGCCCCCACTGGGCAAAGTATTCTATTTATGTGTTTATTCCTAATTATTCTAAAACACCTAAACACCGTCATTAACTTCGGTAATATACAATTTTCACGATATAATACAAACAATGCTACAAAATGGGTTATAGCATCATGTACTTCTATAGATTTGTGTATTGTTAATACTCCGTTCGATGACTTCTATTGTTCAATCTTTACCAAGCAGGGAGCCTTATGTAAATCTTTAAGTAAATTCTAGACGTTTTAAGTTAAAAAATATATATTTGACGCTTATATATAACGAGGTTGATCTTCTTATAACAATTGCACTCTATTTGGTTTTACTAAATATCGATGTTAAATATCAACGTTTTCTAAGAAGTATCTACGTTGTGTACTTGATAAATAAAAATTTTCTAGACAATTATTTAATAATATCTACTTTTGGGTTCGCATGCATTCTATCTCCATGTCTAAATTTCGTCGATCATTTAGAGTTATTTGCCTAGCTCATAATATAGCCGTCTGGCAGATCACTATACAGATATAGAGAGAGAATATAATTTTCTCCATTTACTCCTCAATAACAGTCGATATAAGAATTTAAAAAATATATATTTTATAAGCCATATTATCCTTCTTATAATATTTTCATGCGTGAATGATTTAAGAATTTGGCAATTGTAAGTACAATTTCATGCACGTCGTATTTAGAAGATCACGCATCCACTTATAAATTTATATTGGCAATTAAACAATATACTAATTTGAATTTCAATATTACTAATATAATTAACAGTGTTTTCGTTGATTAACCACACTAAATCAATTAGGCTATGACCTCCAGCCCTTTTTGAGCTAGGTCCCACCTAGCTTAGCTCCATCCCTTTTTTAACCGACTTCAAAAAGGAGGAAGTTCTAATTTTGAATAGTATATTTTTTATTTTTTAAGTATGTACACTAAGTACGTCAAAATTTCTGAACAATTTTCGTGATTCTTTTTTTCTTTGATGCGTAATAATTGCTATTCAGTCCCATAAAAGTTTCATTCATTTCGGCTCTTTAATTGTATTTTATGAGCATTTTCTTACCATTGGCGAAGCAAATATCCTAGATAAGCTCCATCACTTTTTAACCGACGTCAAAAAGGAAGAGGTTCTCAATTCAAATTCATCAATCATTTAATTTTTTTATGCTTGTACACAGATTTAGCCGAAATTTCTAAACCGATTTATTTGATTATTTTTTTATTCTATGTGTTATAATGCTATTTAGTTCCAAAAAAGTTTCATTCAGTTTGGCCCAGTTTTTATTTTATGAGCAGTTTTGTTAACTTAGGCGATGCAAATTTTGAATATGAGAATTTTAGAGCATTATACAATTCATTCATAAAAATGGTTTTGCATATTTATTTCACTCTGAGTACAAAAATATATTTATTAATATTGCAATTTGCATGGCATATAACCAACATATTTATTAAATATTTATGGAAATATTTGACCAAACTGGTTAGAAAAAGAGCCTATTTGAGAGTCTCCAAAGATAAGAGAATAAACGAATGTGGAGAAAAAAGTAATTAACCATTCCATTCTTCTATCTACTCTTTTCATAATTACAAATATATATTTTTAAATGGCGTAATTATATTTTTATTTAGTTGTTTTCAGCTTCACGCTATATCTGGCATCTGGCAAGGTAGGCAGAGGGAACCTAATTTAAGACATTTAATTCCCTACTTTCTGCCGAATATTCGAGGCATAACGTGTTGAGTGGCGGTGCACAACAAAGCTATTTGTTATAAGAGCAAAGAAATTTAAATAATAATAAATAATAATTCATTCCTCCGAGTGGGAATCGAATCCACAACAGTCACAGGCTTGTGCCACTTATATTTTTATTATATTATATTTATTTATATGTATGTGTTAAGAAATACATATTTAGGCGTTTTGTAAATATGTATTTCTCAAAAATTTTAATTAAAAAAAAACAGGAAAATAAAATAAAATAATATATTTTGTTTCTTTTTAAATTTTATTAATATTTTTAATCACAGAATGGCAACGATCAACGATTTGGTATAAGCTTCTTACAAGGCAAGACGAGCGGCGTATCCGAGACCGTGGGCACCGTAGAGAGAGCCGTGGGCAAGAGGGGCAGCAATAGCTCCATGGGCCAAGGGAGCGGACCATGCGTTGTAGGCGACAGGAGCGACGCGGGCGTAGGACAAGGGAGCGGCGTGCACGAGGGGAGCGGACAAGGCGGCATAACCTCCGTGGTTCACTGAGCTGGATGACGCGGAGTAGGACACAGAGGGAGCGTGGGCAGCGATGGCGAGAGGTGCGGCGTGGGCAGCATAGGCCAGGGGAGCGGAGTGGGCAGCGTAGGCAAGGGGAGCGGCGTGAGCGACGGGAGTGGCGACCACGGCGTGGGCAGCGTGAGCGATGACGGCGGGGTCGTTGCGGACGATGGCGTTGAAACCAGAATGGGCATCGGCGGCGTAGTCTACGACGCGGCGGCTGCCGTCAGCTTCAATGAGGGAGTACTGGCCGACCACATTGTCTCCAACGCGGGACTCGTGCTGGCTCTTCACGTCTCCACTGTGGGGATCGTGCACTCCATAGGAAAAGCTGCTGTAGTCACCGCTGCCTTGAGCGACTGCTACGCAGAGAGCGAGAACTACGAACTGTATGAAAAAAGAAAATTTATACATAATTATCATACATTAAATCACGAAGTGATATTTTAATCGAAATTTTATTCTTCTATTACCTTGAATGCCATTGTACGTGTGTATTACTCGACTTCTGAGTGCAACTGTTTTGACCCTGTGTCAGCTACTATTTATATTAGATACAAAGCTGTAACTTTGGAAGCGAAACCGGAAAAAAGCAATACTTTCAAATATGCGTATTAGTTATGCCGAAATTAACATACAATATTTATAGAATATAAAAACATATACTTAGAAATGCTGGGATAATTTAAACAATTTTAAATCCTTACATTTCATAAATTGTGATTTCAACTCACTTGAGGTAGTTCATCGATTTTTTTTTTTTATTTTGGCAATAAGTATAGCTTCCTGGTGTCGCTGTGGTGAATAGTGTAGTTGTCATGCTTAGTAGCACTCGCAAGGTTAAGAAGAATCGATTAGAGTAATAATCATCAAAATTGATCAATCAGTTTGGTTCCAGCATACATATGTATATAGACTCATAAACACATTACCTTTAAAAACTTTAAAAGTTTTGGAAAGCACAATGATTGATTAAGCAATTTTATACGTGTTTAATACACGTATAAAATTGTAGGTTAGGTACCTTTTAAAAAAAAAATGTTGTGTTAAGGTACTTACCATAGGTATACCTACATACGAGTATGTCACTTCCTATATCTTATAAAACAAAGTCGCTTTTCGTGTCTGTCTGAACTTTCTAACTCTTCTTCTTCTAAACCACCCAACGGATTTTTATGCGGTTTTCACCATTAGGTCGAGTATTTCTCAGGGAAGGTTTATATATAGTTTATTATTTGTACATTCTTATGTAAATTAACATAAATACGATAAATGTGTCTAAAGTCCTACCCGTTGAGACACTTTCGCGCATGCGCTGCTTTAATGGTAAGTACTACATGAAAATAATGTACTGGAGTATTGTTCCTCTTAATAAGATCTACAAAAAAGTCCGCGATGGCATATTCGTATCTTTTAAGAATAACGTGTAGTGATCATATTTCTGTCTAAAAATAGTAATTTCAATATATTTTTTATTGTTAGGGATATTTCTCTATAATGGTATTAATCCTTATCCTTTAAAATACTTTATTAAATTTAAAATTTGCTTTTTAAACTATTTCGAAATTGCGAATAGTTTTAGAGAAAAACGCATTTAATTATTGACACATCGCGCCGTTCACACATCAACTGTATCGAGTCAAGTTTCACTTATCCCTTACTCTCAGCATATAAATAAGTATATTAGTTACGTTGGCCATTTAATGTACATCAAAACTGTCTTTTACTGTTTTTTCATTTTAATAAGTACTTTAGAAGTTGTTACAATATCAAAACATCCTTGCTGCGAAACGCGCCCCGCGACGTTTTGCTTATACAAGCGCGTCATGAGCAGTCATCGGTGGTTCAGTGGTAGAATGCTCGCCTGCCACGCGGGCGGCCCGGGATATTTTAATAAGTACTTGAAAAGATTAGTAGCACAGATTTAAAATTACGGTACCTACTAAAAAATCCTTGCCGAGTAAAACAATTGGAAAATCCTTATTGGAACTACGAAAATGCGGGTTGCATTAGAGTTTAAGTAATTTTTACATTATCTTAAGTGCTTTGCAAACATACATTATATGAATAATCCAGTAGTAAAAGCGGGCGAAGCCGCAAGGGGGTCGCTAGTATTCTATATTTTTGACTTCACGCTGTATCCACACAATATGCACACGGCAGGATAGGCAGATAACTTCGTGATAGGACACTACGTTTACCAATTTCCTATTAAATTTCTATTCTATTCTATTATTATTATACTATTATGTTAGTTAAAATAATTGATTATTTACTAAGTTGCCTAATATTATGTTATATAACATGTATAGAATGTGTTAACACCACGTCACAGAGCTAAATCAAGGTTAACCTTAACTTCCTTTTTTCCTACATTCTTTGTACGTATGTTAAGTGCGCTCAAAAAAGGAAACTTTATTAAAATACTTATTCGTTTATAAAGAAAGCTTTTTTTTACTGTCTCGTCCTATTCTGAGTATGAAGCGAAAAATTAGAAACAAGTTTAACCGTTCTTCACTTTTAACTAGTTTTAGCTTTGGAGTAAAATAAGTGTACTAAATGTCACTAGTCGTCACCAGCAACTTCATTTGCTTAGATTTCAAGTCCAAAGTTAACATTTTCTCGTCTTAGTAGAAACTTCTAGTAATACTCCCTTAGTTCCCCTAATCTACTTCTACTTAATAAGGTTACTAAAAAAAGAATAATAGCCGTATTAAATTACTATCTATGCTCGTCTATGTATACAGCCTTGTTAAATTAAAATTTTGCACAGCAACGATCGTAATCACAGACTTTGATTTGCTTAATAGTTTTTATATTTACATAAATTAAAACAATAAATACTAATTTATATTTTTAATTGTTTTTAATTTAATTTATTTGTGGCTGTTATGGCGCAGGGACACAGGCGTGAGACTGTTAACGAGACGAATATGGGTTTTCCCCCGATGTGGGAAAAATCATGAAAACAATTTTATTCGGGAATATTTTCATAAGAATGATTTTTTGCAGTCTTCGTGAATAGATAAACTTAAAAAATAAAAGATATAATCTTAAATTTTAAGATAATAGTGAAATACTCGTATAGGTATGTCTAAAATAATAAAACAATATTTATTGAAAAATTTATAACTCGTTTATAAAAAAAATATAAAAGGTCTTCAATAGATCAGTTTCATTAAAAATATGACAGCTACATAAGAAAAGAAAAAAAAAGAAAAGAAAATGTCATCAAAATACGCTTTATTATTTTTTTACATATATTAATTATTTCAACTAACAGAAAAATCAAAATGAAGATATATATTTAACTTTTATATTTCTAATTAATTCAATTATTAGCAAGGATATGAATGAAAAATATAACCGCATTATAAAAATATAGGCACATAGTTTACCAAATATTACCTAACCAAGGAACAATCAATTCCACCGCCAAGACATAGAATATAATATGTAATAAAAAAGAATGTTTCCTTGTGAACGTAGGTCAATGTTGCGAGTCTTTCACAAGTTCCTGCTACAAATCTGATTACGTTGGACACGCATATACTTTAAAATGAAGCACTATATAAAGGCGGCCGTCCCTCAACGAGCATTAGTTGTTTCGGACACAGCAAACAATACAACATGTTCTCCAAGGTATAACAGCAAGCAATGCTAACCAATACGAAAAATAACGTTTAAATTATGGGAAATAATATAAATATATTTATACTAACAATATGATTTTACGTTTATTTCAAGGTCGCAGTTTTCGCCCTATTGGTCGCAGTAGCTCAGAGCAGCGCTATCCATGGCGCTGACTACAGCAGCTTCTCCTATGGAGTGCACGACCCCCACAGCGGAGACGTGAAGAGCCAGCACGAGTCTCGCGTCGGAGACAATGTGGTCGGCCAATACTCCCTCATTGAGGCTGACGGCAGCCGCCGCGTCGTAGACTACGCCGCCGATGCCCACTCTGGTTTCAACGCCATCGTCCGCAAGGACCCTGCTGTCATCGCCCACGCCGCTCACGCCGTGGTCGCTGCTCCCGTCGCTCATGCCGCTCCCCTTGCCTACGCTGCCCACTCTGCTCCCCTGGCCTATGCTGCCCACGCCGCTCCCCTCGCCATCGCTGCCCACGCTCCCTCCGTGTCCTACTCCGCATCATCCAGCTCAGTGAACCATGGAGGCTATGCTGCCCTGTCCGCTCCCCTCGTGCACGCCGCTCCATACGCCGCCCACGTCTCTCCCCTCGCCTACAACGCATGGTCCGCTCCCTTGGCCCATGGAGCTATCGCCGCTCCTCTTGCCCACGGCTCCCTCTATGGCGCCCACGGATACGCCGCTGGTCTCGGATGGTAAATAATACGCAAACTGTGATCCTAGTTAGATAAAAATGGCAAGAAGATGAATGCACGTCATGTATACTTCAATGTAGAATAACGTCCCGAATGTGTAATACTCATACAAATAAGAGCCTCATGTAAATATTATTTAACTCATCAATAAAATATTTTAAAATAAAAGGTTTTATTTTAATAAACTAGCAGCTCGGCCCACCTTTGTCCAATTCGAGGGTACCTACTAAAAAAATATTGCATTTATCCACCTATATCCCACATACAACAGGATAAGTATAGGAAACGTAGGGTTAAGACACTGTTTTCCCTACTTTCCACCGAATTTCGAAACCCGAACTAATCGCCGCTCTTTGCCTTTTGAAATTTGGAAAAGGAAACGTTCAATGTTTTAATATTTTTAAAGAGTTATACCGCTCTTCGAAAATACTTTTTTAGAAAACGTATTAAAATATCTTATCAGGCCATATTAACATTTTTATACATTTTCTAAAAAAATTATATATATTTTTCACATTATTTTTGTTTTCGACATTATTACCATTCCACCGAATGAGATTCGAACCCACTAGTGTCGTATTTAAAGTCATACATTGCAAACAGATTACGGCACGGTTATTCATGCCACAATCTATTTGCCGATATTAATTTTATTGGTTTTCCGCAAGTAATTTAATCAGGTTTTTATTTGATTCATTTGTCGGATATTTTCATAACTCAAATGTTATACGAGTCACTAGTTTATAAAGTCCTATAAATATAGGACATATATTTAAAACTGTGTGAATCAACGAGCTAATCTCAAAAAGAACTTAATATATCTAGGAAAGTTAGTCATAAAGTTAAAATATAGGCGTCAAGTTAACATATCTAAGTCATTCATCTTATACAGCTTTGATTATCTTAGACCTCATAAGCAAAACCGCGTGTTAAAACTAGTTTTACATTTATATTACAAATCTCTTCTCAGCTTCTGTTCTGAACAGAACTAAAACCTGCACTTTATTCATTTAGTTTTTTTATTAACTTAATTGAAGCCTCTGTTTGGCGGTTAAAACTTAACTGCACTCTCTATACCTACTCGTATACGAATTCAACATTTATTTGCTTAGTCAACTTGTTATTACATCACGCCAATGTCGATTGCTGAACAATGAAAGTAGCCAAGCCTTAATACAAAATCCTAAAGATTTTGTAACCATATTATCATATAATTTACCCAAGCCTTTGATAAAATTAGATATAGGAAAAGATTTATTACAATAGAAACTTAGTGAAGCTAAAACGTGTCAGATGCTTGTAGGTCGATTCCCAGTACCTAATGGGAATTTCGTCTCAATGAGCAAAAATATGGAAATAGGTGATGATAGCTTTTTAAGTGTTTATTCTCGTTAAGTATCAATCGCTAGGCAACCCCACTCTGAATGAATTCCTCGCTCTGGTAATATTTTTAAATATATTTTCTGGTAAGATTTCTATAACAAAATTTAAGTATAAACAGCCTTAAAAAAGATAAATTCCACAATTTCGCAAATGATTTTTATAATAGTTAAACTTGAATAGTTAAACACTTACTTAACAATAACTAACAATAACAAAGTTACATGTAAACGAGGAGTATAATTTCTCTGGATCACCTTGAGTATCTGGGGCAGTGAGGGCTGACGCGATCTATTAAAAGATTTCTGCACAGTACATGCGCACGTGGTAAATGAGTGTAAACAATTATATTAATTTAATTTAAAGCGCAGGGGCACTGTGGACAGGGCAGGTGTGTGGTAGGGGACTATTGAGAGTTCGATTTCTATTCAACAAAATGTATTATTTAATATTTTCATTTCATCAACACGGAAAGTGGAAAGCGATAGTATCTTGATAGGAACTGCGTATCTTTAAACTAGGTTCCCAGGTCCTTTCTGCCTACCCTGCTAAATTTGGGATATATTGCGAAATAATTAACTAACGTAAAGTAATTAACGGATTATATGCATATAATACGATGTCTATTAATGAATTATGTATTTGAAAATAAAATACCGTATTTTTACGCAAAAGTGGCTAATTTACGTAATATTTTAGATGATTTTTATCGCTACTTATATTATACAAGTGACCTAAAGTAGCTATCTTATGTTTCTTTAATTACACTTTTAAACATTTTATACACAGAAAACGCAATCAGGCTGTAAAAATCAAATATAGACATGACATTTATAATAAAAAGTCAAATTTATTAATAAAAACACTTTATCGCATATTTTAGCATGAACACAAGATTATTTTTAATTACATAATTATTCGACTATGTAAATTATTGAGTTTTATACATTAAGCGATACAAAAATCTACATATTACAGTATAGGCACAGGTAACTTGGCAACCTAATTTGTATTAACAAACACTCCGTTAAAATTAAGACACTTCCTATCCCCACTTTCCACTCAATTCGGGAGGCATTGCATGTTGAATGGCGTAACTCAACGCCGCACTTCCCCTTGTTACTATAGTGAGTAAATGAAAATAATAAATATTTCATTTACTCGAGGGGGAATCGAATCCACACAGACTCGTATTTATTGTCGCACGGTTTTTCCTCTACGCCACGACTGGCCTCCGTGATGATAATTATAATAATAATTATCAAGATCATTTTATTTTTTTATGTTTTATTTAAATTTGTTTTGTAAATTAATAATAATAATTATTATTATTATTTGAATTATTTTAATCTATATATATAAAATCGAAAGGTCACTCACTCATCACGAAATCTCAGAAACTACATGTGCTAGGAACCTCGAATTTTGCATAGGAGTTGTTTATGGGACGTAGGTGCTCGCTAAGACGGGAATTTGCAATATTCGACTTTTAAGGGGTTGTTTTTGGGGTGGAAAGTTTGTATGAAACTTCTTTACTACAAATGCTAGGAGTCTCAAATTTTGCATGGACGTCACTTATAGGACGTAGGTACTCATGGAGACAGAAATTAATAATAACGTAGTTCACGCAGGCGAAGCCGTAATATAAACGAAATGAGTATTTTCTAAATAGTGGTGATTGAATCTGCAATTCACGCGAATATTTTCTAAATTATTACTTACGTATAAGTTAGTTTAAGCAACCGGAAGTAAATTCAGTATTTATGTGTCATCGATAATATTTCCGCAAATGATCGTGTACGAAGCTCAATTACTACTACTATAAACTACTTGTAACTACAACTTGACGACCTTGCGCTGGTTCTCCTAAATACTATTTTCTAATAATTATTCTTCATGCTTATGATATTATTTAACAGCATTTAGTACGCTAAATATTACTTGTTTTGAAGTTGTTTGTTCTATTTGGAGCCGTCGTGGTGTAGGGTACAAGCGTGCGAAGCGACGGTCGTGGGTTCGATTCCTACTTGGAGAAATGAAAGAATATTTTTATTTTCTCGCTCTGATAACGAGTTAAAGCGCGGTGTTCAGTTCCGCAACAGCGTGATGTAAATGTGCTCAAAATGGCTCAAAATGGCGCTTTGTCTTTTTACTAGACCTAAGAAATTCAAATAATTAATACCTCCGAGTGAGAATCGAACCCATAAGCGTTGCTTTAACAGTCACAGGCTGTTTCACTGCGCCATGACGGCCTCACGTCATGTATATTAAAACGTAATAAAATTAAATATCCGTCTCTTACGATTTTTCCTTAACTCATATCATTTAAAATGTAAGTAACTACTACAACCACCTTTACCAAATAAGTAGTCTATGTAGGTGCGATAATATTATGATATCTACATTTGCCTCCTCAAGTTATAAACGTGACACGATAACAAGCACGAAAGCTAACAATAAAATACTTTTTTTACAGGCCAAACGCCATTTTCAGATTCTTTTGGCATACAATTGTATCTAATACAATCTCAGTCATAAAATGTCACAAAAATGGACGAATATATTATATTAAAGTTTACTAAATGTTCATAAAGGTTTTAAAGTCTAGACTGCGCCACGAACGTGATTGGGTCCAGCTTGCGAAATTCCGTAAGCATTTTGCGCATGATTTACATACAAACTTTACGGTTCTGACACAATAATCAACTGACATGTTTTGGTCTTCCTTAAACTACTAGAGGAATAAAAAAATTAAAAATATAAGTATAAGTTTATAGGAAAATAAAAATATATAAGAGCTAATAAATATTATATAATATTTTGAGACTGTCTGTAATTACGACGGTTGTGGGTTGGATTCCCACTTTGTAGAATGAATTATTTTCATTTCCTCGCTTAGGTATCAGGCCATAAAGCGGCGAAGTTTCCGAAAACTGAGCACAAAGTGCCGAAAAGAGTGTTTTAACACCAGGTTTTACCTACTCGTATTTAAGAATAGTTATGTGCTGATAGTTAAAATCTCAGTTCCATGAAGAAAAATAGCATTTTCCTGAGACGGATATTTATAATGCTAATTTTAATTTCATCGAAGTTTATATATTTAAATTTGCCACTATACTAAACCAATTAAAAAGTAAATAATCTTTAACTTAGTTAACATAATATATAAAATTAAAAAGTATCAACATACAATATGATCTATATATTGTCTTAAGCTACTATTACTCTTATAGCGATGAATAACGTGCGCGATAATGACACCGAGTCATTTCTTTATGCTTTCCATAGTACTGGCGGCCTTGCGTTTCCGGATCCACCGACTACATTAGCGTACGCTTTTTTAAAGATCAACTTAGTCGACACGCCCTCGTATGTACATTCCATATAAAAGCTCAAAGACGGACACTTCTGTACTCATTCCACGAGATTCACTTGTCCAAGAAGCAATGGCAGCTAAGGTAATTGTTACTTGTCTTACTATTTATCTATTGAGTTAATTATACTTGTAAAATAGTTGAGATATAATTTTACGATCATTCTTGTTAATTGATTTTGATTGATTTTAAGATTATTTAATAATTATGTTGTTTATTTACAGTTGGTTGTAGTACTCGCCGCCGTGGCCGCTGTGGCCCACTGCTCAGTGGTGCCAGTGGCGCGAGCAGACGCCGACTACTCAAGCTTCGCGTACGACGTCGCTGATCCCTACAGCGGCGACTTCAAGAGCCAAGTGGAGAGCCGCAGCGGTGGCAACGTACAAGGACAGTACTCTCTGATCGAACCTGATGGCTCCAGACGTGTTGTTGACTACGCCGCTGATGATGTGAACGGCTTCAATGCCGTTGTCCGCAAAGAACCCGGTGTGGTCGCCCCCGTCGCCGCCGTAGCTCCCGCCGTGGTCGCCGCCCGCGTCGCCGCTCCCGCTGTTGTTGCCGCCGCACCCTCTGTAGTCGCTGCTGCTCCCTCTGTAGTCGCCGCCGCTCCCGCCGTAGTCGCCGCCGCCCCAGAAGTTATCGCCGCCCGTGCCTTCTCCCCTGCCGTAGTTGCCTCATCTCCCGCCGTAGTAGCCGCCTCTCCCGCCGTATACGCCGCGTCTGCCCCCGCAGTCGTCGCCGCCCACTCTTACGCTCCTGCAGTATACGCTGCATCTGCTCCAGCTGTTGTCGCTGCCCGCTCGTACGCTGCACCCGCAGTATACTCCTCTGCTCCAGCTGTTGTAGCTGCCCACTCTTATGCCCCATCCGTATACGCTGCAGGTCCCGTCGTATCCTCCCGGTCTTACCTGGCTCCTTCCCTGTACTCGTCCGCGGCCCCATTAGTCGCTGCCCGTTACGCCGTTAACGCCCCCTACTACTCCGCCTACGGCTACGCCAACCCCATCGCCAACTACTGGTAAACGAATATATAAAATCCTAGTTTTAGATCGAAGTTGCCATGTAAATAATATTTTTGTACATTTGCATACATATTAAATTAAACGACTTTTTTAATATAAAGTGTTTTGGTGTTATTAAAACTACCTGTTCACCTTAAAGTATGTAACTATAAAATATTTTGTCTAAGTATTCAAATGTCACTAATATATGTAACTCACTATATGTGAGTGTATGTTTTGACCAAATAGCTCATTTAAATTTTACGTACATACGAGATACTATGAAAAAACGAATGCCGCAATGTAATAACGCAGTTTTTGCATTCATTAATTCTAATCACATAAATATTTTTTGTCAATTGGTTCTATCAGTTCTAAAATTAAAAATATAATTTACATTTTAATGTCTATGCCAATAAAATGGACGTCAATTATTTTATTTTTAATATTTACTAAAATAGGTGGTAGGTTTGGTTCTCGCTAGGATCTTAATATAAGGTTATCTAAAAACACTTTTACTTTTTAAATTTGTTTGATATGTTGAGTTCCGCCACTCAACATGTAATGCCTTAAGAATTCGACTTTATTTAAGCAGAGAACCTTTTGAAGCCTTTTGAAAGCCTGGATATTTTAATTTTACCATCGAATTTTACCTAAACTTCACCGGAGACTGGCCTGGAATACATCTGTATGGTATACCTTTACGTTATATCTACACGACATTCATCGGAACAATTTACGGTGCTATTTTTAGGATATTATTTTGACGGCGGCCCTGGTATTTTGGTATATGTATAGCCTACATATTATTTAGTTTTTATGAATCTTGTTCTTTATTTTATATACTTTTTATTTGTTATAAGAGAATGTTCAATTTATTTACTTTTTCTTTTTGATCTGAATTTTGCAACTATTACTGAAAATGGAAATTATTAATTTTTAAATTAGATGACTTAGTGCAGAGTTATTGATAAATTCTCCTGATGTCTTCTGTAAATTAAACTCAACGTTCCGTTCGTTTATTAAACTCAAAGTTAATGTATGAATATTAGTATGAGAACACTCAGTAATTACTAGAATAAGTCAAAATACATATTTCTACGCAGCTTTTAATTATTTCAGTTTTTTTGTTCTTAACTTATCTATAACTAGCGACCCTATTGCGGCTTCGCCCGCTTTTACTACTGGATTATTCATATAATGTATGTTTGCAAATCATTAAACCCTAATGCAACCCGCATTTTCGTAGTTTCAATAAGGATTTTCCAATTGTTTTACACAGCAAGGATTTTTAGTAGGTACCGTAATTTTATATCTGTGATACTAATCTTTTCAAGTACTTATTAAAATATATTTAAATTACTATTTTTAGATAGTTAAATGACATTAAATAATACATTCAACTCGAATTATCCAATACGTGCAAACGCATCTAAATCTTCGTTGCTATAAAGGCAGGCGGGTTTTTTTTTTTCGAGCTTGTGGTTAATGCTGAAGAGAGTATTCTGTCCCTGATGAAAAGCAAGCACTACGTGGCTGCCTGACACGAAAATTAAATAGAATGCATCGGCCGGGAATTGAACCCGGGCTGCCCGCGTGGCATGCGAACATTCTACCACTGAACCACCGATGCTTGTAAGGCAGGCGGGCGCGGCTCGCTTGTATAAGCATAACGTCGCGAGGCGCGTTTCGCAGCAAGGATTTTTTGATATTGTAACAACTTCTAAAGTACTTATTAAAATGAAAAACAGAAAAGACAGTTTTGATCTACATTAAATGGCCAACGTAACTAATATACTTATTTATATGATGAGAGTAAGGGATAAGTAAAACTTGACTCGATACAGTTGATGTGTGAACGGCGTGATGTGTCAATAATTAAATGCGTTTTTCTCTAAAACTATTCGCAATTTCGAAATAGTTTAAAAAGCAAATTTTAAATTTAATAAAGTATTTTAAAGGATAAGGATTAATACTATTATGGAAAAATATCCCTCACAATAAAAAATATATTGAAATTACTATTTTTAGACAGAAATATGATCACTACAAATAATCAACTATATATAAACCTTCTCTGAGAAATACTCGACCTAATGGTGAAAACCGCATCCAAATCCGTTGGGTGGTTTAGAAGAAGAAGAGTTAGAAAGTTCAGACAGACACAAAAAGCGACTTTGTTTTATAAGATATAGGATTATAGTAATAGTTGAGGCCGTCATGGCACTGGAGTGGAGCGCATACTGTAAGTATGACGGTAGTGGATACGATTCCCATTCGGGGAAATGAAATATTAAATGTTTTCATTTCCTCGTTCTGGTCTATACCGAGATTCAACGTCGCGCTTTACCTCTATAGGCTCAACACATAATGTCTCAGGAATTAGGCGAAAGGTGAGGAAAGGAAATATCTTAAAGAGAACGGAGTGTCTTAACATTCGGTTCCAAGTTCTCATTGTTATGTGTGTGATACAGCACGGGGTAAAAAAAAATAGTAATAATGAATTGTGCAAGAGTTAACTTTGAGACTCTAATTGTTTTAGAAATATTGGAAAAGTAATATAAATATCAATCATTCTCTCGTGTAAGTTTATTTATATTTGGCAAAAAATCTTTAAAATACATGACTATGTGAAAAAAGCTTTTAATAAAAAAACTAAGTAATTTTAATCCATATATATTTTGTACATTTCAAAAAGCATCATATTACTAAATATTTCATTGGCCATCATGTATATACAAAATTATTTACATGACATGCATAGCATAGCATGTCAAATTATCAAAGATACAATTTATAAGTAGTTATAAGAAAATGCCGGGTAATCGTAAGACGGGTAAATAGGAGAGCGGGCGTATACTCCAGAGGGGTAAACCGAGGGTGCCACTGGGTACACTGATGGTGAAACGTAAGATCTCGCCAGTACTGGGCCTGCAGCATTGTGGACAGAGGGAAGAAGGAAATTGCGTGCAGCAACTACAGAAGACGCGTCTACTACTGAAGGAGCAGCAGCAGCAACAACAGAGGGAACAGCAGCAACCACAGAAGGAGCAGCAGCAACCACAGCAGCAGCTAGAGGTTCCTTGCGTACAACAGCGTTGAATCCGTTCACATCATCTGCAGTATAGTCCACAATACGCTTGGTGCCATCTGGATCGACTAAGGAGTATTGTCCTCTCACCACGCCTCCGACGCGGGACTCCACTTGGCTCTTGTAGTCGCCTGAGAGAGGATCGGCCACGTCGTACGCGAAACTAGACGAATCTTCGTCTACTTTGGCTACTGGCACTACTGAGCTATGCACTACAGCAACTAAGACAGCGAGGACAACTGGAAACTGAAATAAAGAAGTATTTTTATATTTTTTTAATTTGTTATTTGTTGTTTATATATTTGAATTTTGACAATTTTACAGAATTTATACATTGTTTTGTTGAATTTATACATTTATACATTGTTTTTTTTTTATTATAATGATTATGATATATTTCTTATAAAACTTACCTTTGCCATTGCTAGGTCTGTAGAGGTATGCTTTATCACAAATGAATATAGAGCATGCTATCTGTCTGTTTATATATAGATATCATTAGATGCTTTAGTTTAATAGCTACCGGTTGAACTTTAGAAATACGGCCAATTACTTAATTAGGACATACATAAGCCAAGGGCGTAATACAAAATTATAATTCTATGTGAACAATGACCTTTTAATTAATATATTTGAGGAATTTTGTCAGTGGCGACATTGATATTTGTTATTTTTCTATTCATACGTATATTAATTGTCCTGATACCTTATAATTACCGTATTTTTCTTGTCGCACTGTACTTGTCGTTTTTCTCTTTGCGCATAGCACTGTAGTCCCCAAAATGTTCCGGCCGAAATGTAAAGCGAAATCTGAAAATAAAAATGGGGCCCATATTACCATCGTGTTTAATTTCAGATATAATTACATTATTGCATAACAAAAAAAGTGATAAATAAAAGGAATGTGGTACAAAATATTAATGTAGATACAACACAGGTGCATTTAGGACGACCTTATTTATTACTGTAAGTGATCTCTTAGAGGCTAACTTTATTATAGTAACTTACAGGAATGAAACTTCTTTCTCATATTACGGAATAAGCATAGAAACTTTTAAAAAATGAATACATTAGCATCTGACTTTTGCTTGATTATCTTTCTTATAAGTAGAATAAGGTATGAAACATTTTGTAAGATAATCTTTTGTACAGTTTAGAATGCCGGAATGCATAATTAATGCCATAATTTTTAAACGAATTAGATTTCCGGCACTATATAAAAAATAAAAATTATCCCACGTTTTAAAGATCAACTGGTGTCTAAGGTGCTTAGCTTAATATATTGATGTTACATCCGAATCATATAAAAGCTCGTGTTTCCACATTTCTGCCTATTAAAAACAATATCAACATCCACAATGACGACTAAGGTAAAAAAATATATTTTCCTAAAAGGTGCAAAAAACTCATTTAACATCCAAAATCTTGGACGATTTATATATAGGTAGATATAAATGCCTCCAGAATTCGGGCGCAAAGTGGGGAACGTAAGTGTCTATGATTAGGTTCCCAGGTTTCTTCTGCCTACTCTACTATATGTGGTGTGAAGCTAAATACTCTAGAGTTATACATATTTTTTAGAGTAACTTAAACTAATATATCTTAAATTTATTTCAAATGTGTTTTTATCCTTTCAGCTATTTATTCTCACCATATTCGTGGTAGCTGTTCAATGTTCAGAACAAATTGACAATGTCGATGATGACTCATCAAGCTTTGCCTATGGAGTAGCTGATCCCAGCACCGGTGACTATAAGAGCCAAGCGGAATCTCGCATGGGAGGTGTAGTGAGGGGTCAATACTCTTTAGTAGACCCGGATGGTTCCCAGCGTATCGTTGACTACACAGCTGATGATATCAATGGTTTTAACGCGGTTGTACGCAGGGATCCCTATGTTCCTGCCCCAGTGTTTGCTTATAACCCATCTGTGATAGGATCTGCTCTACCTGTCGTTGCCCTAGGCCCCCAAGATCTTCCTATTGTATCCTCATCCCCTATAGTATCTAAATCCTATGTTATTCCATCAGTGTACTCTGAACCTTCTATATTTTCTCCGAAAATTGACCCTAGATTTGATCCTACTCCTGTTTCTTATGAATAATCATACTATAGTTTATGTGCGTGTAATATACATATAATGTGATATTTTTGTATGGTATTAAAATTTTTATAAATATAAATAATATATATGATTTAATGTATTTATTTTAAGAATCTGTTACATACTTATTTTGTTTCCTTTAATAAATAATCAAATAATATGCATTTTTTTACTAGGATAAACGATGTTCGATTATAAGCATGACGGTTGTGGATTCAGATCCTAGAGGTCCTAGATCCTATTCAAACTAGAGGGAATGAATTACTTTATTCCCGTACCGCAAGTTCTCTTATAATCTCCAATTTAGTAGAAAAGACACATTTCCTCCTGTCTATTAACAAATATTAACAAAATTAATACTATTATCTTTGGTAGATATATATTACATATACAATATGATAATGAAATGCGAATAAAATAATATTAGAGTTCTCAAAATCTTAAGCTGCTTACTGGATTTAGACAGACGAGTACATTGACTTACTAGTCTTGCTATAAGATAAGGATTATCTAAGCTACTTGTGTAAATCTACATATAAATATAAAAGCTTTTGAACTCGTACCAAAATTTTGATAAATAAAATTGAATATATTTTCATCATCCAACATATGCGTTAATCTAATTATATTTTAAATTAGTTATTCGGTTTCTATTTTAAATGATATTACGATATTCTGTCATCGTGGTCATAGTGGCACCACGCCTAGTTGGAAACACGAAGGTTGTGTGTTGGAACCCCAGTTGGAAAATGAATTAATTTCATTAACACGCTCTAATAACAAGAAAAAGTGCGACGTTGAGTTACGCAGTCAATAGGATCTACCCTGCATTATTGTACCGATTTTGCTGCATTTTGTATGAAACTCACTGCGGAATCAAAACTTAAAGGGTACTTCCCATGGACCTACAGTTGGTAAACTTTTATAAATTGTACTTGCCCTTGACCTACAATCCTGAAATAGGTACGGAAGCCTCGGTGCGCCAGTCCGATTCGCACTTAACCGGTTTTTTTATACATATTCTAAATCTAAAATACTCTTTTTGCTTATGTGTTCGAATTTTACTCGAGGGGATGTTCCCACGCCATGTCCAATTTTGTTAAATAAAACTCGTTATCGTATTTCGTCACTAAACTCGGAAAACATATTTTTTTATCTTTACAATAAAATTACAATTTTTGCAATTATTATCTATACATTTTCTATAAAATTCATAACATCCTAGTAATAATTATCAACGTGCAAGTTTTTCACGATCGTTCCACATTACGCAAAAACTACTGAATGTATTTTAATACATCTATCTGTAGGTACAGTAAAATAGGTTATGCATCAGAATAACACTTAGTCATATATTTCAGCATTTTGTATAATTTGGATATAATAAAATAACAAAATTTTTTCCTCCGCGAGTGCGATAAATAGTGGGTTTTGATACACATAGCAGAATAGGCACAGAGAATTTGAGTTAAGACACTTCCTTCCCATTAATATGTTCTCCCCTTACCGCCAAACCCTGGAGTAATTGCATGTTGAGTTGTGGAACTCAACGCAGCATGTTACCAGAGCGAGAAAAGGAAATATCTCATTATTTGACATTTGATTTAAAAAATACACAACATTAAAAAAATTGGCTAGAATAATAATTGTCTGTAGTCGAAATTGTCTCTTCTTACCTACTACGCATTACGGGAACACAAAGATTTTTTTCCTTAAAATATAGTGAAAATTAGGTGGCAGTGATGTTTTTATTATTTCCATAATTTACTCACGCTTCCGGCATGCTCTACTAATTAACTAACAAGAGTAATCACATTTTAAATATCAACAAGTATACATTATAAAAACACATCAAATATGTGATTTGTATAAAAGCTCGATCCACTATAATTTTGTATCTATTCAGCATCATCAACTGACAGAGTCAACAATGGCAGCTAAGGTAAATGAAAATTAAAATATTTATATTTTTGATGGAATTTTTAAACGTTATATCTGTTCTAATATAAACTAAATCTATATAATATGAAGATTAATGAAGTTATTGGCACGATCCCCAGTCTGGGGAACGAATATATGTTTGGACGGATGGATCGATTTTATCGATTCAGTTCATATTTAGCTTATGAGAAATATATTTATTATAATTGAACTTATTATAATTAAAAACGTTTCTGTTTCCTAATTACAGTTTCTAGTCACCCTCGTCGCTTTGGCAGCTGTAGCTCACAGCGCAGTTGTACCATTGGCCAACATAGACGAAGATTCCTCCAGCTTCGCATACGACGTCGCTGATCCTCTCTCAGGCGACTACAAGAGTCAAGTTGAATCCCGCGTCGGAGGCGTGGTCAGAGGACAGTACTCCTTGGTCGACCCTGATGGCACCAAGCGCATTGTTGACTACTCCGCAGATGATGTAAACGGATTTAACGCTGTTGTACGCAAGGAACCTCTAGCTGCTGCTGTGGTTGCTGCTGCTCCGTCTGTTGTTGCTGCTGCTCCTTCTGTGGTTGCTGTAGATCCTTCTGTGGTTGCTGCACATAATTTTGTTGTGCCCTCCGCCTACAACGCAGATCCATTAGTCGCCAGATCTTACATTAATCCGTCAGTATACCCAGCACCTTCTGTATATTCTTCTGGATTATACGCTAGCTCTCCCATTTATTCTTCGTACCAATATCCAGTTTCATACAACATCTAATTATTAAAAAAATATATATTTAATTTAACATTTTCTGTATATATTATTATGATTATAATTTAACCTCATGTATTAATAGTGCTGTATATTTTAACATAGTAAATTGTCCTTGTATAAAAAAATATACTGTTATAGTAATTTGGATTATTTAAAATGTAATAAAAACTTAATATCCATCTTTGGTTTTTTTTACCAAATACAATAATAACACATGACCAAAATATATCTATATATTTAAAATCGAAAGGTCACTCACTCATCACGAAATCTCAGAAACTACAAGTGCTAGGAATCTCAAATTTTGCATAGGAGTTACTTATAGGACGTAGGTGCTCGCTAAGACGGGACTTGCAATATTGGACTTCCAAGGGGTTGTTTTTGGGGTCGAAAGTTTGTATGAAACTTCGTTACTACAAATGCTAGAAGTCTTAGATTTTGCATAGACGTCACTAGGACGTAGTCATGGAGACAGAAATGAATAATAACATAGTTCACGCGGGTGTAACCGCGAGCGGGCCGCTAGTTACTTATACTACGCAGTTTAATTGTATTAATATGTGGAATAAAAAATGTAATAGACTTTTTTCTCCTAGAAAAAAATAGGCTTAATGATTTACATATAATAATAATTTAATTAAGACATAATGGCACAATGGCACTGCTGACTAAAATATCTGGTTTTGGTTTGATCCCTATTAAAAATACGGACATTCATACTCATGCGCTAAAAACATAACCCTCTTTTTGGGTTTTGCCGCAATCAAGTTAAAAGGAAGTGTTTTGAAATTAGGATAAATAACTAGAACAAATAAAAAAAAACGTTTTAAGTTTCCACATTTTAATGTCACGATATTATATTTTATTCTAATAAAAATAATATATATAGCCTTTCTTTTGTCTGAATGTTTATCGTTAGAGACCATTGCCCTCTGTCCGTTCATTTGCATGTTATTATGTTTGGTACAACTATAATGTCCAAGCGTTTGACTTTTATAGTGTTAGATATTGCTTATTCATTATTTATTAAAAAAAAACAGTTTCTTTAGAATATTTCTGTATAGATATGAAAATGTTTATGATGTCTATTAATTTTGACCTCTAAACCTTTGCTATTAATGTTGATAATATACTTCACAATTATATTTTTTATTCTACAGCTAAATCTGTAGTTATTGTTCTAATCGACAAATTATATTTTACCATATAAAAATCGCTTTAATAAGCTCTAGGAATTAATTTCAGGAACTAACTTTCCCGCAGCGCCAAGACGGTCTCAATATTTTATTTAAGATAGATTAAATAAAATCATATCCAAATTTACTAAAAAATAAATTAAAAAGTTATATGAACTCAGTTAAAGTATTTTTTTTTACTTATTCCATACTATAAATATTTATAACTAGTGGACCCGGACGCGGCTACGCCTGCTTGAACTATAATTAACTATAACTAAGAATATTTTCGCGTCGGTCATACTCATACTATGCCGCCCGAAGGCTAGGTCGGGTCTAGGATGAATATCAAAATGTCGCGGTAACGGTTGTGTAGCGACGCGACGGTTGTTATTAACATGGCAGAATAAATTGCATGTCAAATTAGAAAGTACTTTAAAATATATTAGTTTATATGTGTAATGTAATGTTATATAGCCTATAGCACTTCTGAAGGATGCAGCTTTCATACAAAACAAAAACAAAGTAAATCGGACCAGTAGATCCAGAGATCTTAGCGTTCAAACAAACAAACAAACAAACTCTTCCGCTTTATTATATTAGTATAGATGACTAATTATTTAAGTTAAATGGTTACACTGTCAATATTTAAAATTATATTTACCTACTCATAATTCACAAAGTCATTTACATACAAAAATAGATTTTAATGGCTATGAATATAGAAACAAACCCATAAAGCTCTCTTCTCGGTCATTGATATAAAAGCTCGACGACAGAAATCTTTAGACTTATAACGTAAAACGATTGGTTAGTGCAAGCAACGATGATGGTCAAGGTAAATGTGAAATATTATTATTTATTTATAATCATTTAATTTTTATACCTTCATATATAACTTATTTTTGCAGAGTGTATGTGTGTAAATAAGACGGTTGGGGATTCGATTCCCGCTAAAATAAAATACATAACATACGTACGCATAAAATAAATAAATGTTTGTTAACACCAATGTAGCGTAGAGGGACAATCGTGTGACTCTAAACGTGATGGTTGTGAGTTAGATTCCCATTCGGGGGAATTAAACATTTAATATTTTCATACCCTTGCTTTGGTAACTAGGCAAAACGCTGCGTTAAGTTCTGCATCTCAATACACAGTACCTATTCTAAGAATTCGGAAGAAAGTGGGAAACCGAAGTGTCTTAATAGTCAACGGAGTGTATTAACACTAGGTTCCAAGGTTCCCTCTGCCTACTCAGCTATGTGCAGAGTACAGCGTGTAGCTTGCTAAAAAGTACTCGCAAGTAAAATTATAACATTTATTGGTTAACAGTTATTAACCATCCTACCGTTATAGTTTTTAGTGACTATGACTAAATCCATATGAATTTATAAGACTACTAGCGGCCCGCTCGCGGTTTCACCCGCGTGAACTATGTTATTATTAATTTCTGTCTCCATGACTACGTCCTAGTGACGTCTATGCAAAATTTGAGACTCCTAGCATTTGTAGTAACGAAGTTTCATACAAACTTTCGACCCCAAAAACAACCCCTTAGAAATCGAATATTGCAAATTCCCGTCTTAGCGAGCACCTACGTCCTATAAGTAACTCCTATGCAAAATTTGAGATTCCTAGCACTTTTAGTATCTGAGATTGCGTGATGAGTGAGTGACCTTTCGATTTTATATATATAGATTTTAATAGTATTTCTTAAGATATTTTTATTCATTTACAGATAATCTTAGTTCTCGCTGCGTGTATAGCAGTTTGCCACAACGCTGCTATATCAACTAGAGCAGGCGATTACACAAATTTTGCCTATGATGTCGCCGATCCTAAAACTGGTGACTTTAAGACCCATACAGAATCTCGAATTGATGGTTTTGTACGGGGGGAGTACACCGTCCTCGAGGCTGATGGAAGAAAGCGAATTGTTGATTACACTGCTGACAATGTGAACGGATTTAGAGCTCATGTACGGATAGCACCTGAGAGAGAGAGAAATATCGTTGCTTCTACGTTGAGATGAGACACTACGATTATTTCAACAAAATATTATTTTTAACTAAGCATAAATATATTGTGGCTAATCTAATAGAAGTGAAGTGTTACTAGTATGTATATAAAAAACGCAAAGAAATTTATTGCTTAATAATTTATTTACTTTTTTTTACTTTTGAATTATGTCAAATAAATTTATTTTCCTAGTAGTATCAGTTTTTATTTTGACTGTATATTTTCTATACTTACACTACAAACATATGTAGCACATAAATATCCCTCAGGTGTTCAGAGAAAGATATCTAGGAAAGATAATGACACATATTTTTTTTGTATTTTTACTGTATGCAATAAAACAATATCTATCTATTATTTTATTCCTTTCTTTCCAAGACCTAGACCGGTAATTCCATATATTACCGCTAGATATAACAGGTTGTGGCAATTAAGTTCTGCCACATTATATAACAAAAATATAATTTCTTCATAAACTATGTAGGCATATGATGATGATGATGTATAAAAATAATATAATATTGGTCATTTATAAATATCTATTTAATTTCATATTTACAAGAACAATTACCCGTCGTCCTATTAAATGAAACGTTTACCAGTATTTGAGAGGAGCGGAGTAGGCGAGGGGGGATGCAGCAACAACGGAATGACCAGCAGAGTAGACAGCGGGGGCGACTACGGCTGGGGCAGACGCGGCATATACTGCGGGGGCGACGTACGAGCGGGCAGCAATGACAGCTGGGGCAGATGCAGCATATACTGCGGGAGCGTAAGAGCGGGCTGCGACGACTGCGGGGGCAGACGCGGCATAAACGGCGGGGGAGGCGGCGTATACGGCGGGAGATGAGGCAACTATGGCAGGGGAGTAGGCGCGAGCGGCGATGACTGCTGGGGCGGCGGCGACTGCGGCGGGAGCGGCGGCGACTACAGCGGGAGCAGCCACGTGGGCGACCACACCGGGTTCCTTGCGGACGACGGCGTTGAAGCCGTTCACATCATCAGCGGCGTAGTCAACAACACGTTTGGAACCATCGGCCTCGAGCAGGGAGTACTGTCCTTGTACGTTGCCACCGCTGCGGCTCTCCACTTGGCTCTTGAAGTCGCCGCTGTAGGGATCAGCGACGTCGTACGCGAAGCTTGAGTAGTCGGCGTCTGCTCGCGCCACTGGCACCACTGAGCAGTGGGCCACAGCGGCCACGGCGGCGAGTACTACAACCAACTGTAAAAATATAAAACAATATTGTTTTTAGCTATAATTTACTGAAAGCAGAAAGAAAGCCTTTTCTTGTATTTGTAATGAATTAAATTTTTAAAAGTATAAACAAACCTTAGCTGCCATTGTTTATGTTGCGACGGTTTGTTCAAGTAATGATGCTGAGAACAGTCGATGCTAGCTTTTATACTGTTCTCGTGAGATAAATCAGTTCCCGGTGAAGCGGTCACTTGACGTACTTGAAGGCGGGACGGGTAGCAAGATTAATTGGTGGCATATGAAATTGTTAGTACAATTCGTATATAAAATATGTTAATTTTATGCAGGTGTCTATATAAATTTTCCATTTCTTATATGTGATAACACATTTGTATGAGTAAAATTAGTAATAATAGACGATAACAATTAAAGTTATTGTGAAAAATGATCTTTAAAATCTAATTAAAATTAGATCTTAATAACGCTCGCAAGTAGCGGGACTCAACGTCGCGTTTTGCCAGATCCAAGGAATCAACATTTGAGACCGTTGTGGTGCAAAAGGCCCGCGTGTGACTATGGGGGTAATGGTTGTGCGTTCGATTCCCACTCCCACCCCAATTATTTTCATTTCTCCGTTCTGTAAATTTAAACTTTTCCAGGCCATAACAAAATTTTAAATAAAGTTTTTTTTATGTTTTAAAGTTACGTTAATAGTTAGTTGTCCCCATTTAATACATAATATATTTTAGATGGACAGATTAAAAATAAAAAAACGAACTCATTAAAGAACGATATTATGTAGAATAAATATTTAATTCCTTCGAGTAGGATCATGTGTTAAGGTACTCTGTTTCTCATTAAAATACGTTGTTCCCTACTTCCCGCTGAATTCAGGTATGAATTAAAGCATTGCGTATCGAGTGACAGAACTCAACGACGCACTTTGCCTTGTTTTCTGAGCGAGGTAATTAAATTTCATTCTGCAAGTGGGAATCGAACCCAGAACGGTCGCTTTTACAGTCGCATGCTCACACCCCTGCGCCACGAAGGCGTCAAATTTAATTAATACAATTGTCGTACACAACTTCTAAGCTATGTTAAAATTGATATTTTAATTTCAAATATTATCTTAAATCGCTATCTTAAACTGTTGAAGGCGGTTTACTATTTCGGTTATTGAAATGTAATATAAAAGAAAAAAAAAATACAACGCCAAATACGTTTCAATGTAAGGAGGCGGTTCCGCATATTTATTTGCATAAGTGTACGTAATGTGAGTCTGTTACTTCAGTGTCACTAAATGTTAATTGAATTAAAACTCTATTTATAAGTGTAAAACCCTTCCGTTACTGATTGATATTCATTGCAAAGCCGGAACTTCGTGGCGTAGAACGCTGAAATTTGACGTGTACATACCTATGTGGGAGCGTGCAAGGGAAAAGTAAGAGAGGATTTCCCTAAAATCCTACGGGATTTTTATTTTGCATTTTCTTTTATATAATTTATCCATTATAACACTTCATTTCGCACTTTCTTTTGAAGCATCGCGTGTTGAATGACGGAACTCAACGCCGCGTATTTGCCTCGTAACTACAGCGAAGTTATTATAATTATAAGATACATTTTATTAATCGAAATAGTAGGTAAACCAACTTAACGGCGTAAGTCGGCGACGGTCGTAGATTCGAGGAATTGGATGTGTCGACAAATTTGTCTATTTTGCTACATGCAGGGTAGATCGAGAAGCTGTTATATTTTTTCAATATTAGAAACGTAAATGTTAGATATATCTATAACATTTGATATCATTTAAATGCCATGTCTTAACAAAAAATAAATACAAATTAAGTACTTAAAATCACAGACTTGACATTTAGTTTTTTCTTTACTACTTTCGATTTTAAATCGACTATTTATATCAGAGAAAGGTTAAATAGCCTTGTGTTTATAGATAAGGTAGGTACGTACATACGCAATATATCTCAACTTTAATAACTCAATTCAATTCTTTATTCATTCTTTTTTTATTTTCTCTAGAACCCGTTGGCTCATTTCTGAAAGTTATTTAAAAAGGTTCAAGTATACAAGTGCCTGTCTTAATTCACTGCGCAATGTCATATAAACTCTACTAATTCGTTTTTATAGCACTTTTTAACAACGATATATCATTATTTCTCCATTTTAATAATGTTACTTATTGTTTTATAGAAAGTTTGGTTAAAAATACGAGGTTGAATTGTAATACAATAAATAAAAATAGGCACTTTAATGTATTATTTTATTGTAATGTATTTTTGGTAAACATTTTAATAAGTATCTCAAGCGATAAGGGACGATCACTTGTCTCCTTATAGCAGAGTTAAAAAAAAGTTCTCATCTAAAATCTGAATTTTCAATCTCGGATGTTACAATTATTCTTTTATGTTCAATTATTTTTTACCATAAAACTACCTAGAGAGTCGGATTTTATATTTTTATTGATGTTTCACGTAGGACATTTGACAGCTAACATATAAGAGTAAAGAAAAATTACAAGTAATTACCATTACAATTGCTTAATTTATTGAAGGGCTTATCTCTTCTGAGGCTTCTATTACGCACAATACATCAAAAAAGGATGTAAAATAAAATAAATAAAACAATACATAATATATTTTAGCAACATTTTTTTATTAATTTAAGAATTCCACAATGGAACAATTTTATTTCCATATAATATCTATACCTAAGTCAGATGTAGGTACGTGTCGTGGGATTTTACGTAATATTTATATAATTAGTGCACATGGACTATTATAGTACCTGTATCAAAGTTGAATTATACAGATTTTTTACATGTCTTCATTCTAAATACACGTGCTGCGGCTACTTCTACTAGGCCCTCGAACAAACACACATTCTTTAGTAAATAGGTATAAAAATTTTAAGTCGGTAAATTATTTCAAAGTAGGTATATTGGGTAAAAGCAAAGTTTAGAAATGCTAGTGATAGTAAGTAAAAATAAGGAAATAGCCAAGCGGATCGCAATATGCCACAGCACGTGTATCTAGACAGTAAATGTGAAAACACAAGCTAAGTACCACTAGAGGGGCCTCAGTGAGACACAAAGGCCCCCCGATTCCATTCCGCCCGAACCGAAAGCAAACATAACAGTTACATACTACCATTATCACATTAAACTAACAAAAAAACCGACAAAATGTTACCACACTAAAAAATTTTCTAGAATAAATTATTAATGTTAGGATTATCGAAATTAATTTTCTAAGTTTAACGAGCCGCGCGACCTCTATGGTAAATTCGTATCGAGCCCGCAGGATTTGGTCCGGGGGCGAATGTCGAAGCGCGCGCCTCAAAGGAAACAAGCGTCGCTGTGGTCATACCAATCGCCATAACTTGATACGCCCTTTCGTCTGCCAATTATTTATACAACTATCCTTTTTTATGTACACTCAACCCGCTTCCCGCTGCTACCGTTCTATTTATCCTAAAGTATTGTACAAAAAATGAGGAAAAACTCATAAAATATCTAAAAATCACAAGTAGTGATATTCTTATTATGTTAGGATTTCTCAATATTTTCCATATATATAAAAAAGTCGCTTAAAAAAATCACAGACAATCACTTTCCCTTTACAGACATATACCATCGACGCTTATCGTCAACTAAGCATTAGTTAGCTACGTACAAAATCCTACTTAGTTTTACAACCATGGTGGTTTACATACAATCTTACGCGATACTATCCTCCTAAGCCAGTGCTCGGCCGAGCACGTTGTATACCCTTGCTCTTCACGAGTCAATCCACGCCTACCCTTTTATACATACATAGGTTGATATGGGGCTATTAGATCCTTACTATACAAATAAACAACAACTAAATTAAAACATATCGTATTATTAAAGATCAATAAAATTAACTGTTTCTAAAAAAAATACAATAAATCCAATTACATAAATAAATAAAGAACTAAATTAATTACAAGATCGCTTCATAGCCCCTATCAATCTTCAACTACCCTTACCCAAAGAGATGAAAGTTAATCGTGCTAAACCAACAAAAATCAGCCAAATGATAACATTAAACATTTAAAAATTACACACAGTACTAACTGTGACAAAAATCCCTTAATAATTACGAAATCTCCTAGACAAATTTCAATAACATCCCATTCCATTCCTAGCTGCGGGCTGCCGTACATAACGCAAGTAGCCAACGAGAGTGTAGAAACCCCAAAAAACAAATATTTGATTTAAATAATCACTAATTTTAATAGATCATTTCGGACAAAAAAATTATAACGATTTCAATAATAATTATTTGTTTTTGGAAAATAAACTTATTTATTAGGTATTGAATATTATTTTCCCATTGCCAAATAGAGCATGCACACTCTCGTCACCAATAAACGATAAGTTACAAATTATTTTTGTACTGTACTCAGATAACCTACGTTAAACGTTAAATTATAGCGGGTGCTCCAAAAAATATAAGTTTGGCAACATTTACATAGTATCCAACTGCATAAATCTTTCATATTTTTATTCATATTTTGTACTGACATTAGTATAAGACTTGAATTTGTACTTTAGTTCTTGTAAATAGTGCTCTATGTCGTTGCTCTATCGACCTGACACGACACCAAGAACATTGTAAACATCGATTAATAACAAAATGATTGTAGATCATAAAATGGCTGGTGATTATTTACAGACATGAAATGCTTTAATATTTAAACAGATTAAAATACGATAAGCTTATCGTTGAATAGACAAAATTATTCTCTCGCAAACATACATTTGATTTTTTTCCCTTTCTATATATTAAACGTGTATTTTTGTTAATTTTTTTATTCGTTTTCGTTCGTGTTTTTTATTTAAAAAAGTAGTTCCATGTACAATCCATGATACGGCCATTTATAAGTTGTCGAATTTTAAAGAGATCTAATAAATATTTTTATTGAGGATCAAAAATCTTCTTTTAAATACTATACAGGGATTGTAAACAATATTTCAATCTTCATTATAATCTATCTTAAAAACTTTATATGTCGACAAAAAATTGTGATATTTCGTATTATATTTATTGTACGTAATAACTATTTTCATTTTAATAAATCTCTTAGAGTATTGGAATAAGGTAATACTTATGTGAAAACAAACATCGAACACTGACATTACCTATACAAAATGATTGAAACACCGTCGTACTTAGACATTAACGCGAGAGAACACTTATATTATTACTTTGATTATCAAATTCGTAGACACGAGTAATACGCGAACGACCAGCGACGTGCTAGTGCCTTTTAAGATAAAAACACCAAATAAACATTACTTAAACAAATACCTGTCCCTTTCGTGCAACTACATTAAGAATATTAAATTTCAATTCCTTAAATAACATACTTAAAATTACAGTAAATGTTAAACACGATGGACGGGTGTAACTTGTCGAGAAAAAAAAAGGAAATAAGGTAACAGAAAAAAACAAAACAAAACAAAAAAAATATAATTTTTGTTTACATTTTTCTTTTAATTCGCAGAAACCTAACAAACAATAATTTTTCAATTTTTTCATCTCCTTAAAACATAGTAACATCTATGCAACACAAGAAATAACTGGTGAAAAAAAAAAGTAGTAATAATAATAATAATAAAAATTATGAAAAAAAATAAAATAATAAAATTTTTATACTCCGTAGAGTGTGGGAGGTACAATTAAATACACTGAATGACCGTCGGTCGATCTCTCGCCGTCCGCGCTAATGAGGTAGAACATCAATGAGATTATTTATAACTAGCCTAATTAACACTTAACTAACATTAATTCAATTACATTAACATTTATCCCAGCTTAGGTAACTTTGATTGCTCGACACCAAACAACTTGAGCATTCGCCGGGTAACTTACTACCTTTCAGAGATTCAAATAACATGTTATATTTGATTCGTTGCCACGCTCTTACTTTAGTCACTAGCGTCATCGATGAAAAATATAGCATTCATAAGAAAATTTTTTGAACAAACGCTCTCGCTAGCGACAAAACCAGCTTAGACAGAAACTGAACGCCAAACGATTTTAGCTGTGACATTTAAAACAAAATTGTTAAACGTTCAGACACTAAACAATATAAATAAAGTTCCATATGAAGATGCCAATCATGGAATATATATTGAATCCTGAGGTAGTATATATTTGTACTTCAAAATTTTTTTTACTTTTCAATTTTCTCTTAACATCTAATTTACATTATTCCGTCATATAAAAATCTATGTAAAAGCTTACTTAAACTAAAACGTATTACTCGAGGTAGATTAACTTACACGCTAGTCCTAGTGTGACGGCAGAGGGTCACCATACCCGTATCAATCTTTGGCTTTACCATCACGATATATCGCGATTTATATACAAAATAAACATAGAAAATAATTAAAATTATCATAAACTTAAAACATGAGCCAAAGGAGTGCCATTACGTGGCCGATCGGGCGAGTGAACGTCGCTAACTAATAATTATATTAATAGTAATTAGTTTTCGAAGAATATGTCAAAATATTGGACACTTTCGCTAGCCCGATAACGAACTCCTTTAAATAACATCCTTTGTTGGTAACATCAAGTATATTATAGTATCGTAATGGCAATTCGCCGTGTATTCGCCATACATTTGCACATCTAGTGGCGCGGGGACGCGAGAGACCGACCCGAGAGGGATTGTAATACACTGACGAAGTGTCCTTATCACATCAATACAACATTAACACTATGGGGAACTATCCAGTGAGTCCTAAATTTAACAATGTCATAACTAAAAAACTTTAAAACCGTGTCAAACTAATTTTACAATCGTAACGACAAGAAAACACAGAATTAAAAAAATATGACTTACATAATATTAAAATTTGATATTTTAATTTGTACCTTAATGATAGAAGGAAACGATTGAAGTAGCTTAATGGCGATCCCTTAGTGTCAACATCCAGACAATACTTCGTTACCCCCTTAAAATTAGACGCGATTAAAAAAAAAAGAAAAAACTTAAAACGTGATGCATTATGCAAATCCCTTTTACGTATCACAAAAAAAACATTATATGTCAAAAGAAATCACATGTACGCATGAATTTTGAATTCACAAGAAAATGAAATGACAACAGAATAACTAATTAAACTTTCATCCTAATGTTGTGATTATTGTAAAAAATCATTAATTTAACAACTTACAAATGAAAAATGAAACTAGCCTTAACAATAAACCTAAAACAAGTATGCCAAAAATATGTAACGTAATAATGAAAAAAAAATCGTCACCTATACCAAGTTTATAATAAACCAATCAATGTTTATAGCGCTTTCAATATACAAGTATGTAAAGTGTATTTGTCATAATTACTTATAAGAAAGCAAAATCAATATGGTGTTAATAAAATTGCTTTCAAATTCGTATTACTAAAGTTTAAAAGCGCTATAACCGTCCGTTCTCAATGATGCATTATTTGCATCACGACCCGCCTTCTATAAATCGTTTAGCCACAAACGTAGGCCACACGCATTCAAAAAACCCTTGTCTTCGTCAAAATTCGCCCAAAACTTTAAAATCGAGGATCAACAACTGGATAATATACGACAAGACAACAAAATATATAATAAAATTGCCTGTCCATCTGTGTATAAGCTACGTACATTATGCCTACACATTTATGTTTTGTGGTAAAAATAGCATCTATAGGATTATACAAGAAATTTATAATAAATATAAAGGTGAATAGAGTAAATTGTATTTTAGTTAAAAAAATATTATAATATTTAGAGTTTTTAAAGTTAGGTACAACGTTCCGATCCATACTGACACTAAAAGGACTGCGCACACATAAACTATAAATAAAGTCTTAAATGCGAATAAAAATGAGGTAAATCAATTAAATATTTGTAACGAACAAACAGAAACTACTAATTTAACAATAAATCACTGAGCCTTTGAAAGCGTTTATCATTAATAAGAAATAAAAATCAATGTACACTAAAAATATAATATAAATATAATAAATATGAATGCAACTCATTCCTAAATATCAGGAATAGAACACCCAGTCGCTACATTCACACTAAAAAAAAACACAAAATAAATAAATGGTGTGAACTTAAAATTGAGGTTATTTGGCACTGTCCCGTTTGCATTTGTTCCAAGAGAACTAAACGTGTAGCAGAGTCTACGCAGCTGGAGGCGCCGGCGGCCTCAACAATTATAATACAATACCGCCGACGCCCCACTAAATATTTAAATCTCACCGTTGCACTTGAAATGACTAGGTTATACAATTAAAGAGGGCCTTCTAAATGTACCTACTAAGAATATATATATAAAGAAACATAACGGAATGCTAAAATCGACACCATCGCGTAAAAACATATAATAATTTGGTCTCAATAGTAACATCCGTCCGAGTGGGAACGGTCCTGTGTTACATGCATAATTTCAACGTTTACCTAACTACTTATGCTTAGGACGTTGTACTTTGTACAAACTAAACGTTCGGTGAAACTGTACTCGCATGCTATTTACTTAAAACAGTGGCGAAAACTAAAAAATATAGAGCCTGTCCTATTGTATCACAGATTTGTTTAAATAAACATAAACCAATACCGGTCTATTGCGATAGATAGATGAATAAAGAGTAATAAAAGAGCATTAATTAGCATTATATGATGCAACGTCAAACGCGTGTTTCAACCTAGGCCAAGGCGGTTCAAGATTCTCCTATTATTTACAGCTAAGCCTATGCCATCAGCCATCAGTCTCGACAGGTCCTTCAGTACAGAGAGAGGTACGAGTGAAGGTGCAAGGTACCGGAGAGGGGCACTGAGCAACATTCGAAGTCACACGTGAATCATCGCACGAATCCAAAATCTAAGGAAATCTTAAGATCAATTTTTGAGGTAGATTATTACACAATATGCATCGACGAGGTAATTTTATTGTACGCATGTTACAAGAGTAAGTAACAGCACGGGTGACCACGACTGTCCGGGCCGTGCCGGTGCCAACGTAGGAGAACTTCCGCGTGCTACAGTCGTTGGGATACTGACACGAGTCAAAAATTAAATTTCACACTTATTGATGATATAACCAACAAATTCTTCCAATAAAGCTAAAAACTGATCAAAGAAAGAAACTATATAAATTATTGACACTACGAAAGTATCACAACGACTATCAAAACGGCAACACCAAATAAAAAAAATGACACCAGCAGGCCGCCCGTGCGAAGAGGTAGTTCGGTTAAACGATATACAAGAACAAGAACACATAAGAGAGAGTAAAAGAATGGGCATCAATGCGAGTGATCAACTAATATATGACAAAATATATAAAATTTCCTATCCATCTATGTATAAGGTATATTTTCTAAACATTTATGTTTCGTGGTAAAAATAGCATCTTTTGGATTACACAAGAAATCTATTAAAATATAAATATAAGTAAATTGTATTTCAATGCAGAGGAATTATAATGTTTAGAGTTTTTAAAGCGTTTCGATCCAAACGAAGTAATTAATCGTTACACAAGAACAAAAATACAGAAGATACAGAGATTGGACACCGTTGATCACTCGCATTACAGTGTATAATTGAGCAGCGGGCCCTGCACTAGCTGCGCCACGTGGCAGTGCTCGTGCGCGGTGTAGCGCTAAAGCCAAAAACTCATCTAAAAAACAACCTGCCACCCAATCAACTAATCAAAAGTCATATTTTTGACGCGCCAAAAGTATCACAACGACTATCCAACAAAAAAGATGACACCAGCGGCCCGCCGCACGCCCGTGCTCAGAGGTAGTTCGGTTTGACAGGGGCAGAGGCCTACTGCGTGTGGTTGGGCAGCGGGCCAGGCGCCAGGTGCGTGACGTGGCGGTGCTCGCGCGCGATGTGGCGGCGCACGGTGTTGTTGCGCGTGAAGGTGCGACTGCAGTGCGGGCACGGCACGCGGATACCCTGATGCCGCTGCCGGATGTGCGCGCGCAGATTCGTCTCGTACCCGTACAGCCGCTCGCAGTATGGACATTTTAGTTTTTTACCTGTAATTTTATATACATTTGTAAGCACCGTGCCGATATTTTTATATATTTATATATAAAGGCCAGTCGTGCCGCAGAGGCACAAATTGTGATACTAAAACCGACTGGTTGAGGGTTTGATTCCCACTCGAGAAGATGAAATATTTATTTAAATTTATATTTCCATTTGTTCGCTCAGGTGTCGAAGCAAAAGCACGGCGTTGTTCCGCCACTCAACACGCAATGCCTCCAAAGATTCGGTGGAAAGTGGGGAACGGAGTGGCTTAAAACTAGGTTCCCTCTGCTCTCTCTGTGCGCGGAATACAGTGTGAAGCCGATTTGATTTGAATTTTATATATACATCTTGACATGTATGTTACAATTTATTGTTTTTTTTGGTTAAACAAATGTTTTGAGTGTATAGGATAATAGACAATTGAAAATTGTAAAGTGTAAATGTAAAAACTTTAACTATAAATATATTGTGTAAATTTATTACTCTACGTATGTAAATTAGCTATGACATCGTCGTAGCATCGTATTTCCTTACCATCAGCAGTTGCTATTCCACCAGATTTGCTCGTGATCAGTTTCGTGGGCCAAAGGTCGGGGCTGGGTTTAGGGGGTACCGGTGAAGTCTCTTGCGCCTTGTCGTGGTAATTGCTTGTGGGCACCGGCACTGCGGGAGGCGGCGAATTGTTATAACCCGAATGGTAGTCGTTCTCACTTTTTACCCGTAAATCTGGAAATATAGCAGATAAGTTGTAAATAATCAAGTCAGTAATATACAAAGATGTAACAAAAACGAATTTAAATGCCAATTGCTCCTTAAACCAACAAATTTAAAAATTAAACGTCCAAGTATTAGTAACTATCACCAATTAATAGTGTTATTTCGAGAAAGGAGTGTTATTTGTAAATTTTGAAAACGAAACGGACCTTCAGCCCCCTGGTCATTGGACAGGCTTTCCATCATACCATCATTAACCGCGGTGCCTTTATCGTATCCGTTGTTCTTTGGGTTGGCGTGGCTGGACGTGTCAGGCGCGTCCTCGTAGCGGCCGCTCGCGCCCGGCGACGAGCGCGTGTCGGGCTCGTCGGCTACGCTGCCGCAGTGCGACGATGATGAACTTTGCCTAAAAGACATATTTAAACTTAACATTTATAAAGGGAATATTTTATTCGTTCATTTTTTTTACACATAATGCATTTTTTATTTATTAAGTAAAATTAAAATCTAACTAAAATACATACAATGAATTAGACCGAAAAAAACCCAATTACCTGTAATTCCTTGCGTGTGGGCTCTGTGACGGTGACGGTTTCGGTGGAGGTGGTCTGCGGTGCGTAGAAGAGTGCATAGGTAGATGAGCGGGTGGCGCATATCGACCCATAGAGCCCCCTCCACTGTGTATAGGCATTCCTCCGTACTGGGGCATAATGGGTGCGAACGTGGCCGTGTGCGACTGAGGCGGGGCAGAGTCCTGGATATCACAGCTATTGGATCCAGATACTGGGCTCGTCTTAACTCGGGTTGACTGACGTTCTGATGCTTGCTGCGTCTGCTGCTTCACCCATGCTTCGTTGGACATTTCCATTGATAGGCCTTTAACCTGAAATTGATAATTTTTAAAAGCGATTAATATTATATATTGTATGCCATTAGCATGTCTCTTAAATTTTCTCTTCTTTCTAATCTTTTTAATACTTTATTCTTTAATTTTTTATTATTGAGTTTAGAGAAATTTTATAACAGAACTGTTTACACAGACTTAGATCTATTAGTTAGAATTTTTTACATGTGACTTTGATATGGTCCAGGTATTGGACCACGTAATGTTTCAACAGAAAAAGAATATGTGACTTATCACCAACATTTCTTAATAAATACTTCAAATTGGAAGAATTAAATTGAATTTTTACCTGTAAATTTTCTCCGCTTTTAAGAAAGCTGGAGAGAGCATCCTGGCTGACATGCACCTCTCCTTTGTACATGAACTCGAGGAGTGCCTGCATGTTGTCAGCACTGGTGGCTTCGAGGAACACGTAGCAGGCGCCTGCATGGCTCGGCGGGGCTGTGTCGAATAACTCTTGAAAATGTTTACTGCATGCTGCCAAGATAATTTTGTGTGCTTTGAACTGGCGTCCTGAAAAGGAAAGATATTTTTTTTAATAGGCAGAAGGTAAGTGTGAAATAATGAACTCTATATGACTTTTGACTTCACCTTTTTTTTATTTTACGGAATTAAATGGTAAATTCCGTTTTTTTTTTATTTTGATGAATTTCAAAAATTCATCTTTTATGTAGATATCTACCTACCTATGTGTCCCTAATCTTAGGTGCTACTCTTTATTCTGAAATGTTTAATAAAATATTTAATAACGTACAATATATGTATTTTAGTTATTTTTTTTGTATGGTTTAAAAGAATATAATATTTATATTACTTCTTTGTTAATTTCAAGTTAATCTAAGTCTAGCATGAGAGCTCGTGAAGCTAAAGTTGTACAAAAAATAAAAAGATAAATGAATTATCTAATAATGGTACAGCTTACATTACTAACCCTTGAAGGGTTAATCAACAACGCAATTAGTATCTGAAACATGGTAGTTACAGTATCTATCTATCTATCTGTATCTATATACATACATACGTCGCGATAACAGAGCGCCTACATCTGCTGTTACGTCAGAGTGTATAGTGCGGAACAAAATACAACTAACCTTGGACCCACCGTCACACGTCGGTTAGGCGTTTTACTGACGGACGATTTTTGAATGCATTTCTATTATATTTTATATTTTCTTAATATTATTTGTGTTCTATTTTTTTTTCTTTCCTCGTTCAGGTAACGAGGCAAAACGCGACGTTGAGTTCCGCCACTTAATACACAATGATTCCTTAATTCAGCACGGAACGGATATGTATAAATAGAAACGGGTGTTTTAACACGATATTCCGAGGTTCCCTTTACCTACCCTGCTATGCGCGGAATACAGCGTGAAGCTAACTAAAAAATATTATGTAATAATAAAGGATTTGAAATTCTCTAAAAATTAGTAGACCAGAAGCATTAGACGAAATAAAAGAGACAGTTTGAAACGGTCACGTATAAATTAGTTTTAATATAGTAAGTAATTAAAACTAATATCATTGAAATATCGAATAAAAGCCATTTTATCTTGTAAATGTAGTTTTCTAACTTTAATAAATTTGGTCCCAAAACTAGAAGGTACACAAGTTCTTAAAAATTTGCAGCGTGGCCTAGTGGGACAGCAATAAAAACTAAATTCGAGGGTTGACTTATTTTTATTTCTCCGGAGTGTCTTAATGATACTAGGTTCGTTCGGCATTTCTTTATATTTTCGGGGTTTAACGTCAAGCAGACCGTAGACCGTGCATATAAGTTAGAAAATAAATAAAATTGTAGTCTTCATTATAGGATTTTACGCTTTATATTTTGTATGAAATAAAAACGACCTTAGTTGAACAATTAAATATATTTACTAAATAACATTTTTTTGTTTGTTAATTACACTATTGTATTATTGTTAACTTTATAATATTTGTATACAAGTCTTATAAAAAGTTTTTAGATCACATATTAAAATTTCAAATATAATTTTCTAATGTACCTAACAAGATAACACGACCTGAAACGATAAAATAAGTAATAACTTCAAAACTTATCTATAATTTTTTAAGCTGTTTTTAATGCTGTTATGTGTAATCTGCCTTACGAGACTGTAGTTTGTACATTCCGCTCCACAGACTATGCCCACAGATTAGTTTTACTTCCTTGTTCTATGACAATCATTGCAGTTTGTTTAAACAAAATAAAATATCATTTTAATAAAAGAATTACGTATTATAATTATGTAGAGTCAACCTCGTGGTATACCACCATTTTTAAATAAGTGGAAAGCATAGTGATGCTTTCCACTTATTTAAAAATGGTGCGTTGAGTGATACAACTCATACTATAAATTTTAAGTAATCCCTCAACTAGGGAAATGAAAATATTTTAAATATAAAATTTGCTTTAAACGGGAACTGAGCTCGGAAGCATCGTGCGTACAGCTAAATATTTCTCAACAGTACTATGAAGGCATCTTGTAGTTAGTAAGAAACAAACAAATTAATTATTTATTTCTTGTTGACTTTGCTCTAACGATTTTAATTATCTATGAAATATTATAAAAATAAGTTAAAATATACAAAAAATACCTATATAAATAAGTATCATACATATATAATGATGTATATAATGTGAGATATAGTAATGTATTTCACATTACTACCGCTAGTGTTGTTACCTTGGCATTGGCCTTACCTTGTCACTTCCTTAATAACCTACAAAGAATTTAAATGGGAACGTGACTTAGACGTTTTAAATAAAATAACGATTTTAAGAAAACATGGACAATAAAATAGATGTTTGACGCATTTTATGTATTTCTATAAAGAATATGTTTTAAACTGAATTAGTTAATACAGATTCTACCCTACTAATATTGTAAATATGAAAGTTTGTAAGGATGTATGTTCCAATTTCACGAGAAAACTACTAAACGGATTTGGATGAAACTTTACGGTAATATAGCTTATACAACAGAATAATACATAGGCCATAATTTACTTGCGACTTCGCCTGTGTTCAAATGGAAGTCAGAAAGAGTTCTGTACACATGATTAATTGTATTTTTTTTTTCATAAGTAGTAATTTACATATAAATAAACACTAAAACTCTGTAATGAATGTAAATAATTCGTCAAACAGTCAATATAGTAGTGAAAAATCACTCCTTTGATTACTGCCGTCATTATTACAGTAGAGAATTGCCGTGAGAAAATTGAACCTATAACCTTCGCACGAGTTATCAGTGCCAATTAGACGTACCCTGCACTACGACGTACATTATCGAGTCCTTTAAAGCTTAATTAAATGCTAAACTTTGATCAAGTATTAAATTCAATTTGTAGTCATCGGGGGCTGACTGTACATACACTCAATGGTTATATATTCGATCTCAGATAGAGCAAATGACTTATTTTAATTTTTCTCTAGCAAAATAAAGTTTTAATTTAGGGCGGAGAGTACAGAACAGAGAATCATGACAACATTGTAGGCAGAGAGATTAAGACACTTACGCCGAATTCTGGAGGCCTTGCGTGTTGAGTGCGAGGAGTTTTGCCGCGACCAGAGCGAAGGAATCAAAATATTAAATATTTCATTTCCTTGATTGAGAAACGAACCCACACCCTCAATCAAACGCTTGTGCCACTGTACCACGACTAGACTGCTACATTGATTTATGCGGAATTAAAGCGTGAAAATTCGGCAATCTGTAACTTTCATTTGAAAAATACATTCAATATGCCTATATCTATTACGATGGCTTCACGTGCTCGAGTCACGTGTTCGGCAATCTGTATCTCGACGAAAAATGTCATTATGTATCGGCGTGACGTGGCAAGGACAGGTTTATTTTAAGGTTTATTTGAAAAAAATACAAAAAATATAATGTAACGTTATATAGCAATTCGATTGTTATTGTTGTCAGTATGTGAATTCGACGGTAGTGGATTCAAATTCCATTTGTAATTGTTTTATTTTGTAATAAATATTTTATATTGGAAATTCGCCCAAAAAGATAAGTTTTATGTACATTTTATAGTGACCAAATAATAATATTAATAAGCAATACTAGTGTGAAACTATTTTTTTTTTTTTCATCTACCGATCATGAACATGTTATAGTATAAAATATAAAATATAACATTTTTTTTTAAATATCCAAAATATAGAAGATATCAATATATTTTTTTCTTCAGCTTCACGCTGTATCCCGCATGAATCAAAGTAGGAAGAATTAAGAATTAAGACACTCCGCCCTTCACTTTCCACCGAATTCTGGAGGCATTGCATACTTAATTTTCCTCGAATGTTAATCATAAAAGTTTACCCTTGTACCCTCGCGCCACTACTGGCCTCATAACTCATTACATAAATGTGTGGAATATTATTATAATTAATCATATAAGTATTTAAAGGGAAAAACCCCTGTCCACCTTAAGATAAAAACGCAATAAGTAACCACAAGGTTTATATAACGCAGTGTATTGAGATCTATTCATGCAGCCTGCATCTCACGATATAAATAGAATAATAGCATAATAGTACTGCATTTGTTATGGACATGGCCTGACCATCAGCTGGACATCCTGCTCCAGTTGTCACCTATTTGCCGAGACGTCGTTAGGAGGAGCACATCAAGGATTATTTAGGAAATTTATAGGTAGTAATATTATAAAGCTGATGAATATGTTTGGTTGAACCCATTAATCTCAGGATCTACTGATTTTAATTGAAAAAATATGTTTCTGTTCGATACTACATTCATCAAGAAAAGCTATAGACAATGCGGGAGAAGCTGTAAGTAAAAGCTAGTATTGAATAAGTTAAGGACAATCTCTAAAGATTAATGTTTCAGTTATTGTGCACGCTGTATCTCGCATACAGCAGGAGGCAGAGGGAACCTAGTGCTAACATTGCGTGTTGTTTAATATTTAAATATATAATAATTGTTATAATGTACCTACAGAAGTGAAGAAAACGTATTTCTAGTTGGACAACACGTGAAGGTATCTCCCAAATACAGCATAATACGTAGATTAAAAAATGGTGGTAATGTAAAAAATATAATGTGTCATGTAACTAGAGTGTCGTAGGTACATTCTGACTTTTCCATTCTAAAAAACAAACGTATTTTTTTTTTTTATTTTATTAAAAAAAACACATTTCATTACTAGTTTCTGCCGTACTTAAAATAGTGGTGCCGATAAACGACTGCTTTGTTTTGGATATTGCCAAATACATTTGTTTTTCAGCGAGCTGTATGTGTCGTCTTGGCCATCACGTGCTAGGCGCGTAAGTAAAAAAAATATAAATTGAAACTATTCCTTTAATAGAAGTAAAATATATATGTGAAAATAGATAGTTTACATATAAATGTTCGGTATACATAAATAATTGTTTCTTACTCAAATGGCTCCATTCTACTGGTAATTTTATACCTTATTTTTGAAAATATTTATAATTTAAATTTCTCTTTGAAATGGGTAAATAAAGAGCGACGTTGATTTCGTTATGTTTTCAAATTAACACAGAAAGTGGAAAACGGAATATAAAAACCCTACATTTTTTTACCCGTACCGCAAAATACTGACTATAGCTATAGCTACTACACAAAATTTAAATAATTATTACCTATGAACAATTTTAATCTTTGGTTCATTTCAACGTATATGTAATTCGTGAAGTAAGGTTGTATTAAATAAATATTATAACACGTAAAAATGTATATACAGGTACATACTAAAACAAAATATTTTTTCAATACTTTTAAGTGGCACAATATTAATATAATTTGTATTTAAACAGCTACGTTTACAGAACATTTGCATTTTTATTTGTTACAAAGGTCATTTTTCTATAACTAACTCCACTGACCTAGGCCTAGAGCATTCAGTTTTACGACACGTTTTATCAAAAACTTAATCTCGAAATTGTTTCAAGGACCTTTCTTTATATGTTACGTTTATATCACCTAGAACTAATTGTTTTATTGCGGTACTCATTTTTTTAAAATTTATAGTATAATAATTATTATAAAAGAATTGCTGGCATTGTTATAAAAGAATTGCTGATATCGTATAAGCAGTAGCATCAAGAAGAAGTTACAAAATATATAAGTTAGGGGATACTGAAAAATCTTAAATTATGAAAAATAAAGACAAAATAAAAAGGGTCAGAGATATCTAATAAGTAAAAATTATTCCCATTCTATTTTCAGTATATAGTTGTAATAAGATGACAAAAATACTTAATTTTCAACTTTTATTAATATGACCTTACTCATCAAACATTAACTAAATCAATCGATTTGTTATTCGATTCATAATAAAGTACATCCCTACTCCAAAACCATAAAGCAAGATAAAGAAGAATGCACTCGCGCTAGTGTTGTAACTGTGCCCACACCGCTGACGTAACTAGGAAATGGAAGAACGACATTGGCTGGCGCGGGCGCAGTTGCAACACTAGCCCGACATTGGCCTCATTTCGAGGCCTACTAACGTCAGATAAGCGTTAGGTCTACACTTTTTCGTTATTTATGTTAAATTAGAACATTTTGATCGTGTTTTAGAATGTAAATGCAATTAATATACGTATCTAGGCTTTAAAAGTAGTGACAGGCGCTGTCATATGTGCAAAATTAATTGAAATACAAATATTTAAAGCTGTATTACTTGGTGTACTATCTAGGATTATGATGTTTCTGTCATAACAAAGTTTAATTTGAAGTAGATATTTTTCAAATTTTCTATAGAAAAAATATGAACATGATTTGGTAATGTAGAAATAATAAAAGAGTTTTTTATATGAATAGTAATGGACAGAATATATAATATGGAAATTATCATATGAATCAAAGTACGAGGCGAAGAATACACATGTTGTTTTTAATCTTGTCATATTTTTTAAACGAATTCATTTATTATCTTTTAAATATATTCCGAAATCATCATGGCATAGCGTCAGAATATAACACGAGGAGGATATGAAAATCTTCCATTCTCCCGAGTGGAAATAGAACCCACGACCATCACGTTTATGTAGTTAGTCAATATGCTACTGTTATAGCGTCTATTGAATACCCAATTTAGTATATTTAGTTTCTTTCTCATTTGTATTGTACGATATTTCACAATATTTTAAAAATGTTAGTCGGACGACCTTGTGTTTAAAATAAGTAATTATTTCAGTAACCATTTGCGCTATTTGAAAATAATGCAATGTTAAATATTTTGTGTTTTCCTAACTAGGTGACCTATTACTAAAAAAATATCTATTTCTAAATTTATTATTTTCTTTAAATAGTTTAGCCACACCCAAATTCTATACCCAATTTAGGCACATACATTCTGTAATTTCAGCTTAAACTTTAACCAATATGTAAGTGAAATATTTATAATATAAAACCATAATGTATTGACTCGATCGTTGTCACAAATAAATCACAAATGTAGAAAATATTTTTTAATTAAAAATATAATTATGTTAAAACAGCAGAAAACGGATTGTATTAACACTATAATAATTATTACTAGTACAATTTACCAGTAATTTTCTAGTACCAGTAATTTTCCATGAAAACATGAAAACGTCTATAACAGAAACAGGAGAAGCCCCCGGGCTGGTTCACTTGTGTGCGTGAACAGGATGCAAGTGAACGCTTTCACTTGTGGGGAGATCGACTAACCCCGTTTCCAGGCACCCATCTACCTACAGCTACTGATTAGGAGGTAGGGTTGTCGTTTGACGGCTATATCGTTTTAGATATTTTAGTTTTACTGTAAAGATGGGTGCTTTTGAGGTATTTTTTATTGAATTTTTTAAAATAATATAATTTAAAGAGTTACTTTTAAAATGTTATAAATATCAATGGTAGTAAATAATATTCAGTACGTTTTCTACAAGAAATTATTCAATATCAATCAAAAACAAATAAACAATAATTATTTTCACTTATTACTACACAAAAACCATTTAAAACGATTTTCCAAACAACATACTAAAATTTAATGCAGACTGAGACAACCCTGAAAAGCAGACTTGTGCGTGCCCATTTCAAGGTCGGCGCGGGTGTTAGACAGGGACAGTGACAGCCACCCCCTACGAAAGTGCAAGTGAAATGCGCGACAGAAAATCAATCTTGCAAGGGGTGGGGGGGGGTGTCTGAAAAACTAGGTGAACCGTTTTGGACCGGACGGTGTCAATGTGTGTGTATGTTTGTGTATGGATGTATGTGTGAGAAGTAATGTTATAGGTGCACTGTTATGGGTTCATTAATAATTGTTTTTAACTTGTAGATTATTTGGTACTTTGTTTAATTTTTTATTTGCTTCACATCATATATATAATAGATTTACACCAAATTTCGAGTGTTGGAGAATCGAGTGGCGGAACTTAACACTGCGATAACGACAATTGTAACTACAATGTGATAATCGTGGATTCGATTTCCACTCCGTAGAAGGAAGTTGCAGAGGAAAATGGAGTCGGAATCTCTTCACACTAAATTAAATTTAAAAAAAAATGTTTATGTAATTGTTATACAATTGATAGATATCGTTGTATATAAGAAGGTTATAAATGTTTCACATTATTGGTTTTTATGAGGGTCCTTTGACTTATGCAAGAATTTCTATCATGTTCAATTGTTATGAAATTTATACCTACGATTAAACAATATAAGCATTTCATGTTAATAATGATATATATAAAATATTATCTTCCCAAATTCACTTGTATACGCACTCTACTACTATTTTAAGTTTACGCTCCCAAATTTTCACTTAAATAATTACTCACGACCAGCCATACATAAAATTAGGAGGGAAACATAGAGGGATGCCAACTAAATTCACATGTAGCAACTTCAAAGAAATGAACGCATGAATTTAACCCTTTACACACCCCAATCAATAGTAACATACACCCTCGGGGGGTAAATTAGGCCTAACTGCACAACTATGGGGGTGTGCCTCCCTGGGCGGTTTTGTTTTAGGTATAATGCACTTAAATATAACGGTGGGGGGAACGCCCTCCCACCCTTGCCGCAACACCTTGATTTCTGATAGTAAAACAGTTATTCGATATGCGTTACAATTAATATGGTTTGTATAATTTAGTTAAGAATTTACTTGAATTCTTGGCCTCATATAGATGTACTATAACATTTATTAAATTAATTTAAATAATAGCGTTAAAATTGATGATACATATTCAGTTTGATATATTGGAAACGAAACCGACGATATTTTACCATTCGTCATACATTTAAATAGATACGTCATGTAGTGTCATGTGCCTTAACTAACTTTGTATGAAATAGTACGTCAATAATATATTATTATTTAAAAAAGCAGAAATTAAAATTCGCTCTAATCTGCCGCTAAATTTAATTTTATGAATTCAAAGTTTATATTAAATCATGGTTAACATGAATAAAATGCACTTTCACAATTTTCCATTTCCATATAATAAAGTTCAGTTCTTATATTGTATACTTATATGATTTATTTTCTAAACAAATTACAAAATTAAATAAGAAAAATCATATCGGTAAATTATTATTTTGTTACTTGGCAAACATCCACGGTGGACACCTCGCCTATGAAGTGACTTTATAATTTATGGGTTCTCGTTATGAAAGATTTTCTTTAAAAACTTAACATAATTCAATATTTAATATTCAACTGTGAATAATACAGACATCATGTTGCAATCAGGAAGTGCTTGAGTGAATGCGAGGGTTGTAGAATTGTATCCCCTTTGGAGAAATATGCATCTTTATTTATAATGTAGGTACCTACATAAGATTCTTCCCGAAAAGTTTCTACAATGAAAGGAAAATGGGTCCTCTATTGAGAATGATTATCAGTTAAATCTTTGACTATCTCGTAAAATGAATCACGCTACGCTTTACATTTACAAATATAGCAGAGTAGGCAATCTGAAAATCTGGGAACCTAGTGTTAAAATACATCCGAACCCTATGTTCCACTAAATTCTTGAACAATTGAGTGTAGAGTGGTGGAACTCAACACAACACTTTTGCGTCTTTACCAGGGCCAATAAATGAAAATATTTAATAATCCCAGGTTTGTGGCTGCACCACGACTGGCATTAATGCGATATTAGGGCCAGTAATTTTTTTTTTATTGATCTCGAATAAATAATAACACTAGATTCTCTCTGCCTATTTCGTAAAACGAAACAATATGTAATGATAATTACGATTTTTCTAAGAATCTTCATATATATCAATGCATGGGTTTGTTTTTATTTAGTTGACCTTACTGCCTCATTGATAAGACATGAGGCGAGCATTTTGGTTCGGAGTCATCATTGATATATACATTTAATATAATTTTAATTTAACGTTACTATCGAAATATATATAGAAAAAGACCGCAGGAAAGGAGATGGAAGACATCACATTCAGTTATATAATAATTGAACCCCCACCATACGTTTCTTTCACGTATTTCGAGGCAGTAAAAAAATAACTACGGCTGCCCCTTAGCGTAGGCCACGTCATGCTAGCATATCCTATTAAGTATTATAGGATAATCGCTAACACGATAATAGACGTTGTTTATTACTTAGAAGGCAATGTCACTATGTGAGAAAACATATGTCTTTAAGTAACAGCATTCAGTATATTTTACTATTAATTAACCCTTTATCCTTAGCGGGTAGACTAGAGTAATAGGGCAAACGGTCTACGGAAGATATTAAGAAATAGAAAAACTTAAATTATTTTTTTCTATCCGAGCTCTTTCTAATAAAAAATTAGGGCAATCATATAAATCACACAGAAATTTACATATTTCTTATAAATTTATTCCACTTTAATTCAATACAATTACACAGTCATGAACCAAAAAGGTCTATTTTATCAAAATACTTTTAAACATTTTTTATCTGTAGTTTATACAATTAATCTATAATTTGTATAGATGTAGATAAAATTAATGCAAGAACTAATTCATTTCCTCATAAAATTAAACGTAGTAAGAAATATAGATACTTATTATTTATTTATCTGTTTACAAAAATTATGTACCTACTATTAGGTTTGGAAACAATCGTGGCATAATAGTATGTCATCTGACGCAATAGTTGTGGGGTTCAATCCCTTCTGGGGGAAAAAAGTTATTTAAGTCCTCCGCAGTAACAAGACAAACTGCGGCGGTGAGTTCCGCCACTAAATACATATCGCCTAGAATTCGGAAAGAGAGTGGAAAACAGACTGCCATACAACAAGTTTATTTATGTATATTATTACGATATACGTGATAGTAGGAAAGTATTAAATCTGAAAGAACTGACACAAACTTTTACAAATAACCAAACAAAACTATACCCTTTATCTACACTGAACGTATCTATAATAACATGATAACAGATTACAGGGATAACATATTTCAGGAAATATTTAAACATATAATGCAAGTTAATTCACGTAAAAAATCATAGGCCTCATCTTTACGATAAATAATATCTAGTAGGTTTATATTTTTATATATAAATAGATAAGTTCCTATGTTAATATATTTATATAGATAAGCTATGATACGATTCTCTTTTGTTTATTCCGTAATTCATATTTTTCTCCGCTCTCTGTAACAAATTTTTTACAAAAATTTTTTAAATAGATATATTCGTACCTCTCTATATTGTACTATGTATATCCGTAAAAATATCAGGCAGCCTTTCACGTTTTCATATTCTGAAAATCCCCAATTGAATTGCAAGCACGAAATTGACACCAGCGGGCGAGGCCATAAAAATGCAATAGAATCACGGCCCACGCACCCCCGCCCCGCCCACCAGGAACAGGAACACTGTCGATAAGTTCCAATTTTCCTCTCAAAAGTCAATTTCCGTAGAGCCGCCCCGCAAATTATAGATAAACGTCAAATTATAAAATAAAATACGACAAGTACAAGAAACATGTGGCTTTGTCGTATATAGAAGTAAACGTTGGACGTTTTCTTTTATGAAAATATATTTAGTACTAAAAATATAGTTCAACAATTTAGTATTAAAATATTAATTATATATATTTATCTGGATACCTTTCTAATTAAAATATTGGATGTACTAATAGAACTGTCAGATAATTCCACAAAATACCGCACCAATTTAAAATACATGTCTAATATTAAATTAACCTACAATGTTACCAAAAAATTTAAACGTCTTTTAAAAACTCATTATTAATGTGAAATACTTAAAAAAATACTACAATATTGAATATATGAAAAAAGGAGGAAATCTCCTGAAAAAACCCTGAAAATTGAAGCCTACAATTCTGCGGATGCAGCATCAATAACGTTCACGAGGGTAAAAATCAAGGGTATTATATATTATACGTATATCTAGTCTATAGCGGCGTGCGTTGTCAGCTGTGGGGGGGGGAGTGGGGGCGACACACATAGCCCGGTCGATACTGCCGGCGCCGATGCGTTCCGCATTGGGGGCGAACGCAGTGCACGATTTTGTAGCTTTTAAATGTTGTTTTTCAGACATTTATAGACATTTCTATTACATTTTATATGAAATAATAACATTTATTTGTTAATAATGTATTATTTTGTCGTTTGGTAAAATTTTATGTTCTTATGTTTAAGTTAACTAATTATTATTTTTCAAACTCTTGTCATATGTAATGATATTTATTAAGCATAAGTGTTCCTATATTTAATTAAAATTTTTAGATATTTTAAAGCTTCATATACTTAAATTAGAATAACTAATAACATCAATTTTAATAAATCTCACCAAAAAGGAAGATATCCACAGAAAAAACAACGTAAGAAAATCCTGTTAATATTCCATTAAGTTTTTCGTAAAATAATATGTATCTTAGACAAATTAAACACAATTATTTATGCGCCGCTTGATAAATAGGTTATTCAGAACTTCGAATTTCAGGGTTCGAAGTCTCAAAGTTCCTGAAGGCAGCCCCCACCCTCCACGTCTAGCGGCCTCGAAAACTCGATGAAAGAAAAATCGCAACGTATTAAACGTACTGACTAATTATATAATTGGAAATCTTGCAAAAGGTTAGCTTATTAATAATTTGTTTTTATTATATAAACAATGAATTGAAACACTACGTAAAATAGGTCGTAATTTTATGTTTTCTCAGTAAATATTTTTGTAACGTATAGTGTTTCTGTTTTAATTCAGCTCAACTCAAAGTAATAATTAAATAATAGCGATACCAGTATTTAGGATAATGGTAAGAAAAGTGCGGATTTATTTTCTATCACGTCAACACGCAGTGTCTCCTTTTCTGGTGAAAGCGGAGAAGAGAGTGTCTAAGCATTAGGTTTCCTTATTAATATCTGAAAAAACTGTAAATACGGACAAGTAAATGTTCATAAAATGCGTGTAGATAAAAAAATATTTCGCCTGGGCCCTATCAGACACGTTGGAAACTGCCTAGATTTACCTTCTCTTTTCTATATAAAAAATTAAATATAAATACAAAACAACTATTCAAAACAGCCTAAATCATCCAAAATTTAATATAATAGTATAATAACGTTACAAAAAATGCACGCTACGACGAAAACCGGGCACAAAGTAAAACCGTTGGAATTCCCAAAGCCTAACGACTAACGACGGGGTCGATCGTAACCTAGATTTTATAGATTTTGACGCAGGGCGCATGCGATCCTATCCTTGCAATCAATAAGTACAGCGTGCACAATACACACTGTGCGTCCTAATTAAGGAAAACGTTGATATTATTCACGATATTTTCCGACCTTGCCCTTGGCAGTGCCATGTGAATTGATTATGATATGTTAGGTTAGTAAGTTCTTTTTCTTCGAGTTTTGTAAAAAAAGAGTTTTTTTTTTTCAATTTCACGCTGTATCCCGCTGTGTGGCAGGGCAGGCAGAGGAAACCTAGTGTCACTTTCTGCTGAATTTTCAAGGCTTTACGTGTTGAGTGGCGTAATTCAACTCTACGCTTTGTCAAAAAAGAACTATTAAAAAATATTATAAGTACTTTTCATAGACTTTTCTAGCTTTACCTAACCTAGGAACCCAGTCTTAAGATTCTTCGTTTTCTTTAAGACATTCCGGTTTCTATAAGACAGTTTCCTTCCGGAGTTTTCATCAAATTCTGGAGGCATTGCGTGTTGAGTGGCGAAACTCAAAGCATAGACTAATTTAATATATTCAAAGTAAAAACAAAAGAATAAATAAATTAAGTTTATCTAGTTATAAAATAATACATATCGCACACTCCTGTATACAATTTATGGTGGGAGAGAAAAACTGGAATAATAAATAATACTTTCCCCAGGTTCTGTTTTTTATATACATTTACCCATATATTTAAATATATGAACAACAATATACGATTAAAATATAACTAGGTTAAGAGATGCACTTTAAATGACAAAGGTTAATATGGGTGCATCGTTATATTTATAAAAGGTAGCCGCTTTCCTCTTATATCGTTATATTATTATTATAAACTTTTCATATCATGTTTTTTTTTATTTATAACCCTCATTTTTTACGGCTTTTTGTTATATAGCAAAAGAAATACTCAAATATATTATCTTTTTTAAAGAATATGTAAAATCTCTATATTTATAATATTTTATATTTTTTTTAATGTCAATATTATTGCCATAGTACAGTCAAATGGTCTACGTTAATAGTGATTGTAGGTCAACTAAAACATCAAGGGCTTCTCCTTTAAGTCAAATCCCTTCAAGTTTAATTTTTATCTCCTCTAAGGTTTCTCCAAAATTTTAATATATTAAGGTAATATATTTATTGTTATTTAAAATAAATAAACAATAATCACTTTCTAGTAATAATAATTTTAATTATGAAAAAATTGCAATTAATAATTAATACAATATGGTAAAATCGTTTATTAATTAAAGTTGTTCTTTCACTAATTCTACGTATTAAATTTAGATTAATATTATTTTTATCAATAGATAGGTACTTGAATATTAATTTTTTAACAGTATAAGTAATTGGCATCATTAACACTGCCTCAGAAAATTAACACCGTTAAGTTCAATACCATCTAAATGATATTAATATAATTACGCGTTACGCACATTTTTCTTATATATTTCTCTATAGAAATACGGCCAAAAGACAACTGTGTAAATCTAAATACAATTAAAAGTAGAATCTTGATTCGATTCGAATATGTAAAACAAGTGTATTGTTACTATGTACTTAATACAAAAATTAAAAAAGCAGAACCTTCACGCTTTTTCCCGCAGAGGGTATACAGAGAGAACCTATTGTCATGACTCCGTTTCCAGGCAGAAGCAGAACTTATATATTTATGACATAATATCTATTATTTTTTGTGTATTTTTTTTTGCTTAACGCTAGAATAGATAGAAGGAACCTAGTTTTGAAACGCTCCGTAAGTTTTTCCGTAAGTACTTCCGTTGTCCACTTTTCGCCGAATTCACGAGGCGTTGAGTGGCGAATCTCAACGCCGGGCTTTACCATATATACCTACCAATCTATATATATAAAATCGAAAGGTCACTCACTCTTCACGAAATCTCAGAAACTACATGTGCTAGGAATCTGAAATTTTGCGTAGGAGTTACTTATAGGACGTAGGTGCTTGCTAAGACGGGAATTTGCAATATTCGACTTCTAAAGGGTTGTTTTTGGGGTTGAAAGTTTGTATGAAATTTCGTTACTACAAATGGAGTCTCAAATTGTGCATGGATGTCACTTATAGGACGTAGGTACTCATGGAAACAGAAATTAATAATAACGTAGTTCACGCAGGCGAAGCCGCGGGCGGGCCGCTAGTTTTTAATAATTTTGATAATGTTAAAAAACTAATCAACGCAAAATGACAACTTATTTCTTACAAAATCTACGCACTACCAACATAGCAAACACGCAATACAAACTTAAAGGAAGTGGCCAAAATTTAATTTCGCATGCAGAGATAACGAAATGCATTCGTCATTTGTTTTTTTTACACACCGATAAGATAACCCCTCGACAAATGCGTAAAAAATAACCGGCACGTGTAACTCCTTAAGTTCAATACACTACCTATATCTGTACATTGAAATATTATGCACTTTATCGTCATCCGGTATTTATAAACATTATCAAGGCCATTTTGATATTTTTTGCAAGTGAAATTAATGATTTAAGCTTATTTTTATGTTTTTATGTAATTTTTTATGTTTTAAGTGTTATGTACGTATTATTACATAAAATGTCAAATATTGCTATGTAATTTATTAAATATCGCCTATTCAATAAAGTTTTTAATAAAAAAATAAAAAGTAGAATGTGTCAAAAAAAAATTAAAATTCCTTTTTTGTATTTTGTAATTACGTAAGATAAATTTATTAAGAATTTTTAATTCTGCAGAATGAAACTTTACTTATACATCGAAGTCAGCAATAATGTATACAAAATGGTTGAATATTAAAAATTGTAACTATAACAACATTTATATTAACATTATCTAAAATATAATATTTATTATAAGACGGCAAACCATTTACATTGTTTAAATATGACTACGATTATACCTACTCGTAAAGTTTCAACGGGAAACGGACGTCTTTTCAACAGTTTGAAAAGAAAATATTGATATAAGATTCTAGGAAATCTTGCTGTCTTAAGTAGGAACTTGCATATTGTCGTAAACGCCACAAACGTATTCAATAAACTAATAGTATATATTTTTTTAAATATATATTTATTTACAAATATATATAAAAAGACTTGTCCTTACTGACTGAGGTAAGACGCACGCACAGCCGTAACCGCTGTTGGTGGAAACGTGAAATTTGGACAGATGTTTACTTTCATAATCTGGACATCCACTAAGAAGGGATTTTGAAAAATTTTAATCCTAAATGGGTAAAATAGGGGCTCAAAGTTTGTATGGAAAAAAAATTAAATAGGCACCGATTTTTATAAAATTTGATATGTAGACTCTTAAAAATATTTAATTGAACATGTGTTTAATGGTTTTCTAGAATTTACCCCGTAAGGGTGGAAATAAGGGGTTGAAAGTTTGTATGGAAAAATTCTTAAGTCGCCACCGATTTTTATAAAATTTGAAATTTAGACTCTTAAAAATATTTCATTGAACACATGTTTCGTGATTTATTAGAATTCATCCCTAATTACGCAAGCGAAGCTGCGCGCGTCCGCTGGTAATACATAAGAGAATGTGTAGCAAATCTTTATTTTTTTTCTTTTCCACTATTCTTTTCCTGGTTTACTAAGATAAAGTGCGACTAATAAATTTAAAATCATCTAAATCATTAAATATGGGGATCAAATCTCTAAACTACATAAAATCGTGAAATGAAGATAAAATTTATTAGAATAATTAACCCAAAGTGAAAAAAAAACCTTATTTCTTTAAAAAAAAAATATTCAAATAGACTTCCTATTTCAAATCTTCGACTTACTCTTATCTAAATTGTATAACACACTGAAAAAAAAAGTATTTTATCTCTGGCCAGTGTCGACGACCTCGTTATCAATTTTGCAAATTCGCGAACATCTATGCACGTCGACGATATAACCTAATAATGATAAATGGTGATAATTTACGACTGGTAGAACTGGTTCTTAAAATATAATTTATATGCTTTTTAATGTTGTAACTGTAAGCCTATTTCAATTTCTGAATTATATATTCATTGGTTATAATCATTATAACAGAACTGTGATTTTTTTTTTACAATTTTGTTATTGATAATTAAGTTGATTGAGGATTTTTAGTGGATATGTGGATGGACGTTAAGTGTGAGTTCTTATTTCATTCTAATAAATGTATTCTATATATGTATTTCTAAGTTAAGGATACGATGAGAATGGAATGATAACTTATCGCTAAAACTTCTCGCCTAAATCTACAATTCTTCGTTCGTACGAAATTCTAACTAAAGATATGTAACGAATTTTTTAATAGTTCTAATAAAAAAGATTTTGGGTTTTTTTTCCTAGAACGTTACATGTTATCTTATCATAATAACACATTATTATATATACAAGCCAGAAAAAAGAGATTTAATTAATTTTAGTAACTTCAAAGATTTAATGTAAGTAATAAGTTCTGTACAACGCATCTTCTTAGTTTTTAAAATATTATGTATCTTTTTTACATAACTATATTTTTAGCGTTGCAATTTATCTAGGTAAGATTAAAATCTGATTATTTTAATCTTTTATTATATTAATATTTTAAGTCAAAATCACGAATAAAATATTTCTGATATCTTCAGGCTATATTCACATATCTACATCTTTTTTATATCAGGCCAAAATTCGGAGCTAGCCTCTTGAAAAATTCTTAATATCTCTATCGCTGGGTTTTCTTACTAAATCATTCTTGGGTCAATGAGTTATCATGGTACTGTAGACGAAATATAAGTATAAAGAAATACATATTCAAGTATTATATGGAATAATAATAATCTAATTATGCGTCAAACGCCACTTTAGTACGTTAACATCTCATATTTCCTTTGGGTTTTTTTTTAAATAAAGCTTTTTAGTAGAGTTATGCCTATACGAGCGAACTATATGAGTCACTTTGTTTGACCTATCTTTTACTTCTCTCTACAAATATCGTCTACGCCACCATAATTGCAATCATTTAATTATTGCAATCATAAATTGAAATTTTTTTTCTTAATGCCGTGTCTCTACCAGAACAGAGAGATGAAAATAATTTCAACACTTTTTCAACCTGTGAGGAACATCCGTAACCTTCAAGTTTACAATTAAGACACTGTACCACTACGAAACGACGGCCTCATATTAAAAAGTTATTTTACAATTTATAGAAAAATAATAAAAAATAAGTTATTTCACTACACTATCTATCTAAAAATCATAAATACATAATCAAAGGAGAAGCCTCTATCACGTTCACTTAGATAGTCGAAATATTCGTCAATTAGCACACATTATGGTCTTAATGTTTACACAGCTTATTTAGTATGGCCTCGACAATGGCTACTTAGAGATGGATTCAGACATGCGTTTAATTCAACGACCTTTTCTCTATTGGTTCTCATTAAAAAAACTTTTGTTTTCTATTTTACTTAATTTATCGAGGAAGGCCACAGTGCCTGCGGTTAGAGTTACCCCTGACACTTAGAATGTGTCATGTGTCATTGCGGTAGATAGTAATTTCCGCCAAGTGGACGAAGCAGGAGGTTAAAACTAATGATATATAATATGCAAATTAATTTTTTATTGTTTTTTTTCTTCATCACGCATTTTACAGGGCAGGCAGAGGGCACCTAGTGTGCACCTCCGTTGCCCACTTTCCTCCGATTTTTTGAAGCATTTCGTGTTGAGTAGCGGAATAAATAAAATAAAAATATTAATAAATTATAATTCATTTTTCACAGTGGAAATCGAAACGGCAATCGTCGCATTACAATCACACGCTTGTGCCTATACTATTTTTACTAAGTGAAAGCCATTTTCTATGTAAACTTTTCTTTTACACATACATATTAACGCCTACATACATATGTACATACGAGTATGTTAACTTCGCTAATACAGTATAATTTAAATAAATTGTTACCGATACGAATCTATTAGGCTTATTTTTATTTAACTTTTAAATCACTTTTCAATAACAAGAGCTCTTATCATTTATTAAAGTACATCGACTATATTATGATATCATGTAAACATCGATTCTCACTATTATGCGATTTAGATCTTTTATTTTTTTATGTTCTGTCTGGTTATAAAAATAGTAATATTAGCATTATCATTATCTTCTCAAACCTTCATGTTTCAATTTTTATACAGTGTATATTAAATGAATTTAAAATAAATATGGAAACAGCTTAGTAAAAATGTATCAATATATCTATGTTAGGAGTTCAGTTTCAGAATTTCAAATATTATTACTTACCTCCGCCTGAGTGGCGGAATGAGTTAGTAACACGTAATGTCTTGAAAATTATAAGGAAGTTACAGTATTTATAGAGATTAAACAATAACAGTCATAATATTACATTACATATTACTATCTATTTGAATCAGATTATAATCAACAGTACAATCATCTATCTAATCAATTTATGCCGTTTTCAAAGCTTTTATTTTTGTTTCTAAGTATATATTAGATATTTTTATAATTATTAGAAATATTTTAATGGCATTGAAATTTAAATTATGATAACTGTTTTTGAATTATATATGATAAGTCCATATACAATTATCTGTCTATATACAATTTGAGGGAAACATTAATTTAAAAATGTCAATTTTCTGACTAATTCGATTCATGTAATTCAGTTATCTAAATATCTAAATGTTAAAGTATATTAATAAAGCACTTTTTTAAAGTTGATAATAAGTTTTTATAAAATATAAAAAATTTAAGCTTATAATAACGATAGCAGCGTAGAGAGAGGTAGCCTAGTATTGAGACTCCGTTCTCCATTTGCCGCTCAATTTTCGATACGTAGCAGAACTCAACGTCCCATTTTGTCTTATTATTAGGTAATAAGAAAGAAGAAGAGGAAATGAAAAAAAGATTTCCGCGAGTGGAAATCGAACCCACGACGGTCGCGTTGACAGCGGCGTAAATAATATCAAAATAATCACTAAAAATGTACCTTCACAATACAGCGTGACGTCAGCAAGGTTTTCAGAGTTCCATAGGTTTGCGAATGACGTCGCTAGATTAGTGCCGAAGCTGTTCCACTTAAGGCAGTACTGCTGCTGCTGGGAGTCCATGCCCGGGCCGCCTCGGATACCTGCCCTGTTGATGAAAATAAACGTTAATATTTTTTGGTTGTTGCTTATTCCAAAGTAATTTTAATATTTAACAGGCAAAGTGAAATTAGTATTAAGATGAGTATTTTTTATAGTAGTTTATTTTAAAAATAATTATACAAATAAGACAATTGTACCCATTAGACGCTATGGAATATATTACCATGTCAGTTATCAACTGTAATTCTATATTTATTTTTATTAGCTTGTTTTTTTTTCAATTTTCACTCTAATCGCTTACAGATTCTGTTTTTGCAGTATTAGAATTTTTTACAGTGCCAAAAAAAATTAAATTTTAACTAAAAAAATATTTCTACTGCAAGTTACCTGCCAAACTTTAATAATAGAAAAAAAATTCTAACCATAACAGTGTACCTTATATAAATTTTACACTCTAAACAGTCAAACGGATACCGGGCCCTCTGAATAAGTAAATTTTTAACTAACCACATTTGATAGTTCTCACGTGTTTCAGAATTATTTAGTGGACGTAACGTCGGTCTAGGAAGTACGACGGCATATCGATTATTTCATTTTACATGTCAGTAATGTCAGTATATTTGATTAAATGAAAATACCTAAGAGTTGTGTATGAAACATTCTACCTGCCCAAGGTAACGTAAACCTCTTTAGGTTTAAATAAGGTAAATAAGGTATCTCCATGTACGAGACAGATTAATTTTATATATTATAGCCCTCAACGTCCCTTAATTAATGTACTATCCCACAAAAAATAAGATTTTTTTCAATTTGCACCAGTAGTTCCTAAGATTAAGGCGTTCAACCAAACAAGCTTGTCAGCTTTAAAATTTAAACAGATTATTTAAGTAATAGAAATAGCAAGTACCTGCAGTACTTCGGAGTTAATTCAAAGTATTGTAAATGTTTTCAATATTCTTTTCAATATTGAATATAATTAATATACATACGTTTTTTAAACAATATAGTAAATTATTCATCTATACTAATATAATAAAGCGGAAGAATTTGTTTGTTTGTTTGTTTGTTTGAACGCTAAGATCTCTGGATCTACTGGTCCGATTTTCATTGTTTTTGTTTTGTATGAAAGCTGTATTCTTCAGAAGTGCTATAGGCTATATAACATTACATTACACATATATACTAATATATTTTAAAGTACTTTCTAATTTGACATGCAATTTATTCTGCCATGTTAATAACAACCGTCGCGTCGCTACGCAACCGTTACCGCGACATTTTGATATTTATCCTTATGAAAATAAATACAATAGTCACTATTAACATTTTATCTAGATTGAAATTATAGTTTACTGTATAACATTCTAATAAATAATTAAGGAGTTGTCACTGATTCCAAATGACCTAGCCTACGGGCGACATAGTATGAGTATGACCGACGCGAACGGGCAGATGACGTTGACGGTTTTATAAATTTTCATACATTTTCGAACTATTGTAAATGTTTATGTAATTATTTGCTGTTTATAATTAATTTAAGCTACATTTTGGTTCTCTTCTTATTTTATTTGATATTGGCCGCTAAATTATCCTGCTTAATAGAGAGAAATGTTTAGTTATTTCGTAGAGTCGATATCTATGTACTGGAAAACTTTAAGTACTTTTTCTAATATTAAGAATATCTATCCTTTAGTTACTTTTAATCCTTTTGTTCTACTTATTATTCTTTTTGATTATTTAAGCTTATATTTTCTTACTAATTCTATTGAAAATTGAAAATAATTTAATGAATATATTTAATAAATATTCTTATAGTTGAAGCAGGCGTAGCCGCGTCCGGGTCCACTAGTAAGAATAATATATGTCAATAACTAATTAGGAGTTTAATCAATAGTGTTTAAAAACAACGACAGTAATGAACTTGTGTTAATTTAACATTCTCACCATTGCCATCGAAATATTGTGATATATTTTCTTACTCTATGGAATAAATATAAAAAATACAAAAATAAATATAAAATTTGTGGCATGTTGCGAAACACAACATTCCTATTTCATCACAAGTGAAAAGAGAATACAAAATGATGTTTTAAATATTATTCAACAGCTTATATATTCTATTATTTTTGTATAAAAATAAATTATGAATTATTTTGAAAAAAATAAAAATTTTGAAACTTAATTACACAATTTAAATTTGAACTAACTTATATAAACTTCAAAATCTTATAAATATTCAAGCTGTATTAATAACATTATAAAAAAATTATAAAATTTTAAATAAAACTTAATCACTAACAAAATTAAAAAATAATAAATAACTAAACAAAATTAAATACAACGACTGAAAAAAACATAGCATAACACGCGAGCCCCTCCCTTGCACTCCAGCCTGAAACTACAGGCAGGCCTCACAAATCAATAACAAACAAAAGCCTCCACAAAAGCATCACAACAAACTTGCAACACAATACGTCGACATCTACTAATTACCTTTGCCGACCCGGCACCAGCGACTTGGCTCTACAATTTTGTACCATTTGTCCAAAAACGTCGGGAAGCACGAGTCGATACGGTATCGATTTGATTCCCAGCACAGTTACCGGCTAACTGTACATTTGCATGCGTGCACGTATACTGGGCCAATGTTTGATGAGCTCTCCTCCTCTACCAGGGTGTATAGGCCGTAGAAGCGGGGGGGAGGTCAGGTGGGACTGGCTACGGTGGAATTTCGGCTGCGACCCGGTTCCGGAATGCAGCACACGCGCACGCGCAGTGCGTGGGGGGAAGGGGAGCTGCATCGAGTTGCGCAAACTGCCTCGGCAACGGTCAACGGCGGCATAGAGCAATTATTATATAGATGCGACGAGGTTTTGAATTTTTTAAATATATTTTTAATAATTGTTAATGAATTCGCGAAGTTAGCAAATTTTCATGAAACTTAATATTTAAATAAAATTCCGGAGGTTTGAAATTCATCAATGTATGAAAAAACAAAAACAAAATAGTGTAAACAATCTAGATAACGGATTTATAATAAACTCGTCGAGTGAATCCCATTCAAGAATGGAAAACAATATCCGCGGTAAGATGTGCCAATGTCCGCCCTTTATTTGGGTTAACACGCTCCACGAACCGCGAAAATCATCTAAAACATTCCCATATTCAAATGTTATAGACGAAAATGGGAAAAGTTCGCGGGTAAAGGATATATAGTCCAATTTTTATAGTATTACAGAATGTACGTTACTACGTAATATACTACGTAATCTTGTTTAAAGTTTGCTTGATAAATATTGTTAAACTTTTCTTAGGTAAGCTTTCAGTAAGCCTAAGAAATGCCTAAGATACTATATTAAGTTTGGCTCGTAATTCACCTTGAGCTTTGATTGACTAGAACTTTATAAAACAACACAATAAAAGGTATAAGTTTAGCTTCTACGAATAAACATTATATACAATGAAATAATATAAAAAAAATATTAATTCATAAAAAATAGCTCATGCAATAAACAAACAATATAAAATATTATTTTTGTAATTTGTCTAAACGTTATGAAAATAAAGTGATTGTTATAAAATACCATCTGTTATATTCGATCAGATGTTATTGCTACGTGACTTAATCTAACTGCTCCATTTTCAATATCTATCATACCGATAAAGTTTCATTATAAAAGTTTTATTCGATCAACAAGTGTATATATGTATATATAAAATAAAATTGTGATATATAACCAAAATAATAATAAATTCTTTAATTTAAATTTAATAATATTAATATACGATCCCATTGTACACTGTGCCCGTCGTGGGAATATGTCAAATCATTTAATATCTACGCATCAGTGTATGTTGTGTAATTTAAGTTGGAGAGGGGAACGGCGAATCGTAATCAAAGACGCGTAGTATATACGTATAGCTGTAATATTAGCTTTAGTTTGTTTTAAGCTAATGTTGATGTATGGATTTGCCTGTGATATAAAGGGTCTTTTATACTGATAGTACTACTTTAGAAGAATTTAGCAACAAGTCATTTCGTACTTTACTTTCTTTACGGTAATAAAAATCTAGCAATACTTAGGTTTTTTAATAATTTCTATAACGTAAGTTTTCAGTTAGTTTGGTGTTCATTGATATATTTAAAAAAAAAGTATCTGTCAAATTCAAATTGCCTGGAACAAATATCACGTAGACTATATATAGAGATTATGTATGTGAATTCATATATGTACATTTAAATATCTACATATTTAAACAAGTCAAATAAAAATTTAATAAATTTTAATTTTAATCTAATTCATTTTGCTATCAATGAAAACGAAAGTAACAATATAAAATATTATACTTTCAACCTATTTCTTTCTCAACACAACGACAAGTGCTCTATAATAGAGTCCACAATGCATCAGTTCATTGTTCCTCAATACTTGACCTAGTAAAATATTTGATATTTTACTAATATTCAAACGAACTCAATGTTTATTATAATCTGAACAATACTTATATTGTTATTATTTAAATTTTATAATGTATGCTTTGAATATAGAGTTAATGAATCAGTGAATGAATGAGAGTAAAATTTTAGAAACTATTATTGTTTATATTTAGCTAAAATAAACTACTTAAATTAATTCTACAGCTTTAGGCTGTAAATGAATATTATTTAAAATAGCGATTGACAATAAAATTTTCACAAGTGACAATCTAACTCACAGCTGCTGCTCGTACAGTGAATTTCTGAAGTATTTCCTTACTAATAGGATGATCCACATACCTTAGAAAGGTAGGCGCGGCTTTAGTCTACAGCATTAGTAAGCCGTTAAAGGCAAGTCAGCAAATAAAGTTTGAAATTGCATAGAAATTTAAAGATAAATTTCTTTTTTTTCAGCTTCATGCTTTTTAGCCTAATGTTAGGACACTCCGCTCATCACTTTTCGGAGGATTCTGGAGGCATTGTGTGTTGAGTGGCGAAACTCTACGCCACGCCTCGACACCAGAGAGACGAAATGAAAATATTAAATGGATAGAACATAAAGTTTTTCCCATAAAATATGGCAATTTCAGTCAATAAGCAAATAGTTTTAAGTGCATACTGCGTAGTACTACAATTACGCAAGTATTTGAGGCGTATGCAAACGTTTCTAAATTTCATTCACTTATAAATCGCAATCTTTTACTTTCCCGAAAATCTATTTATTTTGCTTAAACATTAATGATTAAATGTAATGCAAATATTTTTTTACATTTTCTAGTATGCCATGACAAAATTACAAAAAAAATAGTTGTATTAACAGCGTTTACACATACAAAACTATACGTCCGTATGTAAATGCATTACAAAATTAATATAATATACTGAATAAATTGTTTATAGGTAATTAAATATTTTAAAAAAGCATAATCAAGTTTTATATAACAAAAATTAACATTTTACTAATGTTTACGAATATTTAATATTAACGAAGGCTTTTAGATGCATTATTCTTTAGGAGGCTCATACGTATGGCGTAGCGTAGTCAAAATAGAAAGTTGCATGCCGTTGCAACGCGCTCACGCACCGGTACGTTTCACAACTGGGGGCCCGCCTTTTGTATGATACAAGTAATTGAGGACAGTATTGTGTATATATTTTCTTTGTACACATCTCATGCATTTTGCAGGGTATATTCTCTTAATGTATAAAGTTTCAGTCGATTGCCAGATTTGGTCCATTTCTAAGGTGAATTTGAAGTTGTAAATTAGAAAACGAAAGTTTATTTATAACTGGACCTCCTCTCCCCCCCCCCCCCCACTCCCCACTCGTACCTATCCATAATCGACTTTATTTCGAGTAATTTTCATACAAAAAAATTCTAAGATTATAGTCACATCTATGTAATAGACTTGTAGCCGTGAGAAAGCCGCGCCTAATTTCAAAACGCAGCTTAGTACCTACATGCGCGAGCGATACTGTGCGTGCAGTATGGCCACCTTTCACTTTACTGCAATTTGTAGGTACTACTAGCTACTTAGTTAGCGAAAAAATAATATATTTTATTTTTTAAAAATCTATAAATATATGCTAACAGAATATAAATTAAAACAGTAAGATTAGATTAATTTCTCTCTGATGCTAACATTATTTATTTGGAATAACGAAACAATTAATATCTGTAGCCCAATAAAATATTTAAATTATAAAAAGTTTAATCAGTTTAATTTAGTTTTCATCATTCCGTTATTTTCATGGAGAATTAAAAATTTAAATTCATTCATCCAATTCTCAATAATTTTAACTAAAATGAAACAATTTTTTTTCTAATTTCACATATAATAAATTAAGCAGATAGAACCTAAAGTCCGTTGTCGTTTCCGTTTGTGGAGCGGAACCCAACGCCGCGAGTATGTCTACAGGCAAGGCAGTTACGAGAGTCAGAAAATGAAAATCTTTCATTCCTCCCCAATAAAGGGAATCGAATCTACAACCATCACGTTTACAGTTAGGAGCCATTAGACACTGTATAGAATCGTCGTTCTATGACTCTGAAATTATAATAGAAATTGAAATTTAATACCAAGTAATAAGTATTTATGGGAAAGCAAAACCGCATAACCCCATCGTAACCGATATGTAGGACACCACATGGTACCCGGTTTCTTGCACTATGACTTTCACTCTAAAGCTTCATCTAAGATTTTAGTTGCTATTTTCATATTTAATGGTTATTGTATGTAAATGTTAGCGTTTTTCTATAATTTGGAATATATAAGACTGTAGTCGTAGTGACTTTGTAGTGAATAACTATATATAAATGTGTATTATGTTTGTCATATAAAAAATAAACATTGAAAAAAAACATACTTATATAATTATAGGACAAATTGCGTTATTTCATTTGTTAATTCTGTCATCACGTGGGAACTAATATAATATTCCTTTTCAACTAAGGTAGAATATAGTGAAAAATATTACAATAATTTTCTACTACGACAACGAATAAAATAATATGATAATTAGTAATTTTAAAGCAACTTTCAGTTTTTTGGAGCATCTGTACATATTTTAAATGTATTGTTAATGAAAGAATAATATTTTTAGTATCCCGCTTTGTTAGCTTCAAGGTCAGCAAACAGATTTAATTTAAAAAAACGCACTTCCTTCTCCACTTATCAATATTAGGAAATATGTTATTATACACCGTAGATGTTATAGTAACCTAAAACCACGACGTTTCAAATAATATAATTCTGTATGTGTACTTCATATGTAAGTGTAGAAACCGGTAAACAATTATTTACGTTTTTAAAACTAACTTCGTAGCGTGTCAGTTCTACAGATTATTAATCTATGCACATTGTTTGATGTTTGTCTCTTTGTCTGTGCGTTTGTGCACGCTTATCTCAGAATAGTAAAATTTAACTGAAATTTTAATTTTCTATATATGAATATTGTTTTTAAAATTATACTAGATCACGAAAGTTACTCAGATGAGAAAATAAATAATTTTGTAGTACAAGCGGGCGAAGCTGTGAGCGGTTCGCTAGTTAATAATAATAACAGGAATATACATTGCTATTTCTCACCAAGGCCAGAGGAAAAAGTCAAAATTAGATTTTACCTTTATGTAAATTAAACTTAAAGTACTAGCGAATTGAGCGACAAAAGTACCTCTATTAGGCACTTTAAATTAAATATATACATCTTCATTGATATTAAAGTAAAAAAAAACAGTATTATTTTGATTTTGGTTTGTGTATATATATATATATAATGTATATTGTATAGTGTTGTAACAAACTAATTACTAAGGGATGTACTCGTACATCTGGATATCTGCTTTCACAATCATATCTCTCGAGATCTCAATTCAAAATATTTGGCTAACGGTCATAATGCTATTCAAATGTAGCTACAAAAGTGCAACAATGGGTAGGTTACATTACGCATTGTGTGGGGTAGCTACAGCTACATCAAAACAGGTTCAGCACGTTTTTAATACTTATTTAGGTCAAGGAATACATATATCTACTAAATACAAATGTATTTCATTTCGGTCGAGTAAGGAAGTGGAAGTTTGCATTTGTTCCATTTGAAACGAGTGGTGCGAAAACGATTTGACAAATTGTATGAAAGGAGTTATATTATATCCTTTATTTACATATTATTGTGCATGTACACTGCATATACAATATACATACATTTTTCCTGCATATATCGTATATCGCGGGGTAGGCCGAGGAACATAACGTTAAGACACTCCGTTCTCCACTTCCTGCCGAAATTTTGCGACTTTGCGTGTGGAATAACGGAGCTCAACGCCGCGTTTTGTTACCAGAGCGAAGAAGTGAAATGGAGAATGAAATATTAAAACATAATAATTCATTCTCCCTAGTGGGGATCGAACCCACAGCCGTACGTTTACATTTAATTAAAATATTTTTATATTTTGAAATTATTTCCGGAAAAACATTTGTATATTCAGTATCAGGAAAGAATACATAAGTATTTGTTGATACATTAGGAATATATGCTTAAAATAGCTGTATTACTTCATTATAACAAAGATAAACATCAAATTAATTAAGCATATTCACTATACAAAATTAATATCGAAAGAAGTTTCGTAATAATTGATGCATGGAATTGACCCCTATTTCATTTAAAGTGTATATGAAAACCCTTGACCTAAATAACGCCCCTTTAAACTACGCCTTATGTTATATTTTAAAAGCTTATAATCGAATAAGAACAAAGAAAAATGTCTTTAAAATTATTAAATTAGTCCTCCAAAGAAATAATATATTTAAGTAGAAAATAGTTAATTTCAAATTTTATATGACTCTTCTCAGGCAATATTGAATGATTGCACTATAAATAAGTAATAATAACTATGAAATTTGAAAAAATGGAAACTATGAATTTTTTAAATTTGAAGCTTTTGAAATTTTTAAATAGGCATTCGTTTAATTTTTCAAGAAAAAATATATTAAAATTGACATATTTTATTATTTTCTAAATTATTGTTGCACCAAATAAGCTATGTTTAAAAACACGCCTACAATAAATATTTTAAAAATTATATAAATAAAAAAAAAAATTGTAGTAGTAATTACTAAAACATCACTAACTTTACATAAAAAACACGTTTTGAAAACAGGTTTAATAGATATCTGTATATTTTAGACCGAAATATGTTTTTTGTCTCTTTTTACTTTCAATATGTTTGCAATTAATTACATACAAATAAATTATCCAAAATATTTATTTTTTCACAAAAAGCCTGGCTTATCATAGCCTTGCACGCAACGCATAGAGTTAACTCGGCCTTGGTAGGTTACGTAAGCGTCGCGCCTCGAAGGTCCTCTCGTCCTTGTAAAACCAACCTACCTCCCCCCACTCGCCCACGACTGGGAAACGTTAAGCAATATTACAGGGGCATTGTAAAAGTTAATTCTAGTTTATTATATACATATATACATATGTAATAATATTGAACTAAGTAGTTAAAAGAATCAATGAAAAATAAATAAATAAATTATCTTCCTAATTTTAACCTATTTTTTACGTAGAGGGTTCACTTTGGTTCTTTACTTCCTGTCCATTTAAACATTGCGTAGGTCCAAATATAAATTATTAAGAAAATAATATATTATCAATACTAATAGTAATATTTACTATAGTAAATTAGAGACTCGTAATGCAAATCGATATCTCCTATATTATTTTTATCAATTGGTCTAATCGTCTTCACGTGCTTGTATTAGAGGTTATCTAACTGCTAAGATAATTATTACTAGAGAATTCATCAATTTTTAAGTTTTTATATTGTACATTATTTATATAATACAATTGACAATATCAATATCATGTTCAAATTTCGATTTAATTGAAATATTCGTTTCATTTCTTTATAATAAATAGATTAAAACAAACTTATTTTAAAAATATTTATTACATGATAAAAATCTACTAAATTTTGCAGTTAATTAGCATAACATATGCCTAATAGTAACATAAAGGTTAGATCATATTTTTATCTCATTATTAAACTATTATAAAACAATTTACGTACTAATAATAGAGACTCATAAAAATAGACCAAGGTAAAACTAAAAGGGATATCAAACTCTACTATTCATTAAGTAAATAATCTACTTTTCTACTAAGACATTAGTTTTAGTAAGTAAAGACGTAGTAAGTAGTAAATAAATAAAGTTTATGAATGCGTTCCAAAGCGTGTCATCGCGCTCGCTGCCTATTGGCCGTTGGTTCGGCACCGGAGCTGCGATAGAAAAATTGTAGGCGCCATAAATTGTGCCCGACCTTCATACCTACGCCGGTTGCTTCTTCCCAGCTACTAATAATTTAGGTTAATAACAAACAGATTAATAATACATCTAGCAGTATAAGTGGTTTTTCAATATACTATGTTACTATGCTAATAATGAGACATATATTATTTTCTAAGCTAATTTCATATTGTTTGTTTTTAATTTGTTGAATGAAATATATTTAAAAATGATAAGGGTCAGAGTGCAATACAACAAGACCAAATGAATAACAATAAACAATTGAAGTGACCGAAACTGCGTACAAGAGATGGAGGAAGGGTACTTACTAGAGTACGTAAGTACTTGTCGCGATACGGCGAGCCGCGCGGGGCGGACGCGAGGTAGGTGCTAATAGCTGACCACGGAGCCACATTGACAGTTTCTATGCAAATGTTTAATGCGTCGCAGGACCAGTTTTCGGCTCAAAGAGCGGTTCCGGACTTACCTACTCGCGCGCGCTATTCACGCCCATAGCTATTACCAAACATTACTGCTAAACTGGATTCCGCCGTGAATTCATTAAAATCATGTTCTACAACTCCGCAGGACCCAAATTGACGATCGTTAGAATGGACCTCATTCACTCATACGGCTCCAACACGAGCTATATTTTATGGACACGAATTTGAAAAGTCTGGAACCGGTCGCGAAGATTGTGCAAAAAACTCTGTGATGCAACATAGGTGTGTAAAATTGAGGAAACACGGTTGTCTCATTATCAAGTTCAATAGCCCCAGAACGACAGCACGTGTATGCAAAACCAGGGAAGCGGACGAAATTTGTGCAAAAATATCCTTTCCATTCAACAATTTAAAGCCTAAAGTTCCTTACCCCTAAATCACTTAATATTTATCGCATTCTGCGGGGTGTCAACACACATTTGTCAAAGGCTGTATACTCCAGTACTTTACAGTCCAGATTTACTTACAAATGTGTTGAAATGAGGCTGGCCGTTTCTTGGACTAACCGCACTAACAATGACAATCTAAACTAAACTATCAAATCATAGCTGATTAAAAGCAACAATACTTTCCTCGATTCCATGAATGTCAAATTCCACAGTCCTTGAGAATGTTTTAAAACAAAACCATTAGTGCTCCTAAAACTCAACACAAATATACATAGTCCGTATCACTGCGCGTATCACTAACACCGTACTGCAGTGGTGTCTCACTTCCGCATGTTGCAACGCGCGGCGCCCTAACCGCCGGGAGCCTCGCTCGCGAATGCGACCGCCGAAAACTCCTCGCACCGTTCGAATGCAGAAAATTCGGACGCGTCGAGTGGGGGACGCTCTACGACTATCCGAAACTTGCGCGCGTACGTGCTGCGCTTCGCTATGAAAAAATCCAAGGTTAACTCGCGCTGCCAAAAAAAGACGTGAAAAAAAGATGGCTAGAGCGGCCCCCCTCGCGGGCGTCGCGGTGCAGCCGGCTCTGCACACGCGTCTACCGCACTCATAGATTTCCCGTCAAATCTAGTAGTATAAATCTGAAATCAATCTTAGGTGTAATTCTCAAATATAATTATAGAGTCATTAACTCTACAGTAAAAAATAGTCATAAAATTTTAACCAAATCAAAGACGTACATACATACACAACGAAATTTCACAAGTAGTGATATCTACGCATCAACACAACCAAAACGATCCTTGCAATGACATAATGATATACGGAGCAGATCTTAAATAACAATGCAGCCGAGCTATAAAGTGGCCTTGATATTAGTTCCTCAAACGATTGAGAACGTCTTTCTGTTCGTTCGTAGCGTGAGTACTTGAATAGAAACTATGCAATTGGTTAACAGTTACATTTTCCTGTTGTATTTGGAATTATGTTGACGAATGAGGACACATGCATAATTTAAGTAAAATAAACAAATTAATTATATTTTGTTTCTTTACAGAAATAAAGTATTTTCTTTGAAAACATTTAAAGAATATGCAACGCAATGTAGATAATAATAAAATTCACTATAGGCTCAATTCTCTTATCAACATGAGCAAGGCCACGTAAATTATGATAACGAATCAGTATTAGAATACAGTCTGTCCTAAAATACAGATACCTCATTGCATCATATTAAAAAGTAATAAAAGGTAACAACGACATATGGGATACAATAAGAAACGTTTTATTATTAATCTCATAGTAAAAAAATAAACTTTTATTAAGTTATTTTCCTCGTTTATTAGGATATCAAAGTTTTGCCTTGAGGGCCCCTTTTATGTAAAATTAAAAACATTAACATATACCATCTCAAACGGATGCTCTTTCTTAGAGATAAAAATCTATTTAACGCATATTTTTAAGTAAACAGGCTTGATAGTAACTAGTTCCTTTATCGGCCATTAAAGCTGTAAGACAGTTCTTTTTGTAAATATGAATATTTTACGATGTTTATTTAAAACGAATGAATGAATGAAGAACTATATATTTTAATTATTTAATAATAAAATAATTAAATAATATACTTGAATTTAATGTGATAAAAAAAGTTTTTTTAAGCAAAACTCTCTTAGATTTATAAACTCTTTGTTGTAAATACGTAAATTACTTTAAGAAAGTTGTTAAAGCACTACTTACATTTTAGTCCAGTTTGTCTAAGATAGAAATATATTTTAAATTGGAAAAATATATCAAATATTAAATAAATATTACACACAAGGCATGCCTATATAAAATAGGGCTTACGAATTTGAAGGGTTATCTAATCGCACTATCACGCGCTACGACTGCACTGTATGGAGTTATCAGTTTCGCTACGCCTGAATACAATTGAATATTAGGATTGCTATTAGAATTCTTCATATGACACGCTCGAAATATAATACAAACTAATAATATACACGTACTCACGGCTTCATTACTTTTTATTTCGATTTTAAAAATGATACTTGCTTACCGTTAAATAAATTAATAATAAGATCTCATGTTCGAAAATGTTTCATGTTTCAATTATTTTTATGTACAGATTTGATTCTAACACCGGATTGAAATATACCAATAACTTAGTTATCGCTAGAAAAGGAATTAGTTGGCCCACTGGGACAGTGAAGTGTTTGTGGGTTAGAATCCCACTCGATGATATTTAAATTATTTTCATTTTTCCGCTTTACCGCAATTCTCTACTATCCACCTTATTTTCGAGACTCTTAGGACTTGAGGTAATACACTTCCCAACACTAAATTCCTTTCGCTTATACAGCTATGCAGGAAAACGCAGGAAGCCTCTTTTTTTGCAAACACACTGAATTAAAAGATCCTGAAAGTAGCATAAAATTCAAAAAAATGCAATCATTTAAATTCATTCAATTTATGCGAATTTTAAGCAGCTTACATCGACTTTCTAAAATATAAAAAACCGTGTTAACCTAAAAAAGCGTGTTGAAACTACTAATTAATAAATGCCTAATTACTATGATATTCATTTATATTCTAATTACTATAGATAATTTAAAAAAGTGTAAAATATAATGTACTAAAATTAAGTTTTTTCAGATACGCATTAAGAGATGATCATCATTAAATTAAATGTTACTTGAATTTTGAACAATTTGAGCAATTGTTTCTTGATTTTTTTTGGTAGTATAAAATAACTGAGAATTATTATTTAAAAATATTAAGATCCAGAAGCTCTGTTTGGATGTCCTGATGCAGGACATGACTCTTGCCAAATCCGGGATTAATGCCAGGAAGAAGAAGACCGATCAAGGGCAATTATAGGTTGTAATTATTTAAAACGTTTGGATCTCGTTTGCTTTAATATAAAGCCAAATTACGAGAGATAGAATAAAATGCATTATGTATACATTTTATTTATTATAACAAAAATAGGTAAAAAATCATATTTTTAAAATATTATTATCAGAATAACCAAAATTTCAGAAAACGTATAAAAAATTAAACGTAGCTGGATTCAAACTCTTTTTAAGATGTATAGATATTTTAGGCTAAAAATCTTTTACATAAATTTCATAAAAGTATATTTTTAATATAATTTGAGAGATTTTGATTGTGATGTAATAATATGGATTGTTGGGTTCGCTCAATGGACTGAGCAAAAGTTTTTAAATGAAATGGCGAAACTCTAAAAGTTTTTAGTGTATAATTTCAATAAGTTCATTATTTTTAAATATTCAAAGTATTAAAACAAGACTAGAAGACTAAAATGTAAATCTCTGATAAAAAAGAATCCCTATTTAAAGTCATGTAATAGTAAATGTCAGTAACTAGTTAGTTCCGCTCTCAATTCCTACCATGGTGTTATTTATACTAAGTAGGTATACATCGTGTTTGGTGTCTAGATTCCCCTGACACAAAAAATAATTTAGGCACTTAGTATTTGTTTCTAAATATCAAAATAAAAATGCCTTATTTCAAATTACCCTTATGTACAGAGTTTTTAACTGACTTTAAAAAAAAGGAAGTTGTCAATTCATCGGAATCTTTTCGATAATTATAAAATAAACTTTCTCTTACATATACATAAAATAGATGCAAGATTATAGGTTTACGGTGTATTTATTTAAATATGTGAAATTTGCTAATTTAATAAAAATAATAGATATATGAATATATGCAAACGTATATGATAACAATCATATTTAACAATTACAAATATAGACAGGTTATCTTAAACTGACATGGTAAAAAAAAATATCTCCAAAGTATTCCCTAAATGACCGTCCCGCGGAATTAATGGTGGCAATAAAGTTTTAACGCGCAATCATTACCGTGCAAGTGGCGCGAACTACCGGCGATATTTGAATAACGCCGTTACTCGTTATAGGCGTCGTTAGTCGTTACCGATATATAGCGAATATAGTTTTTTAGTAAAACTTGGAACTTATTTAATATTAATATATAACATATTCTAACGATGGTTCCGCGTTCAATTTCAACTCGGGAAAATTATTTTTTTCATTTCCCTCGCCCTGATAAGAATATAAAGCGCGGTGTTGTCTCACTACTCCTTACGTAATGTCTCGAAAATTGGGTGGTAAAATGGGGCATGTGTTAACACTAGGTTCCGTCTGTCTACTCATCTATATGCGGGGCACAACGTCAAGCTTAAAATTTAAGTAATACAAATATTTTTCATTTTATCTGCATTGAGAACTTAATGGAATACAAAAATATGTTCGTACATTTGGTATCCAAGAGTTTGATTTCATCTGTTATCAAATAGTTTTTTTTGTTCATTTAACTGTAATTAATTTAAGTGATTTTCGATACTTCATGTGTAGAGCGGCAATCTCAACGCCGCATTTTGTCGATCGGATCGGGCAGATGAAAGGCTAAAATATAACTATACCCTCGAACAGGGATCAAACCCACAACGATATTAATAATGACAGAAGAAATAAATATACACAAATATATTAGTAATATAGCTGTCACACAATGCTTCAAGAATTCAAAAAGTGGGGGACGAAAAATTCTTAATGATGAACCGAGTATTAGGTTGACAGGTTCTGCCTACTATTCTATATTCAGGATGCAACTTGAAGCTAAAACTGTACGTGGAGAACAGTGTCACTATACTATGCCGTAAATGCCTCTCTGCTAGCCCTAATATACAACAGATGCGTAACGCTAAAAAATCTTTATTATAAATTTGGTTCAAAAGTGTATAATGAATTTGTTGATTTTAAATAATACTTATAATAAATACTCAATTCGAATTTGAAAGTTAGGTAATATAGAAATGTCGTGTCTGATGCTCCTACTTTTAAAGTAAATCTATAAATTTGACTTTACTAAATAAATAAGTTCAGTATATAGTGTTGCATATTAACAATTGGCTATGTTTCAAATATCTATGTATTAATATTAGTAGGATTTTGAAAATTACTGAAAATTTTTAAATTGGACAAACAAAAGACAGTATTGAATTTTACTACATGACTACTATATTATGCACTTAAAATACTTGAAATAAAGCGAAACTATTATAAATAATTACCCAATGAAACTGAATATGTATGTATCAAGTACATACATAAACCTAAGTAGATTTTCATGCAAAGAAACATTTAAAATGACTAGTCTATTACATCCAAAGAAAAAAATCCTCGTCCGTACAAAACAAATGGTAAAATCCACATAAAACCACTGTTATAAGTTTTTACTACAGAAACGACAATGAGACACAATCACGACAACACAAAAATAAACATATCACGGAAAAACAAACACACACGAGCCACACTGAACGCGACCATTACTCAATCAATGGTACGAAAACCTACGTATATAGGTACACAAAATGGACTTACGTGAAGAGGGCCGTCAATACGCCATGTACGTCTGGGCAGCTAGGCAAGGCCGGCAACGGAACGCCCGGGGCACAGGCGGCACAGGCACAGGCACAGCGCGGACGCGCGGTATCGAGGAAGTCCGGACTAACTGTCAACGCTCGTGCGGAAATCGGGCGGCGGCAGGCCTAGGGCGCAGGCGCGGGCCGCCCGTCAACAGCCCTGCAGCTACCACCCTGTAACCTACCCTTTAAATCGAACGTCATATCCCGCCGTTCCCACCCCGCTCCCGCCCTGTAATTTCAGACCCTAAAAAATGCATTGCGTAACGGTTCCGAATTCCACGCTGTTTGCCCGATCAATTATCTACCTGCGCCGAACAATGCGGTGATAGCCTGTTAAATTGTACCTTCCATTTTCGATTATTTTATCTAGGAAATGTTTTGTGACGCATAGTTTTCAGCTGTGCCGGCTATTAGTGGCATGTAAGAAAGAATTTTCAAAAATCGTTGTTTGTTGTTGTCATTTAGGGTGCAATAAAGGCAAATAATACATTTAAAATCATTCTTTTTCTTTCAACTTACATTATTTATATTCATATTCATATTTGAAAACTAGTTATAAAAAAACAGAAAAACTAAAATTGCATTTCGCTCTAGAAACAACGTTGGCAGTGGAATTTTTGATTAGATTGAATCAAGGGAATTTAGCCGTACCTACTCCAATCGGTGAACATTCAATTTGAATACATTACTATAACCTCACGCAGTTCGTTTTAATACTTAATGTGCCACAAAAAATATTGCTCCTAAACCAGTCGTGACCTTCGAAGGTTTTTCAATTTTGCAATGACCATGACATTTTCGTAGGACCTCATCTACTCTCCAATTATAATTATGAATTGTTTTTGATTTAAATATAAGCATCTATTCTGCTAGCTAATTATCGTAATTTTTATATAAAATAATAGATGTTAATTGAAAATTGATCAAACCAATTTGAACAACTAGCCTCTGGCACAAGCAATATTGGTTCGCATGTTTATATAAAATTTCATCAGCTCGGTCAGTCTGGTTGACAAATTAATTAATACGCAGACAGTTTATAAAAAAACAATATTGACATCTACCTATAAGCCGCATATGAATTAATTTGAAAAAGATTCAATTCTCTGTTTATGATTGACCACCCTATGTTAATTAATTTGTCCTATCTTGAAAATCAGTACACCCCCGCGTAAACGGAACCTATTCAGCCTCAGGGCAGTATTCGATTTTAACAAACTGATTAATTCTATCGCATACATTCTCTATAGAAGGTTGTCCTTTCATTTAGGTGTAATACGAAAATTTATACCTAATTATTTCGTTCTATTAATTATTAAAAAAATTTTTGTCAGTAATGTAAGTCAACGTAAAAATACAATCTGTGTTCCAAAATTATAGAGTCATCTGTATTACGTACCCTCATGTAAATAAAATGTATAATATATTACTAATTTATGATAATGAGCAAAGTCAAAGTGCGCAAAATGTTCGTCCTAATAAACGTATTATAAATATATTACCTGCTAATTTTCCTTTAAACTAGTCACTTTTATTCAACGTCATATTAACTTGACGTCACAAAACTTCCCGACAAAAGGCGGACTGCGGAAATTGGGTCACCCCGTAATGAATGCAACTGGACTACTCTTGAAATAAAAGTAATAAGGCCAATTTGCTTTACATTATTAGCAATTTATAAGCCTTGGCTGCTACTGGTGGAAGTTGTGGCCCTGCGTAAATATCTATTTTCAGAAATGGTGTCCATGTATACTTTTGCACTTTTTATTAAACTATAACCTAATATGATTCTTTAAATTGTAATATGTATAATTTTATATTTTTATATAATTAACGAATAATGTTACATAAAACAAATTACAATAAGTAAAACTTAAACGTCCACTCTCGTTTCCTGCTTTGATATCTCATACTGTATCTTATATCAACCGATACAGATAGTTCCGCTAACTTCATTGTCATGCCCTGATACGCATTCTTAAGAGAATTGATTATAGATAAATCAATACAAAAGCCAAGTACATTCACTTTACTTAAATTTTTACCTACAAAGGACAAAACGGAACCTTGATACGATCTCTTGTCTCTTCAACGTTATCAAAATTGTATTATTATTATTATTTGTACATGTTATATATGAAAAATATTAAATTTGGCACGAGTAGGTACTTACGATATAAGAAGAAAAAACCTGGAAATTTAATATTTATAACTATTTCATAAAAAAAATTCAAACGTCCGAAAACTTTGCTTGTAGGTACTTCCCGTTGATCTACAATCCTGTAATTGGTACGGAAGCCTAGGTGGGCGAGTCCAACTCGCACTTAACCGATTTTTTCATACAACATTATTTTTATAATATTACATGTTATCTATATGCATCTAACAGTAAAAATGGATTAAAACATATACAATCACCCTAATAACACTAGAATATAATTGCTATACTAGAACAAAGGACGTAGTGGAAACCAGGTCACCATGGCCGTAACGAATGCAGCCGGTGTGCTCTTTCTAAAATAGCTCGAGCCCCCATAACTGGGTCACGTGATGCGTCTTCAATCAATTTACTACTTCTAGTAGATCTACATTTCTATACAAATCAATTTGCAAAGAAATTGTATGTATAGATGTATGTTTGTATGAAAAAAAAACCGGGAGAAAATGATAAAATTATATAAGTGTTCGTCAATTCGATTCGCATGTAGAGAGATATGTTAAGTTTCCTAGAGTTGTAGTAATTACAACAAAACATATATTATTTATGAACTTTATTTTATTCAAGCCGTCATAGCACAATGACTGTAAACGCGATGACTTTGAGTTCGATTTACACTCAGTGGAATTATTGTATTTTAATTGTTTTTATTTACCCGCCCTGACTAGTCTAGAAAATAGGGTGGAAACTCGGAACCCAAAGTCTAATAATATGTTTCTTCTGAACATCTTTCTATGAGGAAAAAAGCGTAGAGTTGCCTTTGCATTTATTTTAATACGATTTAGTCTACTCCTTTTCATCCATAGTAAATAAACACAGCGTGCATCTGTTGGAACACTATCGACTTTTCGTATGTAGGTCAAACTATGCGATTTTTAGATACGTTTCTTTTTAAATGAATTGGAAGTGTTATTATTATCGTTAGCTATTAATTTATTTTTGACAGATAGATATATGAGTTATTTTTTAAACTTGTCTTTGGGGATTGTATTTGTACTTGTAGTCAAAGGCTTTATTTTTAAAATACTGCTATCGCTTGTACAAGTAGCGCTAGGTGGCTCAGTTTAAGCTACTTGAGAAATACTGTAGTACTTTTTTTCTATAGATAGGCCAGAAAATCCAGAATCCAGATTATTTCTTTCAGCTTCACGTGATAGAACTAAGTATCCACACTAAGTTCTCGGTTTTCCACCCGAATTCCAAACAATGCTTGTCAACTCAACTAAATACAATAAAAGTCAAATACGTAAAAACTTATCAAGAATAATAAATATCTGTTTCATTACCAATTCCATGTTTATCTTAATTTTCTCCTATAAATTATCAGACACATTATCTTTTATAATCCATTATCTAAGGTAAACTATCGTGTTGTGTTATGTTCTTAGGTCTATCCATTAATTAGGACCCAGGTGTGGTTTTAGACCGTTCTGATCTCAAATGTCAAAGCTAAATTTCTACAAGGTATTTTTTCCTTTAAAAGACATCGCCTTTATATATTTTTGAGTTTACACGATATACCATTTATGTATAAGCTAGCTATATGTTCGCGTCTTCGGCCGTGTAGTTTTCGATTTCCTTAGATGATATTTTGTCAAAAAAGTTATCGTAAATATTAAAAATATTCAAAATGTATTAATCAAAGTATACTTTTATAGTAGTTCACTTTCATTTTAAGTAGGTATAGAAGATTAATTAAAATTGTTATATCTTCAAGGATATTTTAAATAACAACATAAACGTCAATCATTCCATATATCACGTGTTAAGTCTAAAGCCGCAATTTGCCTAACTTACATAGGTATATTATAAATAAACACTTCTTCGAAAGTTATTTGAACTCAAAACTATCGTGTTCAATCAAGCGTCTCACTTACGATAGCGTACCCCATACAATGTAACATGTGAATAATGCCTTTAAAGGCATGCGCCAGTGAGTCCAGCCAAGTTAAAAAGCTCAAAACGCGCAAAGTGTATTTTACACAAACTATTTCAAGCTTCATAACTCATAAACCAATTAGACTATATGCACGACATTTAACAAACTTCTTAAAATGTTTTAACTTGTAATGTATATTAAATTTTAACAATTTAACTCAAACAGTTATTGGTGTGTATTAACGTTTACGTTAAAAAACAGGCATTTTTGTGACTCACTCATCAAAAACGTAACCCACTATTGGGTGACCTAGAAATCAAAGTAGAATAATAATTATTGATAATTAATTAAATTAAATTAAATTTATTTAATTAAATTAAATTATATTAAGAAAGTAAAAAAAAAAGTACTAAAGTTACTTCAAAGAACGTAGGAAAAAGTGAAGTGAAGTCGTCGCATTACTTAACATTTAACTTGGCTCTTATTTCACACTAGTGGACCCGGACGCGGCTACGCCTGCTTCAACTATAAAAATATTTATTAAATATATTCATGAAATTATTTTCAATTTTCAATAGAATTAGTAAGAAAATATAAGCTTAAATAATCAAAAAGAATAATAAGTAGATACACATTATTAGAAAAAAATATCTGAGTTATTGAAAGTAACTAAAGGATAGATATTCTTAATTTTAGAAAAAGTATCTAAAGTTTTCCGTGCGTGCGTACATAGATATCGACTCTACGAAATAACTAAACATTTCTCTCTTTTAAGTAGAATAATTTTAGCGGGCAATATCAAATAAAATAAGAAGAGAACCAAAGTGTAGCTTAAATTAATTATAAACAGCAAATAATTACATAAACATTTACAATAGTTCGAAAATGTATGAAAATTTATAAAACCGTCAACGTCATCTGCCCGTTCGTGGCGGTCATTCTCATACTATACCACCCGTAGGCTAGGTCATTTGGAATCAGTGACATCTCCTTAATTATTTATTAGAATGTAATACACTAAACTATAATTTCAATCTAGATAAAATGTTAAAAGTGACTATTATATTTATTTTCATAAGGATGAATATCAAAATGTCGCGGTAACGGTTGCGTAGCGACGCGACGGTTGTTATTAACATGGCAGAATAAATTGCATGTCAAATTAAAATATACTTTAAAATATATTAGTATATATGTGTAATGTAATGTTATATAGCCTATAGCACTTCTGGAGAATGTAGCTTTCATACAAAACAAAAACAATGAAAATCGGACCAGTAGATCCAGAGATCTTAGCGTTCAAACAAACAAACAAACAAACAAACAAACAAACAAACAAACAAACAAACAAACAAACAAACAAACAAACAAACAAACAAACTCTTCCGCTTTATTATATTAGTATAGATTTATATTTTAGATGGGATCATATTATATATATTCGAGTATTACTATTCCCATGTATTTAGAAATTATTTAGATAGATATATTAATTATCCAATATTAGACTTATGTTTTGCACCTTCGTGGCGCAGGGCCACAAGCGTGCACTGTAAACGCGACAGGTTCGATTATTACTCGAGAAAAAGTTAAAGGGAACCTAGTGTTAAAACACTCCGTTCTCATTAAGTTCTCACTTCCGACCCGCACAGTCCGCCGAATTTTAGAGGCTTTGCGTGTTGAATGGTGGAACGCAACACCGCGCTTTGCCGCAAAGAAAAAAAAAATTTAAACCATTTTCCTTTTCTTAAAATAATAAATTATTCAAATAATATTTTAATACAATTTACTATGAACTATGATGAATAAATCCAATACTGCACATTAAACTTGTAAAACTATGTTACTAATCAATATATTTCCAAAATACTCAAAACAACATTAAAACTTAAAAGATTGTGCCTTAAAATAATAACTTAAATTACCACTGAATTCAGTTAACATTCACTGCAAAAAATTACATTGTTTCATTTAGCTGTTACACACAAACAAACATACACACACACACCCAAAGAAATAAATCCGCGTTCAATTTGCATAAACCCAAATAAGTTATCTACGGATGCGTGTAAGTACAGTGGGCAACGAGGCTATTAGTTTAGTACAGGCCAATATAGGCTTTATGTTGTTAGAGCTAAGACTTAGGTGATTGAGGTCCGTAAATGTGGTGGAGTGTACATCGCCTATGGGGGCAGGGGACGGGGAGGGAGGGGGCGGAGGCGCTAGTGCGCAAATACGCGATGACTGCATACAATGACTGCCAAACATCGCATCCAGGGGACAACTCCGCGGCACGTGTAAGCACAGTGCCGAACTTCGGGCCGCAACTTATTCTATGCACTTATGAAATTTATAGACAAATATGTAAAAATAAGCGAGCCAAAACTGTACTTAGTGATTAAAACTAATAAACTGCGAATATTAGTAAATTATGCGTACACAAACGGCCAGTAATAGCTATCTTTTCATAAACCGTCATAACAAAACAGAAAAATTTCCAATACGGCCCTGTAATCGCATTGTACGCTAACGTCATTCACGCACACACGCAAGCGTAGCCGAAATTCGTGGATGTACTTTTCTAGCCGCGTTGCTGTGTGCGCCGCAGTGCTGGTGACGGCGAGACAGACATATGACCGAGCTGTGGGAGTGAACGAGACAGAGAGATATTGTATAGCTTATATAACGCATTATTTTTATAATTAACAAGCAAAATTTGAGAGATACGGCGCTACGACCCTGGAAGCGGGCAGCGACCTCAACACGAAATTTGCACAGATCAAATGTGGGCGACCTCGAGCGACTAGTTGCACAGCGGCGCACACAGGCGCACAGCACACTACAGCCGTGCAAGAGGAAAACTCTACTTCCGTATCATCGAGCAACCTTCCAGTTTTCATGCACCGTATCGATCGAGGCACCTGCGGCCTTTGTTACGCTGAAATATCGCCCGCTTCGAATATTATATTGTGCATTTGACTCTATCGTTGTTATGCTAGAGTCCGTGGACCTTGGTTCTGTAACACTTCCTTTCGAACACTTTTTCTGTAGTTTCCGTCACCAAGCACAAAGTAAAAACTAATCTGGACAACTTATATTAATAAAAAACGACCATTACGCTTTCATGCATTCAAAAATGACGTTAATAACGTTTACACGTGTCAATCACGAAACCGGCCGTTTATATTTAGATGCAGGTTATTTGTTGAAACTAGATTTCAAAGAAACAAAAAGTCAATCTGCATACATCCTTGTACTGCCGAGAGCGGCTCGCGTTAGTTGCTACGAGTCGACTGTCTTGTGCTTTTCTAGGATACTCCATACTAATTGTAATTTCACTTGTATACCAAACGTATATTATCAATCGCGGCCGACCGGTTCTATGTCACATCCAGAATTTTTAATCAGATTTTTTCGTGACACGCTTACTTAGATAATACTATATTTATGGTTAAGGACTATTTACAATATATCACAACACTGCATAATACTGTCAAAAATAAGCTTTTTCTTTAATATCTACTTTTGTGTATTTTTCTATTTCCCTCTTTTTTTACAATCATTTAAAAAACAAGTTTTATAGAATGTTTTTTCAAGACACAAACGTAGCGAAATTTGCTTCTGACTTATATAATTAAAAGATTTTTTTTCTTTGAAATCTTACTCTTTGGTTTGGATACTAAATCAAATGAAGTGATTATATTATAAAACTTAACTGTATGTTAGAGTCACTTAATTTAAATTTATTACCACTTAACCCTACTCACCACACCAACAATGTTGATACACTGCTTGACCTAATAATCACATCAAATTCTGATCTTGTCTCCAAATTTGGTCAATTTTCTGCTCCAGGTTTTTCTCTCCATGACCTTGTTTTTGCGTCATTAAAAGTAAAATCACCCAAGCCAAAACCACAAACTCTTTCAATTAGAAGTTTCACCAACCTTAATCATGAGAAGCTTAAGAGCGATGCTTCCTGCATTGACTGGTCGGCGATCGAAGTGTTGTGTTCGATCGATGAGAAAGTTGATCTGTTGACCTCAAACATAACTGGATTGTTTGACAAACATGCACCAATCCAACTCATCCGAATCAAAAACCAACCAGCTTTATGGTTTAACGACGATTTTCGTAAAGCCAGGGCTAAGCGAGATAGGGCTTTTTCAAAATTTAAAAACAATCGATGTGATCTCAATTGGTCCATTTATAAGGCTGCAAGGAATCAGTGTAACCAGTTGGGTAGAAAATTAAAACGCCAATACATCTTTAATAAAATACGCAATTCTTCTCCCGAAGCGACTTTAAAATTTTTAAAGTCCCTCGGTATTGGCAAACTTTCATCTTCCTCAATTAATCCTGATCTTAATTTGAATGCCCTGAATATGCATTTTTCATCGTCTTCTGCCCTTGATATTAGTGTTAAATCCTGTACTCTTTCTGAAATTCACAGTTTGCCGAAAATTAACCTCCCTACCTTTACCTTTTCTTCTATCAGTGATAATGATACCAAGAAAACCATTCTAGCTATCTCCTCTAAAGCGGTAGGATCTGACGATATTAGTCGTGGTATGATCACCCTTATTTTACACATCCTTGTTCCTGTAATAACCCACATTATTAATTTTTCTTTTTCTTCTAGTCAGTTTCCCGTGATGTGGCGCAAGGCATTTGTTCTCCCACTTCCTAAAATGTCTAATCCTACGCTACCGTCACATTTTCGTCCCATTTCTATCCTACCTTTCCTCTCTAAAATTCTAGAATCCACCGCTTACCAACAAATCTCTAGGCATTTTTCTAAATACAATCTATTAAACCCTCTACAGTCCGGATTTAGAACTGGTCACAGCACCACTACTGCTTTACTGAGAGTCACTGAAGACGTTAGATCAGCAATGGAAAATAAGCACTTAACTGTGCTTATTTTAATAGATTTCAGTAATGCATTCAATGCCGTAGACCATGATCTTCTTATTGCACTCTTATCCTGCGCTAACGTCTCCAGCACAGCTTTACAATGGTTTTCGTCTTATCTTCAGGGGCGTCGGCAGTCGATTCGTGTAGGCCAGACCTCTTCTGACTGGCATGATGTGACAGCTGGTGTCCCTCAAGGCGGTATTCTATCTCCTCTTCTTTTTTCATTATTCATTAACTCCATCACTTCCGTTATAACCTCTCGATACCATCTTTATGCTGATGACTTGCAGCTTTATGAACACGCTAGTGTAGATAATATTGTTGGTGTTGTTAATTCTCTTAACAATAATCTTCGTAACATTTCGATTTGGCCGTCCAAATACGGAATAAATGTTAATCCTGACAAATGTCAGGCTATAATTATCGGCAGCTCGCGACAGCTAGCCAAGCTCGATTACAGCAAACTGCCCAACTTAACATATAATGGCACGGTCATCAATTTCACCACCACTGTAAAAGACTTAGGTATTATAATTGATAATAAATTAACTTGGAGCAATCATGTGGCAGATATGTCCCGCAAAATTTACGCTTCCTTGCACTCAATGGTGCGCCTCAAAAATTTCTTACCTGTGCAGACCAAACTACAGTTGGTCAATACCTTGCTGCTTCCTATTATTGATTACGGTGATGCTTGCTCCTTGGATATGAATAAAGAACTGGTAAACAAGCTCGAGCGGATACTCAACACTTGTATACGCTTTATTTATAACCTCCGCAAGTATGACCGTATATCATCTTATAGGAGGCAGCTTGGCTGGCTTTCTGTGGCTGATCGCAGGAAGTCTAGAGTCCTTTGTTTACTTTACTCCATCCTCTTCAATCCTCAGTCTCCCACTTATCTATCTTCTGACTTTTCCTTCCTTTCCTCTTTCCACGATACATCCTTACGTTCCCAATCCAATTTTATGCTGTCCACACCCCGGCATACGTCAGGGTTCATGTCTGACTCCTTTGCGGTCGCCGGTGTCAGACTATGGAATGAGCTACCCGAGCCCATAAGAAAAGCTCCCTCTCGTGAGGTATTCAAGCGCCGGGGAAAAAGAGTATTTTTTTAAAAATAACATAAATATATAATATTCATCTATTTAATTAATTGTATATATTGGAGTATATATGGTATGCTATATTATTATATGGTTTATATTTTTATGTATTTTTTTTTTATTTCTTTTATTTATAATATCCGTAATATTTTATTATAATTATATATTATATGTATAACTATTTATTATATGTATATTTATATATTTATTGGATGTGTATGTATGTATATGTATGTATATTTTACTTCTGCACACCTGCATACTCATTATCCCACATGACAAGGTCGGCTGGGAGAGAATGCTTTTAGCGTTAAGCCCGCCTTTTGTACATTGTTTTTTTGTAATTTTGTGCAATAAAGTATATATAAATAAATATAAGTGGTCTGAGTTAGTCAAGCAAAATACAAACTCGAAATTAAAAATGGCAAAGTGGAAAATATGTATTGTGGTATTTTTTATCAATTGCAGGATATACTTGAAAGTATAAAAGGCGTTATTCGTCAATTAGAAAAGAAAAATACTTACTTAATTTATTATTATTGAATTTTTCGTTCGTAAGTATGGGTTCGATTTCCACCCGTGGAATGAAACATTTAATATTTTCCTCGCAGTGGTAACGAAGCAAAGCGCGGCAGCATTGAGTTCGGCCATTCAACACCCAATGCCTCCGAAATTCGGCGGAAAGTGGGGAACGGAAGTGTCTTAAATGGAAAGGAATATCATTATACTAGGTTCCCATTGTCCCTCTATCTACCCTGTGTACCCTATGTAAGTGGGATACAGTATTAAATTTTGAAACGGATATGCAACATTATTTATACTTCAAAGATTTTTTCTTGTTTAATATTAGTAATAAACACAATTGCGTTATCACAAACAGTGAACTCTATACAAATGTTATCTGAATTCCGTGTTCTCGGAAGTTAATTATTATTTTTAAGAAAAGTAGAGAAGATTCGAAGAAAAATATACGTTTTCTCTATCTTTATTTTATTTTTCAGCTTTACGCTTTATCGAAATACGAAAGATTTCATATTTCTAATTCGAAAGACGGCCTAAATTTTTTAAACGTGCAGGGAAAAGAATAATAACACACAATCATGCAAAAGACCGTGCAAAGTGGAAGAACCTGGCAATATCCGGTATTAATGCCAGGAGGAAGAAGAACGATCGTGATTTCAGTTACATGTTGTCCAACAGTCTCATGGTTGATCAAATCTTTTATCTTCAAAATTATAATTGATGGAAGTGAATAACTACGTACTTGCCTACGCAAGTGCACACATTCCAAGCTACTGCTATTACTATCTTGGAATCTCACTCAGTAAAATATTCTGAGAGTGGATCATATTACGCAAATCTTACAGTTAAGAGAGCGAAAAAAAAAAGTTTGTAAAAATATATATCTTTGAAAAAAATTCTGTATTGTCATTTATTACAAAAAAACTGACTATTGTATTTGAAATACCAAATATAGACTCACAAAATACATTTTTACAGTCACTTACACAAAAAAAACTTAATGGCAGCTACTTAATAATAAATAATTAATGCATAGAATAATCACGCAAATGCGTTAAGTGGAAACCCACCGCATACGATCGAAGCAATCTATGATCGCGTGAACTCGTTCTCGACCCTGAACCTGCCTTCGTAGGTTGACGTCACCTCCCGAAACCGACCAATTGCATAATGCTTGGCCGTTTTTTACCATGTTAGCAACCATGGTGTGTTTAGTTTTGTAACGAATAGAAATTGTTTTTTAAAATAAAAGTTGTACCTTTTACACGAGTGCGGGTCGCAAAAGGGAGTCATGTGTTTATCAGTCAATGGTTGCTTTTTCACCTTAATAATGCTCGATGGCATTTAGCAAAGTAGGCAGAGGAAACTTAATGCTAAAACACTCTGTCTCTCTCTTGTTATCCGAGCTAGAAATGAAAACGGATCATTTCCTCGAGAGGGATCAAATCAACAACCGTACGGCCAAGGCCGCCTCATATATGTCTATGTAAATTTGTTCCCGCTGCTGATTTTAATCCTAATAAATAAATAATTGCCTAATTAAAGAAAATAAATCGACAACATTACCTATAAGTGCTCATTACGGAAAAAAATATTTTTAAAATTTGTAAGCATATTAATAACGAATTCATTCCTAAGGAAAACAAATAATTATCTATCTTAAAATATTACAGATTCAAAACAAAGATAATTAGAATAATATGAAAATATCACTGAAATGATTCATACAAAACTGCGCTGTTAATATCATATAGGTAGCGGAATCCTTTTTTTTATTTTAACCAGACCGAAACAAAAATGACACTACTGTGCACTTAGCAAACAGGTATTGTTTTTACCAAATCTGTCATTTGTATTGCATTTAATGTGCAATACGTGTAGTGTTTAAGTACACCACAAATCAAGTTGTTGTGGTAGGTACTATTTTTTAGCTTCACACTAACGTAAGCAGAGAGAACCTAGTGTTAACACACTTTCTTTCCTATTTCCCTTCTATTTTCCGAGAGACATTGCGCGTTGAGTGGCGGAATTCTACGCTACGTTCAACCAGAACGAGAAAATGAAAATACTTCATTTGTTACGTAGCTACTAAATAAAACATATTAATTTTTATATAAGACTAATGTAATTCACTATTTTTCCAAATTTAACTGTGTATATAGCGCTTTAAGGCTAATTAAATTTCCTGCAAATGTCTAAAGCAACTGCTATATCTATACAACGAACCCCCTCGCACCTAATATTATGTCATGGTAGCATCAAATAAAACATTTTTAAGCCAAATTTGTATGCACACGTCGTATATGAATACTTCCTCATGCGTTCATTACTAGGCAGTGGCAAATGTCGATAATTTTAATGATTAACGCACAACATTGTTCTAGGATGAGTCAAATGTCCATAGTAGTCCATAGTAGTAGAGTGTTGCTAGTGTTAAATTTAGTTTTATGAAGGTTTTATTTATTCGTAGTTTTATTCGAAACTAGATTTTTCAGATTTCCCGAAATTTCAACGAGAACGAGAAAAGGGGGCATGCAAACGAAAATGTGTATAAGCAAAATATATAACACTAGATGGTCTCAAATTAGGCATGGATTTTCCCTATTATAATTGATATGAAAATATCATTAAATGCTCTATTTTTACAAAGCCACCAAAATATTTATTACGTGTATTTCACTAAAGGAAAATTAATAAGATCATGTTTATGTTGTCAAAAAAGTATTATGTGGGAGGCATTACTCGTCAGTGCTTTAAGGCTATACTCAGACTAGCAAATAAACCTCATTTAGTATAAACAACGCTAAATACAACGGTTGTTATTATTCATTGAATATTATGTGTTATGTTCATTTTCACTCCTAATTTTAACAAACATATATTCATTAATACATATGCATAGTTGTTACTTTTATAATTACTTTATGTGTAAAATAATCATTAAAGCAGAAAATTAACTCGAATATTAACTTAATATTCGATTTAAAAAATATTATGTTAATATTACGCTGAATGCACCTTGAAGGTATTTAAATTGTTCATTAATAATAACTTTTGAGTATGATTTTCGTAGAATGGAGTAAAATATAATTAAAACTTAATATTTAGAGAGAAAAGATTCAGTATCTTTTAAAATGGAATGCACTTTTAAATTCTTATAGTAAAAAAAGATGAGAAAAATATGAAATACATTTAACATAAACATTTAATGATAGGTAAGTTGGACTTTTCATGAAATTTGCTACTACCATACTACTACCATATAACCACGACACTTGTTTGTATATCATGAAAATAATACTAGTTACTGTAATCTCAAAAAAAAATTCCAGTAGGTAACTTATAAATGTAACTAAAAGGCAATCTAAGAATTTAAATTCGCTGGCAGCCAAGTTTTTAAAACTGGCCAAGTTTTTAAAACCGGTTTTTCAGCAAACTAAGTAGATGGTATATAAATAAATAAATAGACTTGTCATATTATAAAATCACTACATACTTAATTTGACATAGCTCATTAGATACGCATTTCACATAAAATTTTAAATTAATTAAAGAGCATATATATAAATAACTTATATTGTAATAATATGAAATGATTTTTATCATGATAATTTTAAAAATATTCCTGTTTTCTGTTACCAAATAAGTAACGATACTATTCCTGTATCTCAATTCGTAGAATATAAATATCCGGAACTTATAGGAAAAACTTTTGATAAAAATTTTGAAATTTTCCTATCGTGGAGAACGGAAATATCTTACTTTATGGAGAACAGAGTGTAGCACTTCCCAGATTCTCACCACTGCTACCCAGCTATTCCAATCTACAACGTAAGGCTAGAAAATAATAAAATATCCAAACGACTTACACTTAAAATTGTTAACTTTTGAACATAAATATAAAAAAATAATATGTTACAAGCCTTAGTCATCAATGCCATAAGAGAGATGAGTATGTTATATAAAAAACTTGATACGATGAAGGCCATATTTAAAGGTCAACTCTATCGATACTTATCTTGCTCTAAACCCCATCTATACTAATATAATAAAGCGGAAGAGTTTGTTTGTTTGTTTGTTTGTTTGTTTGTTTGTTTGTTTGAACGCTAAGATCTCTGGATCTACTGGTCCGATTTTCATTGTTTTTGTTTTGTATGAAAGCTGCATTCTTCAGAAGTGCTATAGGCTATATAACATTACATTACACATATATACTAATATATTTTAAAATACATTCTAATTTGACATGCAATTTATTCTGCCATGTTAATAACAACCGTCGTTGCTACGCGACCGCAACCGCGACGTTTTGATATTCATCCTTATGAAAATAAATATAATAGTCACTTTTAGCATTTTATCTAGATTGAAATTATAGTTTACTGTATAACATACTAATAAATAATTAAGGAGATGTCACTGATTCCAAATGACCTAGCCTACGGGCGGCACAGTATGACCGACGCGAACGGGCAGATGACGTTGACGGTTTTATAAATTTTCATATATTTTCGAACTTTATTTGTTGTTTATAATTAATTTAAAATACACTTTGATTCTCTTCTTATTTTATTTGATATTGCCCGCTAAAATTATCCTACTTAATAGAGAGAAATGTTTAGTTATTTCGTAGAGTCGATATCTATGTACGCACGTACGGAAAACTTTAGGTACTTTTTCTAATATTAAGAATACCTATCCTTTAGTTACTTTTAATCCTTTTGTTAGTTCATTTCAATAACTCACATATTTTTTTCTAATAATGTGTATCTACTTATTATTCTTTTTGATTATTTGAGCTTATATTTTCTTACTAATTCTATTGAGAATTGAAAATAATTTCATGAATATATTTAATAAATATTCTTATAGTTGAAGCAGGCGTAGCCGCGTCCGGGTCCACTAGTATTATTATAAACTAGGAAATACAAGTTACGTTATAAGTAACAAGCAACAAGCTTGTTAATTTTCTTTTTTGATTTATCGCTTTCTTTCTCTCTTTTTTCACCTTTCGCTACCTTATAACATGTTCGGTACCAACACTGCAAGTGTACCTATGGCCAAACGTGCAGCTTTGCTGACGTTTCGCCATCTCATCAATGCATTAGCTGCATTTACCATGGCTCCGTTTACCCTGTTACCGGTAGCAATAAGTCTTTCCACATCCATATCGTATCTTCCGTCTCCACTAACACTTATAGATACTTTAATGATCAAGTTCATAAGATAAACTAAACAATTTTTTTATCATTGGAAAAAACTGTGTTTCTTAAACTTCATCTGACCATAAATAAATGCAAAGTATAAAAGTGTAACTTTTTGAAACCAAACGTTTACAATTAAAGAATAATCTAAAATTTAATATAAATTGCAATATAATATATTTGTAGTTTTCATGATAAGACCAAAAACAAGCTCTTGGAAATTTCCAAGTCCAATTCTTGTCCAATATTCATGAAGATGAAGAATATTATTGCGAGTAAACAAACGATACAAGTATAATAGCAGTTTTGAGTATTATGTCTATAATCAATAAGGCTTGTTAATTTGAGACCTACCCGAGTCTAAGCGTTGTTATGGCAACGATCCCTTTACTGGAGTTTCTCGGGGCCTTATTCCGCTGACGAATTTAGATGACACCACAGACTATATACAACAGATGTAGACATGGCTTTAACACATCATCAAAAATCAATCTGATATATTTAGTTTACTAGCATATTTTCATCACAGTATGCCCTATACTGAGTGCTAAAGCTAAATTGCACAAGCGTTGAAATAAAAAATGTTGAATTCCACCACTTAACACACACTTTTAAAAGATTGCCTGTTGAATAGCAGGATTCAACGTCACGTTTTGTCTTCTTACCACACCGACGAGCAAGACTAAATTATGAAATAATTAATTTTCCCGAATAGGATCGAACTCACAACCGTCACGTTTACATTCAGATGACCTTACACAACATAAATATTCAACATTAAATAATTAAAATTCGATAATTTTATTTTCAAAATGCACAAAATATTTTTACCAAATAAAAATTATATTTTAGACACTGTCTTATGTCTACTACCAACCATAAAGGAGACGAGTCTAGTAATTTCACGTAGGCTTCCACTCTCTTTGCTGTGGCAAACAGCCTAGCTTTGTAATCGACTCTTCACTTTGAATTTTGAGCAAATTTAACTAGATCGTAAGTGCTGCGTCATTTTATTTACGTTCACGTATATGTGACCTGGGTGTTTGACGCGTAATAGTGAAGACGACCCTGAATAAACAACAAATTTTTCTTTGTGCAAAGTTAATGTCTAACAAGTGAAACGTGTCTTATTAACACTTTTTCCAAAGGATAAGGGTTCAGTACAGGAAAAATAACAAATAATCAAAGATGAACTCGTCTTGACTAATGCCTAATTTAAATTATCACTAGAGGTACCTTAGCAACGTGTTGATAATAATTAAGTTTGATGGCAAGATTAAGTCGTTCAATTTATAATTTAAATAAATTTTAACATAAAACCAGATAAAAATCACGCGTAGAACGGAAACAATTTAATCAAGTTTGACTCGTAGTTGTTGCCTTCGGTTTCTAAGAAAATTATCGATCGGCTTACATTAGATACAGAAACGGTTATTCAAATAGTTAAAAATTAAATACTATAATAAGATATTAAATAACATAAATTCTATTAATTTTGAATTCAGGCATGTATATTATAATTATAAATTGTTTCTAAAGTCATATATATATATATATATATATATATATATATATATATATATATATATATATATATATATATATATATATTCTGTGTTATTCATTCTAGGTAGAGAGACGTAATGTGACGTTTTTGCTAAAAAATAAGTAAAATCCAAAACGAACTTCATAAACATTTTCTTGAGCAAACATCGAACCTGCTATCAATACAATATGGTCAAATGCTTTAAGCATAACAATTACACACACCAGCATGTTTGCGTTAGTTCCTAAATAATAATTTACATAATACATAATTTTGTAATTTCAATTATTTGGTCGTTAAATATAGTTCCATGCAACGCCATGTGATTCAGGGAAAAGTTGAGGGTAGCAGGTCACGCGGTAGATCCGCCATGCGATGGACAGACTAAGTGAAGGCTGCCCTCAATGACCCTCTCTACGAATGCACCAGGCAGACAGTCATGGCGTCGGATTGTGTGGCGCACCACCAACCTTTAAAAAGGACGACCACGACCGCTCTGTCAAGAGTGAAACGACAAAGAAGAAGAAGAAATATAGTCGCAGAATATAAAAAAATGCTAAATATATGTACATATTGCACATGTCGCACAGTGACAAATGAATTACTTACATCAATATTTCAATTCCAACTTTAGGCTGTATTCCACAGTAGCATAGCATAGGATAGTATCATAGTAGTGGAAGCAGATAAAACCAAGGACCAAGATATTCTGTTCTTGTTTCCGCCCGAAGGCAAAGTGCGGCGTTAATTTCCACAACTCAACAAGAGAATTCAGCATAAAATGGGTAACGGAAATGTCTTACTGTAAGTGGAGTACATCTTGAAACTGAAAAATAAACACGCATCTGTCTCGTTTACGGGTTGAGTGACGAAACTTAACACAGCATTTTTACCCAGAGAAGAAATATAAAAATAATGGAAATTATTAAATTAAATATTAATTAATTAATCTAATTAAATGTTAGATTATTATTTTTTCTCGTAAGAAGAATAATTATTTATATTACTTGAATTTCGTTATATAAACAGCAAATGACAACTAATTTAAATGCGGTTTTCATTATTTTCCGTAGTAAATAAATAATTGTCGGACCACGTGATTACAACCTTGAACCTTAATGTAACTTGTACGGAAATTTAGATTTTTAAATTGCTATATAATGAGTATATTTCTCGTTATAAATGTGTAATAAAACGTATATTTATTGTCATAAAGATAGTGTAAATATTTTATTGTAAAAGACAATCTTTTCACATTCTCAGTGGCTATTGTCTACAGAACCATCAGGTGACCCGTACAAGGACTCCTTAATAAAATCAAAATTTTAGAGTTTTTTTTTGCAGTTTACTACGTTTGATCACATAAACGTTGACGTTGTTATAGTTTAACTTCTAAGGAAACGTTACACAAGCTGCATCAATTCTTGTATTTTCTAAATCCAATGTACGACCTATAGCAAAAAAACCCTACGCCGATGACTAAAACTGCAAGTCTGAGGGGAGTACTCAATAATATCAGGAGTGTGTCATCACTAGAATATTACTCCTTATTCTGTTATACGAATATTCAATACAAACCGTGAAGCTAGAAACTTCGAATATAAAAATCGAATATATTGATATTTAAATTATAAGTATTATGATTTTAGAAGATTTAACAATGCTTGAAGATGTTTTCGAGCATACAATCATACAATAATTACACGTTCTTATAGCGTTTTTTTATAGTTACTTAGACACTATTGTGTTTATACTATGTTTCTTAAATTAATTAATATTATTGTTTAAGAGAATTTAGCTTCACGCTGTTTCCCGTACATAGCAAGATAGACAAAGGTAACCTCGGAGCTTAGAACTAAGACTTCTCGAAACATTGCGTGTTGAGTGGCGATACTTAACACCTTAATTAAATATTAAATTCCACCGAATGGGAATCGAAACCGCAACCGACAAGCAACGACAGTCTTACTTATGTTTTATCATAATGGTAAAACACCGAAAAAAATAATCGAATTGAACCTGTATCGTTGTGTAGGGTATTAAATATTTCGGATAAATATTCTTAATTTAAGCTACAGCTCATTTAAATTCATTTTATCATATGCTTCTTTTTTGATAAATAGATATATGTATATAAAAATTTAATACATTTAAGTAAGGCTCTTTTAAATTTATTCTTTGTTGGGGCCTTCCTAAACAGCATAACTGTACTCGTATACGGCTTTAGCAAGAGGAAAGCCCACTAGGGTATAATATTCATAAGATTTATTTTGCAGAAATGTTCTACATGAAGTGTATGAAGTTAACAACTGTAGTTTATACTTTTAAAAAATTCAAATGTATGTATAATAAATACATAATTATATTAACAAGTTAAGATATTATAATATGTAAATATTTTGTTATACGGAATGACATAAAATTAATCTAGAATATAAAAAGATAACATATCCTAGGATATATGCGGAAACGCAGTTTGGGTCCTACGACGACATTAAAGATTAAAAAAATTGTAGATAAAAATATGAGTAAGCATTTTTTTTATTTCAGATAAACAACAAAGCAACACGTAGTTCGTTACGTTTTAATAATAAAATATATTTTTGATTTTATTTGAGGGTAAGCAGAGGGAACCTGGGAACCTTGTGTTAAGACACTCCATTCCCATTAAGACACTTCCGTTCCAAATTGTCCGCAATTTTGGAGGCATTATTTGTTGAGTGGCGGAACTAAACGCCGCGATTTGTCTCCACACTAGACCAAAGAAATGAAAATATTAAATCTTTCAGTCACTCGAGTGGAAATCAAACCCACAACCTATTTCAATCTCTTACAGCTTGTGCCACTGCGCCAACTGGCCTGTTTGTTTGATTAATGATTTATGAAATGAATACTACACACAAAGAGAGTGCCTGACTACGCGGAGGTGCCAAGTTCTTTTAAACTTGGATTATATCTATTTATTATATTATTACGTTTCAATTTTACTAATTCAAAGTTCGGCGTTAAGTTCTGCCAGAGGGGTCACAATTAAGAAAACTCTACATTAAATGAAAACGTGTACAAAAACAATTGTGACTAACAAAAATAGTAAAAATAATAAAAAAAATCAATTACTTGTAGTTTAACATAGAAATTATCCTTTTAAGAAACTAAATACATTATGAAACCAAAAACAATTTAGCCAAACCCTCAAAGGGTAGCACATTGCATATTGTACTTTGCATAATCACTGAAGTGACCTTTAACACTGTGGATATCAGTTTATCATCTATGGCGAAGTCGAATATATGAATTATCGGTGGGAATTGGGGAGTGGGAGGGGGGAGGGAGTTCGGAGGCCCGTCACAAATAGCAAGCTGCTGGCGTAGACTAGTGTACTTCCCGGCCAGGGCCGCACTTGTAACGCCTAGTTTATTATTTAGGTTAGATCGATAAGGGATGAAGACTTGTTTAAATGCGTGTGCAAAATATAGTTTAGATAGATTTTATTAAATGTGAAATATGATTAATTAAATATATAATATATCGTATAATTATACGATATAAAAATATACTAAAGAGGTTGACCGCAAATTAGAATACTTAATTGACATTTTCTTAAAATTTAATGTCATCAAGTACGGTTATTGTTTATATATTCTATTTTAAAATCGTCAATCGTCTCCAATCAAGTTACTCAGACTGAATTATACGGAAATCAAGAAATGAAATTCTAAGAAACATCCCAATGCCCATGAATGTTCCCCGAAAAGGCCAAGGTCTGTATCGTGAGCCTGTTCGTTTTTATTTAAACGGGAAACATTGTAAATATTGCCGTGCCACCTTCGTCTTTAGGGAAAATGATCCTTACACGTGTATCAAGTAAACAAAAGAATATTTTTTTAAATAACCGTTTTTAAATATTTTATTTTTATACTAAATTTACAAAGTATATAAAATTGTTAAAATGTCTTATAAAGTTTATATATTTAAAAATAATTATATATTTCTGTAAATATTGATATTTAACAAAATTTTTAACTTGTGCCTCAATCCGGACATGAATCGATGATACAACATGTTTGACACGATCATGAATACTACCTTGTCTAACTCAAAATATTCCGACAAAAGATACGGTATCTAAAATTGATACCTGTCCTTAGGTAAAGATTTAGGCGCCATTGAGGGATTGAAAAGAGCTCGTAGGGTGAGGTAGCGGGGGGGGTCGTCTCTTCGCAACGCGCCCACACGATCGTCATGGCTACGCCGAGTGCGGCCCTGCTTGGCCTTGCAATGGAATGGGGAGGTCATTAAACCCATCTACTTGCACGCTATCAGTTCTCGCTTGCCAACATTTTTGGCGACGCGCTTTCCGCGTTAATGTTCACTCTAACCCAGTTCAGAGCTGGCCATTAGATGGGAATTAGCAAATGTAAACGCACTTCTACGCGTGTTGAATATATTTTAGTATTTGCTTAATTTATAAAACATATGAAATGCATTAAAGTAGTAAATCCGGCTTGTATAGCTATAAAAATTATAATAAATGGTCGTTAAATTTAAAATTAAATTTGTTATTTTCAGATACATAATAGTTTAATAATAAAATTCTGCTTAGTTTTTAATTTTGTAAATAGTCCGCGTAAATATTATTTTGTTCTCGACGAGTTCCAACACTGAATTATTTATTTATTCTTTAGTCAATATAATTTTCTGATATTTTGATTTGAATTTGCAACCATCGTATACAACAGTGCGTAAGTGTGTACACTTTTTACACGTTTGTAAGGAACTAATAAATCAATATGTCTCTATTTTCTAACAATTCAATTATACACATCTCATTCAAATTCGCTACCGCAGTCCAACCTTGCTATTTCACTATTTTATACACACTTTATATATCTAAAAAAAAGTCAGCGAACTTCAAGGCTGGTAATGCATTCGAGCTCGGCGTGACCCGGCATTAGATACATTTTTTGCGTTTGTATGACGTTTCGTCTATTATTAAGCTCTACACGCTCTATGCTCGCCTGGTAATTGGTAATGAAATCTGAATGCAGCTTTATTCATTCTCTAAGAGATATTAAAGTAGTTGAATGATAGACAAAAAATAGCTTTTTTGCTAGATTTCATTGACTTGTTATAATTATTATATTTTGGGAATTGAAGATAACATGTTTTTAAGGGTAATTTAAATTTATTACTTATAGTCACTAGGACTGTTATTCGTAAGAAATGCAAGGGGTTTCTCGGTTGACTTTCTAGAACATAGTATTTTTGACACTGAAAGAAAGTCATCCAAAAAACTAATAGCGTTTTAAGACACTCCGTTCCCGTTAAGACACTTCTGTTTCCCACTTATTGCCGAGCTCTGGAGGCATTGCGTGTAGAGGAATAGAATTGAACTGCAGCGAGGGGAATAGAACCCATAACCCGTCACGTTTACAATCACAAGCGTTTGCCCCTGCGCCACGAATGGCCTCAACACATCATTTGAATATTGTATTAGTATAACACATTATTTATCCATTATTCTATTTTCATTTTCTATTCAAAAATATTTCCCCAGTCAAAGTCAAGGCGCTTTCCTAGTTCATAACAAAATAATAAAGCCGAAAAGAACTGCTCATCTGAACTGTTCATAGCGTGCAGACAAAACCTATATCTAGGCGACAATGAAGAACACAAAGGGGAAGCCTTATAACAACCGCCCGCTTGCCAAATATTATACACACGAGTACACTTTTTATTTTTTTATATACTGTATTATATTTTAAGATTGTATGAGATTAAGCTGTTGCTTAATAATATGATTCTTGGACTCCAAATCAGAGTAAGAAAATTTGTGGTTATAACATTACCATAAAAATTGTATTTATAAACATTATTTGAATTTAAAAAAAATGTAATTCCTACTACGAAGGTTACCGGAAACCTGGATGCACCAGCGGCAACCGACTTTGTAAATCATCAGCATACATCCTATTATAATAGACTGTGGCGCTAAAATCAATCAACTGGAAGAGAATAAAAGCGAAGTGGTTGGTAATACTGTACTTAAAATGTAGTGTCAAATGAAACTATATTTTCTATAACGTATAACCATGTAAAATTAAGGTTACATCTGAATCGAACAAAAAACATATTTAACTACATTTATTAAATTATTTCAGAGTTATTCAAGATTAATTACAAAAATATAAACAATTAAATAAGAAAACAGAAGATAGAAAAAAAACTTAGTCAAGCTTATTTTCCCACATATATTTTATATCAAATACGACCATATCACATACTACAGGGCCGAAGTCGCACCTTTTACCTGTAAGTATCGATTTGCAGCTCGTGCAATTCACCGCTAACCGTCTTCGATAGTATACCATCGCGATATATCCATTGACGTATTCGTCCTAAAAAACTATGAAATCGGTTATACGAAAGGGGCAATAGTTAGTGTTTTATCAATAATTTCGTTCCTTGATAACACATCAGTGGAATATGAGGTCGCGTGCGTTTTCGTGCGTGCCCCGCGCCAGTTTCCTTTGCAGACTATGGGCGGCCTCGATTTTCAGTGCTTTTACTGTTTTAATTCCGTTCATATGAGGCGTTTCAGAAAATTCGTTTGACTTAGTATTCATTATGTATTTTATTATCACGCATGATAATATTTTTAGAATATCATAAGTATTAATAATAACAGTAAAAAATATATATTTTAGTGACTTAAAAATGTTCCCATAGTAGAGTAGAATTCTAAAATTTATATTATATAAATTATATTTTGCTTTTAGTATGAAAATAGCAAAAAAAACCACATTATTTTGCTTAAGAACTAGCAACCAATAACTTCGTATAGGATTAAGTCCTCTCCGTCAGAACTGTCCTGTTCCACGCCATTACGATTTGGGTAAAGCATGTTATTTTCTGGAATACGCTTTATTTTTGTAAAACATTTCTCTATTAACTTCTGTCTAGTAGTGTTTTACTTAACGTACAGTTAGTAGTTACTGATCAGAAAAACAAATAAATTTATTTCTTATATAAAAAATTAGAGACAATTATTTTTTAATTGTAAAAAATACGTCAGAAAACTTTAAAATTTGTACATTAAGATATTATGTGCTAAACATAGTTAAATATTTGTACTCTTATATATTTAAGATGGGGCTACGCTTGTACTAAGCTTAGAAAATATTTAAATAAACTTTATCGTTTCCCTTTCGTAGAAAATAATCTAACGATTTTATCAATTTTCAATTGTATCGTAAATGACACGATAAAAACGAATGTACGTTTCAAAATATCATAAATTAAGAAATAGGGCAAAAGTCAACGTTAGACGTCCTCTCTAGACAGTAAGTTTTTTTTCAGTAGATTCTTATGATCCTAAATTGAAATGCTTGGAAGGTCTCTCCCTAGTACGCTCTCCATTTACCCCCGTGTCCTTAGAGACGAAATTTAAATGCCTTTGAAAATTGACAAGAAAAAATACACAAATCTGAAAAATAAATCTTCCATTAACATACATTTTTTTTATCTATATTTGTATATATTAGTAAAATTTTTTTTGCTTGTCGCTGTATCCCGGACATAGCAAGGCAAAAGAAACCTGTGGACCTAGCGTCAATATACCTCTTTCTCATTAAGACACTTTCGTTCCCCACTTTTTCCCGTATTCTAGAGGCATTTGGAGTTACGTGGTGGAACTCCACGCTCCGCTTTGCCTTTTACCAGAGCTGGAAAATGAAAATATTAAATATTTTGTTCCCTTGAATATTGAGAATTGAAAGCCCCAGCACCATGACTGGCCTATTAATTATTAAAGTTAAAATTTTAGCTAATAAGAAAAATTAAGTATAGAATTTTCAATGCAACAAAATATATCACTTATTATTAATTTAAATTTGTCATGCAATCATCTCTAAATAATATGTCTAGTATAATTGATGCTTTCTTTCTATTTTTTCAATAATATTTTATAAAATATTCGTCAGATCAGCAATATTCGATATATATATTTAATGTAAAGAGAGATTTTTGTTTTCCTCCAAAATGGGCTCCCTACCCCCGGGCCGGGTGGCGCCGGGGAGAAAGTCTGTCCATTCAGACCCAAACACGTGTAGGCTGATAGGTTGAAGGTCATCCGAATTTTAATACGAATTAATTGCTAAAAAGCCGGCTTTAAAGGCGGAAAATCATTTTAAGAAAAACATTTTATGTTGTAAGTGAAGGAAAAATTATAAATATTTTTTTGGGAAGATTAAACATATATAAACGATATAATATTATGTAAAAACTTCGTGTATATAATATGCAATTAGGTTTTTAATATTATTATAATTACGTAAAGAGACAAATGAACGGTGAATCAGCTGAACAAAATGGAGAGGGCGAGACGAGCTGGAGCATTTGTAATGCTCCAAGCCTGTAGGCCTGGCTGATGCGTAATAACAACGAAATAAGTAAGAGTGGATGGAATGGAGAGAGGTCTTTGCCCAACAATGGAACTGTACATGCTTGTACGATTAACAAAAGGAATGAAGAATAAATCTCTGCTTCAATGGATAAAATAATGTCACAAAGCTTACTAAGAAACATTCTATCATAAATTTAGCATAAACTTCAAGCAGTCGTATTTTACCGCTTAATGACTTGATAAGCGGACCCAACCGGTTCTGGGATACCTGCACGTTTGTACAGTGTTGATATGAAAGCGCTGCGTAAAACAAGTGATATGTAAAATACAGTCTATTCAATATTTCAGTTGTTTAAAATAAAAAAAAATGAAAATTTATATAGAAATGTAAATAGCTTAAAAAGCAAAAAAGTTTTCTTTGAAAATACATTGCAGTATATTGTAGAAAATATTCTTGTACTATTTTAATTTTTCTTCAATTCCGAGATTGCAATATGAAATTGAAAAAAAATGATTTTCTTAAATTATAAAGAGAAACTGTATAATAATTAAAAAATACCACAATATTTTAAATTTAACGTAGGTACAGTTACAACTAATTCACACTAAGGAAACGAACGCATCAATGTCTCCCAATAATAAAATATCACTTGTGTTACCATAACTTGTAATTCAGATGGACCCTTACAGGAATGGAGGTGTGAAACCGTCTAGACGGCCCTACAGGCAGGGTTTGGTAAGGGACTCCGCGGCCTTGAACTTTCAGATGACTTAAACAAATGAGGCAACCTCAATCACTTTTTATGTTCGTAATCCCTTAAGTAGGTCACATTTATTGTACGCAAAAGCTTTTTTTCATTGAAAGATAAATGTGATATTGATTACTCGGGGAAAATCCTAATATATCGATTAGTATTCAACACGTTTCTCGCTTCGACTCAAAGGGCATCGATCGTCCACAATCCTTGAAGCGATAGCACAGTAAGCGGCGCTAGACTTCATATATAGTTACAATAACAACGTACAATGAGACCTGGGCGTACGAAAATAAGTTCAGCCAGTTCCTAAACAAAAAAGAAACTGAAATAAACAAGGTCGGGGAATCAACGCCGTCGTCGCCGCCGCCATAAAGACCGACGGCCGTCCTTGAAAAGGGGGGTTCTTACAAATTGGGTTATTACAATGCGTGAGGCGTGGGTGGTCGAGACGGGACGGGGAAGAGAGAAGGATAGCATTTTGTTACGATTCCGGTAAACGGGTGAAAGGGACGGACGCCGGGTGGGCGTACTCCGCTGCGCCACCGCGGCACGCCTCTTCAGGAAGGACTCCCGCTCCAGACTGGGGTTCCGGCGCCGATCATTATAATTACTCTCCAAGGTGAGCCGAGAGCTGCCAGCCTAATCCAGGGAAAGCAACTCTATCGGGAATTTACCCACAGCCCACAATCATAATACGGTCACCAAACATTAAAGTGAAGTCTGCTATGGATAATTACGAAACTAATTAAATGCTCGTGTGACTCTTGCCACTTTATTAAGACAGAATTTGGGAAAAAGACAAAACTCGGAAAATTACATAAATAAATACATAATTATACGTATAGTGTCATTACTTGAATGAACATAATACGTTTAATTCTCAATGAATAAATTCAATTTGAATAAAATATAAAATAAAACAGGGTAAAATGCTAGTTTGTATTCGTCTTATTAAAATCAAATAAAAAAAAATATTAAGTTCAATCATAATTTCAAACTTGTCACAACATTGCAGGCAGTGGTAGTGCATCTTCGAAAAAACTGTGTTTAGATCAAGGTATAACATGTCCCTTGTCAACGTCTCAGTAGGTACAGGTCATAAGCATTAGCGGAAAAAGCATTATGATTGTTTTGGATATTTGCATATACAAAGGAAATAATATCTATATGTATTTTTCTAAATATTAAAAAACTATTTTTTCATTTCCATATTTCACTATACTTCCAAAGAAAATATAATTATAATTAATAATATCTTTATTAGGTATAAACCAGAATAACTCAGTACTTTCAAATAAAATAAAGAATCGCATTCTGAGAATTTAATTATTTTTTTATAGGTATGTTATAGCAGTGGCCGAGGAATCAGGTGTCAAAGCGCCAGCTGCAGATGACATCGCTATTATATCACATATAGATATATATTTGGGATGCTTTGTTTGATATCGAGCGTCGAATGAATAGAACCCCATCTAAAGGCAATGGATGACACTATAGGAATTTGGGTCACTAGACTAGCTTTGACGTATTCGAGATTTAATACATACTTATATTAAGGTGAAAATTTATAATAAAGTGTACGGAATCATTACCCACGAATAGCTAATTTAAAACTATACAGAACCTAGCCTGTTGTGATTAGACAACTGAGAAATTCAGCACAGAATTAAACGCCGCACTTGGCGTGTTCCAGGAAACTATTATTCAAAAATATAATAATTCCCCTCAAGTACAAAACTGCATGGATATACACTATTATAGAGTTGAAAATTGCGGCCATGGTGCTTCTACATACATAAATAAACTGCTAATGAACAAAATTAGTACATGAGTTCTACGTAAGTATTAAGACTACTATATATCTTACTTTATTCGTACGAACTGATAAAAAAATTTAACATAAATTCAAAATAAGTACGTGCTTTACGCACTATGGTACCATTCTTATATATTCCACTCAAAGGTCCTTAATTTTCTTGAATAAACTTGAAAGACAATCTTGAAAGTAATGCCTAATACACTGTTTTAAAATACTAGTGCATATAATAATTATATTGTAACGTTTATATCAGAAATATATCGAGATAGGATTCAAAACAGCATGCATTTTTTGTATTTGAGTCATATAAAATGTAGATTTTTTGCGTTTTTACATATCTATGTATTTACGTATCTATCCAGTAAATATAAAAAAAAGATTTTTCAATTGTAATACTTAGTAAAATTAAAATAATGTAATTCAAAAAGTCAAGTTTATATTGGTGTATTGTTAATAGTAATTAATCGATAGTAACGACAGATGCCTTGAATAATAAATAACGATGTTGCCATCAATATTATTTACTGTCCAGGAGGAGCACAAATTAGTAAAAAAAAATTGGATTTTTTAGTTTTTTTATTTAGATGTTATTTTCAGTATAGGAGTATATTACTATACACAATACAGATATATATAATATAGTATAGAAGTATATTACAGTGTAAAATACTAGAGCTAAACTACAAAATGACTATAAATCGTCTATCTAATATACAACGTACCTCCATCAAACGAACTCTTTGTTTAGACTTCGATAAAAAAAGCAACAATGTCACGTTTTTTACTCAATTTTGCAATTTTTGTAGCCACACTCAAAGACAACATTTTGAGTTAAACTGACATTAAACCGGTATATTATATATTTTCATTTTTATTATAACGTATTTTAATAATTTAAACTAAATGTTTTTTTTTACATTTTACTTTTTACTGTTTAAATATTTAATAAAATTAAATAATTATTAAAGAATGTACATACAAACGTTGAAAAAATCGAATTCCTAGTCCCTACACACTCATTGCAATAACGTTTACATTGGATTATGTCAATTACCTCTCATTATACAAAAATATCTTTAACGTTCGTTCGTTGCCCTCAGTGACAATAGATTACCATCATAGCACGCGATATTATTTACTGTTATTAATATTTATAATATATTTAATAACTTTACGCATTGCAGGGAAGTCAAGGAGAAGTAGTCTAGTGTTAAAACACTATGTTTTTACTCTCCGCACGGTAGAGAATGGGTTTTGATTGACGGTCCTCAAGGTCGCGATAAATATTTCATATTTGGGTATCTAAGATTTTTTTCTGTACTTAAATATATAAGTGACGTGGTCCTGATGATATTGAGAGAGTACAGGAGGTCATGGATAAACACATAACTTCGCGTACTCTCCTAATATCAAAATAATTTATAAAAAATATTATTATGAGCATATTAATAAGACAGTCAAATTAATGATATAATATATAATTATTAACATTACGATGTATATTATGCAAATAACGATAGCGAACTGAATTATGGTAAAATTTTGACTCATTATATCGTGTTATTTATAGAATAAAATATGGCAACTGGGCCTTTGTTAAAATGACTGAATAAAGTTAAAAATAAAATGTAACATTGTATTATAATATAGGAGTAACCTCGAAAATCTTATCAACTCCAATTCAATCGATATTAGAAATAAAAAAATATAGCTTTCTTATCTTATTATATGTAGAATTTTAAACAAACTGAAAAAGGGTGAAAAAATTGATAAAATTTCATTGAACGAATGCATGCAACATGGATGAGGCCCAAAATTTCGTTAACGGACTTGAGGCCTGAGGCCTTGAAGTTCAATGTATTCATCGGGGTCTAAATTCCAATGGCATAGTGGTGACGTAAGATTGCTGAGATCGATGCGTGAACGCCCATAGCAACATAGTGCGTCGCTATTAACATTAGTTTATATGACACTTATATACCATATACTAGCGGACGCGCGCAGCTTCGCTTGCGTACTAAGGGTGAATTCTAATAAACCACGAAACATGTATAATATAATACAATATTTTTAAGAGTCTAAATTTCAAATTTTATAAAAATCGGTGGCGATTTAAATATTTTTCCATACAAACTTTCAACCCCTTATTTGCACCCTTAGGGGGTGAATTCTAGAAAACCATGAAACACATGTTCAATTAAATATTTTTAAGAGTCTAATTTAAAAATTTTATAATAATCGGTGGCGTTTTAAAGATTTTTCCATACAAACTTTCAACCCCTTATTTGCACCCTTAGGGGAAGAATTCTAGAAAACCATGAAACATGTGCTCAATTAAATACTTTTAAGAGTCTGAATTTCAAATTTTATAAAAATTGGTGCCGATTTAAAAAAAATTCTATACAAACTTTCAACCCCTTATTTGCACCCTTAGGGGGAGAATTATAGAAAATGATGAAATACGTGTTCAATTAAACACTTTTAAAAATCTAAATTTCAAATTTTATTAAAATCGGTGCCGATTTAACTTTTTTTCCATACAAACTTTGAACCCCTATTTCACCCCCTTAGGGTTAAAATTTTTCAAAATCCCTTCTTAGTGGATGTCCAGATTACGAAAGTAAACATCTGTCCAAGTTTCTACGCAAAGCGGTTACGGCTGTGCGTGCGTCTTACCTCAGTCAGTGAGGACAAGTCCTTTTATATATATAGATTACCATGAAATCTATTTATTCTAAAATCACTATAGAAATCGAAAAAAAAGGAAATTGCATCTCAGAAATAATACGTTACTTCAGTTAATTTACAGTAAATTTATAAATGCTCATTCAAATCTTATCTATAGTACAAATTACTGTAAATTGCATCTTCTAATACAAATTTATAGGAAATGAACCCACAACTACCTCAAATACTATCAACTCACAAAAATATATACCTAAATAAAATTCATGTAAACCCAGCTTAACCTGCAACATAATGTGATAGCACATTCGCATATCAAATGACTCGTGGCTATTGGCAAATGAAACGAGTCGACTTAAAAGTTTGCTGATAGAAGCCACCACACACACTGCTAAGCAATCTAAAGATAATCTTTTAGGTGGGCTAAATGTACCTTTGTAATATAATTCTATATAGAGTGTTAAGACATATTTGTTTATACAATCCGAGTAGGTAGTGATAAGCAAAATTATGATTGATAGTTCAATATTTTACATAATATAGTTATTATCTTCTATCTATATATATAAAAGGACTTGTCCTCACTGACTGAGGTAAGACGCGCGCACAGCCGTAACCGCTGTGCGTAGAAACGTGGAATTTGGACAGATGTTTACTTTCGTAATCTGGACATCCACTAAGAAGGGATTTTGAAAAATTTTAACCCTAAAGGGGCGAAATAGGGGTTGAAAGTTTCTATGGAAAAAAAATTAAATCGGCACCGATTTTTATAAAATTTGAAATTTAGATTTTTAAAAGTATTTAATTGAACACATGTTTCATCGTTTTCAAGAATTCTCCCCCTAAGGGTACAAATAAGGGGTTGAAAGTTTGTATAGATTTTTTTTTAAATCGGCACCAATTTTCATAAAATTTGGAATTCAGACTCTTAAAAATATTTAATTGAACACATGTTTCATGGTTTTCTAGAATTCACCCCCTCAGGGTGCAAATAAGGGGTTGAAAGTTTGTATGGAAAAATCATTAAATCGCCACCGATATTTATAAAATTTGAAATTTAGACTCTTAAAAATATTTCATTGAACACATGTTTCGTGGTTTTTTGGAATTCATCCCTAAATACGCAAGCGAAGCTGCGCGCGTCCGCTAGTTTAATATATAAATAAATAAAAAAACAAAAATTAAGTACTGAAAAATGTTTAGAGCAAAAATCTTAGTACTCAAATGGTTTTCAGGCATTTATAACAGAAAACACGTAACATCCATAAAAAAGATTTTTTGTTTGTTTGCGTGGCGGTTCTCAACGCCGCGCTTTGCAATACTACTAGAGCGAGAATAATCATTCCATTACTTGGAAATTCTAACAACTCATTTAGTTACACTGTTTACGTTTAGGTTGTTGCTATGTATTTTTAACCTGCTTGCTACTATCATTTTCAAGTACCATGATTCACCTCCGAGTATACGAGTACCTTACGCGCAATAGTAATAAATCTCATGCGCCATTTTACGCACTATAGTTTTAATTATTTCATAATTTTTTTCTTCTAAAATATGTAAAATAAAAAAATAATAATAATAACCACTATACTGATTATAATTTTTTGTTTATTTGTCTGTGCGTGTGTGCACGTTAATCTCAGAAACTGCTTAACCAATTTAAATACAGTTTTCACTATTGTATTTTAGTGATCTTCCTTTAACATTTAGCGTCTGTTTCATTTCAATCAGTTCATAAATAGAAAAGTCATCACTTTCAAGCGGACGAAGCCGCAAACGGGTCGATAGTAGCTAATTAAATAATGTCCAAGTTTGTTGAACTCTACGTGTGTGTCATACCTACATTTGTAGTTGCAGCACAACAACATCCTTAGCAACACGTTTATCATATGGACCGTTTATTTTGAAAGTGGTGTAAGTCCATTTTTGAGAAAAATGAGCTATCACGTAATTCATGCTTAATTTAATGTAATTTTTTTATATGTAACTAGTCCGTGTCTAATTTCTCAAAAAAAACCCACATTTTCAACAACTTAAAATCGGTCGGTAAATGAAATTGCATAATCATCGACATACTAACCTTTAATTTTCTCGAAACAAAAGAAAATGGACTTACACCACTTTCAAAATAAACGGTCCATATATCTCATGCAAAGTTATTTATAATACGTTGTTCTATTTTGTTTCAGATTTTGTTTTAATTGTTTTCTTTTTTACTTGTTTCGTTTATTCAAAACTAGTGTTGCGCTCACGTCTTCGCTCGTTTAGGTACTATAATATGTCATGTACAAATCGTACTTTTGAACCATTATATCTACCATTACGTGTTAGGGAAAGCTATATTAAAATTTGTAGGGCAGTTTAAACAATATATCCAAACATCGATGGGTAGCGACTCATTTTTATAGTATGTAAAGATTTAAATTAACTTATTTAATAATAGAAAGTTGTAGAAAGGATTCCAACGCCATAATTACTAAATAACGTCTATAAAATCACTAAAATGCTTATTATTTTTTCTTTGCATACGTTTATACATTTATATCTTAAATTTATAAGGAAAATGTCTGGATTCTTTAACAATTCTTTCGAAATCGTTAAGTTTTAAAACATAATTCAATATATTGAGGTTGAATAGTTGCAGCTTGCTGTTCATTATTAACAGTGACTAATATATAATAAAAAAGCATATAAATTATACACCTGTCTCTATAACAACTTATATGTTACGACATTTTGATGAGGGACCCTCCACAAGGAGGGCTTACAAATAAATAATTATATCAATTTTAACAAAATTTTAATTACGTTAAAAGTTTTTCTTTTGAAAACTAATAAATATTTTAAATTTAATAACAATAACATAGCAGCAAAAGCTTTAAAAGCTAAAGAATAACTAATGACTATATAAATATTCTATATTATTAGTTAAAATGGAAAATTCACACACTTTCTTTATTTTTATTTAACAAAATATCGACTGGCTATATTAAAACTAACTGAGCTTGTAACTGAGTAATAAAACAATAGAATCAATATAAAAATTTAAAATTAACACATTCTCCATACAGTTCCAGCTAAATATTGAAAGTACCACTTCCAAAAGCCCAATTGCGCGGTATTTTACTTGTAGGAACACATAAAATTTTGTCAAATTCGCGGAAATACACTGTATAAAGAATTATGCAGCTGTCTTAGAGATAAGGAATAGATAAGAGTAGATAAGGAGGTAGACTTTGATACTGTGTGGCGCCACACGAAAAACCCAAAAGAAAATATTATGGACACGCTGTAATTTTCTTGGAGGTATTTAAGGAAAACTTATTCAAACTAATTTAAAATTGATATTGATATAACAATCATTTGATAATATCAATTTGAAATTGGTTATCCATAAAACAGAGTCAGTTACATCAGTCTCTCGTCGTCCGTCAGTCTAGTCATACTGACTTCTTCAAAGTCATACTTTGCTTTTTATTATATACCTAAAGCCTATTTTTAAAAAGAAATACCTTACAAATATTTTTACTTAGTAACTTTTTATATTACACCGATTTAGCTTATAATTCCTTAACCATTCACAGAGGAAGGCAATCAAAAAATCAATTCATAAGGTGTACAAAAAATAAATAGTATGAAATAGTTAATCAGTATATTATAAGAGACACAAGCCAGGCCGGCGGCACTACAAACATTAATACAATATTGTATAATACCTGACGCAAAAAGTGCCGATAGTTCAGTCAACTGTGGGACTGCAGCGGTCTTTGTCTGCTGCCTGGATTGTAATTTAGTCATCGTTCAGAAATTAACTAGAACAAAAAATAGACAAAAACCACGCCTGCCAGTCTACCATATCTATGTATAGGTATAGTAAATAAACAAGAGAGTACGTGTACGTGATGAGAACTATAGAAGTCATGTGATGGAAGCGTATTATGTGTGAGATTTGAATGATTTTAATATCATTGTAGTATTTTTTTTCTAAAAAAGCAACCATATCCAATAATTCAGAACAGAAAACGCACGTAATCGAATGAGTGAATCCTAAATCAACTTCACGCTGTATCCCGCGTAAAGCAGGGTAGACAGAGGTTACCTAATGTAGGAGTGAACCCTTCTGAAAATTAAATATTAAAAAATTGTATTTCAACATTGGTGAACAAGGAAAGTCGCATAAACACCAGTTTTATTCTTCCGGCACTCACCGTGTCTGAGCGAGTGAGCAACAAGTAATATTAAGTAGGCATTACAAATCCGCTAGCGATTACTTATGATGAATTGTGACAGATTTAATATACGGAAGTTGAAAGCGATTTTTCGTACCGAGACAAACGATAACATTATCTAGATACAATTTGTATCTTATAGATAACTGTGTATGAAAATATTAACTTCTATTCCAAATATTTGGTGACTCCTGTATAGAAGCTGTGCTCTTTAAAATATATTTTTTATAATTAAAATGTTGACTTTGCGATTTATTTTTATTTAGGGCTAAAAGAATCTTATTTTATTGAATAGTCTGCTTATGTTACAGAACAATAGTTTGTTAAATATGTTTTTTTTTGTAAGGCGTTATTAGTTTTCGCAATAACTCTATAATAATTAAGAAAAAATATTGAAATCACAATTATGATAGTATTTTTTATCTCATATACGAGCATATATCTAAATAACTGACAAATTTCAGTATTTAATACGGTTTTCTTGTGTTTTTTTTAAAAACATTACTAATATTTACGCTACATAATTATATAGAAATGTTAGCTACAATTACACCATAATTATTATTCAACCAATTACAAATAAGCCTCATTGCGCTAGTCGCCAAAACATAGAATGAAAATAAACTCGAGAGTTCGATAGCCGCAACGTTTCTCACGAACATCTTTTGCTTGCGCCCGCGCAGCTCTGTTTATATACAATACGTATTGCAAAATAAAAATGTGGGTTGTACTTTAAAGAAAAATCTAAATGAACTGTTTGATTTTTTTAAGCTTTGAATTTGGACTTTTTAAAACGACGCTACCAAAGTTTCTAGGCAGTCTTTCCGCAGTCATGAACTATATTTTCCTCTATAAAAAAATACTATTATTTCACTAAATCACACCAAATAAGAAATACTTATTGAATAAAAAATAATTTTATTTAAAATCAATTCCATAAACACTAATTGAATATCTACGAAACGCATCTGCTACAATGCGCTACGATGCACAAATGCAACGTAGCGATGCAGCTACGGGTCTACGTGTGTAGCGACACTACGGAATTGCATGTGCAAATTTTGCAACACTTATTGCAGTATAATATTTTGTTTATAATATGTAAAAGTAGTGTTGTAAGTAAGAAGAAAGATGAGAAAGACATTTTAAAAGGTTTTTATATATTCATTTTTATATAAACACACTGAAATATTGAAAGAGACGCAACCAAAATTTTGTAAAAAGTTTATCTTGTTTTTAAAAAAGTTCTATCACACATTACTGCATCAGGAAAGCGATAAAGTAACCGTCATTTTTTATTTTTTATGCTGCATTACTTTATCTGCAATATAATGAAAACACCTGAAAATTGCATTTTTGGATAAAAAATATTTATTTCGACATAATTGTTGGATAAAATCATTGACTAACAACTCAATCAATTACATAATCGTACTTTTAATATGAAAATTATTATTCAAGTCATATTTTCGTGAGAATTGAACACAATTTACCTACTATAAATAATATGTAAGTATTACATATTTGGATAAATGTGCACAGCAGATGTTCGAAGTGAATGACTTCTAGCTCTATCGAGCTTCACATGCTCTTCGCTATATTTATAATAAATTGTTACATATTTTATAATGCGAGTGAACGAACTATGTAAAAACGCGTGGTACATGTTTTACTTGACTTTATTATTTACGATTAAAATATATTTTTTTTGCAATTAACGTTATTTAAAGTTCTCGTACTAACATTAAAATTTAAACTCTGGTTTTAATATTTTAAAAAAATTGTCCTCTACATAAAAACGTTCAGCGGAAAAATAATAAAATTGACTATTACAAAAAAAACACTAAATAAACTAACACCATATAAACAGTGCAGAAGTACATACAGAAATACATATCAACAAACAAACGGTACGGTACGATTCTACCGAATGTCACTGTTATAATATCATAACACGCCTTGACCCATTTCGAGTTGACCCTCCCGTAATCTAATTCGGCGATACAAAGACATACAATATTGTTTCACTTAGGCCGTCCGTCCCTTGACTGGTTTCCGTCTGATTATGTCTCTTATAGGGCTAAATTTGAAAAGTTTTTATTTCTATTTATGCCGTCATCTTCCTCTTTCAATAAGGAAGGCAAGAACTATTTTGTGCGAGTTGTCTTGGCAAAGCGGTTCAGCGTTTGACTGTAAACGCGACGGCCGTGGGTTCGATTGCTTCCATTCATTTCCTCGCCCTAGTAAACAAGAAAAATGGTAAAAAATAGTATTTAGTACTTTACACTTGAAAGCTAAAAGATGCGTGGAGAACAATGTGTGTACTAAATCCATTAAGTTCCCTCTGCTTTATGTCTGATACATTGTGAAGTTAGTTATTTGTGATTAAATTTATGTATCTACGAGTGCCTAATATAGCAAAACAAAGTTCAAATGTTATTGATGATTATCGTCAATTCACTAACTCTATGAAAATAACTAACTCTTGAAACTAATGTTATTTTAACATCCCAATCTTTTTTTATAATATTACTTATTTTATAGTAAAACGAGTTAAAATTTATTAAAAACACTTGAAGTTATTATCATTTATAGCTCAGCTTATTTCTTTTTTCGATTTGACTCGACTTTACTTGGTTTTCTCTCCACTTGGCAGCTTTATGTACTTACAATGAACAGAAGAGAATCATCTTCTTTAACCATTATACGCAATAAGTAGCATGAAAAAATAATTATATAACTATGGAATCGATTGATATTATTGCTAATTGCAACAATAATTAGGGCTTCATATTTAACAACAAGAAAGTTGCATCTAAATTTAAAAAAGAACCCAACCTTGACTAGAAATATCTAACATAAAAGCAATTTAAAATATTTCCATAGTAGGCATACTAGTGGGAGATGTTCCACAGTCGTTAATTCATGATATTTCTGTCCCTTGCGGTTCTGGTATTATACCGGTCTCAAACTGGTCGTGTCCTTGGCCAGCGAAGATTTCCGCATGTGGCCCCAACGATGCCTCTTATGAATGATCGAATATTATACTGAAATCTATTTTAAATTTTATTTTTAGTGCAGAAGGTTGTTACTATTTGTGTTCGCTTATAAATAAGTGCGATAAATTTAACTTTCAAAGAAATATTGTTTTTTTTGTTTTTTGTTCCAGAATAATAGCGATACAGATAATACTAAAAACTATACTGATATTTACATACGCTTTATTATGATAGGTGATGCAATCTTTCATGTTGCTAAGCCTATAATTACGCTGAACAATTATAGTAATATTATAATTAATTTTCACAATAAAACGTAAAATTGCCTTTATTATTTTTTTATAAGTACCGCAGTGTTAAACACGCAAAATACGATGCCTCCACCACTATTGTTCTGCGAAGTACCAACGACAAAAAGGCCGAGTGTACTTTTTTACGATGGCATTTTAAACGGGGCCCTTTCTTGTTGTGCCCTCTATTCCTTTGTTATGGCCATGTTCCTGACCAGTTCATTGAAAATAAAAGAATTTTGATTGGGTAGGTTAACGCACTGCAAATAAATAAGAGTGAGCACAGGTTAAGTGGAGGAACGAGATTCTTGTTGATATTCACAGTGTTGTTTAATGATAGATTTCAACTATAAATGTAGAAAGACTATTTTTGCTATTGCTCATAACAAATAATGTTAAACTCTTCATTGTTTTACCTGAGACACACTTTATTATTTCCATAGTAAAATATACTGTTAAATATCGCATTCAAAGGGAAGGTAAGCCTCTTGAAGTCTCAGCAGAGCAGAGCATTCATCTCTAATGAGATAGATTGAGGCCAAACTGTGTAATGGGTCCCTTAGAAGGCATTTTGAAGAAAGGAAATATACATTGCTAAAACGCGCTTTTTGTCTTCTCGCTGATTGTAACAAAGAAATTCTTATAGATAAGAATAATTTTAAACGAGTCACGTAAAAAGCCCACTGGGCTTGAACTTTGCAGACAGTCGATGACGACAGGTGTCGGCGAAGCGGAAAAGATGCCAAATTACACAAAATGACCGGTCAATTTGGATTTGAGCCAAACGAGGATCAAACGTTAGAATAGTTTTTGTACAGACTACCGTATGCACTTGCCTCGTGTCTGCGCATACGCATATAACTTAATTCATTGTCATTTATTACACCTACGTAATTGCGCTTCTACGCAAGTCTTCACACTTTCTTGTAATTTCCGATTTTATCTATACAAGATATCCGTAGTTGTGGGAATGTTTATTAGATTTGTTTTCAAACCACCTCACCAGTTAATTGTCGAAACATTCCAGTTGCGCTATGACATGCACGGAATATGTGTCAGCCGTATGCGGCAATAAATTCATTGTGTAATGGGCAAGCCACGTTTTAAATTGGGCCGTCCCTCCCAACGGCGCCCCGCGCATCGGCATTATCTAACCTCGCGACTCGCGCGTCGTTCTGTTCAGTTCTGAAACGCATCTTAGGAACGCACTTTGTCGTCTTTAACGCCATCTATTGATAGATATTCAGATATAATCATTTTTTTATAAAACAAAGTATTTTCTTTATGTTTACAAAATAGGACTTTTGTATAAATAGAGACACTGGCTCTAATTGCCATGTCTAAAATAATATTAAAAGTTATTTTAGTTTAAATAAATTAAAACATACATAATTATGTATCTACAATCACTATGATAAGATAATTTAAATTTAAATAAAATACCTTCTTTATTATAAATATAAATATTTATTAGTTTCCCTAATTCAACAATTAAAATAAATAACACAAACTTTGGACGTAAGTAATAGGTATAATAGACAGAATAAATAAAATGTGTTATAGTCTACATTAGACATGGGCCGTAACGTCTTTTAAGCATAACCGGTGATCACTAGTTTCGGGGTTACGCGTAGCTGGTTTCAGAAACTAGTTATTTCTGTAACTAGTTACAAATGCTTCATAAGCCGTTGTAAGTTTAATACGATTACTTTAATAGTTATGATTGAAAACGTTTTAGGTTAAATTACAATATCTTGCTACTAAAATGTAATTATTTATTAATTTATTTTATATACAATTATTTTTATATATTTTTTTATACACACTTTATTATATTATATATTTTTAATATATAGAATTTTATATAGTTTTTTCGCTGATTGATATATTTAATTACGGAGTGAAATTAAAATTCCAAATTAAGTGAAAACAAAAAATTTACACACAAAATACATTCAAAAAGAGGGAATAATTTTACACTTACAGAATGGAAAAAGAAATTTAAAAATACAAAAAAAAAACATAAACGCGAAACTGACACGTAATAGCAAAATATTATGGTTTAAAATTGGATGAAACTTGAGACCAAACTTGAGGTAAAAACCAGATGGTTATGGGTTCAATCCCCACTCGAGGAGATGAAATATTTATTTAAATTAATATTTTCATTTCTTCGCTCTGGTGTCGAGGTAAAGCGCGGAGTTGAGTTCTGCCACTCAACACGCAATGCCTCCAGAATTCGGCAGAAAGTGGGGAACCTAGTGTAACAGAGTGTTACACTAGGTTCCCTCTGCCTACCCTGCTGTGTGTGGGAAATAGCGTGAAGTTGATTTATTTATCTAGTATTTGAATTAAAATTAAATTTTAAAATTTTACTACTGAATATAAATAAATAAAGCCTTTATTCGCTGACCATTTCAGAATTTTTGTTTGCATAATTAAAATAAAGTATACAATAAAACTTTAAGAGACTTAAAATTAAAAACATTTAAAAAGTAATTAATTTTAGCAGCCTGCACTATTGCTATATAGCTAAACATAAAACAAAAAAAAATAACAAAATACAAAACCAAAATTAAGATCTTAAAAAAAGTTATAAAAATTGTAAGCTCAGTTATGGATTCTTTATTACGTATATAAAATATTTTTTCTGTTGAGCTTTATACAAACGTAAGGAATCATTAAAAACATCAAATTCAGATTTTTGCGCTAATTTATTATCAACATTCAAAGTTCTATTAAGTGATGGGTTTACGCCTCAATTTTTTGTAGCGAACCTCGTTTCTCGGAATTCTTAAAAGTGTTAGTAGATCGCATAAAAAATCCCAATGTGCTTAAGATATACAAGTGTGAAGTGAACGTCGCAAGCCATTGTAACCGAACCTCTTTTAATAAATAATAAACATTAGGAAAGCTACGTCACGCTAAACAAAAAAAAACTCGGAATTGGTTAAAATCCACCGTCGTGGCGCAGCGGCACAAGGGCGTGGCTGTAACGCGACGGTTGCGGGTTCGAGCCCCAATCGAGGAAATTAAATATTTATTTACATTTATATTTTCATTTCTTCGCTCTGGTGTCGAGGCAGAATTTATTTTTTAATTATCGATATAAAATAATAATCGATCAAATTGTATTAATGCATACATATTAAACTACTGTCGTCTCTTTTTTTCTTGCGAAACGTACTAAAATAGAGCAAGATGCAACTACATAAGTGTCAATGTAGCTAATAAAAATAATATGGTTTTTTCTTGGAATTTTCATAAAACTATAAATAATATAGTTTAACTTCTGCATTTACAGTTTAGAATCGCTTTTTCGTTTCATTGGGTGTATAATACAAAAAAGTACGATGTTTGTAGCTTATCAATCAAATTCGCCTATTCTCGTCTCTTTTTTGTTGCGGTACGTACTATAATAGAGCGAGATACAACTGTGCTAGTGTCGATGTAACTTGATTAGTGCTTACTGCTTACTCTCATGAAACTACGTATGTGAAATAATGGCTATGTGTACAGACACATAACCACAACGCAACATGTATGTAGTTTCGAATAACCGCGTAGCTCACAATCACCGCGTAGCTCCGAATCATCACAATCACTAGTTTCGACGACAGCCCGAAACTAGTTATGCCGTGATTTGGCTTGTAAGCAGTTTCTGAAACTAGTGACGCTACGTAACGCCCATGTCTAGTCTACATATTCATAAGAGCGTCGATGTGTGCGTACACATGTGGTACAGAGCGGTGCGTTAAGTGACGATAGTACCACGGAAATGTTCTATGCAAGTTAAGGTCATCGCAAACAGTCGAATTATACTTTGGTAAAGCATTTAAATGTTTACAAGGTCTTTATTGATTGTCACATTTTTTTCATTACAATAAATTTGTGTGGTAAACATAAATAAAAACATATAATGGCTCTAAATAAGGAAATATATTTACTCGAATAGTATGTAGTTTATCATTAAAATATTAGGTATGCATATCTAATCCACCCAGTTAGTACCTACGTCCTACATATAAATTATGATTTTTTTAGAATTATTAAGGATAATATTTATGAAATTGAAATTTCAATATATCTTTTACAAATGGACATCTATCTATAAGTAACTAGATAAATTGAAAAAAATGTTAACCACGTTTTACATAAGTACCTAGTAAGTAAATGTTGTTATTTAGATGCGCACGCGCACCATAGGAGGATATTTGGTAGTTCAGTTATCAAGGATCATTATGCTTGTGTTGGTGCACTCACACAGGCGTGCACCCACGGACAGATCACACAGCTGAACAAAACGCAGTGTTGGCCATGAAAATGTTTACATAACTATGCGTACAATATGTCGAGGCCGCGTGAATAGGTGTTCATTTGTAAATTAATATAATATGCTAATAAGTAGGTATTATTTAGAGATATAAAGGTAATGTTGCTGACATTATATTTGTATTTTTGTTCGTAGATATTCCTAATGTATTTTGGGTTGGTATTTTTTCTAATTCAAGTTGGTTAATAATAATAGTTGTTAAATTATAGTTTTGTAATTTGATCTTTTTAAATTTGAATTACTTACAATATTTTCTTACGTTGTGTACAAAAGCTCTTCCCACCACCAATGTACGCTTAGATCTCAACACGCAATGCTTCCGGAATTTGGCGGAAAGATGAGAACGGAGTGTCTTAACATTAGGTTTCCTCTGCTATCCTGCTGTGTGCAGGATACAGCGTGAAGCTGATGTTGTTTTTTTTGTATTGTTATAGGTAATTATTATATTTCAAGGCCACGAGCACAACACTATTACAAAATATTCTAAGCAATTTAGAACTTTTCTATAACAACAAAAACTGTTGTTATCCAAATCAACTATACTTAAACTTAAGTTAATATAATTATAAACTTAATAAAACCACACATGTACCTACTCTACGTATTATCCTTAAATAATTCATAGGCAGCACCTGCTATACAAAGTTTCAAGGCTATATAAGGGAAATACATATATTAAGTAGGTATATTATTTTGTTTTATATCAGCCTGCGGATATCATAACTACATATTAGTTGATAGCAAATCAAATAAGTTGCTTGCGGAATAGAAATTATATAAAATGAGTTAAGCGCCAATTCTGTCACGTTTTGCGCATCCGCGATTCAATTTTTGAATACAAGTGACAAATGAAACTTTTAGATGCATTATAGTTTATATATATTGATTTATAGCTCATTTAATAATTACTTTCTTATTACATATACAAAGATTAATATATATTTTAAGAGTTTATTTTTATATTTATATACTGCGTAGGCAATTGCCTATATTGCGGTGAACGGCTAAAGGATTTGATTATTATACTTGACACACAGATATCTTCATTAAATATTTGTTGATAAACATGACATAATGATAACTAATTTATGTTTAATACTATTGCAAAATATAAAGTTTACGTATAGATGTTGCGTGATGGAATTCTAAACATTCGAATTATGGCAGAAAGTAATAACTATTTTAAACGTAAATTTAATGTCCATAGATTTCGTATTTGTACCTAAATTCACTCACACATTTGCTAAATTGTAATAGATATCTAAATGAATAAAAAACGAATCATTCCACATCGATATTATTACGTTGTTTATAAAATGCTGAAAACAAAGTGTTCTCGACAATCTTTGTACAATCACATAATACTGTTTATTTACTGTTTACTAAAACTTAGGAGTTAAGCAATTTACGATTATATTATTATTATTATAATTTATAACTTACTTACCTTTTTCATCGATAGTTGCGACCTCGTGTGAACTTTATTATAAACGCCTAAGTAGATGTTTATGTTTAAATTTTATCAATATTTCTTTAATACTTATTATTTAGCGCAATATTACATAAACCCTTTCTTTTCTTTGTGTTCCAACTAATATCTTAACTTATAACATTATTACAGTTTTCTCATAAATTATTTAATATATTTTATTTATGTCTCTGTTCATGTTTACTAGTTTTTTAAAAACGTATTTTAATTTTTAAGAACGCTTGCCTTTAACCTTACTGGTACAAATGTGCGGATACAGATGGCAGCACTTGCTCAAATTGATATAATTAAATCATTATAAGAATTATAAAATTTATTTATTCGCAAATTCGTATGAATTTGTTAAGTATTCACTGTTTTTTTATTTTTTTAAAATACTATTTTACGAAGAAAAGTTTATGGCATAATGTTTTATAATATGGAAACATTTTAGATTATGACAACTTTCAAATTGACGGTTCGTCTTTAGGCGATCGCACATCGCGAAAAAATATATTATAGCAATTCTATTGCGTAAATTGAACACGAAAAATGACTTCGGTTGCACGGGCTGGACACTTGGCCCCTTATTTTAAGGCCACCTGTAATGTCGTGTCGAATGGTTTGAAACCAGTGGTAGCGGTCCCCACACCTGTGGAAAAATTAGTTGTTCAGCCACTTCCCAAGACTTCAACCGTGCAATCGTTGAATGGAGCCCTGCCCATCCAAAATCTAAAAGTAAAGCATCCCCTTAACTGTAAGTATCGTAACTTTAATGGGATTTACCAAGAAATTATATCTGTTACATAACACTTGTCAATTTCAGTGCCAATTCAAGTTCGTTTTGCACACTCAGACATCGGTTACCCCGACTTTTCCGCTTACCGTCGCAAAGAAACCTTAGACCCCAGGTCTAAAGCCGAAGAAAATGTTGATGGTCGCCAATCATTCACTTATCTCATTGCTGGAGGTAATCTTTACTTTTTATACAAAAGAACCTAAAAATTTTTGTAAAGAACACACAATATACACATCACATCTACATGAAGATAACCATCATTACAATTAATCAAATAAGAATTATGCAATTAGCAAATTTTATAATTAATCAATCAACATTGTGTACAGTATGGTCTAGTGTTTAAAAGTTTATGAATAACTATGAATATTGTAATGTATAGACAGTATTTCAATGCAGCTTGTATCATCTAATGTGGAAAACCTCAGTGCCTGATACTTGTGACCCCAATTGTAGTAGCCTACACTACTAAACATACAAAAGGCCCCTGTGCTAAGTAAAGACTGATATTTGGACCTTTTTTCGCCATTATTATTCACTGATAGGCAGTTCTTCCACCTTATAAATTGTTCCAGAATTTTGTTAATAAAATTTTGAGTGTAAGTTATAAAAAATATATTAAAGCTATAACAAAGTAGGACGAAGGATCCTGGGAACCTAATGTTAAGACATTTCCCAGTTCATCCATTCCATCCATTTCCCAGTTTCTGTCGAATTCTACAGGCATTGCATATTGAATAGCGGAACTCTAATCTGTTACCAAAGCGAGAAAATGAAAATATTAAATATTGGATTTACCCAAGGAGAAATCGAAGCCCCAATTGTCACATTTACAATCACACGAAGCATATGCCTCTGCATCATGATGGCCTCAATAATATTAATAATAATATTTATACTAACAACTTAATGTTGTTTTGTAAATAATATTAAGCTCATAACTAATAAATCAGTATGAACTATACAATACATAAAAAGCTATGATTATTTATGAAATATTTTTAAACTGTTTCAGCTGGAAGTGTGGCTGGAGCATACGCCGCCAAATCTGTGGTGACACACTTCATATCATCCATGGCCGCCGCCGCCGACGTTTTGGCTTTAGCCAAGATTGAAATCAAACTGGCTGAAATTCCTGAAGGAAAATCTGTTACCTTCAAATGGCGTGGAAAACCACTTTTTATTCGTCACAGGTGAATAAATGATTATCTATAATAGATATTGCATCTCATCATACTAATATTATAAATGTGAAAGTTTGAGAGGATGTACGAATGTTTGTGGGAATTTCACATAAAAATTACCAAATGGATTTAGATATAACATATAAATCAGAATGACACATAAAATTCAAATTATATGAAGATTTTGTATATTATTGTTGCTTATACAATAAACAAAAGTTGCATTACTAATATAACATGCAGAAATAAGGAAAATATGTGTATATGTACATTTTAGTTAAATAATTAGAGGGAAATGATGCAATTAAATAGAATTTAACTGCACCATAGTATGTAATAAGTAATAACATTGATACTGTAAACAAAACAGTAAAAGTAACTTTGTGAATTCTTTTTTTATGGTACCATAATTTTATTATTAGATTTATTATTAGATTAATAATAAATCATTAAATTAGATGGATGCTTAGAATGTAACTTAGGAAAATATGGAATAAAAAAATCCTATTTAATAAAAAATATCACTATGAAATTAATTATACAACAAAACAGCAATAATGGCAGCATTGATGGAGTAGATACCTAACATATAAAATCGAAAGGTCACTCACTCATCACGAAATTTCAGAAACTACAAATGCTAGGAATCTCAAATTTTGCATAGGAGTTACTTATAGGACGTAGGTGCTCGCTAAGACGGGAATTTGCAATATTCGATTTCTAAGGGGTTGTTTTTGGGGTCGAAAGTTTGTATGAAACTTCGTTACTACAAATGCTAGGAGTCTCAAATTTTGCATAGACGTCACTAGGACGTAGTTATAGATACAGAAATTAATAATAACATAGTTCACGCGGGTGAAACCGCGAGCGGACCGCTAGTGTTATTATATTTGTATATCTCGAAAATTTTAATTTTCGTTTTGCATTTAGAAATACATTTTTGTATAATTCCAGAACTGAAGGCGAAATCGCAACTGAAAAAGCAGTACCGGTCGACTCCCTGCGTGACCCCCAGCACGACGACCAACGCGTACAAGATCCAAAATGGCTGGTCGTTATCGGAGTATGCACCCACTTGGGCTGTGTACCAGTAGCCAATGCTGGAGACTTTGGGGGCTACTACTGCCCTTGCCACGGATCCCATTATGATGCCTCAGGCAGGATTCGAAAGGGACCAGCTCCTCTGAACCTGGAAGTGCCACCGCACAGCTTCTTAGAGGACGGACTTCTTGTTGTAGGATAGACATTATCTGAATGTTAGAAGAATTATTTATCTAAGCATACTGTTTCAATAGACATCAATAAATTATGATTATAATTTATTTCGTTATTTTATTTTTTAAATAATTTACTATGCTCATAACTGATGTAGAATTTTTAAATAATTTAAAATACATAAAAATTTTTTGTTTATTTAACCGAGTTTATATAAAAGGAGGAACTCTCAATTTAACTATATTTTTTATGTTTGTTACCTCAGAATTTTCGACCGGTTTGATGATTTTTTTTTATTTGAAAGCTAGTGCTTCCCATGTGGTCTTATTTTAATTTGATCCATTTCTGACAATGATATTCCATATATACATATATGTTCAGCAGCAGCAGGTAGATAGATTCAGATTGAGACACTATTTTACACTTTCCGTTTGAGACATCGTGTGTTTGTACGTAGCACTTTGCCAGGGAAATAAATATTACTGATTTTGAACTTTTGATTTATATATTGTTTACCTATTATTTGCTCTGGAGCAGCTGTAGACAATTCCAACGTAATATGGGTTTTAATAATATTTATCAAAAGTTATTCTTTTATCAGTATTCTTATTATTTCATTTCGTTAATGTCTCATATACACATTTAAAGACAAGAATTTCCTAATCATTTCAAATCCAACATATTTTTGTATAAACGATTTTGTGCTTTTTGTATGAACTTTAAGATAGTTTAAGAAATTGAAATAAAAAGCAAAATATGAACTTTTAGTGAAAAATACATACTTATAGAAAAAGTATGATTTTGAGGATTGAAACGGCGAATTTGGCGTGAAAACTATTAATTGGAACTAAAAAATTGTTTGAATCCAGTCGTGACGCATGGGAAAAAGCGTACGACTGTAAAAGCGATCCGGCTGTCGGTTCGATCTCACTCGAAGCAATGAAATATCTTATATTTTCATTTCCTTGCTCTGGTAACGAAACAAAGCGTATCGTAGAGTTCCGCTACTCAACACGCAATGCCTCCAGAATTCGGCAGAAACTGCGGACGTTTCTCAATAGGAATTTGATTTTTTTGATACATTTCATTTAACCAAATTATTATTTTTTCTTTGTCGACGTTCGTCGTTATCGAATTTTCTTTCGATTACTTGTTTCATTTACGTATTACCAGTTAATTTATTATATCAATACAAGGAATATCAATAAACACACATGTCCGATTTGTAATTATTTTTAATATCGTTACCGTATTCTTTTTTTTTACTTTATGTACGCTTTAGACGGTTACAATCTACGTAACATCTAATATAGACTACGAAAATTTACATACATTTACAAAATTTATAACTGGGAATTCAAATTTATTAGTTGTATCTGATTTATAACATAAATAGATAATTATATAATAATGATATACATGCATCAAACATAAATGAACATTAGGCCAAAATTGAAAAATAACAATTAAATACATAAGCTGTTGTTATAATTTGTCTATGTAAATTGGATCAAAAAGAATACATACTCAATGGTTAAAAATTACATAACATCTTGACCCAATTTACATTGAAGCAAAATAATAATAGTAAAATTTTGAAGAAATCCCAGTTCTCAAAAAGCTTAAGATAAAAATTACACTTTTTTATGAACATCGAAATCTATGACTAAAAGTTAAGTAACCAATGGAAACATATAATGACGATATATTTACAAATGGTGGAAAATGGTTACATATTTGGCAAAATAATTTAAATACATCTAAATAAAACTAAGGCATGAATAATATGAGAGAAATCAAGTAACGCTACCCCAGACTATTAAAAATAAATTGAATACTGGCCACACTAAGACAGTTATTTAAATACTACCCATATTTAGATATCAAATTATTATCGTTAAAAGAAATAATCAAAAATAATATAACGAAGATTTTGAAAATTGTTTAAACATTAAAAATAAAGAAACAAGTAAAAAATTTAGAAATGTCAGAAAGATGTCGTCATTGAATAAAATTGAAATACTACAATAACACTGAGTTCATATTAGTTTCCAAATAAAATATCACTCAGTGTTGTTCACTAATTGAAACTCGAGGGAATAATTGTTATTTTTAACAAAAAACAACAAAAACAACAGAATCCCCGCAATTCGATATTATTTGACCCAAAACGTGGCCAGTACGCAATTCAATTCACCTTTAAAGCTTACAGAAAATAAATAGTAACTTCTAGAACTTTCCTCACAATCCATTAATCAATGTAGTGAGTTTGTACGTGCGGGCTATTGCTTATGTTAAAAAGCAGGTGTAAATTGTTATGGCACAGGGAAGTATGAATCATGTCAAACAGAACCGATGAATTACACAAGTCATTAACAGGAAATGGTATGCTCCAGTTTGATAACACTGAATAATGTCTCAACATTTATAATAAATCTCCACTCTAGCACATTTATTTGAACACAGATTATCGATTCACATTCAAAATTGTAGATAATAAATTCTATGATACAGAAAATATATATTATATCTATCACATTACATATTATTTCTTATTATATGACAAAAATATTTGAATAAATCTTGAAATATTTAATAATTAATTTAATTATCAATAATTAGTATATAATTTAATATAATATTTTAGTGTGAATATCTCTGATTGTGGTAAATAGTTATTCTTTTTAAATATGAAATTTGTGCGATAAATAAATGAAACGTTATCTGTCAAAGTCATATAGTATTGTCAAAAGTCATTCTAGTTGAGTGTCGGATCACAGTCCACCTACAAACACAATATAATTCTACACAACCTCGGAAGCTCTTTTTTCTCGTGACTACAAAAAATATCTTTTTCTAATATTTTTTATTTATAATTTCTATTTATTTAGATTTCTCAATTTCATGACAATGGCGGTGTTTCATAAATTATTGTAAGGAATAGATTGTGCCTTGTTAATTGTACGGAAACAGAGCCGAGTCGTGTTGTTAAGTCGCTATTCGTCACAAATTTAGTTGAGTTAAGGCTGCCATGTTAATAATATAAAATATTTAAAAAATACAAATAAAACATTCATAGTGTCGTTCCATGATATTTAACAAATTAATACATTCATTCATTTCCAAATTATTTTTAAATACAAGTCACAAAGTTCCAAGCATTAATAATTGGCAATTAAAAATAAAAATTTACAATTATAAATATAAAATGTCTTTATACACAGCACTAACAGAAATAATTTACAAATATATACAAAAAAATGTAAGCACTCAACATGAGCAGCCCACACTCAACGTATTCAAGCTGGCTATCTGGTGTGTGACGTCACACTCAAGAGCAGTCCGCAGGGGCGTCGTTCAGCAGTCGGCGGTGTAGACAGGCGCCAGGTCGAGGGTGAGGTGGCGCAGCGCGCGGTCGCGGGAGGCGGAGCGCGCGGCGCGCGAGGACTTGATGATCTGCAACACCATGGCCTTGCAGTCATGGCACACCGCCATCTGCACTCCGCGCAGGCGCTCCGCCACGCCCGCGGCCGCGCCCGTCATGCTGCGCCCGTAGCGCGCTCTGTAATTGTATAGGATAATTATATTTTTATGATTCCAAACTAGATCTTCAGCCGTGGTAGTTAGAAAACTGTAATAAACATAAGAAAAGCCTTAACTAGCCTTTATTGAGTTAGTAAGTTAGCCTTTATTTACTTTTCTGTGGGGAGTGCTCTGATCTCAATGGAAGCTAGGAGAATATGATATGAACATTATTTAGACGTACACGACGAAATAATGATATACATATCCAATAATTATAAAATACATTTCATATTTGTATGGTATTACGATCGATGCGACGTCGATGGCGTTTATACCAAAGAAAACATTATAAATCTAATCTCAATAACAGTCTTACAAACCTGCGTTCCAAACTATTCATAGCCGACAGCGGTGTAGACACACACGGCATACTTCCCGGACCGTCAGCCCTCGCGATGCTGAGTGGGGGCTCATATCCCAGCGCCGAAGCGCCGCGCGACCCCGGCGCGGAAGACGCCGCCCGCCGCGCTCGCGGGCTGTTGGGGGCCGAGCCCACCGTGTTGTCTACTGTTGATGCCTGTTGATGGATTGAAGGTTGATGATTGGTTTAATTTTTGTTTATTTTTTCTACATAACGGTAATACGTGTATTTAAAGATTTATATTTGAAATTCAATCGAAATATGTTTTATTTCAATACATTTTGAATTTGATTTCTTGGAAATGTAACATACAATTCCAATAATTCTGTTATTGAGATTAAAATATATTTACTAGAATCATCTATTTTATTATCAGCAAGTTCAAATATAAAAGTTCAAATGCGGTAGAATTATTTAACCAAAGAGTTATTTAATAAACTTAACAGATACTCGTAATCTCTCAACCCTGTAAGGGTAATAGGGAAAACACGTGAAAACTTAAAAAAAAACAACTGACATTGTGTTCCGGCGACACAAGCCGCGCCATCAGCGAGCGCGGGAAGGAGGACTGCTCCTCGTCGGGCGACGGCAACAGCGAAGGACTCAGTAACGCCACTGGTACATGTGCGAAATGCTCTGTTGGAATTCGCATCTGGAAAAAGAAGGCACAAGTGGTTATTAATTAAGTGGTCATACTCATTATAAAAGAGTAAGAAATGTAAGATCATTCTAACATGATAAATGAATAAAATGTAAAAGAACTTAATAATTTAATACCAAAAGCTTACCTTCGAACAACACTTCTGACAGACAGTCTTTTTGCACAACTTACACTTCTGTCCCCACGGACCGAAAATGCCAAATCGTGTTTTCAAACAAAGGAAGCATACCTGAAACAAAATGTATTACGTCAATTATAAAACAACGTATTAACTCACGTGTTTAAATATGTAGTGAATATATTCTGTACAATCTCTCGTCTAGAGAGTACACCAAGTCAATATAAGTATTTTGGTCCCTAGATTATACTATATTTACCTTGTTAATCTGAACGATAGGAGACATTTATTTTTTTAGCTTAGCCTAAACAGACAGAGGGAGGCTAGGAACCTAGCGTTAAAACAACATAATATTTCCCATTAAGACACTTTCATTTTCCCCTTTCCGCCGAATTCTGGAAGCATAGCTGAGTGGCGGGAATTTATATGTTTTCTAATAATTTCCATTTATTAAATATATATGTCACTCACCCTTCTCTTTTCAACGTCCTCCTTAACCCTGCCCTCAACGGGCAGGACCTCTAGTTCCGCTTTCGTCAACACCGACCGGATGTGGACGATTTCCTCAAGCGTCAGAGAGAGCCGGTCGTCAGACATTATAGCGTCTTGCCATTGTTTCTGTAATTGCATTGTTTTTATTAAATTAATAAATTACTGTTAACTGTTCATTTTATATTATGTATTTGTATCGATTATTATGTAAGACTATCAAATTAAAGTACATGAAGTTGCTTATTATATTTAATGCTACTTTTCTTATATTACTTTTATTATTTTAATTTCTTTTTTGAAAAAATCTTAGTAAATTATGAACTTCACAATTATAATTATATAAAAATCAGGTATACTTACTATCTAATTAAATAACATTGTTTACTTAGAATACGTGACGTTAGTGTATAAAAAAATCTAACTACCAAAAGCTCAATTAAAAATGTAGCTTAGCAAGTTAGTTAACACTATAGGGTTTGATTCGCAACGGTGTATAACAAAGACTACAGTAACATTTAACTACGGTCTAAATAATCTACTACTTGTTAACTTTAGCGTTAAAAGTGCATTTTCTATTCAGGAATTAAATACGTGCATTTTTACCAAAACCAAGCTTTAAACTTACTTTCCATCATAGATTAAAAGAAACATGCATTTGACCAAACATATTTAGGTCCGACCCTGTAGTAATACAGCAGACATGAGAATTCATACCTTTTATTAGAGAAGTGGTTACTAAATAGAATTTACAATATTATATAGATATTAAAATATGTAAATATTGTACAATAACATTAACAAAAAAATAATCAAATTAATTTATAGTTCTATATAAATCAATTATTAATTTTGTTTTCATTATAATTTGTTGGTATTTCTATTATTATTTTTTATCAAGGCACTAAGCTTTGATACGGATTAATTAAATTAAGGTCCAATCTACGAGTAATATTAATATCATTGATTATATAACCATTGATATCCATATCATATTATTTTATATGACACTTCAACGATTTTTTTATTTTAATCCTTTGACGTTCGCAAAATTCAATTTCAACCGATCAATCTATCAATAGTTGATTAGGTATTATAAAATTATAAACTTATCAATCTATCAATAGAGCCGCATGATCTATCAATCTATCAACAAGCGTCAAGCAATCTACTCACGTGCGGATGTACAGGGCTGCCACTAACCGACTTGATGAGTTCATCCTGCAAGGACGACCTGGACCAGGACAGTTCGCCGAGCTGGGCATCGTCGCTACTCGCTAAAGACGCTGCGCCCGTACAAGACGCGCGAGATCCTGGCCTGCAAGTTATTTAATAGTAAGATGGTTGTGTCGTCCTATTATAGTATAGATAGCTGACGAGATCAACGATCAACATTACAAGCTCAAATGAATGTAAACAATAATTAATTATTTTCATATTCTCGCTATGATAAGACAAGGTGCGGCATTAAGTTTTGTCACTTTACTACGGAAAGGAGTGTCCAAACACGAGGAATTATTTCCCTATACCCTTAGTCTCAAGCGAAGCATTCTGGAAACGGAGGTCCTAGAGTATTTAACACTAGGTTCCCATGTACCCCAAAAAAACCTTACCTCGAATGTGGTAAAGATTGAGCACCATCTGTAGTAGGGCAAGGCGGGTGTGTGACGGTGTGTCGTCGCATAGAAGCGCGCCGCGACGGGCACTGCGTCGCCAGGTCGTAAGCTACAACAATATTGATCAATTAAATATATTGACAAAATTTAAAAAATATAAGAATTTTGTGAACTATTTAACATAATTTTATTAAACTAAATAAGCAGTTCTAAAATATGTATCCACAGAAATATCTAGAATATTTCATTTTTAAAATATGATTATTATAGGTACTGTTAACATTAATGACGAAAGGAAAATTAAATGTCTAGAACTGGTTGAAGCGATCTAAATAAAATGTCAGCGTATCTTAAGCACATAACATTATGAGTGATACAGATAATATAGTATTAAGTATACATAAGTATTATTTTCTTTGACAGTTGTTATAACTGATAGTGTATATATACTACGGCGTAAGTAGAAATCGCAATAATAACATATCATTAATAGTTACTGGTAAGTAAGTAATAATGATATATTATATCTTATTTTAAACTAATCTTTGCAAACTTAGGAATATTTGTATCAAAGATAGGATTTCAATATTTTCAATATTTTAACTTCACTAAGCGAAATTGGAATGAATTTATGAATTCTAAATTGATAATTAAGCAGTCTTTGTTTCATAACAATCATTATATATTTATTTAAAGTAAAAATGTATGAAAATGTTAAAAAAATATATATAGTCATAAAAAGTCTTCACTTAAGTAAGTATTATATAATATATTGGCATTGAATAAAACTCAGCAAAGAAATCACGTACATAATTAAGAAAAAAAAATTATGCACACAAGTGATTCAATAATTACTTAAGAATACTTAACTTAATAATTAACTGTTTTATAATAAGCATCCGTTTAATGTTGCTTAAAAATACTTGGCATTGACTAATCTTTTATCGTTTCATAAATAACAAAAATATACTTTCATATTCAATTATTTCAATAACAATATTACAATTAAAATATTAATATTATTTTAGAAAATAAACGAATAAAAATTCAACAAAATTACACATCTTAGCTTGTCACTCCCAAAAGTTTGTTACGTGTTGAAACAAAAGACTTAACATCGCATTTACTTTGACTCAATTGCATTTTCCAGGTCTTTACCTGGATAGCGTCAAGATTTTACATACTATAAGTCCCCTACTAAGTAAGATATTCGCAATTAAATCAAATCTACTTAGTTTTTGCATATTATAAATCCGCATATGCATATTATCAATCCGCATATGCATATTATAAATCCGCATATGCGGAACTAAATTAATTCTGGACCCTTCTAATTACCAATACTCTCGCCATGACGGCGCTCACTAACTTATTACTTTGAAGTTGATTAAAAAAATCTTATTTACACTAAACTGACCATACATAATCAATGTTCACCGTTAAGTTGCTATATTTAAAGAGGCCTTAAACAATAAAAACAAATAGCTTCATTTCAAAACTTCCGTTTGACGTTCGACTTTCCCTCCACCTTTTAAAAGGTTAAGGCCGCTTGTAAAAATCATCTGACAAATTATGACGATACTAAAAATGATTTTAAAAACAAAATTGTATGCAGATAATAAAAATTAATAGAGCATAATGAAAATTTTTTTGAGTTTTTTTTTTATTTAATAAACAACCTACAACAAGAAATACAAAATTACTTCAACCATTCATTGAACTTGTACCTATCGCCTTTATTTATTAAACAAATAACTAACCACTTTACCAAAAATAGTAACCAATATAAATATGTCTAGATCATGTCAGAATAAAGCAAACCTGTCCAACACTCGGTGTCAGTCAGGTCACGATAACCGTTATAGAGTCCAAAGAATTGTAGGTTGTGCCTCGACTCTAAGTGGTACGCTCGAATGGCCTTGTATATTAAATGCGCTATAAACAACAAAATTAAATTTGTTGTTACGACTTCTCGAAATTATTTCACAGCTGGCAACAATAAATCCTTATAAGTGTAAACTTATGAGGACTTTTATATTAATATACATTTTTCCAAATTTCATATATTTTTGAGCAGATAATTACTAATATTTATTAATTATTTTTAGTTTTTTTCATTTCTGTGTTTCATGGTGGCGTGACTTAATGACTGAGAGAACATTTGGAAAATGAATTCCATTCTCTACTTTTCGATCGTATAGAGGAACAATATATAAGATGAATAAACAGAAATGTTAATAAAACATTGAGGTATTCAAGAAACTTTCTTGAAAAAATTTAAAAAGATAATTTATCATCTTATATCGTTTATAAATATTCAGAATAAAATTGAGTAGATACTTAGTTATTTAATATATTTAATTTTACTTAATCAAAAGTCGAAACGAAGTATGTTACTATGTTATTATTTAGGTGTACTTTAATAAACTTTCGTTTGAAGTGTAAAACTTAAAAAAAAGCACTAAGACAGAAACAACAATAAGTACCTACGGTGCTTTCTAATACAAATAATGCAATAGAAATTCTCGAAAACTAATATGGATCATGTTTTAAGTTTACAGATTTGGTCATTTGTATAGAGAGGCACCCGTTACGATGAGGAACACTGTCTGACTGAAAATGAGGTAGTTGTGGCTGTGTAGATGTTGTGAAAAGTAAAAAAATGTAAGACGGCGCTCACAAACTTGCTAATTAAGAAAATAGAAGGTATACAATATACATAACTCTGTTCTTCATATTTCAACGACCTCAAAGACACAATAATGTTTACTTATAACAAAAATAATTATTACCACGAGTGGTTACGACGGTATAACTATCGTATATTGCCAAACCATAGTATATTTTAGATTAACTTTGGCTTGGAAATTAGTGACATTATAACTAAGTTCGAATAAATGTTAATCAAATTAATTAACTAATTTTATTAATTTAAATACAATAAAGCTTGAGTATAAGTAGTTGTTCTACTCTTTACACTAAAACTTACTAAATAAGTAATAATATGAAATTAATTACATTTATTGAAGCTATATAAGTAAATATATGAAATGTTATATATATTAGTCCTAGTCATGATAAAATTACAAAAATAATTTGAAAGCGTGACGATAGGATATTAAACGAATTTTATAATCGCTTAAGCAATAATAATGATACATATTAATTACAAAACGATAATAATAATAAATATCAAATTATTAATATATTAAATCAACATAGCGTTTAAAAGCGTGGTATCATGCATCATACATTCGAGGGTCTCGTCGCAGAACTGGTGGTACTCGTCGTGGGAGATGCGCGTGCGCGGCGGCGCCCGCGGCGTCTCCACTGCCCGAGCGAGCGTGGACAAAGTGCTTTATTATAGCCTAATTACGACTATGTACTTTAATTCTAAGTCCATACTAAGAGAGATTTTAATAGACTTTTCGACCAATTTTGGGTCCAAACGTGGTTATCTCATAGGATAATTCTTTATCTATTGATTCTCATAATATTAATCAAAATCGATCCTATTCCAATGTCATTAAATATTAATTAACCCATTAATATTTGTTGCAAAATAGTAAGTACCATTTCATTATTTTTTTTTGGGTAAATCACAATCACAGTTATAAAAATATAGCAAAAGCCAGAGATCATGAAGCCATCCGCTAATCTACCCATTTCTTCTTCACCTCAAGCCGTGTTCGCTTCAGCGTGTAAATATATGTATAAAATTTGATTTTGGTATTTATATAATAGGATTTATGGAAATTTTTAACTAAAAAATGGTTTACCGGTTCTCTTCCATGGTTTCGGTGGATTCTGTTGCGGGGCTATATGCCTGGGGAAAGGTTGGGGAGCACAGGTTTCCGGACTAACGCAAGTCTCGGTGTCGTCTTCATCTTCATCGTCCTAAACAAACAATAAAAGATTGTTAGAATTATGCTTAAACTTACCAGGTTTTCTAAGTGACACTATCATGTAAACGAAATACTTAAAATATTGAATTTTAAAAAGAGAAGTTATAGTAGAAAGTATTTTGAAATATGCCAATACCGATTTGTGGTTTTTAATTATCGTTATTTCTTTGTTCTGTAGTTTCTTTTATTTTTAGCTTTTAAATGCATAGGCCTTTCTTCGTAATAAGAGAACTAATAACTTCGTTAATTAAGTACATGTATTAAATATCTTGGTACTTAAGATTTTTTTATTTATTTTCTTTGTGCCAAAAATTTATATATAACTATTATTTATGTATAATAACCAATTTATAAAGATTCAATTAAGCCATGTCCCATAATACTGACATTTATCAAATCTTAGGTGATTTAACCAGTTTTATTTAAATCGGCGCCTCTCACTTCCGTTTAATTAATGTATCTAATAAATTTAAAATCTTACGTGAGCACTTAGCCAGTATTAAAGATAGACAAATAATTATAGAATATTTTAATTATAGAAAGATTCATAATATATAGCAGAGAATGCAAAGAGAATCTTATGTCAAGACACTTCATTATCTGCTTTTTGTCGACATTCTAGACATTGTATGTTTAGTGGCTGAACTCAACGTAGTGCTTTTTCATAGTGGGCTGTTTCCATAATAATAATAGTGAAATTAATATCTTATAACTCATAATAATAGAATATCATTAATAAATTTATAGGAACTGACATTCTAGTTGGTATTAATGAATATAAGAAATGAAAACCTTAAAGCAATTGGACCTTGGCCAATTGAAATCAGAATCATCCTCCAAAGATATGGAGCTCAAAGGGCATTATATTTGGAACAGAAGCGAACGTCGAGATGTTTACACAGACTGAATCTGTTATAACGACGGCAACTGTTGGATTATTCATTCAAGGTGGAAAACTGCGCAGTAGACAGTTTGGAATCAGAATATTGAACGTTGAGCTATTGAAATTAGCATCCCTTAGGTGTTTTTGCTACATTTGAAGTAATAAAAGAAAAATCATATAATTTAATCAATAGAGAATCAATTTTCGTCGATAAAACATTATTAAAGGGCATTAACAGAAAGTACCCTCCTCAGTGTTTTATTGACATAAACAAAATATTCATAAAAATATGTATCGTTGCTTTAAGTAAAAAATAAATAAAATCTGCTTCTATTTTAATTAAAATATATACCTACTTGTTTCAAACTACTTTGCAAACAGTAAACGCGAACAAAGGTAAGTTAGTGTAAATGCCGAGAACACTGTGTAAGGACTCAAAGCTATGAAGTAGAGTGATATATATTTTATATATTATTTACTCATTTATTTCCTAAAATTACAAAAAGTAAAAACTTTTTAAAATTTAAATATTGTTACTGATGTAAAATTTTATAATGCATCATTAAATATTAATGATATTATCTTGACTGAAAGCGCCATGTCACTTATATATAAAGCCATTAATTCAATAAAGAGCATTTAACGTAAACTGGGTCGACCTGCATCAGGCGCAGCACCAATATTGATAAATGTATCTTGGCACTAATATCTACTGGCTACGTATCGGAGTAACAAACAAACAAACATATAAAGGTTTGTATGTAGGTATAAATAATTATGTTAAAACGCTTGGGGCTAACTATTATTAATCTAAAGTTTAGCTTATCAGTCTAAAAGAGATTTTTTTTTATATAGATTTTTCTTGAGTAACGAAATCCCTAATAATCGAAATCGAAATAATATTATAAGAAAATTGTAGGCTATCAATTTCAATCATTGTATCGGTATAATGTAAATTATCTCGTTATGTTTATCGGGAAAAAATAATAACAATTCAAATTGAAATTCAAAATATTCTTTATTCAAATAGGCTGTTATAAGCACTTTTGAATTGTCGAATGAACATATAAACAAAAAGCTACCACCGGTAAAAAAAGTCACCGGCAGAAAGGTAAGTTAATAAATAAGTGATTGACATAATTTACAAAAAAATCTAAAAATTAAATATATAGCAACGGACAACCCTATATTTCTACGACATCAATACACTAAGCGCGCGCACATTTTGTTTTTTCAAGAGTTTTCGTCCCCTTTCCTTTATATCGTCCGTATGAGCAATCAGCTTTGACGCGGTACGTTTACATACGACGATAGTGTGGTTTTAAAACCTCAATTTTATGGTTTTAACAAGTACAGAGATTATTTCGCTGTCTTATTTAATTTGTTTTTTAATATCTGAACTTGGAAAAGTAGCTTGAAACGTAGTGAACAATGAAAAGGATATTTTAGCTTTACGCTGTATTCCGCATATTGCACGATAGGCAGAGTATTTGAAAAAAAATTAAATATAAATTTCCTCGAGTAGATATACGAGTAAATACTAAATATTTAATAATTTTGCAGCACAAAATAATGTCATTACTTACAGGTTGAGAAACATTGTATTAGGTCATTAATTGCATTCAATTTTGAGGTTATCAGGCGTCGTCGCTTCCAATGACATTACGCGCACAGAATAAGTATGATGACAAGACCATATCAAGAGATTCTAGCACCGGTTACTTTTTAAAGCTATATAAAATTATTAAACATGTCTCGACGAGATAATTAAGATTCTCTTTAAGTAATACGTCAGTAATGGTAATAAATATAAATTATAAATTTATTATGCATATATTATGTGAAAATACCTTTGCCAGTCCTACCTCAAATATTAAACGAAAACAAACACGAATTAACTGCATAAAGCTGCACGCTGGACGTCCAATATTCTTGTTACAAAAACATTACGTAATTAAATCCATGAAAGAGCTGCATTGCCATTATGTCACGTAATCGGAAACCATTGTTTTAATAAAAAATGTTACAGCAATTGCTATTTGAAATTAGGGAAATTATTTAAAGTACCGAAGTATTTAGTGTTTAAAAGTTAAAAAGGTGTTATTATCGAGAAAAGCTATGTTTTAGTTTCGTTTTTAATTTACTTAAAATCAATGATTCAGCATTATTTTTGTTGCAAATTAGACTTCATGATAAATTTTAGTAATATTCGTACGTTAAGAGATATTTTTAATTATCAAAATTATTAATAATTTTGTAGAAATGTTTATATTCTTTTAACTCCGTAAAATACTAATAAGTAATATGATATTTTTTATTCAAACGAAAGGCCTCATTGTATCTTGATGAACTTTTGAAGAACCGTGACAGCAAAGACTATTTTTACTATACAAATGTACTACTTTCTAAATGTTTTACGTTATAATAATTACGTATGCAGATAACGAATTCTTTAACTGACACTGATATTCTTTACAGAGCTTTAAATAAAAAAAATACGATGCTTCTCATTCCTCCGTAGTAGGTACAGCTAATTTTCTTTGGTTTGTTTTTTTACCGATATTACGTGTATTAGGCTTCGGGAGTAAACCCAAATGGAGCTAGTAATCTCAGGTTCTTTTGGCTCGTTATGTACTTAAAGTATTTACCTTTTAGACAATTCATATATGTATTAAAATTTTCCGACAGGTTTTTCAATCAATCATTTTTATAATAAAGGTACAGAATAAAGCTGAAAATTACGGAACAAATCAGAAAAAATACACTAAAAATATATGTTTTAACGTTATAATGCACCGGAAACTAAAACAGTAAGAAGTCTTATAATATATGCAACGGGAAATCCTATTATTGTATTGTACGTTTAGGGTTTCTCTATATTTATATTATTCTATTCGGACATCTTAATGTAGAGAAAATGGAAAAATAAAAAAGGATTCAACAAAATATTTATAACTGCTGAAATTTCTACCCTGCTATGCAGGATAGAGCGTAAACTTGAAAATCAAATTACATTTAAATATCTAAAACCAATTCATAATCTAAAATCTTCTACAGATTAAATAAAATTTATTAAAAAGTCATTTTGAAAAAATAATCTAATAATAGTTAAACAAAATCGATTTAAAAATCACATTTCGTATTCGGCGATCGTATATAACAATATACGTAAGTTATTTTAAAGCTAGGTCACGGGGTCACAAAACTAACAAACTAGTGCTACCTGCACTATGGCAAAAGTTTCACGTGAGCCGAATATATAAGGCTTTTAATTCGGTTAAGGTACTCAAAGCTTATTTGGACTTAAAGTATATAAAGTATATATATATATATATATATATACACTGCCCTCCAAAAGTTAGTTGAAATGAATTGACCTTATAAATTATGTCACACAATTTCCAAAATTCGCAGTTTCATTGAATGATCTGTTTATTATTTATGTTTGGTAACACTATTCTAATACATACAGAAGGGAATTCTCCAAAATTCATTTTGTTTTCTTCAATAATATATGGTTATGTGCTCACTGCTTGAATTGAGTGCATCAAAAGTCAGTTGAAGTAGCAAAATTTAAACGATTTCTGATATTCTCGCGGTTTTAAAGTTATTTATTAGTATTGTTAGGGCAGTGTAGGTAGTTTAAATTTAATAACAAAATATTTTGAGGCGATTTGAGTATTTTTGAAATCATAATGGCTCCGAGGCGAAAATTAACTGTAGAGGAAAGAACAATGATTGTATGTGAATACAAAAAAATGAAAAACTTAAGTGCTGTGGGAAAATTATTTAAAGTTAGTCCAGAAGGCGTGCGAAAAATAATAAAGAAGAGCTTGGAATGTTCTAGTCTTATAGATAAGCCGCGGTCAGGGCGTCCTAGGGCTACTACTTCTGTTGATGATCGACAAATATTGCGGCTGTGTAAAATCAATCCCAAGATTGTGGTACGACAGATCAAAGATCAGTTACAGGAAGCAGGAACTTCGGTTTCTGAAAGTACCATCAGGCGACGTCTGCATGATGCTAATTTACGAGGTTACGTAGCTAGAAAGAAACCTCTTTTAACATCGATCCATAAAAAAAGAAGATTGGAGTTCGCCCGCAAATATTGGGATAAACCAATAGACTTTTGGAAGAGAGTAATCTTTAGCGATGAATCGAAGTTCGAACTATTTGGAAATCGACGCCGTCAAACTGTATGGCGCAAAAGCAATGATAACTCTTACGACGACAAATACTTGCAGCTCACTGTGAAACGTGGTGGTGGGAGTATAATGCTTTGGGGGTGTTTTTCTTGGCATGGTGTGGGCCAGCTGCAATTTATTTGAAGGCAGAATGACAGCACAGACCTATTGTCATATTCTCCATGATAATTTAAAACAATCTGCTGAAAAAATGGGGTTAGGTCGGATTTTCAAGTTTCAACAAGACAATGACCCGAAGCATACAGCAAGGATAACTAAACAATATTTTGAAGATAACGAAGTGGATTTACTGGAATGGCCTTCAATGTCACCCGACCTTAACCCCATTGAACATTTATGGGATGAATTAGACCGCAGGATCCCTATTTCCAATAGATGCAACAGAAATTTGTTTAAAAATAAAATTCTTGAAACATGGTTGACTATTCCGGTCAAAACACTACAAAATCTTGTAGAATCAATGCCTAGACGACTTCAAGCAGTAATATAATAAGGCCAGTCATACAAAATATTAAAAGATAAGATATTGATAAAGACACAATTTTAAAAAATATAATTCAACAATTTCAACTAACTTTTGATATCCTAATTTAACAGTTTATTTACCGGAACTTATAGTTATAAAAGTTATGATGGTTTTTTTTATTGATTAAAATACTCAAAATTGATTATATTTTCATAAATAAATATTGACGCCATGTTTTTATTTTGTTTTATTATAATTCTCTCCCATTTATTACATTATTGATCATTTCAACTAACTTTTGGAGGGCAGTGTATATATATATATATATATTGAGGCCGACACAGCGTAGGACTATAAACGCAACGTTTATAGGTTTATATCCAGTCGGATGAAAGAATTATTTTCTCTTCCTAGCTCTGGGGACAAAACAAAGCGCGGCGTTGAGCCACGAAATGTCTTTCAGACAGATTTCAATACAAAGTTGAGAAACGTTTATATTTAAATGAAAATACTAAATGAGGTCTCCAATGTTACTTTATGATTTAAAAGCAAAAAAAAATCTAATTAATAGCGTTCTCAGCATCGCGTGAAAGGCTTGCTTGTGTATTTAAGGCTGATAAAAACAAGCGCTTAGGTACACCGGTTAACACCCTATGCACTAAATACCTTACCGCAATTTCTTCGTAGTATAATCACAATTTGCATTTTCTTTGTGAAATTTGCCATTTTTAACTTCACGCTGTATCCCATATATAGCAAGGTAGGTAGAGGGAACCTGGGAATATAGAGTTAAAACACTCCTTTCCCATTAAAGCTTCTCTCTCCAACTCCCACTCCTCTTTTCTAGCTATACCAAAAGGAAACTAACGGATTTTTAAATAACCATTCGCCTAACCTACAAATAAAGCATCACAAAACCAACTACCATTGAAATCAAATTAACAAATATTTTTTCTATAAAGCTGCGCAAAAAATCATACAGTTACTTCTAATAATGGGATTTCTATACTATTGTATAATCGAATTTGATCTGATTTGACGGAGTGAACAGTAAAGAGGACAGTGACCTCTCCAAAAACAGAGAATAATTGCTTATTGAGTTCAGTTATTCTCTTTAGATAAATATAATGTAAAGTCAAAGAAATGTTTTAATAGACAACTGTTTACTCAGACACCTAGAGGCAGTTTCAATTGTCAAACCGATATCATACTTACGTGATATTGTTAGAATTGAATTACGTTTAAATATTTAGGCTTTCAAACACATGTGCTATATTTTGTAAGTGTATGTTCGTCTACAATATTATCGAAAACTAAATCTTATATCCATCTTTTTCGATAATAAATTAATCATATTTAATATTAGAGGTAAAAGAAACAAGGAAACTAAAAACTTAATTACTATGAAGTTATAAAAATACGCTAATGTGTGTGCTATTGATATTGAAAAGATCAACTGTTGAAATTCTTGACAATTATTCTAAGGCCGTTTTTCGAGCTGGTAGAAGATTTACATTCTCAAAAGCGCCTATTTGAAAAAAAAATTAACACCATATAACAATACTAGGTCACTTCAGCCTTGTAAAAAGTGTTTGTTCAAGTGTAACAGTTTACTTTCTACAGGATGTTCTTATACCGTTACTGTTAAGAACACAATTGCGTAATGTTTCCTATCATTTGGAACACCTAAGTTTATAAAAGTATCATAAAAATGATACGAACGGCCGATAACAGTAAAAATTATTTTACATATTTGTTTTTAAGTGTTTAATACGTATAATTTGTTTTAAGCGCAGCCGGTGTTGCATGTAATATGACAATAAAGGTATGCTAATAAAGACAGAATAAAAGCTGCTTTTTTTTTCATTTGCGTACAAATTCGAATAGATTCTTATGTTTATGTCATCAGCACCACTATTGAGGCCACGATAGTTCCGAATTGGAATTATTTTTGATAGAAGTCAAACATATAATCGAATTGAGCAGAAAGAAGAGATTACAGCGTTCTTTTATTTAGTTTTTTTTAGCTTCATGCTGTTAGCACGCACTTAGCAGGGTGGGCAGTTCCCATTAAAAAGCCTTATCTAGTTTCCTTACTTTTCACCGAATTCTGCGGGCATTGCGTGTTTTTATTTTTTGTTCCCCTAATATTTTTAGAGTGAAAAAGTATCGCTTGCAATTAAAAGAGTCAATAAAGAGCTAACAAACACTTACATCGCGCACCACTAGCAGTTCTGATAAGTCATCGACACGAACCAAGGCGGATGCATTTTTTGTTATAGGCGTGGACTTATTTCTATCGACTTTGACTCCAATGCTTTGATAGAGTTAAACGTATAAACGAAATTAAGAAAAATATATATTCTATATGTTTAACATATTTAAAAAAAAAACAAAGCATTTATATGCATCTCTTTGTGTTAGTGTGTTAGGACTTAGGAGAACAAATTAAGTACCGTCCTATAAGTACATAATCAATATGAACATTAGTATAAGAAAGTATTTTATTATATAAAACGTTCATATATTCCATAAATAATTATTTTCTTATTCAATAAACGCATACCGAGTTTGCGAACTAGTTTCTTTAGAAATATTAAATGAAAAAAATATATATTTTTTTGCATATAAAATTTTCTTTCTAACAAAATAAACTAGGTTTTTTTTATATAACAGCTCTAAAAGGCCTTCTACTGGCTGCGACCTACAGCCCGAGGCGAAACAGAAATAAAACGCAGAGCACTTTTTATTTGATTGATCGATGTATGCGGTTAGCCGTTAGCGCGTACAAATACGGAACGATTTTGGAGTTTCGTTCCTTTATACTTCTCTTTAGAAATTATATAATACATAAATAAGTGGTTGTCGGGCTACAGTGGTCGTCGTGCTGATTTTTTGAGCATTTTTTTCTTATTTTCAGGTAATTTAGTTTTTTATAAAATAGTTAAATTTGAAAAGTAAACGTTTTTTAAATATTTTCGTAAAAAAGTTATAGTCTACGCTCGGTGAGGAAGATATTTTTATACATCATAACTCATTTGCCTTAAATTTAAATAAAAAATAACATAATAAATATTGAAAAAATAACTTAATAAATATTAAATATCCATAAAATATGCTATTAATTTCATCGCATTAGAAATATTAAACAAATTTCCATATACACGTAAGTAAACAAAATGTGGAAACGTAATTCAATTTAACCTCATTCTTAGTTTATTTGGTCGGTGTAGCGTGAAATTTATAAACACTGCATTTATAGGAAACAATTAACTAACGATTTAGTATATTTAATTAATTATAACAATTTAGTACGATTGGAATAAAAAACATAAGAAAAGGTATTTTTATAGTATTTATAACGTCTTTGTACGTACGATGATTAAAAGCTGAACCTCTCCCGATTAGGATAAAAAGAGATATTATAGAACTCGCTATAGAGATAGTATTAGCTATTTTTATAAAGAAAACGCAATACTTGTAAAAATAACCGGATGAAAAGTATATGCAGCATTATAAATGGTAGTTTCTATTCTATAAATAATTTTAAATTAAAATAACTAAACAAAAAATAAGAAATTAATAAAGTAATTATAGTATAAAATTACATAAATTTATAACAGTTTAGGTAGACTTGTATTTAATACATAATTCCTATGAAATAAGTAAACATTTTTTTTGCTATTGCATAATTATAATTACGATAATAAGCAATACAACGTGTAAGCATATTATGTTAGGCATTTCAAACACCTACTGTAGCAACACATATATAAGGTAATACCTAACAACTAGTGAACTATAACTGATTACCACATATATCACGTTACAGATTTTTCATAATATATAGTGCCTATACTGAAACCTACCTGAAATATTTGATTTAATTCTAGGATTCTACTAAAATATCAAATATTTGACGTTGCTACTCTTTGAATATTAATCTTAATAATTTTCATATAATTGGGTGTGGGAATATCTACTACCAAAATCTCTAGTTATCATTTTACCTAACTATGCCAGAAAATATTAGCTAACTGATATAAAAGGCTACAGCCATCGTACACCGACAATGGATTATGAACGTTAAATAGCTATGAAATTTTAAAAGTAAAGGTAAATCTCAAATTGAAAAAATATTATACTAGTACAGCATTATTTTTTTTTTTTATATTGGGCATTTTACGTCATATAATTCAAGCGCAAGGCAAATGTACCGTACGCACGAGATTTTTATGTCAAGTTTAAATATTACAAATCTTTGTTATTAACATAAATATCTCTCCATTAATGGGTATATACTTAAGGATACAACTTTTTACATAAGTAAAGTAAAAAAATATATGTAAAGTAATAAAAACTCACCTCCAAATTATCAAAGTCAACTTTGATGAGGCGTCGTTGCGGCGGCGCGTGCGGTGTGACTTCGCCCCGGCGCGTGTCGCCGCCGCCGGGCCCGCTGCCCGACCCGCTTGTTGCTGTAACAATAATAATGTAACTTTTGTAAAAAAACCATTTAGTTATTTAAGTGATAGTCTGTCAGTTAACTTCTAATGTGTATCGAAGGCGGCGACTGGGTTGACTTTTTACGCTTAATCCGCGCGCGTTGGTTTCCGCTCCACTACAAGCAATGCCTCGAGAATTCGGCGGAAAGTGGAGAATGGGATTTTAAGCAATTATATTTTATAAACAATACCTTCCAATATAAAAATTATTTTTTGCATTCCTCATTCAAATATACATTTATTTAAATAGAACATTAAACTCAAATCAATCAATTTAAAATCGATTTTTACTCATCAATTACCATAAATATTTATTTTGAAATATTATAAACTACAGACCGCAGAGTAATAACTGGTCCATCATAATTTTTCTTTCAAGCCCCGTATAAAGGCACACAATTGGTTTAGAAACGACACATTACTCTATGTCAAAATATGAATGCCATGTATGTACTAGTTTAATACAATAAACCATCAATCGTTGCGCAATCGTTTCACTTTCCCCGTCCTTCTGTGCCTCTCCTACCTCTATTCAACTAGGTTACAATAAATGTTACATCATTTATATTATTTAAACATCACTTTTATGTTATCCAAAAGATTATTATACGTTTTTAAATAGAAATAAAAAAATATTTTTATAAATATAAAACATATACCAATAACGGGACAAGGGTCCAGGCCGTCGTTGACTATGGGCCCAAAATAAGCTTCTAATTCTCCTTCCTCACAATACGGAGGAGATTATTGTTAAAGCGCCAGTTTCTAGCATGTTATTTATTGGCATACAAGAAAAGTAAATCGATCGATTGGCAACTGACTGAATCAGGAATTAAGTCAATTAATATTTCTAATAGGAAGGAAGGTTATAACAACTTCCATCTTAAGAAAAATAGAATGCATTTTAAAAAGTAGTTACAAATGAAAATTTAATATGAAACAATGTGAAAATGGTAGCAATTAACTAGAACATTGAAAACAATGGCTTATAACAAGTCGACATTCGTATTATGTTTTTTTAAATAAATCGTTTTCCGCACAATTAGAGAAAAATTGACATAAACGTAAAGAATTTGCTCTTAGAATTAGCGTTTGATATTTAAAACTTCCGTTAACAAAGCCGTTTCAAAGAAAGCTATTATTATGTAAAAGCTGAACAATGGACAAATATTATTTCAACTTAATAATATTATAATTAGATATAACATTATTGTTCTGGAAAATATGTTTAATTTTTTCTGAAGAAAATACTAGTTAAATGTTTATTTTTACTAACAAACATTATATACTTTTAAAACATACCTATATGTATATCATAGTGAAGTTTACGTTCTGTTCTACTAATTAAAATAAAGTATAAGAATTGAAATAAACATGATAAAAAAACGATATAAATACCACAAATATAAATAGCAAAAATGTCATACAACATATACCTATACTTCAGCTTCACTCCGTATTCCACATACCAGGGTAAGCAAAGATAACCCAGTGTATAGACACTATATTCTTTATTTTTCCCCAGATCGAGACATTGGCTCAACATATCGATATTTCGAGGATCTCAATTGCAATTTCTACTTGTTAAAAAAATGTAAAACTTAAAATACCTTTTAAATCATTTTAATAATTTACTTGTTACATTCCGAAGACATAATTATAAAATACATACAAAATATACAGTATATAATTTTTATGAACGTTTCACACCACTGGCCGTAGCGAGTCACGTTAACTACCGGCCTGCCTGTAACTTGTAAGTGGAAAACCTTGATATTTAGGTCTGCGAGTAGATAAGCGCCAGCCGCAGTGCACCTCGGATTTATGTTAGCTGGGCAGTTCTGTTGTTATATGATAAAGTAGTGTTGTGCTAGAATTATCTCGGTAGTGCAATAACTAGTGACGTCATCGTAGGGAAAGGAGTGATTAATTTAAAATGTGATGATGGTCGTGGATTCGATTTGTATTCGGGGTAGTATATAATATAAATAGTTTACACAATGTATTTAGGTTGGTGAAAATATTTACTTGTATTTTAGCTTCCAATGTAGGCAGAAAGAACTTGGTCTTTAGAAACCCAAGGAACTTTTACGAACATATTTACCAAAATTCAAGTCCTATGCGTTATTTCATATTAAACATATACACATGTAGGTAAATGTAAAATATATACAATTATACCCATAAAAAAAAACCTTGCCAATTCTGATAAAAAAAATGCTATAGTAAATCATACATTTCATCACGTAATATCAACACTTCGAATTGAAACGTTAGATAAAAATAACATGCGATGTTTGCACGAGGGAAATAAGTTTTTCCATTATCTCCCGAGTCAACAATAATATATTTATGTTAATGAGTTCTGTCATAATTTAAATCAAGAGGAACTCTTTTGATATTTAATATTTATTAACATATAAATTACGTAATTAATAATTTTCGTATTAAATCATCACGCAAATAATCATTCATACAAAGTTTTATTTTTGATTCAGCGGGGTAGATAAAGAGAACTCGGTGACAAGAACAGCCCCTTTCGGCCCCAACTCGAGACATCGTAAATGAACATATATATTTATATAACTATTTATTATATAATAGGATAAATTCTATACCTGAACCTGAAATGGTTATTCTAACCATTTATAATTATAGCATAAATGAAACAATCGAAGAAAACATTTTCTTCCGCATAGCAGAGAAAGTAGAAGCAATCTAGTGTCAAAATTCTCCGTTTCTCACTACTTGTCAGTCTAAGTCACTAAACTAATACAAAAATAATCAAATAAGTGTACATTGCAAAAAAAAAACATTTTTTTAAATAATTCACTAAGAAAAGAGATAAGATTTCCCATTTATCACTTTGAAACAGAATACAAGAAAGTTTACGTGTTTAAACGAGCAAAGGTCGTCGCTATTTTTATACTGAAGAAGGATAGCTGACGTAAATTACGCCGGACTCTGACATTTATAACGCAAGTCAGCAGTTTTGCTGATTTCAGTTATATAATGAACGTTTTAATTAACATACATATATTCTGCATTTCTGTTGTAGTACAGTAAATAAGCGACTATTATATACACCTCACAGTTATATTTCTTTCTCCACGCCGCGCTTTGCCTCGTTAGTAGAGCGAATAAATAAAAATATTAAATATCATTTCCTCAAGTGGGAATCGAACTCACGACCCGTCGCGATTACGTCGCACGCTTGTGCTCCTGCATCAAGACTAGCCTTTAATATAACGTCTATAAAAGCGGTTCTTGATTTAAAGAATTAACAGAACATTATGATATGACACTAACTTCTCTTTATGTATCAGTTTGGAAAAAAAGGGTACACTTAAAAGAAAAAAATAAATAAACAGATCATAACATTATGTTTTAAAATAACTCGTTTATTAATTTCAAATGTAAAATAAAATAATAATAAATATATGATGAAAAAGAGTACAGACTGAATATCTATAATGTCATCAGTTTTTAAATTTGAAAACCCACAAAAAATATACTAAAAAAGGCTTATTAAAATAAAATATTGAACTAAATAATTAAAAGCTATGTAAAACAAATAAAAACAAAGTTCACAGTTAACTCTCGCTTTTCCGCATTTGCTTTGGCACTTTAACCTAATTACGACACTGGCTTTCGTACATAGTTTCCGCGATGCAGGGACGGGTAGGCGGTGTGGAAATTCCCACTGCAATCATAAATAAACCTGCACGGCTCTGCATTTGAGTGTGAGGGTTATATTTATGCTGACTATATATATAAAATATTTGTAACAGCTTTTAAAATAGTATACAATTTAGATTTAATAATGAAATTGTTTTTATTTTTGACTATTTATATAGTAATTATTATAGTAATTTTCCGCTTTTTGTAATGTAAGTGGGAGTTGCCCAGTGATAATTATAGCTTTGTTCTCCATGTTCGCTATCAAAACTAATCCTCCTCTTTACATTTTCTCTTCTTAATTTTCGAATTATCCAAGAAAGACGTCAATTATAAGATACAATCACCTTTTTAAATTAAACTCTTTACTCGGATTAAAGAGTTTTACTTAAAATGCGTAATAATCGCGCGAAAATCCAAGATCGTATTATATAATCAGCTTTTAATATACTATAAAAAAGCAATTATAATATTATAAATATTTTTTTTTTATTTCAAGCCATTTTCCAAAACGATCATCTTCACAAAAAATCGAAAACTTTTAGAATCTACATCCATTAGTCCACATTACGTCAGTCATTTTAGGTCACGGTGCTAGCAACGGCGGTAACAAACGGATCAGTCACGTCCCTAATGTATTTAAGCACAGTAGACGCGGCCAGGCACAGCTGAGGCCTGAGCTGCTGAGAGCAAACGAGACCGGCGCTAATGTTCCAACTGCACACTCCATCGTAATGAAACTTTGGTATTCAAGTACTAATTTACGTTTATACTAAGTAATATCTTTTATCTTTTTAGAGGTTCTTCTGAGTTCAAAATTCGTGCATGTATTTACTTTACTTATAAGTTTTATATGATGCCGTCGTAACATAGCGGCACAGCGATTGTTACGAGTTCGTTTCGCACTCCAGGTAATGAATTAATTTAATTTCTTTGTTCTGGTAACGAAACACCCTAACTTTACTCCTCAATAACAATTAAATAACACTCAATCAGTTCAAAGTCTAACTTCAGGACGGAAGATGGCAAGATTATATTTTAATGTCCACATTACACTCAGTTGCTACAAACATTAACATCAATTTATTGTTTATATTTCCGTAGATTATGAACATAAGGAACAATTTTATTTCGTTATAGAAGAAATAATATCAGCAGTGGATGACTCAATTTAATCGATCCCGTAACAGTGATTCATTTCCTTCCCCTATTAAGAGTTATATTATAACCAGGAAAAGGCAGCAAAGTAGATAATTTACCAAAATTTACAGTTATTTTAATAACATAAATATTAATAACACTATTTACCATAAATAAAATATTTTAATTAACTCATTATATTTTAACAGCACGAGTTATTAACTCAAAATTGCTTTAATTAAAATGATTTATCTTTAAAAAACCCTGTTGGGTAACAAGCAGCAATGAAATTCCGTTAAAATTCTAAAGATTGTATTTTGCAACTTTCTTTTTAATCGGAAACCGGCTCAAGGAGAAGGTCGTTCCCAACTCACAATACATTTGTATAAAAATGCAATTTTACTTGTCATTGCAGTCGCAACGCTGCCCCAGAACGATTTGTCTTGCGCGACGTCCAACGCTTGCTCCTCGGGGCTCCTGACCGGCTCGACCAGTCCGGAGACCGGCCGCGTGCCGAAGAGGAACGCCGCAGGGGATACCCTCGAACGACGCAGCTTGACTGATTGATATCACTCTTTCTTAAAAAATCCTCTTTTATTTGTTACAGTACAATTTCCAACAACAATTTCACTCGTCAGTTATCTCGTTAATCAACACTTAATGTTTGTTCAAATAATACGCGAAGTAAATTAAACAATCAGCAATCAGAACGAGTAATTAGAGCGTAAAACTATATTTTCTTCTTAAATTAGTTCACATAAATAATAGAGAACGTTTGTAGAGCGCACGCTACGTGAAGCGCGAAAACGACGAATCTAAACAACGAGCGACGACACTGACCTAAGATTTACTCGTTTCGTCTACACCACATATGATCGCACTGCGTCAACGCGCGACAACGGTTCAAAATTAACATATACTAGTTACGCACGAAATTAAGCAAAACTGAGCAAATTATAACTAAATGGCCATTTTTATTTGGGTATGCCACAAAAAATATATTTTAGCGCAAAGCGTTGTAAATAGGAGGCGCGTGCTTAGCCCGTGGCGCTCGTCGCCATATTGCTTTTGGAGGGTGCCCCCGGTTCCCGCATGCGCCCTAACCCTGGGGAGTACTCCGGTGGAAATGCCAAACCGTACATAAATATTATCATATGTAAACATTGAGTAGGACGATGGATATTAGCAACGGCTGAATAAACATAAATCTTTAAAAGTTTGTATACGAAATTCAGGCTGTAATATTTTAGTATTTTAAACTTTTAAATAATTTTTTATGAAATTTTCGAAATTAAAATTGTATTATAAGTATTCATATTTAAATTTCATCAGCACTTTGGAAGACGGAGAGAAACTAGCAAAATGTTATAGAGTTTTATGGTTTTCCATTAACGCCGCACCAGCTATAAATAGACCAGGAACATCAAATGTTTGAATTATAAACATTTTTCTGCGTGGCATTTCAACTCAGAGCTAATATTTTTCAAAAACATTTCAATAAGAATTTATGAAAACCGAAAAAAAGTAGCAATACAGTTGAAATTAAATATGCGAAAAAGTCTACTTTCTCACATGTATGTATGTAGGTAATGACGTCACAAGGCCCTAGAATTTCCAATATCACGTTAACTGCGTCAATCTTTGAGAGACGACCTTTAGCGTGGAGTTGATTAATAATATACGCTATTTCAGTTCGTACGTTTAATGAAAGGATGAAAGGCTTCCAATGACATTTCGCTTTTGATAACTAGATATACGACCCACGCTCGGAATTCGCTTTACCGTATAACAAAGTTTGCTGGCAGGTTCGAGGGAATGTATTAAACTTTATAATATTTATGTCATATACTATGTTAAAATTTAACCGATTTTACTTCAAGTTATTTTTCATTAATCGTCCCCTTTAGCAGAATAACATAACAAAGTGGAGAACGCTACTGTCACGTCATATCTCTTCACCTTTATCCACTATCGTCATGCTCTTACGTACATGTCCTCTGGAGGATCCTTGTTTTCTACGTGACTTTCGTCTAGTGTCATTAATACTATGTTTTCTAAATATTTCATTTTGCAGCTTTACGCTGCATCCCGCACATACCAGGGTAGCAGAAGGCAGAAGGAACCAGGGAACCTAGTGTTAGGACATTCTGTTCCCATTAAGACACTTCCTTTGCGTGTCGAATGGTGGAACTGAACGCCGCGCTTTGCCTCGTTACCAGAGTGAGAAAATAAAATATTAAATTTTTCAATCCCCTGAGTGAGAATCAAACCACAACCGTCTCGTTTACAGTCGCACGACGGCTTCTTTAATATTTAATTTGACTAATACTTTAACATTCTAACTTTAACATTTATGAACCAATCTTACTCAAGTTCACCTTGAAACCGTAAAACAAATTGCATTTTAAAATCCATAAATCAATGGGAAAATCTAAATTTCACAAACTAGTTAACAGCACATTAAGAATATTGGCTAAAAAGTGTTGCGTACAACACACCATTGTTACCAACGTTCGCAATATAATTAGAATATAACCTGGGAATCTCTTATCTCGGATCGCGGAAGCATCTTATTACAAAAAAATTCAATTATTTTGCATGCATTAAAGTAAATGTAATCGAAAGTTATGCTAATAACATTATTATGTGAAAGAATTATGTTACTAATTTTCTTACGTAATTCCGTTGTTTATATGTGAACTAGTTTTTTTTTTATTTTTGTTGTTTTACTCGTGATAAGTGAAAAAGTAACTAAAGTCCAAACCAAAATTTTGTTAAGGTAGGTAATTTCATATTCGTCCATTTGTCGCGCACATACTTAATGGTAACTTAAGACTTATGTGATTTTCTAATAGATGACATTATCAGAACTGAACCAAATTATTTAGAACCTTCTCCTTTTCCAGAAGTCGGTTAAAAATAAAGCGAAAACTGTATATTAGTAGCGCATTTAAAGCATGTTCATATATAAGACTTAGTAACTAAAACTATAACATGCAGTTTAATAGAGATATTGCAAATATTTAGTTAGGCATAATGGTAACGCAGTAAACATTATTAATACAAACTCTACAAAATAAAATAGCAAAATACACCAACCGCGGTCCATTCCTTTTAAACTATATATATAAAATCGAAAGGTCACTCACTCATCACGAAATCTCAGAAACTACATGTGCTAGAAATCTCAAATTTTGCATAGGCGTTATTTATAGGACGTAGGTGCTCGCTAAGACGGGAATTTGCAATATTCGACTTCTAAGGGGTTGTTTTTGGGGTTGAAAGTTTGAATGAAGCTACAAATGCTAGGAGTCTCAAATTTTGCATGGACGTCACTTATAGGACGTAGGGTACTCATGGAGACAATAATTAATAATAACGTAGTTCACGCAGGCGAAGCCGCAGGCGGGCCGCTAGTTACAAATATAATTTTCAAGTAGAACTCGTTTCATTTTTTTACCGTTCGTCTGGCGACCGTCCCGTCCGGTCTATCGCGCTTTTGTATGACTGCGCATGTCGATGCATTCATCACTGCATCGTCGATATCTTAATATTTGTTGAAAAATATCTTAAATATTGAAAATGTGAGAATTATTATGAAAAATAAAACTATCTTCTCCACTTTCTTTCAACGTTGACTTTCCATAGTATAATAATTGTTTACTGTAGGAAGTATTTTGATTATGCAAAAATGTCTGAATAACTTTTAGTTTCTAAAAAGTTAATAATCCATATATATGTATGGATATGACAACGTAAAATTTTAATGTCATTTTGAATGTTAAAGGCTACCTATAAACACTTTCATTGCATATTTTAATATCTGGCAGTTCTGTTTTCACTTCAAACAATGATATTTGTGAAACATCTAGTTGTCTTATAAACATAAAGAGATTACTTAAAATTTGTTTTTATTACAATTCAAAAATATCTAATGACGCTGTTAGTGTTTTTTTTCATTTCGTCTTCGTATTTTAAATAAATAGTTAATATCAATATTTACTTGCGTAGAAACCACGATTGCTACGTCGACTTTTCGTTTTTATTCATACTCGTACAGTAAATACTATAATAATGCATTTAAGAATCTCGATAACCTTGAGCATATAATAAATGGCAGCAATTATCAGAGTTCTCTTAATTTACTTTTTAATATACAAACAAATAGAAATATAACAATGAAATATTAAATAGGTACATAGGTTCCGCAAGTCGATACGCCATGTCACCCAAATGGGGATTAAGATGGAGAACGGAATCTTCACGCAAGATTACCACTAGAATCTACGTAGGTACATACTTAATTGATATTTAATTATTTTGGTCTTTAACTCTAGGTTCCCTTTGCCTCCCCTACTGTATACGGGATACAGCGTGAAGCTGTTTTATATTTATTATTATTATATTCTACATGTAATTGAGATATAGCCTACTTTAAAACAATGTTCATGGAATAAGTCTTTGATGAGAAAGAATTTTGTTTCTGTGTAAAGTGAGATCATCTAACGGTATATCGGTCACTTAGTCATTTGTTTTACGAAACAGAAATTGGAAGTGATATTTTGTATACATAAAAAAACAGTTATGTTCTTTAAATAATTAAAAAATATATTTATCGACATATATAAATTTTTGTTATAATTGAATTAAATTCAACTTAAAAAGATTCTATATTTTGTTTATTATTAATTTATTGAAAGGAACCAACCTGTAAGGTTGTTTAGTACAGCGTCGTGTCGTATTGAGTCTGATGTTATCCTTGGCATTAAAATGGCACAAGATGTAAACTATTTTAAAGCAAGGTTTATTTTGTGGTAATTTAACAATACTATTAAAACTATAAAATTTTAGTACACAAATAGTTTAAAGTATTTCCTAAATGTCAATACAAATTACAGGTATTAAATTACAAAGATATCTGACATTTGGCAACTTCATCCATATGTATATTTAAAAAAATGGCGCCATTTTTCTTATTTGCCACAGATAAAATAAAGCGATGTAAGAATCTTGGCAGACGTCCAATTTGAGCATCCTTGACCCGAAGGCTTTTGTCTAAAGATAGATAGATAATTCCAAAGCTCTGAGATATGGCCGTGAAGTATGAAAGTTAAAATAGTATTTAAATCACTCAAGGCAACACGTTTTAAGTTGTTTTTATACGTCTGTACTCGTGACACGATTCGATCTTATTCGTTATAAATTATAGCAAAATTAGGATTCAAATATAAAAAAATCCTTAGAAACTAGGTTAAAGTTGCGAAAAGAATTAGAGAATCGTAATATTGATTATTTATTCAAATACTACGAGTATATTCTTCGGTAGCTAATATTAAGATTTTAGATTTTCAGTTTAGAACTTTGACATTTGAAATGTCGTGATTGAATTTTTCTTACGAAATAGAAATATGTGGATGCAATGCAATTGGAACAAAGTACGCTGGCCGCGAGATAATGCGTCACGAATAGACATCTTGCGGTAACATAAATACTGTTATTGAGATACTACACTAATTGCTTATGACCTTTCGAGCAACAATTTATTTATTCTGTGATTTTTTGAGTTTAAATGTAAAGAAAAGCATTTAGTAATAAAGGATTTTATTATATATAAACATACATTTAAAATTTCTATATTAAATCATATTTAAATAAAATAAAAAATAGAAAATCCTGAAAGTTCAACCAGCTTATATGAACGGCATTAATATTAATAAATATTACTTTCCTATAAAAATATTAACAAAAATGTATATACCAAAAATACATTTTGTAGAGTTTAGTAGAAATGTGGAACCCTGTAAAGGCTAATTTAAAGTACTACTTTTCTTCTATAATTATTTCACAGTTATCATATTCCTTATTACTTGTTATATGATTAAAGTTACTATTAAAATTGTGATGACAATTTAAACCTTAAAGAAACAATATTTTAATCTTTCACCTTATCTTGAGAGATGCGACATGTTGGCTTTTCCCTAATACAGTAGTGTTAACGTTTGGTTACATAAAACCTTATACTTTAACTACATATAATATGTTAATTGGAATAAAATTATAATTAACAAAATCATAATTTATAACATACAATACCAAATTTAAATTCTTGAATTAATAAATTGTTATACAACTCTTAAACTGTTGGCTCTGTTATATAATTGTTATCATTAACTTCAATTTTTTTATAGAAATATTATAAAAACGAGTCATAGGAGAAAATCTATTTACTGCGGTTCTTTTCGGTCTAGATCTAGACTGCTAGTTTAACCTGTCATTACGCACCTGATCACTAATAGCGGTGTGGTCGTTCCACCGCAAGGCATCTATTACGGAACACTTTAAAGCACTTGAAAGTGGCATTTTCTAATAAAATAAATTGAATGATCAGCAGATTTATTGATATTGTTATTGAATCGAAAGTGTTATTAAATTAATAAAAATATTATTAAATTATTAAAATAACTAGTCGAAAACTATAGTTCTATAAAGATTGAATAATTTCTAACTTGTTCTATTTTGTTTGTCTTTAACTCTTTAATAATCTTAACATTTTTCTATTTAATTTACATTATTTATTGAAGAAAATGTTTTTGATAAAATTAATTGCCTCGTGTTGTAGATACTAAAATATTAAAGTACCTGCGAACACTTTTTTTATATTTTTATTATGTTTACTTCAAAATTTAATTCATACTTTTAAAATGTTGCCTTAACATTTTAAACATTTTTTAAGCAGCGCAGAGTGTCTTTAAGTTAATAGAAATTGGCAATAGGCAACACAAACAGAACAGTGATTTATTACTAAAAAAGAAGTAAGCTTGGCTAGTCAATAGAAAATATCTATTCGTTATTAATGTATGCTCTATATACCCACCTATACGTATATTGATTATTAAATCCTATTATAACATTGTAGATGTCGAGAGGAAGCCCCACTGCTTTTACCTTCCACACTGCATTTCCTTTGTTTCTTCCTCACATTCAATGAGATTAATAGTTAAACGGGGTTATTGTATGACCTACCTACTATACTTAGAATTGTTTTTATTATGAATTCCACTATGAACACCCCTATACATATAACAAAATCGTAACTAGTCGCTGTCCGTACATGGAATACATGTGAGAATATCTATTATTGGGGGCATTTATCATTACATTGATAGAACCCAAAATAAACAGATTTTGTCGGTGTTTGCCGGTTTGTCTGTTTATTTAAGTATTTGAGCACGCTAAACTATTATTTAAAACGGTTCATAAATAAAAAAGTGATATCAGTGTAAAATAAATAGATCGACAAAGTTGCTATAAAATAACTGTTTCATTTAACTGGCTGAAACCGAAGTTTAAACATCGTTTTTAGAATTATAATATTAGTAGAACACGAAAGTAATTCAGATTAGTTTTAAAAATAATGGAGTAATTGAAACGGGCTGCCACGATCGGGTCGCTACTATTATCATATAACTTTATTCTAGACCTCTACTTACCTTGCTACATGAAGGAACGAGCTGAAGCTCAAAAAATGTTCTTTAAAAAAGAAATATATCTATGTGATGTTAAAATTAAAAGTGCATAATGCACTTTGTACAATTTTATTAATCTATACACATCTTTCGCATCTTGACAATATGGTGTAGATATTTAATCTTTAAAATTATTTATAAATATTACAAATTTATTTATTTTTGTAATGTATACTACTATATTTTACTAACTTACAAAGTACTGACAACTAAATAAAATAACAAAATAATAAAATGAAGGTCATCCAGCTCGTGAAAGGAAAGATCTAAGATCCGCATTGCAAAAGCCACCAGCCTCGGCTGCCTCAGCCCTAACGCGTAACGGGTCAGATGAGTAACACAAGATACCCATGTGCCGCTTTCCTTCGACAGGTTTTAGTATTACAAATTGGTGTAAATCATTGTAAAATATTATGTTTATTGCTTTTTAATATCAGTATGTTTTTGCATATATTGCAGTGTAGGCAAAGAGGACCTAGTGTTAAGTACTTAGTAGATTACATTGTCCGAAGTCCATTTAATTTGTTTAACGAGGCTAGAAACAAGAAAAAAAGTAAATCTTTCATTCCCTTAAAGGGAATCAATTCGACACTAATCGCGTACTGTCAGGAATTTCCACATTACGCAACGATGAAGTCATAATATAATTCTAAAAACATTTTATTATTATTATATTATCAAATTGTTGGTTAACAAGTAAGTAATAAAATAAACTAGTAACTTGTAGTTTCCGCCTATTTGCCCTTAGGCTCCTCAATATTCAAAAAGTATAGCTACACCTATGATATACGAGTATAACCGGTTATTTTAATACTATCTATTAGTTATTAATTATTTATTTGTGTCACTTACGTTTCTTTCTAAATACATGCGGTCACTTACGTTTCTTTGTGCGGTAATACTATATAAATGAAATAATTTAATGGGTTATTTAACTTAACTGCACGTTTTATTACAGCTAGAACGACAAGAATTTAAAATAGTTACGAAAATTGTGGTGATATTGACAACGGGTACATAATGATGAAGAAAGAGAAGGCAATGCATGGCAATGCAATGAAGGCATGCAATGAAAATTTCCATACGTATACATTAAAAAGTAAAATATTAATTCATCTTCCGAATTTTTCGCCAACTTAAGAATTTCTGACGACTCTCAGTCACTTTAATAATATTAATACGATATGGCGAATTCAGAATGTTTCAGTGTTAGTCTAATGATACCAATAATGACTTTGAAATCATAATAAATATTACTTTATTATAAAACTATACTTACTCAGGACATTTAATGGTACGAACGTTACGAATAGTGGTTGAAAATTCATTAAAAAAAACCCTAAATGAAGGAACCATGGACCTTAACGGATTAGGCCTTAGCATATATCTAACAAATGTATTAAAACATATCGTTTACTATACAAACCTAACATAAATAGCTGCAGCAATAACAGCATTTTCAAAGGTTTAGTAAGTAAAAGGGTATTTATCGGTGAATTAACAGCAGTGCATAGGTTACGTCGTTATGCAAGAAGTGATTGTGCACTAGTTCTATAGAAGAGAGAGGCGAAATCAAACGGAACGGTAACGCTCGTGCTTGATCAGCGAAACGAGACTGAAGAACTTAAATACTCTAATTATTATCAAAACAAAACTAATTGAGATATTACTTTCATTTCATTTCTATCATTTTTATTGTGTAAATATTATTTAAAATATTTACCAGACTAGCTATATTAAAAAAAGTCTGTTAAAAATCAGAGCTGCGTGAAAATCTCTTAAGTGTGAATGTATTTTTTATCGTTTTACTTGTCCATTGGTGTGTTCAATACGATAAAAATAATTTATTTTCAGTTTGACGCTTCATTCCGCGTAGCAGAGTAGACAGAATCCGATTTCTAATTGCAGACGGAAACTAACGCCGCGTTTTGTCTTATCTCAGCGGGGAAATGACATTAATTTATTCCTTCAATGGGTATTGCATTTTTGGTCAAACGCCAGGCTACTATGGACTAAAAATTTTATCTTTATTATATTTAATCTAGCTTTATAATTGTAATGTATTTTATTACGTTTTAATTGTTCATTATTTATTCTATTGCATTCTCCAAAAATACATTAAGACTAATTTATTTATAAGAATTGGTTTATTTATATTAGCTATTGATGCACAATTTGAACGTGCCCATCTACATGCAATTTCATCCGCTCGAATTCCTAATAACTTTATGATAAAAATATAAACGACCTATAAAGATTGAGAAATATTTAAGTGAACCAAATCACTTATGACATTCTTAGTAACACTCGTGTTGTGTCAAATCTCACGTATTCTAAGATAGTAGTGCTGATAACATCAAATACCATTCCTAGATCCATTCACAATATATCTAGATGTTATGTAACCTGAATTGTCCTAATAGTATATTTCATTTTATCAAATAAGTAAGGTATAGATATGTTACAAAAAAAAGCTATTTTATAACATTTCTTAATTTTTCCATGTTTACGTTATTCAAAAACAATTATCACGATATCACAATCTGTTCAGCATCAGGTTTATGCCTATTAAACTACCTACTTGAATATTAATATAAAATAAATAATAAATAACCATATATAGTATGTTATTAATTTAAGATAACAAACAACTTTTTTTAAATAAAAAAATAAAGAAAAAACATAACGTAAAGACAAAACAAAGAAAACATGTAAGGTACTTACGACTTATGTCCATAGCGAGTGTATTCGTCACAAACACTCCCATCATGGATGGTTACAACTTAGTCACTATGCCAGTACAAAATGTAGTGACAGGTCACTAACAAAACCTAACAGTTCCAGATTTGAACGAGCACTCAATTACAATACAATATTTTCCCACGAGCACTATTTAATCAGATTTACATAGTATATCTAAGAAGCCCCACACAACTTAATCAAATTAGAACAATTATAAGAATTTTTAATTGTCCAAATTGTTATTTTTCATTTTATTTTAACTTATTTTTTAAAGTCACTTTCAATATTGTTTTAAAGAAAGTAATACACGAGCGTACAGTTGTAAGATCTAGCGGCAACTGAGGAACGAGATTGTTAATGTCTTGGGTTACAGCGCTTCTCAAACATTCCTTTATATTTTTCTATATGAAATTAGATGATATTATCGATTACTTTGACGTTTGTTATTAAGTGTTTATTTAGTTAGCCTTGCATAGTATTTTATAACGGATATAATTAAAATAACTATATTTTATAAGTTATTTTCTAATTATTTATTTATTTTACAACAGTCAGTTACTTAAATTAAATATTTATATTGAAATAAATCGTAATTATTTTAATTAATATTAGTATGCAAGTTAATATAAGTATTTAGCAGGGTTGATTAAAAAATAATGATGAGATTTTTTATATTTCGAGCATTTTAACTTAGGTTTAAGAGATGTACTTCGTTTCCCACGCTAAAATAATAATTCTTTCGATCCAAAATCGAACTCACAACCATCATATTTACAGTCTCACACTGTCCTGCACCACGACGGTAATTTTAAATATTATAAAGCAATATGTTGAAATTGGTGTTTCCAAGAGCAAGCGACAGGTTTTATGCAACTCGGTTTTTTGTTCTTTTTCCTCGCTCGCCACTCCATTGTCGAATGCATTTTCGTTCTTATTTTACAATGCCAGATAAAAATCGGGCCTGAGATATTAACGACTACGATGACTTGACGTAATTTTTTTATTTCAATTTTATAATAGGTATACATAGTATTTTTCTAATGTAAAAATAAGATTTTATAAATATATGTATAAAAATATATAGTAAAAATATACTGTGGCATCTCATTAATGATTATATAATTCAATATATTAATTATTTTATGAATATCATAAAAAAATAGCTTCCTCTCAAATGTTTTTTTTTCATAATTGGATACCGCTACATTCAAAGAAATGTATACGAATTTCCCATATGATCAAACATTTGCTTTTCACGTACAACGCGTGACAATAATAGGCGTGAAGAATGAAACATGTTATGCACGAACACTGGCACGTTATAATTTTGCAAGTAAGAAATACATTTTTAAGAAGAGACCAATTGTGGCGCAAGGGCACAAGTGGGCGAATGTAAGCGCGACAAGTTGTGGGTTCAATTCTCACTCGAGGATGAAAATTTGAATATCTTATTTCCTCGCTTTGGTAACAATGCAAAGGAAAGGTCTAACGGGGGAAAATGGGGAACGGAAGTGTCTTAATGGAAACGGAATGTCTTAACACTACGTTACCAAGTTCGCTCTAGCTATACTGGTATGGGGATACAGCGTGAAACAAAAAAAATGTGGAATAGCTACTTTATAAAAGTGTATTGCTTTAAAAATTATAAACTATTAGTCAACTCGAAAACTAATGAAAATAACCATAAAGAAATTAGTAACAATTAATGTTATTACATTTTAGAATTGAAATAATAACTTGGTTGTTGTTATAAATTAACTTAAACTTATACAAAACTTACACTTATTAGGCTTATTGCTTAACATAATTTATTTTATATATATCTTTTTATAGTGGAAAGGCATAAAAATGTAAATATCCAAAAAGAACTTAACAAAAACACTGGCGCCACGCAGGGAGAACTTAGACAGATCAATACTAGGTCTTCTATTTGACCTAGACTCTAGAATACGAGGACGGACCCGCAGTCACTTATGTAACCGACCTGAATGTATCTACGGACCTACTATGTACTTTGATTACAATATATGAGGTGACATTGCTTTAGAGACATTAAGTTGAGCACAGATCATTATCTTTTTGTTGATTGTTCTTGACGTTGTTCTTGAATGGAGAAGGTAAGTAGATGAAAATATTAGACGAAGTAATATGTAAGTATAAATTAACATTTATATATAATTATTTGTACTTTTACTTTAGAGGGAACCTAGTGTTAGCACGCTGTTCCCATTAAGACACTTCCATTCCCTACTTCCTACTGAATTCTCGAGGCACTGTACGTTGAGTGAAGTATCACAACGCCGTATATTACAATTTTAGAATAATGTTTATTGCAATGCATTGCAAGTTATAATATTTACAGTATTTGTGGACTAGCGTCAAAGGTCAAGGCAAATTTACCCACATAGTAGGAAAGACAGATAAGGCAGAGAACTAGCATCAAAACAGTTTTTCTATTGTTCTGTTGAGTTTCTGTCCAAATTTGAGACATTACGTATTAAATATCAGAACTTAACACCGAGCTTTATCAAAATAAAGCGTAGTACGTACGCGTATATGCCTTTCCCAGCGCAAGAATCGAACCCACAACTATCATGTTTACAATCAAAGGTTCTCTCACTGCGATACGAATTTATGATGCATAAAAATAAAAAAATCTACAACAAACTAACAAGAACTCTAATGAACTATTCAACTTTTTCTAGTAACATTGTACTGTAAAGCTTTTTTCTGCGGTCAAAGTTTTATGTTGAGAGAGCTTTCTGTCACAAACTTCGAGTCCACTTTTGATTCGTAACTGAACAGAATTCTAATAAATGCGAGTATTACTATTCAGTTCACACTTCACAACAATGATACGGGTCATGGAGTTTCAACATGTTTTTAGCATTTCTTCTTTTTTCAGCTATATTTTCTACTAATAATTTTACATTTAACAAGCTACCAACCTAAACAAGTATATTTTTTAATTTCACGCTGTATCCTGCAGAATAGGCCGAGGAAAGGAAATCCAGTGTTAAGCATTCGTCACTTGCCGCCAAATTTTAACTTAAAATCGCTATAATAATTTTTTTTTTCCTTTTAGTCACATTTTGCGTTATCTTCCAAACACTTTGTATACCTCTTATCGTATAACGAATATAGTTTTATCTTCGAAAGAAGGCAAGCTGATGGTTTTGCGGTATTGTACCATAAACGTATCACCATTGTGTACTGGAGCGTTGCGAAACTAGACCACGGGTTATGTTGATGCAATCACATAGAAAAATAGTATTAAAAAATCTTTTAGATTTCATTTGTAAGTAATTCAGGCTATTGAATTTTGGTATGCCTAGTAGTACAAACCTAATGTACCTATTTGTAATTTTATAATTTATTTCTCTTTTAAGTAAAGCATATGTTGTCACTTTTTAGTTGCAGTTCATAAGTCACTTTTCTTTCCACCCAAATTGAAATGTACAAACCCTCGGTTTGGTTGGTGGCATTTGATATTAAATAAGAAATCAATTATTAAATAAGAAATATTAAATAAGAAATATTAAATAAGAAATATTAAATAAGAAATATTAAATAAGAAATATTAAATAAGAAATATTAAAGTAAGAGTTTATCACTATTTGTGGTAAGATCCTGCAGGCCGCATAAAGCAACGTAAATAAACAAACGACTCTATCTCCACCTTAAAGGCCGGCAACGCACTTGGAACTGCTCTGATTTCACACGGGACTGTAGGCGGCGGTGATTACTCACCACCGGGCGACCCGTACTGTCGTTTTCCTAGTCTTTACCATTAAAAAAGACACTTAGTAAATTTTGCAAGAACGGCGAAACTCAACGTCGCACTTTATCTTATCAGAATGAGTAAATGAAAATCATCAACACGTGGGAATCGAACTCACTATCATCCCGTCAACGACGTTAGACGCGGTCCCAATTGAGACTATTAATTGGGACAATGGGAACATTTGAAAACTGAACTGAAAAGTTTGTACAACGTTGTAAGACTCAATGACCCTTAGGTTACAAAACCATAACATTTACCTTCTTACTTACTATTCATCAAACGCCTGTTGAAAATAAAAAGCAATAACGTAGTTTCAAAATTTAGTATCATTCTGTATAAATACACACTGATATATAATAGTTTTAGCTTTGAAATATTAACTTGTTGAATGTTCTATTGTAGAAATAACTCTTTAAATTTCACAATATTTTCATTATTGACGTTTCGGGTTGTAGGATGGGGAAGGATTGGAAATCTGGAATATTAATATATGACAGGATCAATGAAGTTGATACTTTTTTAAGTGTATTTGATGTATCGAGGCTCTTGTGCACACTGGAATTTAGGGTCCAGTTGTAAGGGTAAAGGGTAAGGAAAAGCAAATTACTTCGGCGTCCCATACCCTTACATAAGGGGTCTTCGTAAGGTCAAGAGCCTTAGGCACGGGCCATAAGCTAAAGATAGAACAGGTTGTGCTTGTGGATTTAAATCTTGCTCACACGTTTTATATTTTACCTAATTCATAGGAATATATTAAGTATACTAGTAGCAGTAACTTCGTGTATTTGAAATTTCAAATAATTGTAATTGTAAATCTGTGTCTTTTATGTAAAATCTAATTTTAAAGTTACATTTACTAACCTCCTTCAATAAGTTACAAGTAACACCTTAAAAATGTTATGGCCCAATTATTGTTAGAATAAAATATTAGCCTGCTCTTGAAATTTTAGAAAATGGTCAAATGCATATAATGCTATATCAAGGAGATATTCTTAGTATGTTTAATAAACATGCAATAAAGCCAATTTCAAAGCATTTTACTCACATAATCTTCGCGAGTACGGCGTAGGCCTCAATTGGCGGCCCACTTGTATCGACGCCAGCAGCTGCTCCCGCGGCGTCACCTCCCGTCGGGGTGGTGGTAACTTGCGTTCTGAGGCCTGTAGGAAATATGGATACTTAATAAGTGGTCCAAATATGGTGATGCTTTTGTGGTTCTTCATTTTATATTAATAATCAAAATTATTTGAAAAAAATATAGTTGTAATAAACTTTTATTATTCGTGGTAAATACTTAATTTTGGAGATTGCTGGCAGTACTACTATAATTATTTATTATAAGAATTCATACAATTACAATTTTTTTACTATTAAAATAATATAATTTTCAATTGAGAAATAATTAATATTTCTAAAATAGTACCTACCAATATAATAGGAAAAATATCAAAATTTACCTTTTTGAGTGGCGGCCTACTTCTAATGAATTCGAGAATCATCGCGTGCGCATCTTTTTTGACACTGTAACCAAATACAAATATTATTTAAAATAGTAAGTACATATACGTAAACATGTAAATTTACAACATAACTATGTTTAAATATAAAGCATGTAAAGGTTATTTATAAATTAAATAATAATTTTAACCAAATAAAAAAAATGTTATTAGTTACATATATGTAAAAATAATAACATATTTTACAGCGTGCTACACACGGGCTATAGCGTGAAGCTTATTTTATGTGTAAATTCAATTGTAATTTTTGTTTTGCTATTCATTTTTCAAATTCGACTAGTAATTCAATTTTATATGTTATTAAAAAATAAAAAATCAACTTCACGCTGTATCCCGCACACAGCAGGGTAGGCAGGGGGAACTTAGTGTTAAGACACTCCGTTCCCCACTTTCCGCCGAATTTTAGAGGCATTGCGTGTTGAGTGGCAGAACTCAACGCCGCGCTTTGCCTCGACAACAGAGCAAAAAAATGGAAATATAATATTAAATAAACATTTCCTCGTGTGGGGATCAAACCCACAACCGTCGCGTTACAGTCACACCCTTATGCCACTGGGCCACGACGACCTCAGAAGAATTTATAAAAAAAATAATAACATAAACAATTATAACTACCTTTGCGGTATCGCTCCATCCACTTTTCTTAACGTGTACCGCCTCGACCGTATGTCGTCCATGAGTATTTCATATGGAGTCAATTCATATTCTATAGGCGTTCTAGAGTAGTTAACCTTCTTAAGCTTCACTCCCATACGCAGTTCCCCAATCACTTGCATCCAGAAGCGTGCCTGGAATAATTTAATAGCAATAAGTCGTTTGAGTTACGTTGCCATAAAGAAATTGGCAGGCGCTTGTGAATTCCATTAATATTGTATGTACTAATTTGCATGCATTGCACCTACACAACCATCTAGTTGTATCAAATTACTACAATAAATTTAGACATTTTACAACCCTGTCGTTGTATGAATGCTGGGAGAATGAAAATTTAAATTTATACCACTAAAAGCTATATAAATAAAATACACAACTCTAAGCCGATTTTGATTACTATTGTACATACTTGTAAAGCTCTCCAAATCCTTCGGTTAGACTATAAATAAAGAAAAATGTGATCAATGATACTTTTTACTTCTTTTAAACGTTTGGTCTAATTATGTTTTACTTATTTCAAATATTTATCATAAAAAGAAAAAAACAACAGCTTCACAGTTTCTCTCCAACTTGATGGGTAGGCAGAAAGCATCGAGTATCAATACACTACATTCTAAGAAAGGAGCATTAGGTTCTATTATTTCAAAAACAATTTTTGCATACTCTAAACCCTTAGTCATTATATTAACAATTAAGATAAAAGGTCTCTCGGTGCTGTGCGGTCAGACTTGACGCCAGCAAGCTTCACCAAGCACGTCAGTGTTTGGCAAATAATATGATTAAGCAGAATTCAGCTACCACACTCGTGACCGCGGTTACCCAACTTTGAATAAATGTCATGAACACTTAATATGGACGATATATTAATTTTAGAAGGCTACTGTATATTTCAGAGCTTGAAAGTTCTTTATTATAGAATTATGACTGGTTTTAATTATAAGTCGGTTTTATTTTCGTCACCTTTTCCTTGAATTTTCATAGCAGGGCGCGCAGAGGGAACCTAGTGTTAAGACCTTTCCTCTCCGTTTTCGATTGTGTGTTGAGTGGAGGAACTAAACGCCGCGCTTGCTTTTGTTACTGGAGCGAGGAAATAAAAATAACTAATAAAGAAAGACAGACATACCACAGTCCATGCCGCTGTGGTACGACAGCCTCTATGAATTTACACCAATATTAAATGAAATTAAAAAAAAGTTAATAGATGCTGGTTACTCATCGATGCGTAGAGCTACGAATACAAATTATTTCACGTCCTTGAAAAGTTCGCCATTTGAATGGTTCATTGAGCTCTGAGAAAAGCATGTGTGATATTTTCATTATTTTATAAGGCGTATGAACATTTATGGATCTACGACACAGCTGATGCCAGTTATTTATAGACAGCTGAGAAATTTTACGCAAAAAAGTATTACATTATATAGAAACGTTCTAAGACTATAAAACATAAGAATAACTAAAGTTAATTTTGAAATAAAAAATATCCAGTGGACGTATACACGGACGGACGTACAGAAAAATAATACAAATATATATGTTAGGTACTTAATTTCAAACAAAGAAACGAACGTAACGAAAATATATTTCCACGAGTAGGAATTGAACCCACAACCGTCGCGTTTACAATCAGACTGTACCACTGCATGATGATTAATCATAATCATAATGGGTATACCATCGGCTATTTCCAATGCAGAAAGAACCAAGTCACATCCTTTTCCCAACTTTTAGTACATTAAAGGACATTTAGTGTTTAAACTTTATGTAGGTATACAATTAAATTTATTTCCACCCACTGCGAATAAAGAACGGATCACCTGCACCAGGTGTCCGTTCACACGCTCACCATACAGCCGTATAGCCTAATCTAATTAATTCAACACAAAATTCCTAGAGAGCACGCCGCTATTAATATTTACACCGGCATCAGCACGCACGCCGCTGCTAGTACATTGCAAAATTAACGCATACCATAGCTTGGGAATGTGTTTAATATTTCGACTATAAGTTTTTTTAGCACTTCTTATATTACATTAGCATGGCTATATCAAAAGATAGTGTTAAAAACATAAAATACTCTTTACATTCTATCATTTCATTGACATTGCGGCGGAATTGAACGTCGCGCTTTGTCTTATCAGACTGGGGACATGAAAATGTCTTAAATATATAATTTCCCCGCGTGGGGCCACAACCATACGTCGTAACGTCTACAAACACTATGATATCATATTAAAATATTTACGTATAAAAATATTTTAAGTTGTGTTTACAAAATCCGTAATTCTTTTGTGTGCCTATTTAAAATTATATTCTAAGAAGAAACCCAATATATGAAAGCCAGTATAAATTATTATATATCTTTAAAACAAAGTAACGATAACAATATTTCTTCAATAATAGACATTTGTTCCACCCACGTGATAAAATTTATTATTTCGTCATATCCAATCTACATATCGAAATTGATTTGAATTTCAATGTATTGCATTGTCAGAATGCATTGGCAAAATTAATTAAGGAGAATTCCACCCGATGTAAACCTCCCACTTGTCGTGTTAACAAGGACTTAGGTATATTAATATAAATTTATTTATTAATTTTCTGAACACTCGTAGAATATAGCCCTATTAATGTCCTGAGTCCTGATTCACTAGGGCCTGAATAAGTCAGCCAAGTTTTGCGAGTTATACCTTAGTAGATACCTTCACATATAACTGTGCCACTCAACACGTGATGGCCCAAATAATGTGTTGGAAAATTGGGGTCAGTGTCCTAGCACTAAGTTCCCTCTGGCTACACTGCTTCACTTCACTTTTTTATTTTTATTATTTATATATCAAAAATACAACTAACCCAATCAGAAAACTGCAACGTATCCAAATGCATAACAGAATCCTCAGCCGCGCCCATGTCCCTGGCGCCGCCGACCCTCACCCTGGCCAGGAAGGACGCCAGCTCCAGGGCCTCGGCAACCAGCGCCCGGCACACGGCGCGGTAGTGCGCCGCGGCCGTCTCCCGGGCGATGCGACCGTTGCCGCCGCCGCAGTGCCATATGCAACGCTGTGGATTATTAGAAATTAAGTAAGTAACTTTTATATGAAACTAATTAATATACTATTAGGCCTTAAGTCTGTAGTAAACGCGTCGCGGTTGGGGGTTTGATTTCCAGTCAGAGGAGTATATAATTTTCATTTCCTCGCTCTGATGACAAGCTCAAACGCAGTGCTGGGTTCCGCCACTCAACACACGGAACGGAACGGGGAACGGAGTGTCTTAACACTAAGTTTCCCTTTCTACGCTACTTTATATGTAGAAATATTTTTTGAAAGTAGCAGGCGAATCCCGAATCCGTTAAAATTTTTACAACTATGAATATATTTTTATGAATATATAAATTAGGATATCAAATATTAAAATGTTAATAAAAAAATATTATTTTTTGTTTATATCTTAAAGGAAAATACAAAAATGTAAAACCGAAGAGGTCGCCAAAAAAGAAATAAAAACAGATAGGACTTGTACTTTATATATTTGTATTAATTTAAGTACATTAGAATAAACAAAAAAAAATCCAGAGCAGGCCAGATAAATAAAAAATATTTACATTCAACTTGAAATATTTAGTAGGTACCTATGTATCTACTGCCTATATGGACAACACTAAAGCAAACTTTTCGCATAAATCATTGTTTGCCAAACAATCGAGGCACGCAGAAGTTGTGATACTTGAGCTAGTTTAGTACGCATATTTTAAGTCACTTATCAAGTCATCTTGCAATACCTATTAGAATAGAATCTGACTGACTGCTGACTGACTACCGGCTTGTCAAGTCACGCCTTTTGTGCATACTTGTATTTTGGTATACCACAAGCAATACCACAGATAGTACATTTAGTTTGTACTCAATTATAATTTAATAACTAATATCACCTTAAAGATAGAAGATAGAGAAGATTCTAAAAACATCAGTTCCTCTGTACATTCTTTACTCTCTGTTTAACGCATTACTTAACATTTAACTTGGATCTCCTTTTACATTTATAGTTTTTATGCGATTATGGATTAGAAAACATATAATACAATTTTAACCCGTCAATTTCCATTAGATGGGTGCCATACTAGTAAAACTCTATACTTAAAAAACATTATTGTCTTTACTAAAAAATTGCAACAATTTTTATCACAGCTTTATATATATTATAAATTCTTTATAATACATTTTCAATTAAAATTTGTTAGACAGAAAGTAGATTATTTCATAATTTAACCATTTATTAATATGGATATGCAGTATAGTAGCCGAGTGCTTTACTTTTATCAGTCTCGACGGCGCGGCGTGCCGTTACGGCACACGTGTTGAAACGATGATTTATTGCGTTCCTTAATCACCTGTTTAGCCAATATTCGTGATCTTTAGTTAGATATTATATGTATTTTATATATAATTTGGCAAATATTAATCGTTTTAGTAATATTGATATGGCGTCTACTTAAATTACTGATAGTATTGTTTTATAAATATATTTTTTAGATTCACTCTGTATCTCGCACATACCAAGGTAGGCAGAGGGAATCGGGCAATCTAGTATTAAATACCTTCCATACCCAACTTTCCCAATGATAAAAAAAAAATCAATGAAAATATTAAATATTTCATTTGCTCGAATGGGAATCGAATCCACAGCTGCCACGTTTACAGTCGCACGTCGGTACCCCTGCGCCATGAACGCCTCTCGTGGAATATTTTTAACATAAATAAAATTTCGAAAAATCTTTAAGATAAGAAAATAATAATAAAGGTGATGTATGAGATGAAAACGAAATTATAAAAAAATAACGACATGAGCTACTGCTGTCGTTAACTTATGAGCTATTAATTATATCGATCTCCAATTAATTTAATTTAGACATTTATGTATTAGCATACGAATTGGACATTTGAAAGCCCACCGAAACTTTTCCTACTAATGTTGACAGCGATCTTAAATGTTAATGACGAAAAGATAATCTATATTCTAACATCAATTAATAAAATATAACTTTTGTCTGCATATTTTAAAAGTGAAACATTTAAAATTTTAAGATAAGAAATGCATATTTTAAATAATAAATTACGAAATAGATCCGTTTCAAAATTAATGTGTAAAAGCTTTTAGAGCCCAAATGATGAGACTTGATGTAACACTCATAGTTAAGTCTAATAAATAAAATATATTCTTTTATCAGCTTCTAGTAAGATTTTTTTCATTTTTGAACTGTTTTTGTAGACTTGGTAAGAAAAATATTGTTACTTTTAGATCCAAGCACGATATCGAAAAACACTGCCCCGGCTTTAAGTCTCCCTATTTTTTTCCTGCAAATCAGGGTAGAGACAACTAATTGTTCCTCTGCTTTCCTTCCTCCCCATCATCGAGATAATGTGGTGTATTGGTGAAAGTCAACACGGTGACATGCAAAAAGCTTCACACTGTGTGTGTATGTTCAAAGGGAACTTGGAAACCTAGAGTTTAGACACTCTATTTTTATTAAGATACTTCCGTTCCCCACTTTTACGCCGAATTCTCGCAGGACCAAACCCACCAACCATCGCCTTTACAGTCTGAAAAGCTTTCCCACTACGCCACGATACCCTCACTTATAACTTAAATAAAGTAAATACACACTTTCACTAAAGTCTATTTCGAGATCGCTAAAAGCATGTAAATGGAAACGTTTTCTATTATCTATTTTTTATAGTTACATTTAATCTTTCGACATACACTTAGCGGGTTCATAAACTGGATTATCCCATGTCTCCCCTTAAAACGCAGTGAAAGTGCGTGTAGATGTCACTGTGCACTATGATGCAACATATTATATTAATCTTAATTAAAAAAGGTTTGAATTTTTATGACATCAATAAAGAGTTAAGTGATTTAACTATAACATGATTTTTTTTAACCTATTATTTTTACGTAATTAATTTTGACGTTTTGCTGTGTAGGCAGAGAGAACCTTATGTTAAAAAAAATATAATTTCTATCCAACCTAGACTTATGGTGGAATAGAACACCGAACTTACTAGAACTACACTCAGTTACAATACAATCGCAGTTTAATATAACATTTCAGCATTCAATTCTTCATTAATATACTAACACGGCGTGTACAGACAGATAATTCTAAGCTGTTTCACATATAGCCATAAAGCGTCAAGCTATATCCCGCATATAGCAAGGTAAACAAGGGGAACCTAATGTTAAGTCACTAGGTTCCCCACTTTCCCTCGAATTTTCGAGGCATTACATGTTGCATGGCGAAACTCCGTCGTGTTTTACTTTCGTTTGCTTAGTAATCGTAAATTATTAAAAGCTTTCCATTATCGAGCTTCTACAGATAACAAAAATAAAACATGTTAAAATGTCTAGACTACATATTTAGCAACACGGAAGTGATTACTTAAGCGTTAACTTAGAAGAATATTTATATTCGATCTTATCCCGATTGTAAAAAATTGATATCAATTAACTGAGCAAAATATTCAAAGTTATGTTTACAACATAATTGAATATTTAACATAAATCTGTAGCAGTAAAAATGAAACGTGTGTATGAAATATGTTTTAAAATCAACGTTTAAAGATTTCTTCATAGAACAAAATATTAAGAAAGTTACGAAAGTATTAAGATATTAAAATAACATTTTAACAGTCAAAGCAAAACTAACCTCTATGACATCCTTCAACATAAACCGCCTCACAGGTCGACGCCTCCTGGGTGGTGGCTCAGCGTCCCTCTCAATACCCTCATCGTCCGTGTCAGCGCGACCTCCCTCTGACGTCTCCGAGCCCTCTGATAAAGCACCTATTTCTTCATCATCTTCTGTATAGAAATAAGAAAAAGTGTGCAATTAATGTATATTCTGACAGCGTCTAACTTAAGCTATTCCTTATGACCTTGATGGGCACGTGTGTGGCCTGATGCAAGTCGCTCAAGTCACGCTCTGTTAGTCTAAACTCCGAAACCCCCTTCACACGTAACGGGCTCCATTATGAATCACGACGAAGATTTAATACTAACGCTAACGATCTACGAGTAACTGGTCAAAATTGCACGGATAACCCAATTACGTTGCTTGATAGTTAACTGTCCGGTCGTCGGACGCTGCGTTGATTGCAGTTTTGTAAGAGTTCTTATACACACGTAAACAAGCTCTTCGGGAGCAAATCTTACAAGTCTCGTTTTACAATAAGAATATGGTACATACATAATTATAATATTTCTCAAAATTTCATCCAATTAACGAATCATTAAAATGAAAAAAAAAACTTATTAAATCTATTAATGTAATTTATGTTTATCTATCTATATATATAAAATCGAAAGGTCACTCATCACGAAATCTCAGAAACTACATGTGCTAGGAATCTCAAATTTTGCATAGGAGTTATTTACAGGACGTAGGTGCTCGCTAAGACGGGAATTTACAATATTCCACTTCTAAGGGGTTGTTTTTGGAGTCGAAAGATTGTATGAAACTTCGTTACTGCAAATGCTAGGAGTCTCAAATTTTGCATAGACGTCACTAGGACGTAGTCATGGAGACAGAAACTAATAATAACATAGTTCACGCGGATGAAACCGCGAGCGGGCCGCTAGTAGTTTTATATTCTTATAGATCGTACAATGAATACAGATCAACAGGACAGTGGAGTGACGTGACGTGACATGGCGCCCAACGCATAGTTGCGCAAGCGTATTTTGCTAGCGCTTTGTTCATTTCTTGCCTGACATTGCCGTGACCAATGAACGGTCTAAATAATAGGTTATCAAATAATAACTGCGGCCGCAATAACAGGCGGTAATCTTGTTATTATAAAATTAGTACAACATATAATTTACTTCAATTATAATCAAATCTACTGTTTATGCTTCTGAAAATAAATATTATATAGATGTATACACACGACCGTTTATTAAATTATTTTGTATCAAATATTTTAGAAGTATCTAACAACAAGTTCGTTCGTTATGTTGGTCTTGTTAACAAGGGCCCAAGGTTGATGCAATTAAAATATTGTATTATTGGTAAATTTTCAGGCACGATAAATTAATGTTGTGAGGTGTGCTTCCGTACATACTGCTCAGCTTATAAAAGCGTACCTAAAATGTTGTTTTTTCTTGTTTAGTGTCAAAATTATAGTGTAATAGCTGAGACTTGTGCATTATAACTTTAAACCACATGTATGGGCCCTTATGGTGTTTATTTTATAAAAGTCCTCATTATGATAACATACACGTTTTGCTAGGACGGAAAGCGAAAGAATATCTTGTTTATATAAAAAAAAAGGTAATAAGCAGCATGAAAAAAAAAACAATTTTTCTATTATATTTCGAAAATACCTACAAATATGTCAATCATATAAATGAACTAACCAATTGTCGGTAAAATATAACTTAATAAAGTTTTGAACAATCGACAGCCGTTGTTTCGTCACGAAGCGCAAATAGCAATAAGCGATCACAGTCATGACCGGCGCCTAGTCAGCCAGACGATACCTACCTCCATATATCACAGTTCTACAATTACGTCAAATGTACTTTAAGACAGATCAAATAATAGCTTTTTTTTTTTGGGGAAAAAACTACGTTTACATAAGCTTTCTTGAAGGTTTTTCAACTTTGACCATTAGTAGTCCTAGAAAAATAAAGAACTGGCATCTTTTGTGTCTAAGAAGACCTTAGACACAAAAGATGCCAGTAAGAAGAGATATTGAAGACAAAATATTTCTATGAATCCTGGGGATTCAAACCCAGGATAATAATATTGTTATAGATTTTTACTTATCAATTTCAGATCGAGTTAAGCCCTTTTCGTTCTAGCAGAAACAATTGTCTTAAGCAACAAAGTTGTAAACAATCCAAACAAAACTTTGGAATTAATAAATGACCAAGATTTATTATTGCTGATGAAAATCAAGCTTTTGCAAAAGCACATAATCATAATCTATGAACCCAGGTATCGTATGACTCAGCGTCCAGGTACTCTTTGTCAAATATAGTGACGTGTAACTGACTCAATGGCAAAGGTCCTAACTCCTAATATACTCGCTTTCTAGTGTCGAGACCAAGTGCGTTGCCAACGTAATCTTATTGTAGAAATTATAGATAAATGGTTGATCTGGATCAAATTTCATATTATTCTTCTAAAATTTTGTGTCGTTATGTTTCAGTGTTATCATCACACAATTCGTGTGTTATGGATACTTTGGAACTATTACTATTATTAATTAAACATAAATTTTAATTTAGCTATTAAATTTTAAAGTTTAAAAACAAAACGATTGAATATTATACATGTATATAATATAAGCATGAATTTATAAATTAACTCTAAAACACACGAATTGCAAATGGGTGACTAATATACAAAAATAAACTTGGTATTAGAAAATAAATTTTAAGAAAACCCGAGCATTATTTTTTGCCCCATGTTCCCGGTTATAATAGTTAAATTAGTTACTTACTAACAATTGTAAAATCAAAATAATATTCACATAATTTATTACATTCACCATGATAAAAGCCATTCCGTTAGACACCATGTTCTCATGCACCGACAGTCAACGGTTAAACGTTAACTATTCATTCTCTCCCACAAGAGACATCGTCAGTTATAAACTTGCTAGCGTATCAGATGTTTTCTACGGAAATTATAGTACTGTGATATTTATATATTTATAAAGATAGAGGTTTATTATTTATATATTTTTTTTACATTTACTGTCATCGTGACGCTGCGCTGTGGGAACCCGATTGAGCATCTGATTGTAAACATGATGGGTGTAGGTTTGTTTCTCATTTCTCTTCTTTTTTGTTTATATTAAAAACATAGGTGTTGCGTGCAATTTGATCTTTTATACTTGTGAATATACATTTAGGAATTTTTAAAAATATAAGATATTATACATAGCATGGAGAAGAAAAGAAAATCTCATGATATATCATTCGTTTTTCTATTTCGCGTATTACCAGAACTAAGTAGATCGTGGAAGAAAAATATTTTAAATATAAATATTTCTCCGAATGGACATCAAGCCCAAGCTCAAAAACCCTCGCCATACCTAAGTGTTTATTGCTTATAACCTTCTAACATAAGTCACTTTTATTTTTACTAACAGACATACGCTGAAATTCAAAAATATTACTACTAATTTATTTCAAAACATTTCAAAGGGAAGTCTATAAAAATAACCATTTAGTTCGAAACAAACTGATGAAATAACCACCACTGAACAATAACTAACACATAATTAAGCAAGAACCCATCGTTAGTCGTTATACTCTCTTCTATCCATCCATAACAACTCTCAAGGGATATATCAATCGAAGCTTGTCTCCTAAACAAAGGGGCTGATCAGTTTCAAGCATGGCACACTATTAATAATAATTTTCAACATTGTGTACTACAATGCCTTCATATGGGTGGTGCGGCGCCACTTTCACTGACCCTACAACCTTATAAGTGTCTAATATAAAATATGGTAACATTGTCTGTAGGGATAAACGCTTTCGAAGATCGCGTGTTTATTTTGAAACGTTTGTTTGGTATAGTATAATGCGATATTATTTACTAACAAAGTAAAATCACTATCACATAACTATTAAGCTATTTAAAGGATAGAGTAATCGGTCAAGACTTACATATACATACATACATATATTCTGGTCTATTTTTTTCCTTATCCGCATATAATAGGGTAGCTTGAGAATACCTAGTGACAAGACACTCTGTCATCCACTTTTCACCCGGCACATCCAGCATCTTAAGAGGTGGAAATCAACGTCACACTTCGTTTTCCTTGAGCAGAGAAATAAAAATACTTGTAGATAATCTCATCCACAGTAATAGCATTTTCAGCGAGTCGTTGCCCATTTGTCACGATGACCTTAGAAGCTTCTATAGGAAATTATATTAAATGCTTACACATCCAAATCGTTATGTATAGAGTTAAACATATTATATGGAATTTAATTACAAAAGGCACTCATAAATCTAAGAGCGAAGGTCTCAATCATTAACAGCAACATAAAAATAGTACCTCTCATCTTAGCTTTGAAACCGGTCATTTTAAGAGTTTTCAAGCAGAAGTGATGAAGCCGCAGGCGTGAGTTTAGCCTCAGAAGAGCAAACTGGGTTACGGACAGCTGGGCTGGCTGGAGGAATGTTATTACACGTCCAACGGCGAAATTTATTTCCACAGTTAATGGAAATATGAGGGGCTGTTGTATTGATGTGCGGTCGATTCGTCATATAACGGTTCCCAAATAAATCAATAATCATATATTTATTGGTAAGTTCACTTAACTCGAAAGAGGTTAATAAATAACTACTAAAGTATTATTAACTTTTCAATTGAAAGTATCTTTGATTGAGTGCTATAATTATAGTTTTAACATTTAAAGACTGTCATAAATACGACAATCATTGGACCTAAATGCACCACAGTCAATTGACGCCCTCTTAGCGCAGAAAATGGTTTCACATTAGCTGTGAGTGTAAGTTCGGTTCCTGCGCAAGATTAATATGTTATAATGTTTGTATTTTAATTTTTTATTTTTTTGCACTTTAAGATAGACATAATTGGTAGGAAGTCATGAAACGGAACGATATACAAATGTAGATTTTTTTATCTTTGTTAAAAATGTATATCTAGCACATATGCCCTATACGCCCTAGGCGTGAAAAAGTTGTTTTTTTCCTCTTCATCTTCAAACCTATACCCATATATAGCAGGGTAGGCAAATTGAAGCCAGAGTTAAGACACTCAATTCCCATCAAATTACAAGACATTGTGATTACACCCGCAGGTGTGTGACAGGCGTAACCCAACGCCGCGTTCTGGCTACCAGAAGAAAAGGTAATTAAAAATCTAAATTTTAATTACTATCAAAACATCGAACGTAGACCACAGACTGAAACCACAAATGGCACAATGACACATCACGTTGTTTGCAAATACCGTGTGTCATATTAACATAGCCTATTAATCACGTATGACACCTGGTAGCGGCAACCAATTTAACTTTAAAACAATACCACCCACGCATCACATTCTCACATACACCTAAGGCATGTGACGAAATTAAATTTTAGATTAGAACTTTCATATACAAAAGCTTGATTAACAGATAGTTTAGAGTTTGGTATTTCAAATTGATTGGCTTTAACGTTTAGTTTAAAAACTTGCAGCGCTTTTGTAAGCCCTTATTATTATTTTTTTAATTTAACAAATGGGGGCACATATAAATGTTTGTTATAATCAATTAAAGAGAGTTACTTGTCATAACAGATAATTTTCAAGAGACCATCGTGGCGCAGTGGCACAAGTGTGTGACTGTAGAAGCGACGGTTGTGGATTCGATTCCCGCTCGAGAAAATGAAATATTTTAATTTCCTCTCTTTCTAGTAAAGCAAAGCAAGATTAATATTTCGAAAGCGAAAGTAATTATTGAAATATTTATTATCTTTTGTAATTTGAGCGCTATTTAATAATTATTGAGCTTCTCATTAAACAAAATGAAGAATGCATAAATATAAACATACAGGTGCATTTATCCCATATAACTAAACTAAGATGTGAATAAATTTTATAGTTCTACATAGAACTTTGCAATTTACATGTAAGCCATATTGGGTGACAGTCCAATGGCACGTCTACAACTTTACGTTACAGACTAGGAAAGATCTTATATAAACATATATAACGAAACTTATGGTACAGGAAAGAAAATTTTAGAATAAATTTTGAAAAAAAAATAGAGAAAAAAATCGTAATAATAATTTAGCCAATGACAAACACAGAAAGACAATAAAACTTTAAGCTTTATCTCCTATGTAGCAGGATAAGTAGGCAGTAACTAGTGCCATGACACTCCATTCTTTGTTTTCCGACCGTATTTGACATTCTGGAATGTGAATTCCGCCATACAAAACGCAATGAAAAACGAGTAACAGAGTGTCTCAACACTAAATAAAAGAAATAAAAACAAATCTAATAGGAAAACTAAGCAACAAAATGCATTTCACAAACGCACAAACCCAACTAACACGTAAACACAGTTCCGTGGCGTTCGCATAAACAGAACTTAACGGGCCGTACAGAATGTACCGCGAAATCGCCAAAACATCACCTCGTTAAGATAAACATGTTAGAACATTGCCCACTGCGACCTACGCCACGCTACGCTCGTAATATCTTACAATCGCTATTTAAGCTTACTGGGAAACTAGAAACTATTTGGAATAATGTTTTTAGCACGTGTATTTTGATAATTTTCCTCAAAAAAAAATAGAATAAGAAGCCAAATAATAACTTTAGGCACACATGAGTGCATGATAAAATTAACAAATTACATATGGTCTTTACTTTGAGTTTTTTTCTATCGTGAATAGTCCAGAAAAAAATATTAATATTTTTAAGCCTTGGCTATATCCCCGTGTAGCAATGTAGACAGGGGAACCTTATTATAAGACACTTCGTCCCTAACGCATCGTAAAATTATCGAGACTGATGCCGCGGTTTGTCTTCTTACCAGATCGAACAAAAAAATACTTCTAAATTGCCCCAGTGGAAATCGAACTCACAACCGTCGCGCTTACAGATAAATACTGACGACTCCAAAAAAAAATTATCTACTATAATTGTATGTTTAAGAAAATTTATAAACTATCATATTAATATAGCCTATTTATTATTCGCGTCATGTTTCATACAATCTACAGTACAATCGGTACTAGTCGTGGGAATATTGCGGAGATGTTCAGATCTGCATATAAGAAATGCGATAAAAAGAGTCGAGCAACTTTCATATTTTTTGTTCGTGATGACCTTGCGCATTGTACTGTGATGGCTATTCTTGGTCACTTTGTGTATGCGTCGGCTATTAACAAGCTATATAATATATTCAATATTGTCTATGAAAATAATACTAAAGATATAAATCCTATAATATATCTATTCTTCACTAGGAGAAAATAATGAAATCCCTTTCCTCACTCTGGTAGACGAAGAGCAGCGTTGAGTTTCGCAACTCAATATGCAATTTTCCGGAAATTGGTCGAGAAATAGGGAACGAAGTGTCTCAATTAGGTTCCTTTTGCCTATCCTGCTTTATATGGGATACAACGTGAAGCTGAAAAAAAATTAATTAAGAAACAAAAGAAATTTAAAATAAAATAAAAATATTAATCTATATCTACACTAATACAAAATCATTCAATAATTGCGATTGCGAAATTTCATAGCATAGGCTAATTGGGCTTCCAGGTCAAATTTTGATCTTTTTATCGAACTGGTTTTCATCGAGCATTATTTGAAGCAAGCAAGTTGTTGCTGGGTAATGATTGACATTAAATCACTGGTACAAAACGGTATACGAGTATATCCGGTTTGATCAATAAAAAATGTTGACTATAATTTTTTTATCTTTACGCTATATATTCCGCATGTTCTGGAAAAAGCTTAACGTACTAGTAATCAAATTAGACTAAAATTATATTATAAATAACTTTCTACAAACGAGATTCGAACTGACAATCATCACGTTCAACCATGCACACACCACATTTACCCCGTTAACGTAGTATGACGTTAAATACAAATTGCAAAAAAGGAAAAGGAAAAGGAACAAAAGCACATGCAAAAGGATGAATAGTAGGTCACATGAAGCACCACCACGTTGAGGAAAAGACGACAAAACATGACAGCTCAATTCGAATTGTACGATCCGTGAGAGTTAGAAAGGGTGGTGAAATGCAGGCGGAACGGATTCATTGTGCACCAACGCAGTGGGAGGTTCGAGCCGGTGTCAGATCATAGGTCGACGATACGATGACAACATCAATTTTATAATATATCTCCAGTCTATCTATGCTAATATTATTAAGAAGATTTTTTCGTTGAAACGAAATTTGGAATTGAAAAATTCTTTTTGAGTTTGACAGTCCATATATAGAGGAAGGCGATGGATCACTTCTGGATGACATCGATCGTTTCGATGTAAGTGGGTCACAACTCCAGTGGATTACAACCCCAATCGGCTACAACCCCAGTGGACTACAACCACAGTGGGAGCACATAACGATGCACAAGCTATTCCTTATTTCATTTAAAATTAAGAACGAAGCCGCAGCCAAAAGCTAGTATAATATAATATGGCCCAGTCTATAAAGGATATTAGGAAACATTACTTTGACGATAATGTTTAGAGAAAGTGAAAATGAACAGTCCTCTTCCTTGTTAGGTGCGAGGTGTGATAATGTCATGAATGAATGGAATATAAAAGCTTGTTTGGAATGAAGAAACTCACGATTAGATTATCATTTATTAATTACGCTATTTCACGCTAGTTTTCCTGTTCTTGGAAAAATTCACGTAAGACTACCTACTCTTAGTAGTCTTTTTATATCTCTGTGTTGAATCTTGGTATATGAGGCTGTCGTGGTGCAGTGGTCCAACATCTATCGGTAAACATGATGTTTAAGGTTCGATCCCCACTAGTATAACAGACGCGGTATTGAGTTCCGCCACTCAAAGGGCAGTGTCTCGAAAATTGGGCGAAAAGTGGAGAACGTTTTAACACTAGGTTCCCATTGGCTGCACTATTATGTGACATCAAATTTGAGATTGAGACATCAAAACGCAAATAGATTCGCAATTTTCAATTAAAATATTATCTACAAATTCGTTTATACAAAATAATTAAGAAATTGAAATTCGAACAAAATAACCGGAAACTGCACAGTTCACAGACAGAGATGTGGAATGCGATGAATGTATGTAAATGATGGAGTTTTCTCGCCATTGTGCTTGCGAGGAGATTTATAGTGTTTTAATATATAGTTACCGCTCTGAGGCTATACGCTATGTTTCTCATCCAATTATGCTTGAACAATACATTACTGTTATTATACCACTGAAGCTTTTTTGAAAAATATTTTCTTTATGTTATGTAATTAGTATTTAGCAAGTGTTTAAAAATTAAAGTTGCTAATTGAAATCGTGTAATGGGAAACAAATAATAATGTTTGGACAAATAGTAAATATATAAGTACCTTTTCTTTTGATCTAGTTAGGTAATTTTTGATATCGGGTTCCTTCCCATAAAAAATATTGTCTATAAATACAAAGAAAATAACAAAAACAAAGAAAGAAATAGAGTCGATAATTTGTTAACGTTACGTAACGTTAAAGTAATAATAAGTAAATAAAAACTTTAATGTTATTAACCCAATTTTAAATAACGTATAAATATATATTTTTTTTAATATTCAATTATTCCCACATTCTCCCTACAATGGTAAACAAAGTAAGCAAACCAGACCAGCCATGACAACGGTATCACCGCTGTAATTATCCATCACAGCTGACTATCACACGCATTATTGTGCTCCAAGTAAAAAACTCCTCGACCTGCATTGAAGACGAACGAGCTACTAGCATACGAGTATGTAAACAATAGTAAGAGCCATGAGTAAGTTTGTATATTACACACAAAAACGTAACTGTCTTTTACTATGTCCTAGAAACAATATTTATGTGTTTTGATAGACCGATTTTACTTTTTATAACTAATATTTTTTTTTACTTTGGCAAGATCTTTTGAAAATGTGCGAATTTATAAATAAATAATCTAAATTTTTACTTTACTTGTATATAAACTTTTTACACACAAACACACACGTGGTCTGTTAACGTTGTTTTAATCCATAGCATTCAATGAAAATGTATTGAATTTGGGGAGAGAGTGGTGAAAAGTGCCTTAACACTGTCCTACATTGCTTTATGCGGAATATAAACTGAACGTAAAGTAACAAAAAAAGTTATGTAATAGTTATTAAAGGTATTTTATAAATTTACTTCTAAAATGTTGGCACTCAAAGGTGCCTTTACACAAATCGCGATCTAACGGGAACCGATAAAGGTTACGCTTATACAAAACGTGTTTGCACGCACGTCTTTTCATCTAAATCACAGCACGAGAGAAATAAAATTCAAAATTCGGACAATTGCTATAGAATTTCTACTTAACATAATTATATGGGAGACGGTTGTTTGCTTTGGAAGTTGGAGAGACTTAGCTTGGTTTTGATTATCATTTTTTGGTGGAAAATTGTATTTTATAAATTATTACTATTAAAAAATATAAATTTATATGAAAAAGAAAATATTTTCATAGATTTTTCTATTACATATAAACACATTATCAGTGTAATCGTGTCGGCCAAATAAGCTTTAAAAGAAACGCTAAAAATCCACTTTAATGGTAAATTGAAATAGAAAGTTATTTTTTTTGTTTTACATTAGATTGTTGGCAAAACATATTAACCAATAATGGCCCACAGAATGCGTATTGTGGCAGGTAACGACCAGCGTGACAACAAAAAAGGTCAAAAAGGGGAAAGTCAACTGGGTATTTCTACGTAGGTGTTTTTGAAAGATCAATTATTGTGAGTAATGCCTTTTACACTCGTGACTATTGATTTACTTTTATGGTTGGATAATTATGGTAGAGAATATAAACAGAATCATGAACCTTAACCTTCGGTGAACACGAGCACAGTTTTCACTTTCAACAAAAGGTAAACAAAACTTATTTGTCATGCAATCGTGGCTATTTAGATTTAATATAAATTAGAATTTCTTAAAATATTTAATTTGGCTAGAATTGATTAGGGTTAAATAACAAGGTGATGTCTCTATTTTCTCTACAATATATATTCCACAAATATAAAATACTAACATAAAACTAATCTTACCAGTAATATTGCCCGCAGTCATCTCCGTGATGAGCCCTTCCAGGTCTGGAGATATGAGACGCTCTTCATCCTCTCCATGCGTGTAGTCTAGCGCGTGGTAAACTACGATAGCCAAATTTACAACCAACTGAAAAGAAAGAATATATGTTAACCAATTAAATATTTTTCATTAAACATTTTATTTTAATTTATTATTTAATTGACTTTCATTATAAATATAAAAATAATCGATATTTTATGGTTTCGTTAAGTCCAAACTATGACCCATCCCACAATCTAGCACCTAGTCGAACAAAGTGAACTTTTAAAACAAATTTCGGTATAAGATAATTCTTGTATAATCCTAATTCCAGTCGCTATAAACCAACCAAAGCGTGATATTATTGCTGTTTTTCTTACTAAACTTGGACTCACCTAGCATGACTATCAGGATCGGTGTATAGAACATTTGATGTTCGCCTATTATTAATGTACCTATTTCTCAACTGATTTACCACAGCTAATAATAAAGCGTGCTGAAAATTTCCTGTTTTACATATTTTATCTTCTTCTAACATGCTTGAAGTACTTGGCCGTTTGTAATAGCGACGATTGAGCCATTCCTGCATAACAATCCTGCACACTTCATTAAGCGGGAATGTGGAAACGAAATGCATATAACCATCTCGTATTAACGTGATTACCGCCTTTTGTACCTATTTACTAATAATTTCTTCAAAATACTTATACTAATGTATCTTACAGGATAAAAAGTTCAATTTAAAAAAAAAACTGAAAATGCATAATTACGCCAACCTCCCCTTGCATGATTTAGATAGTGCCCCTCCTAGTTAATAAAGGACTAAAATTTCTCCACGTGATAAAATCTAGAGTTCTATCATGATAATAATATGAATATTCTATATCAACTTGTATCAGTGACAAGAATTAAAGATCAACGAATACCCAAATGAAAAAAACGCAAAAGAAACATATTTCGATGGAAGATCAGCTGCTGCAACCACCAACCACCACGAGAGGAATGTTACGGTTGTAATAGACAATAACTGTGCGCATATCATTACCAACCTGCCAATACGAGAGCCGACCACCGCCACACCACCGCACCGTATCAAACGTATTGTATGCTAATCACGTGCAATATGATGGTTTGTTGCGCAAGCGCACGAATCTTGGACCGTAACAACACCGTAGCTCGTAAGATTTACGATGCGAGCCTCACAATATAGAACCGTTGAAGGACGTTGTGCCTCTAAATGGTATCTAATTGTTGCAATTGGCTGAGGAAACTCTTTGTTTTAGAGTTTCGGTAATAGTGCGCTTTGGATAATTGCGACGTTAAAGGTTTTTTTTCTTTTAATCTTTGCTCATCCCCCTCATTATTGTGGAGGGGAGTAAGTACCTACCTAGTAAAAATATAGTTGTTTCCTTTGGTTGATTCAAAGTCAATACTTCCTGTGAATTTAGACAAAGTTCTCACGTCATAGAGCTTTTGTTTCAATAATATGATCTAAGGTTATATTAATAACGTATTGTACGTTTAAGCTTAGCAACAATTGCTAGTAAAGCGAACACTGCTGAGTTGATTTTACATTAAAGAAAGTAGTTTTAAATAAACAACTGTCAAAATAATAGAAAAGTAACTTAAAATGTCTTCAAAACTAGAGAATACTAGTAAATGTTATTCTTTCTTCCTCCTTATTCCACAATATTCAGCATCTAAATACATAATTGACGAAAAAATATAATAATTAATATCCTATGAATTGATGTAAGAAGCTTTAACGGCATATCTAACGGCGATCGATTACGTTAAGCTGTCACCGGCTAATACCCGCAAAAACAGGATCTTATTATGAAAATTATACGTGGTTATATTATTATATCACAAACTTTTATATAATAAATGAACGTTTTATGTAATTATGATTTGACTTCAACGATTAGACGACATCACGAGGCCGCTGGGACTAATCTGTGTAATCCAAATGATTGCCGGTTCAAATGATTTTATAGATTTTTTCTAAATCAGCAAACATTCAATATATAAAATTGACGTTAAGTTGAGAACGAAGTAACTTCTCGCACCATATAGGTATAACAAATCTGAGACATAGAAAAATAAAAGCACATTTTAGGTCTTTCAATGCATACGAGCTCGTAGCTCTTGCAACTTCATTTGCATGGAGTATTAAACGCAAAATTTCGGTTTTTCCTGTAATTTGAATTTCTTTCTTAGGGGGTATTGTAGAATACTCCCCTATAATACCCCTAAAGAAAGGAACCTATATACAAATTAATTGTTCAGCGTTCTACGTCGTATTGTTCGTCTGTCCGTCTGTCAATTACTCAGTAACGGAAGAGTTTTATACGTGTCTATACGTACGTATAGACTATATATGTACATATTTTCTGAAACACTTGTTACACGAACGACTCTACTTGTATTGTGTTCACGTGTCAATCGGCAATGTAAACCACGAATTCTCAATCTGATTCGCCTGTTGTTACACCCATTAATGCTTGTTGCAACATTGTTACGGTATTTCTTAAATATTTTGCTTTTACAGCTATGAACAAGAAATATTATTATTTTCTCGAGAATGGGTTTAAGACAAATAAGCTGCCTGCAATCTAAAAGAATTAAATGTGCATTGTCTTTTTGGAGGGGATGGAGAATTTAGTGTTGAATCACTCCATTCCCTACCGAACGACCAATTTTGGATACATCGTGTTTTGACTGCTACATTTTTGATTAAATTTACAAAAAAATAGAAATATGAATTTAAATATAATAAATATTTCACTATGACAGTAGTTAAACTCCGATTGTGTTATACGTAACAAATAATCTTCACATTGAGGGCGAATTCAGAAATATGCATAAATTATAAAAAAAATACGTAATGGCGTTACGTAAACAATATTCTTTGTATCAAGAATGATATAACACTCTATGTCGATTGTAATTATCGTGATTATTTAAATTTGAGATTTTGATTGCGATTTTATCTTGTCATCTATTTTTTACTAATATGTCTGGTAATACTCGTTTCAACATTTTTATTATTTACAAAATTTTATAGAGGCCTTCGTGGCACATTGGAACATTGTCTGGATGTAAAGACGATGATTGTAGGTTTGATTACCACTCGGGAGAAACGTTATTAATTAATATTACCGAAAATAGTGTACTATACGACACTATTTTTAATTAATACCTTAAAACAAGAGAAACAGTCAGCCTCTAGTATAGACATCAACCAGGTTTAGCAAAATGCATATAATATTTAGCCATACAGCCTTATCAGTTCATATATCAATAGAAAGGTTTAATAAGGTTAGCCCCATATTCAATTGTGTTCTGATGGCCCGCGATAACCCGCCAGCTAGTTAACCACGGGTCACTGTGTACATGGACGAAGACCTGAATCGCCCTAGACGGTCTAAGAGAAAGTTAAATCTAAAATATTTACAAATTCAGACATTTTCATTTGAAAGGAACAGTGGATTTTGTTTTGGTATTGTTACTTAAAATTAAGTTTGACTTTTGTTAACTTCACTATATTTAGCTTCATGGTTTATCCCGCAAATAGGGTAAGTAAAGGGAAGCTCGTGTTAAGATATTTCCTTGATATAGATAAAAAATATATAGATATATGTCCTAGACGTTGACGACGACATATTAAGAAACACATTATATTTTTCACTTATACGGTTATCTATTAAAAACAATAATTTCACATATAGAGCAAGCAAAACATAGGTAAGTAGCGATTTAAGACATTACGTATAACTTATTACATACCTATTAATCTAAGGCAAGAGGCCGGGTGTTACAAGCCGATAACAGCCAAGGTTGTTGACATTGAAATGTTACGTGGCTCTTTGAAAACATTCGTAAAAACTTTTCATCTTTAGATCGAATACCGATCGAGTTACGGATGACTGATACGGAGAGTAATCTAAATAAGTTGGTGAAATAAATAATAAGGATTCAAGTTTTTACATTAAAAGATTTATATATGCGTTGTATTAAAAGTTGAATATATTTTTGTATTAAAAAAATAAATAATATAAACAAAATATCATTATTTAGAGCATCGTTATTTTCGGAAAGGCCGTGACACGATTTTTAACATTCATAAGAATAAACTACAGGCAGGTTACTTACTAACCTTAATATAACTAAGTATAAAAGTTCCAAGATTTCATTGTTAGAAAAATACTACCCTCTAGGTCTTCTCAAAATTTCAAAATTCAAAGGCTTCAATTGGTAAAAGGTATATTTAAAATATTCTTTCAAAGTTATTTCTTTGTGACGATTAGAAATAAAATACGGTGAAGAACAAACTGTGTTGTTTTTTTAACATATTATATTTATTTTATTTCCATTGCAACAGGCATCACCGCCCATGGTTTAATTTCTCATATTATGTAGCGTAGCTCACATCCAGCACTTGAACGACGCTCTTTAATTTAATTCGTTACCTCGAACTCAATTTAATGTTAGACTTTCTATTTTATTGTCGGTATAAGTATCGTACAATATGGATATCTTACATAGATAATAATATAAAATATTTAAATTATGATAAGGGAAGAAATTGTGTGGGTTTTAAATTGAGTCTATATGGGGAACCTAACGCCGCAATTTGTCTTTCCTTGAGAAATCCATTGTGAAATCCACATCTAGCATTTACAGTTAAACACGCTAAATTAGTAAAATTATATTTAGTTGTACCAATTATGTATACAGTTCAGAAAATCGTTTAAAAAGAGTTATTGTTATATCTTAAAACATCTAAAAATAATTTTACATTAATTATTATCCTTTTTATCACATGCTGTATACAAACAGATGTTCCAAAGTAATTTAATTGAATTACTCGCATCAAGTCAATCAAAGGCTGTTATTGCGTTCCCATTGATTTCGTCATATTTAGGGTTGTTACAGCAGTCTAGAATATTTCTCATAATTATTTAACGCAACTGTTAATAGATGTATTTATTAATAAAATGTTTCATAGATTGGAATTATATTGTGCTAATGTTGGGGGGGAGCGTAACATTACATCGTACAAGTCCAAAAAAAATAAATAATTATTAGGTACGTACATATAAACATATTCAGAAACATTTTTCTGTTTGGCGACGAAAAATATATTTCAATATTGTGAAAAAATACCGAAATAATTATACATAGTGGAATCTAAAAAAATTTGAAAGCCATATTATTTATTTTCAATTACACTCCGAAACTAAACAAGAGTTAAAAATGTCAGGAATGCAATCAGGAAGTCATTGTTAGATCCAATAAATCCCAATATGTGTCCTTTCCACGGATATCGTTTAACGAGCTTTCCGCGGCGTTTGTGTTGCGCAAGCGAGCGCCATCTATCGGAAATAGAAAGCTATGTAAATAAAGTCCGAAAAGCTCGGCGCCGTCTGGCCCATTTGGTTTCCTCATGCAAATTGTATAGACTACACTAATCAAATATCTGCCTATTGAATATTCCGATTTCGTATGAACTTTGTTTTATTTGAATTAGTCAGTCTATGTATTGGAGATTGTGGCTGATAGTACTCTCACGCAACTCGCTGGTCGTAGGTTCGATTTTGACTCATTTGTGTCTATCGACATTCTAGATCTTTATAAACTAGACTAGGTACTAATTGACTTTTCCTAAGTTTGGGTTGAACAGCAATAAAAAGCAAGCAGAAATGTATTTTCATATTGATAAAGTTTACTAGGAAATGGTTATTATAGAAAATAAAAAAAACGCTATGTGTAATTAAAATTTTTGACAACATCGATTCACACATAAGACATTAAAATACCGAATAAAAATCAAGTTTGTGAAGTTACTTTGATTTATCATTAGATTATTTTAAAATTTATTATTATACCACCCAAAACTGTTGTCGGCATTTGAAATTTACAATTCAGGAAATGTTATGCATTCTTTTACAGGCGACGCAATAAAAACCGCATTTTTACACAATTTTCTAACACACGAGTATTTTTACGATATGCTAATAGCGTATTTAAAAATAACCCCTTAAATTTGAAAAAGCTCTAAAAAACTAACCAAAACAAATGTAAATTTTTGTCTCTTCATGTATAACAATAAAAAAACATACTTATAATTTTAGTTACACAATGATAAGTGATAGATAGATTTTTTTCAGCTTCATGTAAGTTTTTAGTGTTTTTGTAACAGGCCAGGTACATTTACTATATGTAGACATTGAAATGTTACGTGGTTCTTTGGTATATATACTTGTAATTATAAAACGTTGTTTTTACCGATATGTTCATTTAGAATCATTGCCTTTTAAGTGGAACATATATTTATAATCTTTTTTTTTTTCAACTTCACATTGTATTCCGAATAGTATGGTAGCCAGAGAGAATTTAGTGTTTAGAGACTTCGTTCTTCACATTCCCTCCAAATTCAGGATACTGCGTTGAAAGGCGGAACTCAAGCAGCAGTATGTCTAATAAACATGAAGCAGTATTTCTACAACCATGCACCATAACAGCGTCCTATTGCATCCACGTTTATATAAGTAGGTAGTAAACCAATAACCCATATAATATATATCCAACTAAGCACATTCGTAAGGCTCATAGCATCAGCTTTGTATAATATTCACTCATTAACCGTTGGATGGAACCGTTGGAACAAATTAGTAACAGCGACTGATTATATACCAACAAAATAGTGATACATCTCTACTCTACTCTACAGTTCTTCAATTCCAACAGTTTTCCTTACATACTATACCTCCTACATACTATAGCATAGAAAGTAGAGAAAATATAAAGATTACTCGCACTCTGTTCTCTAATATCTCCATTATTTCGAAGTCTTGTGTTGAGTGGAGGAACCTAACGCCGTGCTTTCTTACCTCTAAGCAAAGAATGAAACATACACTCGAACAGAAATCGAACCAAGACTTATCACATCAAAAACAGACAATTCTCAATCAGAGCACTATAACCTCAATAATCAGGTGTAAAAACAATATTGAAAACGCATGCGCAGAATGAGTGAACGAATCCAAGGAAAATGCACTCAATGCGAGTTGTTACATAAGGAATTATGCACTCGGAAATACCCTTCAAGTAGTACCAATTAATCACAATGGTATCGCAGACGTTGCGGACCTTATTGTGCAACTCAATTCACCGGAGCTTAGTTGAGCTTTTACGTTTAGCAAACAGGTACAATGGACATGGACGCTGTTTGCATTCTATAAACGTTATAGGTGATTGGTTCACTGCAACGGAATTAGCGGATTGGATTTTCATGCAGGATTAATATTTGAGGTCCTCGTGGTGCAGGGGCACAAGCGTGCGACTATAAGCGTTTCGGTTTTAGTTTCGATTCCCACTCGTGCGATTGAAATATCGTATTTTCATTTTTTGGGTCTGGTAACGAGGCCGAGAGCGGCTTTTGGTACAACGTAATTGCATTTTTTGTAATAATATTGTAGGAGAAAAAAAAATAAAGTTTATATATTTTCGCATACATTGTAATTTTACAAATTCTACGTCATTATTGTATCGAAGGAGTGATAAGTTCAATATTAATATTTTAGTTAAAATATATCAAACACATTAAGACATAAAAAAAACTATAAATAATCAGCTTCACGCACACAGAATGGTAGGCAGAGGGAACCTAGTGTTACGACACTCCGTGACAGACTTTCCGACGAATTCTGGAAGTACTGCGTGTCGAATAAAATAACTATTAAAAAGATTAAAATATAAAAATATAAACCATAACGCGGTTCAAGTTATGAACCTGTAGAAAAGCCAGCCTAACTTAACTTAACAAAATAATTAGATTCAAAAAGAATTTACATATTTTAACATATTATTCATATATATGTCTCAACTTATTCCTCGGGAATTTTTTATTGTTAAAACGCTATCAAGATGATTTATTAGTCCTAATATATCAGAAAAATGATTCGGTTACTGCTCAAACTCGCTTTGGATTTGCTAAGAAACATTTCATAATAAAACCTACACATTTTTAATTATCTAAAAAACCAGTTTCACGCTCTATATCTATATACTATGTATGCAGAAATAACCTTGTGTCAATACACTCCGTTCTGAATTCGCGACAAAACGTATTGATCAGCGGAACTAAGCGCCGAGCTTTGCCTTTCCAGAACGAGGCAATGAAACCAGTCAAGACAGAAATAATGAAAATAATTCATTTCTTCGAATGGAGAACACCCAATCATTACATTTATAGGCAGACTCTCAATTTTCTCTTTTCCAATATCATAAATGTGGATATCTATGTAAGATAATCTTTACGTATTAATCAAGTTCGACGCAGTAGCTGCGTGTTTACAGCTGCTATCTGATAAATTAGAGGTCACGCCTTCTAATAAGGAATTAAAATTTATAAACTTCATTTTAAATTTATCTTCAATTGTCTTTTTTACTAATAACAAACCTTATTTATTCGTATGACCACGGCCCTTAGCTGTAATTAGTAAAAACAACAATAAAGCAATAAAAAATCTAATTTTCCTCAAAAAAATGTCATTTAGTCACTTCCTCCATAATCATTTCCTTAGTAATTGTCATTTATAACAATTATATGTACGTAAGCTAAGATTACTGGCATTATCGTCATTAAACTGTTAACAAAATTGCCAAATAGATACGGGGCCGGGTCCGTTGCGGGGGTCAATGTCGGGCGATTGAGATAAATTACAAATAGAATGAATCATATACAGAAATTAAAGAGGGCTCTTGTTTATTTCCTATCCAATACGCTAAGATTGTCTGTTGTAATATCTTAAATGTTTTAGTATTCAATTTAGTATTAGTAAATAATCTCTTTCGCCTAATGTGCCAAACTATATAAATTTATATTTCCATTTCTTCGCTCTGGAGTCTCCGAACATTAGGTTCTTTTTGCCTACCCGGCTTGTTTTGCACCCTGCTGCTACTTGTATGCGGGATACAGCGTGATGCTAGTTCATTTATTTATTTATCTCTTTTACCAATTTATGAAGATTTTTCAGTTATAAAATTACATTTTTTAAAAACTGTTTAAAAGCTAATCTAATCATTAATATAAGTACATATTTAAATCACATTATGATGTGATTAAAATTAAACTCACTTTTAAGACAAAACGAGGCACAAATGGTCATTAAAACAAAAACAAGTTAACAGACGACCGCTGTATTTTCTCTGGCTATTCAAATGTTTGAAGACAGACAAGACCCACAGAGTGGACAATTCAACAAAACTAATAAACTGAAATGGCAAAAGCGTTTGTTTCCATACAGCTCTATATGGCTGTAAGGTACAAATGTCATTCACGAGATTTTAGAGTGACGTGTAATTGAATTCCGACATCAACCACATTTGAGAGGATGGCATGTGAAATGGATAGGGGTATTGTCCCTGGGTTTAATCACAATTCAAGACATAGCGTTCATGACTTCAACGATAAGACTTCTGTATTATAGGAAAAGTAAATAATTTATCCAATGAAATTTTGTATATAAAACCAAATTGTTAATAATATTGGTAATATATATTTTTGATTAGTTCATTAGTTCCTAAAATAATCTCGCGTCTAAAACCTAGTGACCCCTGACTTTTATACAAATATTTAAGTGGGATTTGTATTTAGACTAACATTTCATTCTGTCAAACACCAGTTATATGTAAACGCAAGATAACTCTCGACAATGTTTGCTTCACGCTGTATCCCGCACACAGCAAGATGCCTATCTTGCCTAGATTAGCCTAGTGTTAAGACACTACGTCCTCACTTTCCGCCGATTTTTTTTGGAGGCATTGCGTGCTGATTGGCGGAATTCAACGCCGCGCTTTGCCTCGAAACGAGAGCGAAGAAATGGAAATGTAAATTTAGATAAATCTCGACAATATTTTTTCTTTTATTAAGCCTAACGATACACCTTTCATGACAACAGATAGTTACGTATTGACAATTCCGTTTAATTCCTTAGAAATTAGCGAGTGAAACTCGGTGTTCAATTAGTGACTTAATCCGTAGACGTTTGTAGAATTGTTATCGCGAAAGGGCATTCTAATTAAAATTTGATTCGTGTGAGGAATGTGTTTCGTAATCAACTTTAAAATAAAGAGGGTTCTATGAAAAATATATCTTGTTTCATATCTTACAAATACAATATACAGAAAGATAATTAAGAAATATACTATTAGCACAGGTTTTCACAGCATACCTTTCATAGTATTAATTAATTAATTAATTATTATTTAATTATAAAAGATTTAAACAAATTTATTATATAATTGATAAATGTCTATTATCAAAGATTATTTTGGCGCGGATATTAATAAATAAGCTCAAAAATCGTAAACACCTGTAGAAAAACTTACTCTTACAAACAAAAACAATATACCATTTCTCGGGAACTATGGCTCCCACGCCACATGACGCATTGTGCAACAATAGTTTGGCGAAAGGTGAGTGTGAGAGTCATCTCATCAGATCACTTAATTTCCTTGATAAATTTATATAACATTACTTAAACGGAGTAAATATATATGAGAGTAGAGATTACAAAGGAACAAATTAACACTAAAAGATATTAAACTTACATTTAATTGAAGTTTTTCTCTGAATGGAAATACTTGTACACCAAATAAAATATACCCTTTGTTTTTTATTATATTAAAGAAAAATGTTTATTTTTCTATTTATTGTATTTTTTAGCTTCACGGGACCTGGGAACCCAGTGTTAAGATACTCCGTTCTCCATTAACACACCTCCGTTTCCCACTTTCCACCGCATGCTTGAGGCTTTATGAGTTAAGTTGCGGAAATCAAATAATTAATTTTTCATTTCCTCGAATGGGAATCGAATTCACAATCGCCAATATCAGTAGCACGCTAACATTAATAGATTAAATACAATGAGCTTTTACTTTATCCTATTACTTGAAATTGACTAAATTATAAGTTACTGTTTTAATTATTTATCTTCCACACAATTTATCTAACATATTACACAGACAATTGTTTCTCACATTCGTGAATGAATCTTCAAGTGTGAGATTTTTTACACAAATAACTATAGTTTTTACTTCATAACTTCATCTCATAAAAATAGTTAGCAAAAATATCTTTGTAACAACGTCTATTCTCGGTAAGAGCGGCATTCCGACGGCAACATCTTTGAGGTAGCTTGTAAAAGCTTTTTATAAGTTATAATAAACGTTCACCAGATATTTACTACGACAATAATAGCAAAATTTAATTGTAATCGTTAAAAACGTGCAATTAACCATTCACTTTCACGAAATATATTAGAAACCTTGACTTGACATTTGAAATTAATACGAAAACAATAAAATAATGTATGAAATTTGCATCTTAACAACTCTAGGATATTAAAAAATAATTTAGAGATTTCTCAAGATGTATCGTCTTCATCACAAAGATTGAGATAGTTATGCAAATAACAGTTTTACCGTCGGTTACGCAAGGAGTCGTTTTCCACGCACGCTAGAAAGCTCCTTAAGAAAGTGATATAATAAATAGATTTATAAGGAAATTGAATTAACCATATTGTTAGAGACCGGTCGTAATAGTTAAATTTTATGAACACCGCACCTCGACCGCGGGTATCGATTACGTCTTAATAAGGAAAGTGGAAACCGTGGAACTATAGGGAGGAATTTGCTAATCCTGGTAGTTGAGTAAACTTATATAAAACAAATATTATGGATAAAATCAGTTTTCAGTTTCGTCCTGGTGTTGTGGCAAAGCGCGGCGATGGGTTCCGCCACTCAACACGCAACCCCTCCAGAATTTAGAGGAAAGTGAGGAGCGGAATATTTTAACACTAGGTTTCGCTTGCCTACACTGCTCCATGCGGGATACAGCGTACTTTCAGTAAAAGTTAAAATTTATGTATGGGTCATATCTCACTCTATTTCTAAATTTATATTATACAACATTTAAAAAAATCCAATAAACTAAAATTTAATTAATCTTTAAATATTAATATATTAATTCGAATGACGACGACAAAGCTCATGCAATTAGATTTTACACATAATAAATACATAAATTATAGATATTGAGTATTTATCAGTATTATAAGCGAAAGTTGACTGTCGTTTTCTAGTACGAAACTTAATGTGTGAAATATCGAACTGATTCGAACAAGTGTCCCGTGGGCGGGACTCATAATTGGTATCCTCATACTTATTTTTCTTTTTTTTATCTTTTAACGTTAAATATTAGTTACAGTTTCTTCAAATTCTTGAAGCAGTTGTGGCACTATAGGAAAGTTGTGACTACAAACACAATAGTTCTGGGTTCGATAACAACTCGGTGCAACGATGACAACTTTTTTTGAAACAAAAATAAAACACATTTACCTATATCTAATAAAACGTTATAAAACAAAAGCGAAATTAAAAGCATGTAAAAACAATTTTAAATAACATCAACATTAATTACAATATCGCATGTCATAGAAAAACAACCTGTTTCATGGTGACCGTATTCCATATCCATTCCATAGACAGTAAGGTGTTATTAGCAGTTATAAAATTAACTTATATAATAATAATAATTGTATCAAACAGTATGGTTCTCACGCAAAAACTTTTCAAAGGAGTTCCAAGTAATATTACTCGCTTTAGAAATGTTTTATGTATTAGACACTCGTTCATTATGCGCTCTATTCAACTTGCTTAGAAGTAAACATTTACATATAGAAACCTGTAGTTAAAGCTTGGGTTAATACTAATTGAATTTAACTGTTACTTCACCGAATGTAAAGAAATTGTATTAATTTAACAAATGTGAATTCAATTATTATTTATCTATTTTATATTGCCGTTTCACGCTTTATTTCTCATGTACCAGAACAATCAGAGAGACCATAGTGTCAAAAATCTCCATTCTCCGCTTGCCGCCCGAATTCTTGACTACGTATTTATTATGCTAAATAAAAGTTTGTAAAAAATGTATGTCAAGCAACTGAAATTTTATTTCATAGCGAAAAAATATGTTACTTATTAATAAACTTATTTAACCCTTTGGGGTAGCCATCCATCTAATAAATGATAAAGATTTAGGCAATCCTTTTAATAAAAAAACATGTTTAAAAACATATTAGACCACCCTCCGCTTTCCGTCACAATTTCAGACAATGTGTGTTGAGTTGCGAAACTCAACGCCGCACTTTGCCACGCATAACGAGAAAATGAAAATAACAACATTCAATAAATCCTTTAAAGTAGTAAAACGGTTACGACGGAAAATAGAAAGCTCTAAAGCTAGAAATTAAATTAGATCTTTACATAGAGATATTTATACCGACCTTTGCTACCTAATTAATTGATAACTTCCCGACGTTATTATTTCTTGTTATTAAATACATTTAATGTAACTTCAATACTTGTTAGGTATATTGGAACTGTTGATACTAAATTATATTTTATTACATTTTAAATTTTATACATTTACTTATGGATATAAAAGTGTGAATTTAAAAAAAAAAATTCAATCAGCTTCTCGGTGTACCTATCCTGCACACATTAGGATACACAGAGGGAACCTTTCTTTCGAATCTTTCGAGGCATTGCGCATAGAGTGACGGGATCGATCCTCACTCGGAGGAATAAATTATTATTTATTAATATTTTACTTTCTTCTCTCTGGCACCAAGGCGAAAATCGGCGAAAAGAGGGGAACGGAGTGTCTTAACACTAGGTTTCCTCTACCAGCCCTGCTATATTCTTCTACTCGAAGCTTCAAACATATTAGCCACTACTGTTCTTTATAAATTATTACATAACAATTTTTAATTTTACATTGTATTCAAACATAATACATCATTATACAACACGCCGTTTATAATTATTACGATACGTACATTCATAACGAAAGCAATCATCACCTCGGACCGCCGCGAGGCACGTGCACCACCGCGCCTTGGGCTATATCACACTAATTATCACACGCGAAAGAAAGTCCGCGAACAATACACACCACACCACACTTGTAATATTACGTAGCTTAGACTATAAAAAAAACCGCTTAGACTATAAAAAAGCCGCTTAGACTGTAAAAAAAAGCGACATTAGCTTTACGATTTAACAACTGTGCTCTTTAAACCAATAGCCCAACCTCCTGCTATCAATGTAATTAAAATTATAGTATAGAGACTACAGTATAGAGGAATAATTAAAACTTTCGAGTGCCATAATAAGATTCTTTCATAAACTATTAACGTATCAACAGTCAATGGAAATATAAAGTAAAAGCAATTGTATAGAAGAGAGTGTGAGTTTTCGTATATATAATTTGTATTGATATTTTAAGGCGATATTTTTGCTTAGTTCTTTTTCATTTCATCGTACATTACAGATCATTGAACTTGAGATGTGGGTATATATTGTATTTTTATTCTTTAGTCTTGAGCACCGCCACTTGGGAATCTAACTTTCGCGTTGATAAATTATGAAAGGTTTTATTATTGGAAGAATTTATTATATGTCGAAAAGAATAAACGAATATTGTAATGTTTCAATTTTAATAAATCTAGTCTTAATATTTCATTTTTTATTTAACCCATTTTATATCATTCTCTTCATAGCATGCCGCATGCATAGCATATAGGAAGGAAGCACAGAATACCAAGTTCTCCGAACTCAACGCCACGGTTTAAATAGTCCAGATTGAAATTCAATACAACGACCATTTAAATAAACCACTAAACATATAAATTTTAAAAAAAAAATCACAATGCAATCAAAGAAATTATTTATGGTAAAGCACTCCGCTCGTGAGTGTCCATTACACACCATTAAATAGCAAATTGAACAATAACACACCGTCACTACATTAGAATGTAACTCCAAGGGAGAAATTGGTCCCATTCGAGTGGAACTTTCATAATATTAATAACAAACTATGTACACGTCGAGTTTCACGTTACAATAAATGAGATAAGTTACACAATTGATTTTAAATTGTTTTTTAAAAAAAGTCAATTAATAATATTTGTTCTTAGAGTCAAACCACAAGAATACGTATAGTATTCGTACATATATAAAGCTTGTTTATTTTAGATTTTTAATTTTTTTCTTTAGGTTTGGTATATAAAATATAGTTTGTCCTGTTTTAGCTTCATGCTGGGAACCTATTGTTTAGAGATTCTCCGTTCCCATTAAGTACTTGTATATCCCACTTTTCGCTGAATTTTGGAGACATTGCGTGTTGAATGGCGGAATTTAACACCGCCAAAAGTATAATCATCAGAATCAATCTTGCATTTTTCTTAAGTTATGTATTTAAAAAAATATTTTAAACCACTGCCATTTAATCCCCTCCCACATTAATATAAAAGAAACTGTAACACCACGCTTCATCACCAACAAATAATTAAATACAAAAAAAAGCTCATGTACCAAAAAAAAATGTTCCACATTTCGGTCGCAAAATTACAAGTAAATGAAGATACTTTTAATGACGTATAATCAAATTGGATGTTTACGATGATCGATGGCCGGAGCAGCAGGTCGGGTGAGAACAGGTTATACGGCGCGTAACCACCGCATCGTAAATCACAGCTTACGATATCGTAAAAACCGGGCAATAAAGCACTAAGGAAAGTCCTCGATTGCACCCGTATACAACGTTTACTGAAACTAGGATAACTACTGTGCAAATTACTAGCTTGCTGCTTCAAGTCTGTGGGGATTTTTTAAGGATTGTCTGTCATACACTCATTTGGAGCATATAAATAAGAAATCTAAATATATATTAATAGTACCTAACTTAATTATTGTTGGAAACAAATAATGACAAATATACATTAGTTTTCTAAGCGCCCGTAACAAAAAGTATTAACTTGATGGAACAAGTGTTTATTCACCGCCCAAAATTGATTAAAAAATTTCCAAACGATCTACACATTCAGTGATTACTTATAGAAAACATTAAAACTGTCCTAAATACAAGTGAAAAATTATTCTGAGGTAAAAAAATCTCAAATTTTGTTGTAAGTTTTGTTATAAACACAAAATTTTATTGCCCGATACGAAATTCGAACTGGCAAATACCACTGCAAATATCCAACATTATTAAAATAAACCTATAAAGACTGCGGTAGAAACATAAAACGACTGTTTAGTCGAAGGCGATATCAAATTAACATGGCAAATACTAAAAGGTACACTTTACGAGCGTCGTCTCAGTGTTCAATTATGGGTATTAAAATGATCCGCTGAGAAATTCTGTCCCCCTGCAAATAAAATCTCGACCGTGACTTAACAGTTTAGTGACTTTCGTTAAATAGTTTTATTACTTAGAAACTGTTCGAGTCGATACTAATTGACGTTTAATGTTCATAGAAATTATAAAAAATGTGTACGTACGACCGAATGAATGATATGCTAGAGAAATATTTACCAATTTTAAAATATTTTTTTTATATTGTAAATGTTTAGGAAATGCAATGCATGGCATATGAAATTAACTTTCCATCTTCATCCTTAGCAATACTGAAAAATATTTAAATTATAAAAAAAATATCTACCAAAAGCTTTAAACCTTTACTCATATTATAGCAAATCACCGTCCCTATATAACAAGCTTTAGAACTAACAAAATCAACCCAATTTAGCTATAGTATACAAAAAAAAAACAAAGATGTAACACATAGATGCAAAATATATTTTTCTCTTGTTCATTACATGTACAAAGGCTGAGATGAAAGTGATTGAGTTCGCTTTCTTCGGGCGCACGTTACGTCTGTCCAGTATAATTGACAGTTGCTGAGCTTTTAGAATGCTTTTAATTTTTTCAAATTTCACCCGCATTTGGAAGAGAATACATACTTTCGAACCGAATTGGCATGTGTTGAAGATTTAATTGTGGGACACAAAGCTTTTTAATCTGATAAGCGATATGGTTTCTTTTTCATTCTTTCGTAAACTTATCGCGTAAATATCGAGTCTGTCCGCAATCTGAAAATGAACAGTACTGAATTGAAACAGTTACAATATTTTATATATCACACTAGTGATATATTAATTAAGTATTTAAAGAGATTTATTTAAGTTAATACTAATTAACTTAAATAAATCTCTTTAAATACTGAGAGTTTGACATCAGACAATTCACAGCTGAAACTACGCTGCGTAGGCCTGAAATTTGGGATATAGGAAACTTTAGAGAAGTTGTAAACGAAAATTCCAGAAATTCTTACGGAAGTTCCCGTTTTATAGCTCACAAAACGACGTGTGGGCGAGCAAAGCTGTCATTAACGAATTCATTAAAGACTTGTACTTCCATTAGATATGTTTTAAATTTATAAAATTAGTTATAAATGTCTATAATTAATCACAAATTAGCTCTAATAAGCGTATAATCCATATAAAAACCAACCGATGACACAGGTGCGTTTGAATGCACACGCAGCGGAAACTCGCAAGGGCGCGGTGCTCACCCGATTGTGACCCGCCACGCCGCGCGCCGCCCGCGCCGTGACCGACCGACGACATGTAGTGTATTGACACTGTGACATACATACATATTGACGTAATATATGTATACACAGAATTGGATGTACAAATTGTATGCGCATTATATTTAATAGGATAGTTTGTTGAATAATTTTGACTTTTATTTGTATTTAAAACCCATTCTCCTTCAGCAGAGATAAGAAAATAAAATATTTTTTATTGACCAATTAATATCTTGTTTTTCTACAATATAATTTTGAACAACTCATCAAATATCCGTCGTCACCTTTCTTTTTGTAATACAAAAACACAAATTTCAATAATTATATATGAAAACTATTAGGTACTAGGTACTAGGGCTACAAATTAGGTAAAATCAATTTCACATATACATACCACGGTGAAGGGAGCAGAACGGAAGCGCTAGGGCTGGGCGAGACGCGCCCGCGCATCTCGGGCCGCCGCGGTTTATTGACATTGTGACATACATTATTTTTATTATACCGAGAATGTGTGTCACTGACATCTACTACAATTTTAACACTCGCGTCTTAGATAGAGTATCAAAAATTTTGAATAAAAAACTTTACGACTTAATTTAAGATGGCAAAAGGAAGGAAAACAGCGGGATAAAATAATGATAAAATTAATTTAAAAAAAGTCTTAAGCTACGTTGCTTTTAGGATTTTTTTTATTAACACACTCACACAGATTGTCGATTCAAATTTCAATTGGGGTAATATTAATATTTTGCTGCTTACCTTACCAAATCACATATATTTTTGTTAGATACAATTACATTGTATTGAGACGTTTAAAATAGACTTTTGACAATATCCAAACTCCAGATGTTAAATCCAAATCAAAGTTTCAAATATTGCCATTTTAAAATATAATAATAAAATTTTTAATACCAAATTAAAAAGCTTCGTTTTTAAAAAATTATAATATAAAATGACTTTTACATTTTGAATTAACTTTCATTTAGTTCACGTTGAAACAGTATATTTTATAGAATGAAATTCATATCGACCCTTATTATAGTAAACATTCAATTATACGATTATGATCGAAAGTATAAATATTTTCGCCTTCGCCGCAATTACCGAGATAATCATCAAAACTTTTTGGTTATCAAAACTATCAGCAATATAACGCTACATTTTATTCGAAGCAACCGTGTTTTTTTACCAAAACTAATTACAGACATAGAAAGTGAACTTAGTGATAAGACACTCCGTTCCCAGGTTTTGCCTAATATTGTCTAAGCGTCCAATTTTGTCGCCGTACTTTTGTCTTGTTACTAGAGCGAAGAAAATGAATATAATTCATTCCCCCGAATCGTAATCGAACCCACAACTCACGTTTACAAGCAGACGTTGTACCCAAACAACTCCAAAAACGTAAATTACTAATAAACATTAACTTCTTAAATATTTATTAATGCAATGGTGCGAAAAAAGATAATATCCAAGATATCCATCAGAATTCGCGTGTGCCATTAACCCAGATCAGACCTCAGCACTGGATTCCGCGAGTGAGAGTCATAATGTTTACAATAAACTTGGAAAGCCATTCTCCATTTAATAAGCCGGCGGTAGGAGGATGGCATTTTTAAATGGGGTGCGATTTCCGTTGTTTACAATTAAATACACTTAAGGTGCGATTGAAGACGACAGGTACGTAAGCGCTTTACGATCGTAGAAAAGAAAATATTTAGATGTAATATCTTGATGACATACGTCATATATAGGAATTGGGATGTAAATGTATATTTTGTACGTAGGGTGCAGGTTCATATATTAGTTTATTTAATAATAGAATATATTATTACGAAAATGCTGCCTCCGATTGTAAACAGACAGACAGTTGTGAGTTCGATGCTTACTCATTTTCTCGGCATGATAGAACCCGCGATTTGAAATCCGCCATTCTAGCACCTAAATATTAAATAAAAAATAATGAAAATATGCAATCAGTTAAAAATAATTACGCGTAAACAATAGTTCTAAAGTCAGTGTTCAGAGGTAGTGAAAAGTAAGCAGCAATAAACCTCACGAGACAATGCCACAGGTGTGAAGAGAGCAAGTCGCCCGACCACTTGTCCGATCATTTGGGCAACCGGTCAGTGGGTTGCTACTTGCAAACCGTGAATGAAAGAGGTCATTCAATTTACATACAATGTAAGAATTTTACTTTTTTCTTATAATAATTTCCATTCAATCTGTTAGTTATTATACTTCGAAGCGCTAGTTATATTATGTTCAATGAAATATTAATAAATTTAAGATCTATCCATCTTAGTTAATTATACTGAATTACTTAAAGTCAACCCTACTAAATATGAATTATAGTAGAACGCAAAAACAAATTAGCTAGCCGTCGTTGGACACAATAATTACATATCCGATGTGAAGCCTACAAGCACCTCTCACCGCAACGAGGCCTTTAATTTGTTCAAAAAATTCTACATCAAAATTTCTCACGGTTTAATTTTTATAGGAACGATTTAATTTGACACGGATGGTTTGAGACGAGACTTAAAGGATTTTTTCCTTTCATTTTAGATTCTAATAACTAGAAAAACAACGATAAAAAGCAAATAGCCGTGAAGTTTGCTCTAATGATAATAACCTATCCTTACCCTAATAGGTTTTATTAAGTAAACGTGACTCTTCTATAAAAAGCAATAAAACTACTGGCTCGATTCATATGTTTTTTGTAGAATTAAACATTCTATATATTCTGTATAGAAATACTGAAACTTCAGGTTTTCCCTTATTTCTCGATTTTATCTCTGTGGTCGATTTTATCCCTTTTGAATAATATTAACAGTACCGAGACTACGTACGACCAGTAATAACAACACAATTGAGCCATCCTGGCAATATAAACAATGGTTTCCCCAAAATGAGTACATAATTATGAAACACGCTAAATAACTCCAAATTTTCTTATTGTCGAGTGCTAAGTGCAACAGCAGAATCAAAAAGAGAAAACCATGAGAAATTATATTTAATTATACAAATTCCCGTCATGACGCGGGTAATATAACAAAATTATATAATTAGCGATTAAAAATGTTGATAGCCAAATTAGGTGTAAGTCATATCCGGACAATTTAAATAAAAGCTAAGAAACCGTACTTGGTGATGAAGCATTTATTTCTCTCTATATCTTAACAATTATAAACTCGACATTTCACTGAATGGGCGTCGCCAGCTTTCCTCCGTGTATATTTTGTTAGGATTTTCTAACAAGCATCTAACGTTGAAGCTGTTATTATTCAATTAATAATTTCAATGATAATAACAGTACTGTTTCTTCTATAATAAATATCATATTGAAATTTATAAGAACATTTGAAATTACTATATTTACATGTTATATAAATTAAGCAGTTTATATTTTTTATACTTACAATCTAGTAAATACAAATAAACACGTTTTTAAAAAAAAACTATTATAAATGATAAAAAAAAATATCATAGGTAAAATAATAAATTACAAAATTTCCTGTAAGTTTTTTTAAATATCTTTTTAAAAAGTTCTATAAGGTAATTAGGTACTAATATTATGTCACATGTGACTTTTCTATAAAATCCAACTTTAACAACAATCTCACGGGATTTCGCATTACTTTCTACGGATATAGTTTGACTGATTTATTATATTAATGTTAACGATTTGCCAAAAACTAGTTAATAAATTAATTTAACTCGAAATTTAAATTGTATAGTAGCTTAAACATCAACATTATAATATAGCTGATAAAAAAGATACAAAAATAAAAGAATTACTTTAATTACAACGAAATTACATGTACATACCATATTCCCACTTATATCACTTTTTTTTTAAATATTTTTCTTTTCAATACAAATGTATATTGTATATTCATAGATATCTATAAAACAAAGAATCTATTTGACTAATTGGCCAATCATAATGGAGACAAGGACAAAAACACCTGCAAATTAATTATATCAGCTGCCACACATCTTGCGTGCATTCCTCCCGAGCACCTGCCTATCGCAAAAACGGTAATCAGCCAGCGTATGATGGCACTGATGGTATTACGTCCGTTATGCGACAAGTGCCCGTAGAGTGGAGACTCCGTCGACCACCCACAACTTTGCCTGTGTTAGACATTCTAGTATACCAGGAAATAAGATAAATTCCGACATCATACTCTATCGATCTACAGTATTTTTTTTGTTTCCAAGATAAATCAGGGTTGTATAGGAAATATTATACGACTATTTAACGACAATACCAAGTACCATAGGCTCCGCCACTTGGTATTGTATATTGTAAAACATAGGTTTTATACATATAAAAGCACTTTGATGATAAGTTGAGCGGCGATGAGTTCCGTCTACATGCAATGTCTCCAATTAAAGCGGGATCCGGAGAACGGAGTGTTTTGATACCCCAGGTTCAGGCCTTCACTGCTATATTCTAAATAAAGCATGAACCTATAATTGTAAAGATGTGCTACGTATAAATTTTTCGACAGTAAAATAACTCAGATTATTTCATCCAGTGGGATCCGTACCCACAAGTCCCACAACCATCACCTGCAACAATACAATTGCTAATATAACAAAAGAAGCGCTAATAATATATGCTACAGGTGTAAGCAATTTAACTAATGGACTAATTAGCAGAAGTTACCACAAGGTCGTATAATAAATACGACAAGACAAAACATAAGTGCTACGTAAGTAAGAAGCTATGTGACTAAGCGACATGCATTGCCTAATAGGTAAAGGTAAAGATAAAGATAATTATTTAAGATGCATCAAGCGGTAACGTTCCCACGTTTCGCAAACTGGCGATAAACCTCGAACAGACAAAGGAGCGAAAACAGATGCCTTAGACGATAAGGAGACAGTATCGGCGACAGAGTCGATAGAAAGCGCATTCTGTCTTTACTGTCGCCGATGCATATAAGACTAGGTTTAAAGTGATAATAGATGTTAGCGAGAGAAATTTCGCTAATAATAAACAGATTTCCGATAGGATGTTTTAGAACGGGTTGCTGATTGATGATTGTGAACAACAAATTGAGCTACTTAAAAGGAATTCTTTGTAAAATTTACCACGATATTAATAATTTGAATAGAAGTTACTAAGCTTTTTGCATTTTTTCCAAAAGAAATTGCTATTTAATCAACATAATGTAAGTAAAAAAAAAAATAGAACTTTAGATGAATGAAAATTTGCAATTCATCTCAATCCCGTTGCTAATGTACTAAAATGATTTCATAGTTTATGCATGTTTTAGCTTATATGTTATATATATTTAATAATAGTTTTTGTATCGCTGCCGCTAGTGATGTCAACATCTTAAATAAAAAAACATTTCCTATTAGTGACTATGAAATTCATAAGACGTTTCAAATTATCATAAGCTACTAACCGATCAGTAACGTATTTTAACGGTCACTCGACCGGTTCTCGCCAATCAAAGATGAATCGCTGTATCAACAAATGTGACCGGTTTTTTTAAAATAAAAAAGCGAAATAGTTCAAAGCAAATACTAAAGACTAATTTTAATTGTATATCTTCTAATATATTCTAATATTATTTTTAGATCATCAGGTCAATTAAAGCTTGGAGTTAGGTTATAAGCAAAACTATAAATATCTCAAAATTTAATAATATTTTACCTACTTTTCACGGAAGGCCCCTAGAGTAATTTTTTTATAATGCCATAATCGATGTTAACTGTGATTATGAGGAAAATAGACGATAAGAAATGTCTTTCCCATTACGTTATCGATCGATAAAACTCAACGATGTTACAGATAATAATAGAGATTGTACTACCTTCCGCAAAACAACGAGCGGAATAAGTAATGTGAGATTAATTCTTAGTACAAAAACTGTAGTTATTTTTACACCAGTAATCACAGCGCAATCTGAAATGAAGCAAGAAATAAATACAACAATTTATACTCTTTTCATTATGAAAGTATAAATTATAATTTTTATTACTACAAAATACAACTTTTTTTGAAAAAAAAATAGCACACAAACGCTAGCTTATAACACAGCGGCGTTACGTTTACACTTTATTACAGAACACTTTTCCGTGGAAATGTGAATAATAGAGGAAATGTAGCGGTCGATTGGTCACACGATCTCGGACAGTTGTAATTTTCACGTGAACCCCCGCGCCGCCGCAAAACTAACCACGGAAGAGATTATTCATCTTTCATCGTGGTCTCGTTAACGTGACGACTTCTACACTTAACAATTTGTGAATTTTTCTCGATAATATACAATTACTAACGTATTAATTGCGTTTTAAGATAATATTTGCATCGTAATTCACTAGATTTTCGTGATGGCGAGAATAAGCCACAGTAGCAACAAACATTCTCTACAATATTTAGAATATTCGTTTATTCCACAGTCAAAGGCAATACTAGTTGACATTCTCTGAAGAGATATCAATATTCTCAGAAATGTGAAATACTCATGATCCAATTCGATATTAGAGACAGCCATAAAACAAGAGAGTATCGCAAGGGCGCGTCAGCAACCGTTAGATAAGTTATGTGCGTGGCCGCGAGCTGGGTTTCTGTGCCGATGCTGTTCGAAGGTCCCCATTTATGTGAATGGGCGTGATGAAATTGATACAGGGCTTTTTAGATTTACGAGCGTGGGGCTCTCTCGTGAGTGCAACGTGCATTTTCTACGTTTTCTAGGATACGTGCAAAGCAGGTAAATATTACGTAAAACGAAAAAAATCTAATTTTGTTTAAAAATATTTAAGCTTATTTTTTAATTGTCGAGTTCGGCGCTCCGTTCTCTCTGGCTCTCCTACTAAGTGTAAACCGTAAAGCTTAATTGACTCTCTCTATCATAAATATACTTTTATATTGCAAACATTATATTACAATAGGTTTTTTTCTTAGATTTTCCTACAATGTTCTCCACGAGTGCCACACTGAATTCCATCGAGTTCGCTGTCTTCGCACGTGCCAGAACATCCTCCATGAAATCGATAAACAACAACCGCAAGTGTCTTATCTTATGATCAGGTTTGCCACCAAACCTTTGATGTTGCCGACTGATATCCGACGCGACGCTAATTTATCGAACCTATATAGCAATATCGCCATTTTATGAAGCGTCAATGGTCTTCTAGGCTTTAAAAATAAACAAAAAGTTGTGGATAATTAATGTTTTACAGCAGTTATATTTTTTTATTTCTATTTATTGAATATATTGATAAAGAAAAAACTACTATCATTAATGTGTTTGTAGCATAATCAAAACTGCTTATCATCAGAAATAATTTACAATTTACAAAAATGTAATTCCTTGCACACGTTTTCACACACGATCATTGTCATAACATAGCGTGTGTTAAGTCACTTATTCTAAGAGTACGCTGAACTTTCGCGCACCAATAAAAAGCGAGCGGCTGGCCTTGACCGTGCGCAGGCGCATGGCATCGTAGAGGCGGCTTGTACGTGCCGACTGCCGTGTGATCGCGGCAGCAATTACGTGAATGCGCTGGTGCTACCACATATTATTGATTTAAATATCGATCACCGAAATATATATAAGTAATTTTAATCGTTTTTGATCAAATTATATATTATTAGTTTTTACAATTGAAAATATATTTTTTTCAAAGGCTTTTTATTAATACGCGTATTCATTGTCAACATCACAAAAACGATGTTAATCGTACTCCACAAACAGCTAATCCAGAACAAGGTCAAAAATGATCACAAGGAGTTGGGAGCGGACAATGGACCACCATTCGAAGCGCGGACCGTGGGAGTGATCTTTGAGACACTTAGACAAATGTACAATAGTAAAACCAAAGTATCTACACGTAACAAAATTATGTATATATTTGAAAAACAGCCGTAGATCTTAACAATTAAGTGTTAAAGATCAAATTGGCGTGAAAAATCATAAATCAGCTACAAATATTATTTGGTAGATGTTAGATTCTGAGATACCAAAAACGGTATTCGTGTATATAAAACCAATTGGATAAACTGAATAGGTGTGACAAATGTTACAAATCTTTTATTCGCTTGTTTTAGACGGTGGTAATATTTTTATGGTAAAATGCGAGAGAGTAAGTGTCATATCACTTGTTTGTTATGGGTACCACTATGGGAACGAATAACTAATGGCATTTTGGAGCTATTAAAAAAACTAAAAATATACTTAAAAAATATAGATATATTTCTATAGAAAAATTAAGTTCTTCTCCAATTCCGATAGTAGGGTGTAGCGATGTAACTGTTACTAAGATTTCTAGCTGTAACTTGGGAACTTATTAGAAGTTTTATCATCTCGTAACGGTTGTTCTAACACTGTATTCGCTACGAGCTTTATCATAACTCGTATTATACACATAAACATTAATAAGTTAAATTATTTAACTACGCTAATTTCCAAATCACTAAAACAACAATGTATATACGAGTTTTAAAAACAAGAAATATATTCTTTTATTAAATATATATTAGAAAAATATATACAAGCAAAAGTGATATTTTAAAATATATTCTTTTAGGTAACTAATGAAAATAAAGTTGCATATGAAAATAATTAAGGTTAAATACTAAAAACATTTCTTGAACTAAAATACATTTCAATGTAATATCTCCAATTATTTTCACCTTAAAAACTACATAGCGTGCATGAAAATGGCTCTATAATGTTGAAAATTGTTAGATACTGCAATGAAGTAATAAAAGGCAAGGGCTCGAACATTGCCAAGTATGTATGTACGAGTACGTGCCTGGGGCGTTTACGCTGCAGAGTTAGTGACGCCAAACGACATAAGTTGTAGCCTGTTAAATATAATGAGTAAGCTTATCAACGATCTTGCGGATTCTACCGCTATCGCATTTTTCTATGGCTATATACTTTTTTTCCATATGCTACCTATATTGGATAGATTGAAGGATTCTAGTGTCACAAGACATACCGTTATCCTATTTCCATCCATTTTCGAGTGGTGGCATGGTGAGTGATCGAACTCAACGCCGCCCCTTGTCTTTTTGTAGCAGAGCGAGGAAATCAAAACAGTCAATTCCCTCCAGTAGGATTCAAATCCACAATCATCGCGTGTACAGTCGGATATATTTACTTACATATAACAGAAATATTTAAACGTTATTTAATTTTTGCTTTAAATAACGTAAGTGTAGTGGAGACTCGCCGTGCTTTCCAAAAATCTATAACTGTTCTTTAACTTTCACTGTTCATATAAGTATATAAATATTATGATAATGTTGGCTGGATATGTATTGATATTTTTCTTTAGATTAAAATAAAAAATATTAACATATTTATATTTGCGTATGTTAATGCATAATTCTAATTTAAAACTATCGATAATGTATTATTATTTTCTTAAATAGGACATTAAACATTCTTACACCTATACAATTCTTATTAAATAAATATAAATATAATTATAATTACACTTTTTCTGTCTGTATAAGTAAATAGCCAACAATAATAACACGTCATAACAATTAATAATAATGTATGAAGTGTAAAAATAAAATAAGATATAAAATAAATCTATTTTTATTGCTTAGATTAATCATAAATTTAAGAAATACAAACATAAAATGAGCAAAATATTGTAAATAGTAGCGCAAGGAGATAGTGACCGACTGCGCGACGGGGGCTGTGGGTTCGATACGCACTCGGGGAAACGATAATATATTTTTTTTTTTTTTAATTTGCCTGCTTTAGTAGGTAGAAGGAATTAAAGAAAAAAGTAAATGAAAAAATCGCAGAACAAAATGAAACAAAGTTCGAATCAAAAACAAACGACTTTAATTTAACATTGACAACAGGTGACCAGAAGAAGATCAGACAACCTCTAAGTATCCACCAAGAGAAGCACCTTAACATTCTAAGCACATACAAAAAACATATAAAACCATTGACGACATCAAATTGTCTCCAAACACATTATAAGTCAGCCCTTGAAATTCCTAAGCAACGTTCCAAAACGCAAAGAAAAACCCTACCACCAGCAATTTAAACATCATTAAGAACGGACAGTCGGTGGAACAAAGCTACTGAATTATCTTACGAATTAAATACTTGAAGCTTTAGAGTTAAAGGAACAGTGTATTTAGAATTCTCTCACGAGCTTGCGGTTTGTTGAACGACGTTGTTATATTTTGCAGTGGATACTTGTCGTTCGGTCGACATGTTGGACGTTGAATATAAACATATGTTTAATAATATATTTTATATTTTTTTTATTTTAGCACGGCAAGAGATATAGTGTTCCGGCACTTCGTTCCCAATGCACCGTTCAATTTTCGATACATTGCGTGTTTATAAGCAGAGTTGAACGCCGCGTTTTGTCTTGTCACCGCAGAGTAATGAAAATAAGTAATTGGAAATGGTAAACGAATCCACAACCGTCGATTATATAATGAAATTCATTGACAAGCTTCCACTATATAGATACTCGTAGATATATTAGACGTTTCTTTTACTGGAGATTGTAAAATATTGTAAAAAATAATTGTTCCATGCAAAGTCACATTTGCAATGCAACGAAAAAAAACATATAAAAAAAAATTCTCAAACAAGTGTCCATTGCTCTACAGGAAGTTATTTGAATGAGGATACGGCCCGTAACGGATATTAACGTTACATAATTTATTTGGAGATCACCAATCACAATGTCAAATGAACGAAATTGTTAACGAAAACAAAAGAATTATGTAGAACGAAAACAAAGAAGACGAGAGCGGGCCGTTTACCAATAAATAACTCTAAGGAAGATTGAGAGATGACTTGATGAATTAAGACTATGATCCTAAAAATAAGCCGTGAGCTATGAGATAATGATCTTATGAGGCTTTTTTTCAGTTTCACGCTATATCTCGCATGCAGCAGGTTAGGCAGAGGGACTCTAGTGTTAGGACACTCCACTGCCCACGTTCCTCAGAAGTTTAAAATAAAAAAATAATAATAGGTGGACCAAAAATTATATTAAAAAAATATATTAAATCTATTTTTTAAAAACTACCGCTTTATAATAATTGCATTTTATATATACAAATAATATATATATATATATATATATATATATATATATATATATATATATATATGCAATTATATAAAAATATAAAAATAGTGTCAAAATCCGATAACTTATCTAAACGGATTATATCAAATATCAAAAAACTTAACTGATTTCTCGTAAGCAACTAGATTATAATGTTACAAGCAAATTAAATAATTATTGACATATCTCTAATAGCGTGAAGACTAAACATTGTATTTAGTAAGTTTATAAGGCTTGTGTGCCAGAGCTAATGCACAAACCAGTTGCGAACTAGGCGACGAAGGTAACAACGTCTTTTATCTAATTAATAAATTATTAAATAAAAGATTTTTTTTCATCTTCATGCTTCATTCTTCATATAACATAGTAGGTAGAGGAAATGTAGGGTTAAGATACTCCGTTCTCCACTCACCGCCCAATTTTAGCGGCGAAACTCAACGCTGCGTTGTCTTGTTACCCAGAGCAAAAAATTGGGAATAATTCACTCCCCCGAGTGGGAATCTACCGTCGCGAAAAAACCTTACTTTCCTGTAAATTTGAAAAGGTTAACTGACGCAGCAAGAAAACACGGCCTTTTAAAATTTAATTAAATCTTCGAAATAAATTTTAAAACGACTTTAGTAAAATGTAATTTAACAACGTATATCATTTATACAAAAAAAAACACAACAATAAAATTAAGCTTTAAATCGAACCCAACCGATTTTTGTGAATGATGAGAAATATCTATAATATGTATAATAATTAATTAATACAATTATTTATCTTGACAAAAAGCCCAAACAAAAATATAGTTAAACTTAAAAATAATCGATTTACTTTCGCCCGATCAATTCTTATCGGAAAAAGTAACCGAGCGGGTGTTTAGTTGTGTTGTTTCCTTTGCAAGGTTCCTGCTCCGCTGAATACGCTGCCACTTTGTATAGACTGCAGCAGACTTGTTGGAATGCTGCGAATTATGTTCACTTTAATTCGGTTGGATTACATTTCATTCACCGCAAACTGTGATTGAACTCTGATTGCGCGTATCCTTGAGAACTAGTTGCAATAAGGGCTCTTCGTCTTGAGGATAGTGAGTTATCTAAGAGCTGATCATTAAATTGAAATGTTGCAAGTGTTTTTTTTATATTAGTAAATAATGAGGTAGAATCATTTATTTCTCATTTATTTACGGTATTAATCAATTGTTTTCCTATATCGAAACTAAAAAATATAGTTATGTATATTTTTTACTGTCCTTACTTTTGTCATAAGGGTTTCATGTAAAAAGAAATTATATAAGATGGAATGAAAAAAGAAATAAAAAAACGAAGATAAAATTAGAAAAAAAATAAGATCATAATATTTAGAAACCAATACAATAAAAATTAGAAACGTCAACCATGAGCTCGTCCTTTTTTTTCCTTAATGTAAACACATTAAATAATAACACATTAAAAAAAATTGTAAAATTGCAAGATCACGTTCATCGCACATCAATATTCCAAAAAAAAAATCCGCGATTTCACTTTCTACTGTCAATCTAATTAATATCTAAAGTAATCTGAATTATAATTTTAGACTACATTTTTTTTTTAAATGAGAAGGCTTTACTTTCGAAATTAACAAATACTTAATAGTTAACTCTTTACAACTCTCTCCATATTGAAAATGAATGGTGGTTGGTCATTGACAGAAACGATTAAATGTTAACTGACTGTTAATTTTAATTTAAGCGTAGTGTTGTTTTACTGAATTAAACACAATATACCGTCGAATTGCCGAAATTCTGAGGCATTGCGTATAGATTGGCGGAACTCTACGCCGCACGTTGCCTCGTTACAAAAAAAAATCTTTCCTCCGAGCAAGAATCAAACACACGTGTTGAATGTACGGAATTAGCGGTACGTATCAGTGGTTCTGGAGATATGAGGTAATAAAGAATATTACATACATACACACAAGACTCACGCGAAAAACATAACCCTTCCTTAGCAGTAGGGAAAAATTAATTTATCATTTTGGAATTTAAAACAGTGTATGAGCAGACTCTATTATATAATACAGATATAATATGTTCTAAAAAAATATTTTGTTTTAACTATTACGATTTAGAATAGTAAATTATTATTTCCTTTTAAATTATACTCTCGCTATTAACATCATCTAAACAAACACGTACTAAGTACTACAGTTGAAGCTGACGTTATAATTTGTCTAGGTCATTGTAAGACCTAATTTATTAAGAAATATTTCTTCATATTTAGTTACAAATTATGCTAAGGCGTCAATTTTCAGTAAATCTCGCCTGGTTTTACAGCTTCCAAATTCAACCTAAACTTATCGTGCACATTGACAAAACTAGTAAATAAATGTCGTTATCATCATTTAACAACAAATCCACTGCACCTAATAAATGTCATAGTAAAACTTAAAATGTTAGTAAAAGTGTAATAAACAACTTGTAATCCTTTCTCAAGATTAGATGGCGCAAACACGATGTCCTCTGATAACGTAATTAGGCCATATTCATCACCAAGCCCAAAAACTTCACCTAAATTATATCTAATCTTCTTATTTAAACATAAAATCATTAATGTTATGAATGCTAAAATTAGTTTATTTGTATTAAATCTATCATGAAATTTTGTTCTTAAGACTATTCATATTCTCACAGGAACTTTTAAAAATGCGTATTGACGAAAACACAGACGTAGCTGCGGGCAAAACTAATACATATAATATAAATACACCCACTAACATGTCCATATAAAATAATCGACATTATACCTATATTTGCACAGTTCCGCCTTGCGTATCCATATTTGCAAACGACCTATCTTGTCAAAATCTTTTGACAGATGTTGAAAAGGAATGGTATTATTTTTGCGAAACAAAGACCTACCGACACGCATACTATGAAATATGAATACAAATTTTATACTATATTTACTTACCTCGTGTTCCGTCTTAACTTTTTCTCTGCTGCTGTCATCTGAAACAAAAAAAATTTTTCAATGTTTTATTTCACAATTCTTTATTATTTGAAATGAAATTGAAGTATTCTGCTTTAGGAGCACCATTCTGGTAAATGACTTCGTAGTCAAAGTCATCATTTACCAAAATGTATATTATATGTGTCAATTTAACAACTGTTAAATGCAGTAATATTTATAAACGTTGACGTTATTTATCAGTTGTCTTCATATCATCCAAACTGCATTGTCTCGATATTGAGTGGAAAGCGGACAACGGAATGTCTGACTAGTGTGTTGTTTTTGTCCACCTCGAGGGTGTGACAAACTAGACATTTAAAATCGCATCAGTTTACAAGTTGATCTTAATAAATATATCCTATATCTTATAAAACAAAGTCGCTTTTCGTGTCTGTCTGAACTCTTCTTCTTCTAAACCACCCAACGGATTTTTATGCGGTTTTCACCATTAGGTCGAGTATTTCTCAGGGAAGGTTTATATATAGTTTATTATTTGTACATTCTTATGTAAATTAACATAAATACGATAAATGTGTCTAAAGTCCTACCCATTGAGACACTATCGCGCATGCGCTGCTTTAATGGTAAGTACTACATGAAAATAATGTACTGGAGTATTGTTCCTCTTAATAAGATCTACAAAAAAGTCCGCGAGAGCATATTTTTATCTTTTAAGGATAACGTGTAGTGATCCTATTTCTGTCTAAAAATAGTAATTTCAATATATTTTTTATTGTGAGGGATATTTTTCCATAATGGTATTAATCCTTATCCTTTAAAATACTTTATTAATTTTCTACGTTAAACGAAGATAAAATTTGCTTTTTACACTATTTCGAAATTGCGAATAGTTTTAGAGAAAAAAGCATTTAATTGTTGACACATCACGCCGTTGACTCATCAGCTGTGCCGACTTAAGTTTTACTTATCCCTTACTCTCAGCATATAAATAAGTATATTAGTTACGTTGGCCATTTAATGTAGATCAAAACTGTCTTTTACTGTTTTTTCATTTTAATAAGTACTTTAGAAGTTGTTACAATATCAAAACATCCTTGCCGCCCCGCGACGTTTTGCTTATACAAGCGCGTCATGAGCAGTCATCGGTGGTTCAGTGGTAGAATGCTCGCCTGCCACGCGGGCCCGGGTTCGATTCCCGGCCAATGCATTCTATTTAATTTTCCTCACAGGCAGCCACATAGTGCTTGCTTTTCATCAGGGACAGAATACCCTCTTCAGCATTAACCACAAGCTCGAAAAAAAAACCCGCCCGCTATAGAGGCATAGAAACGAAGATTTAGATGCGTTTGCACGTATTGGATAATTGGAGTTGAATGTATTATTTCAGCGCGATATATTTGGTTTCACATTTTTTGTAGTAGTTATTAGTAGGTAGGTTTTTGTTTATAATTTCTTCCGTTTAAAAATAGTCATTTAACTATCTAAAAATAGTCATTTAAATATATTTTAATAAGTACTTGAAAAGATTAGTAGCACAGATTTAAAATTACGGTACCTACTAAAAAATCCTTGCTGTGTAAAACAATTGGAAAATCCTTATTGAAACTACGAAAATGCGGGTTGCATTAGGGTTTAATTAATTTTCACATTATCTTAAGTGCTTTACAAACGTACATTACATGAATAATCCAGTAGTTAAAGCGGGCGAAGCCGCAAGAGGGTCGCTAGTATACATATATAAACGACCAATCTGCATATTCCTGGACTTTCACAACTGATATACCTAACAAAATTGCAAAAAATTACTTATTCTGTTACATTTCGATTTGTAACTTAATTTTAGCTATTGTTTACGGTAAATTTAACTTCAAATAATATATTGTATTATATTCAATATTGTTACAGTAAGTGTGTCACACTCTGGTAACCAGACAGTTTGCAGATTCCGTTGTAGGTCTTTTCTTCCTCCGAGGTTGGTGACCGCTAGGTACGCAATTTAGCACATCGTCAACCAAAGGTGCCAACCATACTATACATATGAAGTGTATTAAAGGGAATTGTTATTATTACTACTTTGAGAAATAATGCGAAGCTAAACTTTTGGAGCGGCGTTATGCTTCCCATACATCACACAGTGTTATAACGCAAAATTCCCTCTGATTATTTTTCTATATACTTATGGGAAAATTATAAATGTAAAAAGTATCACCTACACATATTTCATCATCAAATCAAAAACAAACATTTGTTTAAGAACGATAGAAGTAGGATTTCGTTTTTAAAATATACTTAGTTATGAAAACCACCTAATAAGTTTTTATAAATCGGAAGGACAAAACATTTAAAGGATATGTAAGTCAAAAATGTCCTTTAAAAAAACACGGCAAATACAGAAAAGCCATTATTCACGGTATACAAATACAGTACAGTGGGTTTGTTTAGTGACACTACATTCGCAAAGTGCGTTCACCCCTCGGGCGCGTGACATAACCATCCCAGCATAACGTTACATATAAGCACATTACGGTTTTGCACAAAAAGGGAAAAATATCTAAATTTCTAAAAAGACAAGCAAATTAATTTTTATCAACAGTATTGGTTAATGGTACATAGTATATTATAATTTGAATTTAAATCCTAAAATTATTTTAACAATAAATGGTTATTTTTTTGTTTCTACTTTCGTGTATTGGACATTGCTTGAGGCCGTCGTGACGCAGTGGTAGAGCGTCTGACTATATACCCGACAGTTATGGGTTCGATTCTCACTCAGTGGAATGGATTATTTTCATGTCCTTGCTCTAGTAAGATGACAAAGCGTGAGTTTGATGAGTTCTATCATTCAGAACGCAATGTTTTCCATATTTATATGTACTTATGTGAAGTTGAAAAAAGACGAAATATGGACTGTAAACGATTCGGTCCCTCCCTTGCTTACTAATATATCCAAAAAAAAATTCTGTCCCTCTAACAAAAATGAGGCGATCCCCGAGAGGATATCTAAATAGCAATATATTTAGGCTTATAAAATATTGACAGAAAATGTCAATTTATTTTATATATTAGTTAATTGAACTACAAGATAGCAAAAAACATAATTTACTAAAATAAAAAAACTGTTACCTATAAAAGAAAAAAAACACGAAGATTACAAGCTTTAAAAATGCAAACCATTTAAAAACAAAACAAAAAGTATAAGTATTCTTTCAAGGATGCTCCTCGGTAACGAGCATACATATATTTTACTTTGAACTTTCGCAATGGAAAAATATTAAAAAAAAAAATTCTATACAAGTCCAGTAAAAACTGATGTTAACAATAAAATTTACAAAGTAAACATAAGTCCATTTGCCTTTGTCAGACATTCCGCAGAATCAATATTGATTGTTAGAGTTTATATAAGTTACATATAATTGTATAGACATTATATTATATTCTTGTCGAGACTTGTCAATATTTGTCAGTGAGTCATATTGTTATCTACCCGCTTAAAAGCATAATTGTCTAAGGCTTCTTGTAAAGTGTTTTTAATTTGGTATGGCAGTCTAGTCTGAGACGTCGCAGTGGACGGTCGAATAAAGCTTTGTACTAAATTGTACTTTTATTCTGAGCCCCTTTATATCTCAGAAGTGGTACCCGCTAAGAAAATACTCGGCTAATCAACATCAGTTACAATGGATACGATAAATAATTGTCGTCAAGGCATAAGCACGGCCGTCCATATGAGAGGAGATTTAACACGACCATCACAGGAAGATACTCGTGCACATTTTTCGAGACAAAGGGCGGTACGCAGTACTGCTCGTAGTAAATTACGACGTTCAGTGCGGCGCCGTCGCCAATCCAACGTCGGCACAAGTGTAAGTAGTGCAAGTGATGTCAGTTACACGCGATTTACTAGAAGTAAGCGACGGGGTCTAAGAAGTCACCATTAGAAGCGGAATCGAAGGCGTCATCGCAGTAGCAGTAGTGAAGTTTCAACGTCATCTCATTTGAGGAATTGAAGTGGCCGACGATGGCGCCATAGCAGTGAGAACATTGCCAACAGTGAAAGAAAGAGGGTACGTAGTAACATTGATGATAATTTGCATGATACTCATTTACTCATACGTGAAATGTTGCAATCAATGAATAAGTCATAGAATGGCGATGATAAATTGCCATGGTAGGTAACGTTATATTAGAATTTGACCCTATGTCAAAAGATTAAACAATTACTACGTAGATTTGTAAGGTAGAAGAGTGCTCACGAAATACGGTTGGTCTGATAGACAGATTATTTATTATGCTTTGCCGAAATTATTTGGTTTGGTTAAATCATAGTACGAAGAATTACCTTCTTTATTATTTAGTTGAACAGAATGGAAAGAATCTTATCCTACGGAGCCCGAACAAGTGTTTAGATATTTAAGTCAATTGATAAATCGTAATAAATTTTTCACAGATAAAATTCTAAATTTATCAGATAAATTTATCATAATTTTATTAATAATAAGAATAGGTCAACACGAGCGCAAAGAGAGTCTGTTATAATTGTAATGAACCAGGATATTATACTATAAATGTACGAAACATATTTTAAGATCTTATCTAGTATATAATATATAAAATGTAAAAAGAATGTAAGGAAGTCTAAAGCATTAAGTTCAAAGTATATTATTATTTCTAAAAGTATATGAATATCAAATATCAACATTGATCATATTTTTAAATTCGAAATTCAAATTCAAAAATTCATTCAATTTTCTTATAGAAATTACAATAATGTACTAAGCAAAAGAGTCAAAGTCATATTAAAAGATTGATACAGTTTAAAGTAATAAAAAATGTACTAGACATCATTTTATAATGACAGTTGTCAGTTAATTCTGTTCTTGAGTGAGACTAAACGGAGTGTCTTCTAATTTCTTGTTCAAGCGAGCAAAGCTGCGGGCGGACCGCTAGTGTACAATATGTAACAAAATAGATCATCTAGCGGCTACGTGCCAGAAATTGGTAAATTAGAGCAATAAATAATTAAAAGAATGTATTAAAAATAAATAAAGACTTATTTAAAATAAACTTATTAGTATTGTATTGTATGAAGGTAAATAATAGATTATCGGTAGGTTATGTGGATTTAGGTAGTCGGTGTAAATTAATACCTGAAAATATTGTTCCCGAACTTAATTTAAAATGGTATCAAAATAATTTGCTGTTAAGAGGTCTAAGCAATAATTTTATTTTACTATTCGGTAAGACTGAAGTTAAAATTAACATACAAAATATTTGCGAAACCTTTAAAGTGTTAATTGTAAGTGATGACGTTATCAGCTATCCTATATTCGTAGGTAATTTATTTACGGACAACTTGGTATTGTTATTACTAAAATGCCAAGAAGTTTACATTACATTTTACAAAATGTAGCGAAAAATTACGTTTATTGTCCAATAGACCCGCGTAAACAGTTGGTATAGTGAAGATTATGTCAGATAATAGATACTCGGATTTGTTTTATGTTCACGGTTCAAAAATGTGTGTGTGTTGACGTTTACAAAAATGTGAATTCTATTTAAGGCCAATACGAACTTGAAAATGGTCAGGGTTCAATTTTAATACTCAAATATTTACTCTCAATGATTTAAAAATTAAAGAAAGAAAAGAAATAAACTGAGCTAAGATAATTGTCGAAGAAATACCTATTAATATTATAAATTCAGAAGATTTAGATAAAGTTAATATAGGGGAAGGTTTAAGTAATGATAATGTATATATACTATAATATTCTCTTTGTCCCACAAAATATACATTTTCATAGTAAACATAGTGACAATCATATACGATAGGAACTAGGAGAAATAAAGATAAGATTGTTACTCCAAGTTTTCGCCTCCAAAAAGTTAATAAATCTTTTATGGGTCTGAGCATATGTGGAAAATTTAACATATCTGTAAAAAAAAAAAAATTCTGACAAGTAAAGCTTATTACACTGTTCAAGAATATTTAGAGAATAAACATGTATGGAATTGTAATTGGAATGTAATGCAGGATAGCTGCCAACTAATGTAATAGATTATACCATTGATTTTGAAAAGAGCAACTGTTGAGTTTCTTGCCGGCTCTTCTCAGCAGAACTGACTTCCGAACCGGTGGTAGCTTTTTGTTCATATGTTCATTCGACGATTCAAAAGTGCTTATAATAAGTTTATTTGAATAAAGAATATTTTGAATTTGAATGAGAATGATGAATTTGAAACTTATTTGTCGAGTGGACTAGAAGAGTTAGGGTTTACCGATATTATTGAATTGGACATTGAGTTAACTGATTTTAAGCCTGTTAAATATCGACCACATAAGTTACGATCAATAGTTACTATTAGTAGTAAGGGTAATGGTTCAAGATATGTTATTTGCCGGTGTTATTAAAGAGTCAAATTCTTCATATGCTCAAACTCTTCATATGTTCAAATTCTTCATAAGAATGTGTTGATTATCGTGCTCTTAATAATAAAACTATAAAATAACACTATTCGTTACCGCTTATAGATAATCAGTTAGATTTGTTAGCGGGCAATAATTTATTTGTTTTACTAGATTTATTTTCGACGTTATCAAAAATTGTATTAGATCAGGTTCACGAAACACAATGCTATCACAGAATTTCCGATACCGAAAAATGTACACGATATGAGAAGATTTATTGATTTGGTAAGTTTTTTTTGAGAAAGTTCATTAAAAACTTTGCACTTTTTGCTAAAACATTGACTGATCTTTTAGACAGAATGTCTCTTGGTAATGGATTAATGAACAAAAAGAATCATTTAATATGTTAAAAGGAAAATTAGTAGAACGACTTTATTAGTGCTTTATGATCAAAATCTTATAACTGAATTGCAAACAGAGTTGATAATTTATTGTTACCGGTAGCATACTATAGTCGAAAGGATAACACATCTATACTGGTTATAATTAACGCTTTTACAAAATTTATTAACATGTCAGCTGTGAAGAATACCAAAACGTCTACCACCATTAACGTATTTAAAGAACATTTTAGCTATTTTGGTAATCCACTAAGACGTAGCACGGATAGAGGATCATGTTTTTCTAGCAATCAATTTAAAGCGTTTCATAAAAGTCGTAGTATAAAGCATATTCTTAATACAGTGGCAACACCGAGAGAAAATGGTAAATTCAAACGATTTAATCAAACAATATTTTAAATATAGTTTCAATATCTTAATTATAATTAATGCTTAGGCGATATTCAGTTAGGTTTAAATACAACTATTCGTAAAACTACTCAAAAAAAAAGTTATTATTCGCTTATAAAATCCGTAATTCATTTATGGGACAATGTACGCGTTTACAACAAGATCCCAGAAAACGTCAGAGAATTTTCTATATCATGGTCTAAAAAAAATTGTGAAATTTATGATTTCATAAATGATAACACGCCTTGGGAATGAAATACTCGCTCCAGTCTGTTTCAAAGAAATCATTGTCACAAATAATTAAATATTTGTATTTGTTTAAAATTTCAAAAAAAATAAGTCCCGCTGAGTTTCTTGCGCCGGTTCTTCTCAGGTCTGAGCCACTAACTTTAGTGAACTGGTGGTAAATTATTTGACGTTCAAAAAAGAATAAAACATGTAACTTTATTTTGAATAAAAAAATATTTGAATTTGAATGGAATTTGAATAAATAATTGGTAGCACATAAAACATAATTAACGAAATATATTATGACACTGAGAAACGGTTGCCTGAAAATGCACTCGTAACGGTTAGGGTTGAGGTTAGTAGTCGAATTATAGAAAATCAAATAAGTATAAAAACATAGTTGCAATCGATAAAATGGATGGATAACTTTTCAACGAGATGTTTCTAGCTTCGAATTTGAAGAAAACAGTAATAACACAGAGTAATGAGTACCATGCTAATTGTTAGTTACAGATGATTACAGTAGCAGACTACAGCTAGTGCCAGAAGCTGGCACAGATAGTTTTTTAGCAGAATGCGCAGATGTAGGCTACAGATGTATCAGTCATGATTATATGCACAGATGACAGAGAGCAGACTATAATGTTGTGAGCTGAGTGGTGAGTGACATTGATGGCATGGATATCCCCAGCAGATTGCAGCATTCATAGGCCCGTGATTTAGTTAGTGCAGAGGGCAGACTATAATGTTGTGAGCTGAGTGGTGAGTGACATTGATGGCATGGATATCCCCAGCAGATTGCAGCATTTATAGGCCCGTGATTTAGTCAGTGTAGAGGGCAGACTATAATGTTGTGAGCTGAGTGGTGAGTGACATTGATGTCATGGATATCCCCAGCAGATTGCAGCATTCATAGGCCTGTGATTTAGTCAGTGCGGAGGTAGAATGTGAATTGCTGAATGGAATGGGTTCGCTTGTGTGGCGGAACTTTGAGGAGATGGCTCTTAGCTCTGCGCCTTGTCTACCTAGGATATTTAAGCGGTACGTAGATGACACTTTTACAATTTTACGTATGGACAATATTTACATATTTCTGAACCATCTCATTTCATTAATAACAATATTCAATTCACAATAGAATTACAGGCAAGTAATTCCTTAGCTTCCCTTGTTGTGTCCCAATGACACAATAGGCCACACAATATATAGGAAACCACGCACACGAATAGATACCTCAATGGTGAATTGCACCACTACCCTACACAGTTATCTACCGTTGGCAAATATTTGTTTCAGAGAGCATCTGCGACGCTGATCACCTATGGGACTAGTTTCGCCAGGGGAAGTATTCCCTTCATCAGAATAAGCTGCCAGTTTACCGCCAGCGTTGTCAGAAGACTAACATTCTTGAAATCACAAACCTACCATACCAGAAAGCCAGATACAGTCAGCTTTCATTCTACAGGAGTTCAGGGCAGTACGCGAGGAAATTAGGAAATCGTCGGCAGTAGTCAACTGACAGACAAATGCCACCTCAGTCTGCCCGTGACCGCGGACTTCCAAATATGCGCGATTGGTCCGGTTAAAAGAGCTTCATTTACAACTTTGTTTTTTTTTTTTTTTGACCATGGAGTAAATAGTAAACAATTATTAAGTGTGTGTGATGCTAATGAATAAAATAACGTTAACGTTAATAATAACGACTATTGTATTATGTATGATTAATCAGATAAATTAAAGTAATACTTGGTATAATGTAAGTTAATATATGCATAAGTTGCTTAGTTATTTAATGTTAATGCTGTTGCGAGAGGACTCGCCTCTCTTCAGGAAGGCCGAGCTGTTAGAGTTTATATAAGTTACATATAATTGTATAGACATTATATTATATTCTTGTCGAGACTTGTCAATATTTGTCAGTGAGTCATATTGTTATCTACCCGCTTAAAAGCATAATTGTCTAAGGCTTCTTGTAAAGTGTTTTTAATTTGGTATGGCAGTCTAGTCTGAGACGTCGCAGTGGACGGTCGAATAAAGCTTTGTACTAAATTGTACTTTTATTCTGAGCCCCTTTATATGATGAACTTAAGTTCATTATTATAAGGAAAAATACATTATGAAAGTTTTACTTCTTTTACTCGACTGCACGACGCAAAAGAAGGTAATGTGTCTATCAGCCTATATAAGTATGTTTGTGCGTGCAAATGTATGTTTTTTATGAAGCGTTGTAGACACAAGGGTGTGACTGTAAGGTGAGTGTTGGGGGTTCGATCCCCACTCGAAGAAGTGAAATATTTATTTACGTTTATATTATCAGTTCCTCGCTCTTGTGTCAAGATATAGTGCGGGGCGTTAAGTTCTGCCACTCAACACGCAAACTATAAACTATAAATTACAAATAAATATATACCCAAGAGCGAAAACAGAGCACCTACAACCACAATATATTTAATTAAAGATTTTTATCAACCCATACGGCAATGAATAACGCGAATGTCGCTGTAAGAGAACAATACCGAGTCCGATTTAATTATTTAACATGTGATTTAATGTTTGCAACCAGCGTTTATGGTAGCCGGTGACCGGTGCGCTGTGGTGCTGTGGAGGCAACCCGGCGAGTTATGGGTGGTAATTATAGACTGTGTGGTGCCGACGCGCTTTTAATATGGGTTGGAGTCAATTAAGCCTAGTTGGACTACTTTTGTATAATAAAAGAATAAAAGTAACATAAATTTAATTATATTATTAAATTGTTATAATTTAACGTATTGCAAGTAAAATATAAAGATAAAAAATACATTGATAAATGTATACATACATACAATTTAAACAAATGAATAATAATATTATCAGGTAAAACAATTAAAATACATTTCCGTTCTGTTACCAAAAATGTATTAATTTACAAAATTATATTATAATAAAATAATTAAGGCAATACTTTACAACTACTAAGAAATATTCTTTAGTAGTTGTAAAGAGAAGAAATATTTCTTAGTAGTTATAACAAAATTATAAAAATCACTTCTATATTAAAATTTCCTTGTCAACTCAAAGATAACACCAATAACATTGAAGAACAAAACAATCATAGCCAACACTCATCTTATAAAGTGTGTTCACACTCTGCCAGAGTAAACTCTTCTCTTATCACAAATCTAATTTAAACAGCTTGAGCAAACCACCTTGATGATAACGTATCTCTAACAATTTACATATTATATGCATTGTTTTGCAATTTTCGTGCAAATAGCGGCAAAATTACTAGGTTAGGTTAGTTCACCCGAAAAAATATGAACATTTTTTTTATTTTTTTTTATTGTTGATAGGCAAGCATTTGTCCGCTATCTCACCTGGTGATAAGGGACGATGCGGACGAAGGTGGAGCATGCTTGCCTAGTTAGTGCCTATTCACTCGTTCTTTAAAGAGGGCCAGGTTATACTTGGCGGGGAACAGTTCAGCAGGCAGGGAGTTCCACTCCTTAGCCGTTCGCATTAGGACATTATGTTAGATAAGGTGATACGAACGTTTAATCTTAATTAAACTTGACATAAAAAGGTTTAATGGTGCACCTCAATAAAGTAATAAGTGGACAAACTAGTTTATCTGAACGAGTGACTTACTTGGAAACATGTAGATGAATTATTTTAATTTGATTACGTCTGATATAATATTCACTAACACTTTACGCTGTATCCGCATAGCAGGCTAAGCAGAGGTAACCTGGGAACCTAGTGTTGTCACTCGGTTACATTTCTGTACCCCCCTTTCCGCCGAATTCTGGAGGCATTGCGTATTTGTGTGACGAAACTTAACGCCGCGGCTTTGCCTCGTTACCAGAGCATAGAGATATTAAACATTTTATTCTCTCGAGTGTCAATCAAACCCACAACGACGCGTTTACAGTAACATATTTGTGCCCCTGCGCCATTACTGCCTCTCTGCATCCTATCTACATCTAATTACGATGTTTTTTATTATGAAAATATTAAATATGGTCGCCTTAACAACTTGGATAATATAATGGGGTAGTATTTCGGCTAGAAACAGCTCGATATTTGGCAAAACAAACGTAAGAAACAATAGAGTGGCATTGTTTTGGTACTCGCGTTTCACTAATTCACGTGATCCTGACATTCAACCTCTAAACTAAACTTAGGTATATTTGAATTATAGAACGAATTTTATTTTGACCACTTTAAATTTTAGTTAAAGAGCTCCACGCTGTATATATAGCCATTATATATGTAAATACAATAATTGAACATGTCCACAGATTATATCTAAGTACTGCGAAACCCCGAGCCTGCTCTTTATTTATTTTTTATAATATTATAATTTCTTCTCAAATACTAAAATAAAAATTTAAGTAAATCGAATATAATTATTAAACAAAAGCTGTAAACTCTGAAATAATATACAATTCAATTTCAACATTCGACCCAATTCCGCCCCGATGGTGTTGATAAGATAGCACTTTACGTGTTTGCTCTGAGGGCGGACGTGCAAGGCCGGGTTGACCTTGCTACTAGTTTACTATTGATTTTTTATATTACCCATAAAAACAGTTCAATTAAAATAAAAAATATATGATTATGTTTTTGTTTAATATAGCGATTACGGCGAGGATATTTATTTTAGAGCTAAGAACTGTAAAAGCCTTTTCATTTTCCTCATTTAGCAAAAGCAAGAAGAACTTAAACTCTTCTTCTCCCTGGCATTAATCCCGGCTATTGCCAGGGTCTGCCTTCCTACACAACCTACTCCTGACTCCACTTTGCACGGTCTTTTGCGTGAGATAGATAAATATATAATTTAATAAAACCGTCTTTTACAAATGGAAAAGGAGGAAATATTCATAAATATGCAAAACTACAATAAAACACATGTCTTTATCTTTCCTTATCACTTTCACATGAAGTAGCGGATAAAACGTAACAGACGAACTTATCGCTAGATAAAATCTGAACACGTACAGTGTAAAAATATTATTTTCTTCTCTGCCTTTACGTCACGAATCCTTCTGACTAATAGTTAATAGTTATCATTTAATTATATAAGATTAGATATTAAAAATATTAGGAAACAGCTATAGATTGCAAGCAATCTTACGTTAAGAATAATAAATGTTCGTAGTACAGAAATAATCTACAACAAGTGAGTTATAAACAAAACAAAAATCCCAATTGCTGAAACTAAATTAATTTATCTAGTAGCATTCGCACCATCAGGACCAATTCAACGATGTATTGAATATTATAAAATTCTATGCCTTTTAAAAAATATCCCTTGTATTTTTTGATCCTTTGCATTAGTTATAAAATCAATTATTAATAGTTCAAATTAAACCACCATTAGAAATAAGTGCTCCAAAAATCATTATTGATATTCTAGCCGGAACAAAAGGTCTCCTATGAGAACTAGATAACATAAAAAACAAAATATGTACTAGATTCACACAAAAATAATACATAATTTATCGACATAATAATATGTAAACACCGAATAATATGACGTTTCAAAAGCAGCAGCAGCAGAAGCTTCGAAAGTTATAAGTGCGAGAGATGTGACAGGCGATGGCCGACGGTAGGTAGATATATAGGCCTGCCTGGGGCGCGGGCTTTCTAGCCATCTAGACTCTAGGTCTAGAGGAAAGCTGCGCTTAAATTGCACTACCGGTGTTTTCTAGTCAAAAATGTAGGCATGATATTTTCTTTTAATATACACTATAAGCATGTAAAAGTATTTATTATTAATAATTTCAGCTTTATTACATTTTAAGATAATATTTAATGAATATTGTAATATTGACGTTGTCAAAGAGCATATGCCACACGATCGTCCAAGCTACAATCAATAAATATTTTCTTTTATTGGATGGCGAAGTCATTTTCACTAAATATTTTTTGTAAAATGCAGAAAAGCATTTGTTACTTTTTACTTTTGAAAGTCTGAATAGACTGAATAATTACATATACATATTATTTCCGGGCAATTAAAAGCCTTAAATTAAAGTTTCTACTTCTTTCTCTTCTTTTCTCGCTAACTATATTATCTAAACAAAAGACAAGTAGATATTACAAAGACTAATGATTTTGTAATAGAAATGTTTGATTTGCAATAGCATGTTGTCCATCAGCGATGGCGTCCACTCCATTCGCCATTACGTTAACGAGAGGTTGGGATAAGTCACGAAAAACTGGCGCCAGAGGCGATCGTGTGCGCGGTAGAGTTTCCTAAGTTAAGTTTGTGAAATTTTACATTACTTTCATAATCGATACCTAATACAGAAAGGAAAATTGGAATTATTTGTTTATTATCCGTTCGAGTCTTATTTACCTCTGTAGAGTAATGTACTACCTATGTAAATGTAATCACCATAAATGCTGGCAAGTGTTGAATTAGAGGAACATTAGTGTAAAACATACGAATTAATAAAACGGGCCTTATAATGCCCTCCTTGTAATAATCATAATAATATTTTTCGCCTATAGGTAATGGGGATAACATGCTCGTATAATAATAATGATTGCCCAACTCACAAAAACAAACGAAAAACGAATGTGTGAGCTCAGTAACTAGAAACCTAGTAAATTAACTCTCCGTTCGTCCTTATCCGAAGTCAAATATGTGTATGCATATTCCAAATGCGCTATAATAGAGCTTCAATATATTTAATATATTTTGTAAATTATATTTAAATGATAAAGAAACAAACTGCATATCACCGTATTTGATAACCTTTTGCCTCATTAAGTATTTATTTCCTATATATGACAATAATACATAATACTAAAAATAACAAAAGCTAAATACAAAGACAGGGTTAAATCTTATATGAAGGTCAGAGGTCCTTTGAGTATTAAATGTCAAGTTTATTCATAGATCGTGAGGGACATTGTCTTATTTTAGTAAATATATTTATACTAGCGGCCCACTCGCGGTTTCACCCGCGTGAACTATGTTATTATTAATTTCTGTTTTCATGGCTACGTCCTAGTGACGTCTATGCAAAATTTGAGACTCCTAGCATTTGTAGTAACGAAGTTTCATAAAAACTTTCGACCCCAAAAACAACCCCTTAGAAGTCGAATATTGCAAATTCCCGTCTAAGCGAGCACCTATGTCTTATAAGTAACTCCTATGTAAAATTTGAGATTCCTAGCACATGTAGTTTCTGAGATTTCGTGATGAGTGAGTGACCTTTCGATTTTATATATATAGATAATATATGTACATTGATGATGATTGTAGGGAACAAAGTGTCTTAACACCAGGTTAAATACAACATCACGTTCTCTCTCGCATGGCAGGATCGGCAGAGGGAACCCAGTGTAAAAACACTCCGTTCCCCACTTTCCATTCAATATTGGAGACATTGTGTCAGTTAAACAATGCCTACCAGGACGGGACATCGAACCCACAAGCATCGCGTTTACAATCAAAGCTTATTCCCACACCACCACGACTTCCTCTTTTAAGAAAATTAGAAATGTTAACAATAGTATAGAGAAGCAATCATAGCCGGCACTAGAGCAGCACTCAAAATTAATCCAGTTTGTATGACTGTCGTTTACTCGGCACTATCTTCAAGCTTTTCACATCGTTGATAAGATACCAGTACAGATTACACAACTAACACTGTTTTGTTATTGTATATAAGTAATGAGTTGTATGAAATGATATTTTAATGAGAGTTATAAATAATAACATTGGAATGGTTTATATGCTCTACACATTTATAGCTAGAAATAATTATTGAAAACATTGTATCAATAGTTTTTTTGTTTTGAGAAATATTTAAAATTTCTTAGAATTGGAAGAAAAAATTATAAAAAATACTATTTTTATCATAAATTATACAAAAAAATATATGCATGCATTGATTTAGTAGGTTCTAGAGCTTATGCCATGTAAAAAAATTCTGTGTATTCCTTAATTTCATAAACCATTTCAATATAATTCAATAATTTTAAATATTCAAAAGAAAGGCACATAAACAAAGTACCTATTTTAATTTATCACATAACGTTTGACGAGTTCGGTGATATCATTCCAGAAATACTATCTATAGAGCGGGCTTATTTATAGTAAGTAATTATCAATTTCACACGATAAATGAATGCTCTTTCATATTACACACAATATTGATTATATTATAATATTTATGATATTAGCCAGTCAGTAATTATAAACAAGTAGAATATAAAAAAACAACTCAAACCATTAATTATTGGCTGAACAATTAATGTACATATTTACAAATCTGAAAAAAGAAACATACAGATGAATAAAATAACCACTATACCTTTTTTTAAGTCGGTTAACAAAAAAAAATATTTAAGTATATCTCAATTTTGAAATTGACATCGAGGTTGTGCAACGCGACTGGTCAAGAAATATGGTACCAGTCGTTACCAGAGCGAGAAAATGAAAATACTTATTAAATACTTTACCTATTACATTCCCCGCGGTAGGAATCAAACTTACAACCGTCGCCACCAGCGCATATATGTAGTTTATTACGACGAGGGAGATTTTAGTAGGTTATTGAAACATGTTTTTCTGCTATGTTTTGATTTTCTTGTACACTTTACCTGTCATGTAAACTTCGCACTACTTTCACAATTTACTTTTTTGGTTAACGAATTATATATATTTAAATTTTAAATTAACTCAATGATCATAGGTTATCGTTTATCTGTGCCTCAGATGATGATGTCACTATTTCGGCCATTGAAATGTTTCATATCAAAATATTTTGTTGTTTTAACCTTTATTGTTTAACCTTTAATGTGTATATATTATTACTAAACTATTATTGATAGGACTAGACCTCAAGGCTCCAGTGCGACGCTGTTAAAGTTAGTTTTATGTTTAACTATTATTACTATAGCACGTAAGCGTACGTAGCAAGCAAGCCTAATTAAATTATAACTTTCTTATAAGATTCAACGAAAGGATAAAACATGTTGATGTCTGCCAAGTGTTTTAAAAAAAATTGTCAATTAACTTTTATTGGGGTCCTTTAATTGGAAAATACATATTAATTATTCCATAAATAAAATTAAATAGTCACCGAACTCGCCATCCAAAACACTCGTCTTAAAAGTACACGCTGAAGTAACCCAATAAAAACATCACATATTAATATTATTGTTTACATCATTACTTTAAACCGTTTTATTATGAAATAAAAATAAATTTATCGAATCGATTTTGATAAGACACAACTTGAGTAACAGTAAAAGAGCTTGAGGCAGTGCGTGAAAGCGAGATCGCTGCGAACAGGCATCACGACACGAATCGGCGTATCTACATTGTATTCCACAGAAAAAAACCGCTAAATAACTTATAATAACCGTTTAGAAAGTATTATTAACATTAGCGAGGTCAAAAGTTCGTAGGCCGCAGGGTACGAGCTGCCGTGTGACGTCCACTGGTCATCTAGAAACAACAATCATTTTGCACCCGAATTTAGCGGCACATGATTGTGTTATGTTATACAATTTAATTGAAATATGATTTAGCATCATCTAAACATTATCATGTCAGCTTAATTTGTACCTAACTGTACAAATGAAGTTGAAAATAAGTCATAATAAATAAATTTAAATATTATATATCATTAATAACATTAATAGAGACATCGTGGCACAGGGGCTCAAACGTAGGACTGTAAACGCGACGGTTATGGGTTCAACTCCGTCTCGAAGATTGGAAATTCGAGAACATCGATCTTACCATTCGGGAAAAGAGGTGAAGCTGCTTTTTTCAATATGGATTTTTATATGGTAGTGGCGCAGGTGGAACAAATGTGTTTTTACATATACTACCTTAAGTCATAAAGGAGTGCCTCGTTCGAACTGCTTATTACAAACGACTTTAGTATGGTACAACATAATTTTAGAGCTCCCATTGCTTTATTGCTCTAAGCATTGCCAAATACAATCTAGAAAGTGCAGTTATAAAACCATAACCAAACGAGGGTACTCTTGAATGAATTTAGCCCATTACATCGAAATGTTTAAGTCCATAATTTATGATAAGGCATTTTGTTTGGACAATAGAACATAAAAAAATGAAGCTTATAATTTTGGTTAGATCTTAACTTCCTTCAATCATATGGTGACCAATTTCAATGCAAATCACCGGCTCGGAGAAACGGAGAATATGAAATTGCTAGAAACAAATCACGACAATGAAACGAGAGCAAACAAATAAGAAAAGCATCAAATAATTTAAAAACGGGAAAACGTAATCAAACGTATAAGTGAAAATACAGTAATATACATTCGTCGGATGTCTTCAATTGCAATCATTAAGATATAAGATAAATCAACTGGAGTTAACTTTGATTCCCGACGAGAACAAAGCGAGTAGAAAGTTTAATACTTCAAAATTACTGGTCAACATTTTGATAGTCGAGATTATTTTATTGTGCGTTAATTATGGATTGTTTCTTTAAGCCACAGGTGGCGCACTGGCACGTGTAAAATATTCGTACCATAGAGTTTTTGAATGAGTTAGACCGGATGCGTTGTTAATTTTCGCCAATCAGCTTCTTCTTCCCCAAGAAGAATAAAGAAGAAAATAGAGTGATGAATAAATTCTCAGTACACGCGGTGTGAACATATTATTATTCTACTTGCTGAAGAAGACTTAGTGGAGAATTATGATTTTTATACATCTCTAAATCGTTTTAAAAAGTAAGATATCTCTTCGTTCTTTTCGGGAATCAAAAATTACTGAGACAGATAAAATTTAGATAAAACGAAAGAAATAATTCTTAACACTTTAATTAAGCCAATATTCTTAAACATGAAATAAATTTTAAAACCAGTTTTAATACATAGGTATTTTTACAAAATTGAAGTAATTTAAAATTTGCTGTATGCCTAGATATCAGGTTTTCTAAATATACGCTCATCGAATTGAGCAAAAAATGAGATTAGTCGGGCAATGCGTATCTACGTATATAAAAATGTAGTAAAATATATTTAAAGCATAAAATATTCCTTGAATATTATTTTTGGATATTAAAATGTATTGTGATTATTACGTATAAGAAGGTTCTCTCGGCTTAAGCTTGAAATTTTATTTGAATTTTACATTAAGATGGAAGGAGGAGGAAAAATAGAAATAAAATGGGAAAGAGTGTCATATTGTAACAACTTCATTGAAGTAGTACAATTTAAAATTCTATATCATTGTAGAAATTTCTTAATTGACAGGTATATCAATTTGACCTAGACAGGAGCCAAGATCAACATTACAACGTCCACATCAAAAAGCTTTCTATCTAATTGTTATCTAACGGCAAGAAGATTCTTCATCGGTACAAAAAAAGTTTCTACCAATAATTACTTTAATAAGCTACAAAAACTGTTTTCACAAAAAAAAATGATTTGGCGAAGATACATGCAAAGCTTAACTATGCCAGCGACCATTTCATAAAGTAGAAATAAAAAATTGGGGGTGTCTATCTTAATAAAAATTACTCTTTCTTTTTTTTTAGTTTCATGCTGTATTCTGCACACAGCAGGGTAGCCAGAGGGAAGCTAGTGTTAAGACACTCCGTTCCTTTTCTGACGAACTCTGATGGCATTGCGTGTAGAGTAACGGAGTCAACGTCGTTCAACGCCGCGCTTTGTCTCGGTACCAGAGCGAAAAATTAAAATATAAATATTTCATTTCCTCGTGTAGGAATTGAACCCATAACCCGTCGCATTTAAAATCTAAGACTGGCTTTTTTCTTTCTTTGGTTTCTTTAACTTTACAAACTATAAGTCACTTGCCACTGACGATGCACTAAATACAATGTGGGCGACGAAGTAATTTGGCACTTTACATATCACAAGAGATGATTGAAAATCATAAAACGAAACTCATTTACATCTGCTAATATCTTAATACGAGTGACTTAAGTGTTTGTAATAGAAGAAAGTCGCTTTTTATTTCACTTTTAATTACTATTACTGATTTAATTTATAATTTCTTAAGTTTAGAGATTATAAATTTTAGATACAACAATTTTGTAAACGTAAATACCTATAGGAACAAAATATTGCTTCCAATATCCAATAGATACCAACATCCAAGTACCTAATATATTTTTCAATAGGAATTAATCTATATATCTCTCAAATACATCACTGGTCTTTTTTTTTTTTTTTTTTATTATTTTAGAAACTACATCCACGGGCGCATAGTTGCCCGTGCCTTTTTTTATTTTATGAAAGTTCTTTTAATGTGGCATACTTAATTTTGGGACAATTTAAACTGTACTTATATCTAGAGCTTATACTAGAGGGGTTGGATGAGACCCCTACCGACAACTTTTTTTTTTTTTTTTTTAATTTTTTTTTTTTATTATTATTATTATTATTTTTTTACATATATTATTATAGTATTTTGTATAATTATTATAGTCTTTTGTATACACATCACTGGTCTAAGAGGACGGAAAAAGAAAAATTCTTCTGTTACTGGACCTTCTGGAACTGAGACAACGCACAGCGGGAACTATGCGGCGTAGAACACTGAAGATTGGTGTAGAATCTTCGGGGAGTACCTACTGAGGACTAAGAGAGGATTTTCCGAATTTGCAACGGGAACAGGACAAACTTAACTTAATTAAGTTTTAAAATCCACGTAAAGAGGCAGGCTACAACTTGATATACATAATAATTTATAGAGAAAAAACAAACTTTCTTCAGTACAAAACTGATCCACGACAATCCTATATATATGCAAAAACCTTTCACAACTCCGCGATGGCGTCAAATTTTACTTTCATGCACACACGCCTAATTAAAAGCTCTTGTTACACCTTTTAACGAAGTTGCTTTTGAAAGTTTACCGAGCACCTACTGCAGAACTGACCTGAACTTATTACTCTTATGTGGAACGCGTAACTGTATTTATAACAATTTTCAAAATATATATTAAAAAGTAATTATGTCGAACTGTTATGTTTTGAAAACATTATCGAAAATTTTGAACTGAATTTATTTTTTTATTTTAATGACCTGCGAAAGAAATTAAAAAAGCATTATACTTTAAAGGTACTTACGAAATCCCTTTAAATGGTCCCACTTTGTTTTATCTCACAATTAATGTTAATGACCGAAATCTTATTAACAATATTATTTTTATATTAGCTAAATATTAAATATTTTTTTAATATATCCATTTAATTAACAAAGTAAAATTATTGTATGAGTAGTAAAAAAATACTGTTTTTTAAACTTATACAACTAACTTATCGGTCGCGTGCTTGTGCCTGGCTGTGAGTTAAATTTCTACTTTAGAGTCAATTTGTTAAATCTATTACCTAATATTGTGGCATATTATAAAACACTTTGTGCGCAGTGCGGTACAATTTTTATTTACTAATATTCAATTAGCGTGAGAGTCGTAAATTCAATTTTAGCAGAGAAATATCCAAGTGCCAGAAAAAAGTGCGACGTACGTAATTGGTAGGTACATGTACAAAATGAACATAACATTTTATTGTTATTATTGTTGTTATGTATTTTTTGTAATTTTAATGTTGTTATGGTAGGCCCGTATTTATAAACCGCTCTCAACTCAAAGTTCGATCTAGAAAGCAATCTTGAGATGCTTTTGAGTTCCTTTAATACTTTTGTAACAAATAATACGTAGAACTAAAAAAATAATGGAAGAAATCACTAATTACCATTTCGACAATCGTTTTTTAAAATAAAATTGACAAATAAAGGAAATAATTACATTAATATGCAATCAAATCTGCATTCACAACAGTCCAAAATGGTTTTTTTTTCACATAAAGTAGGTATAATTGTAGTAGCTTTTTTATAATAAGTGTTAAGTTCTTAATGACACTAAGTGCAAAAAAAATTACACTAAAACTATAGATATATTATAATTTGAACACCCAGCATTTACCCAGAAATTATGCTTTAAGTGGCGGAACTAAACGCCGCATTGAAAGAGATGCTAGATATTAATTTGACTGTCCCTTATTCGAAGCTTATTAAATGAGATAGGCACTACGTTTCCCGCCTGTACTTCCTTCTTAGGCCACGCCTTTTTCCCCTGACGTCACTTCCACTTGGCAGTCCCTTCCTTTTGACAGCCGTGGGTAAAAATATTCATTGGCGTTTTATTTTCCCGCCGAGTCGGTCGTCATCCGAGTACGTATTCCGACTCTAAAATTATTATACAAGTAAGTTTTTACTTTATTATAATAATGTATATTTTTTCTTTTCACTTCACATTTCGTTCATTTAATTTATTAAATGTTAAATTGAATAGTGAAATTATATGGCTAAGTAGGCCGAAATAATTTGTTAATCTATGTTCAGATTTTTTATTCTTATATTTTATTAACGTTTTACTTTCGTAAATGTTAACGGCTTTGTTTCGTGTAACTAATTGATAAATTTTTAATAAAAGTTAATCATTCTCTCATCTTGTTTAGGAGAATAGTGTTCCCTTTTTGTGTTTAGCATGGAAAACAATGTAGTCCGTGGTTCCGGGAACTTCTTTCTCACCGAATCAGCAGCGGCGAAGGTCCTTAAGTTCAAGTAGTTCTTCCTCGTCAAATGATTCGAAGAGTAAACTTCATAGAAATATGATGAATAGAAAGTGGAAAGGTCGTGTTCCAAAGAAATAGCCATTGTCACGTGAGTGCTGATTTTAATAATGATCATGTCATATCGCTTATGGCAGGGGGAAAGCGACCGTATAAATGATGAGATCGTTCATGAAAATTCTGGAAGATCTGTTAATTGTAAGAATGATTTGACTCTCTCTTTTGAAATTCTTTTATTTCCTAAGGCTTCAACGGCCTTCAATGCTTATTGATCATACACATTTGGATAAAGGTGATTGGTTTGATGTCAAATACGCGGACGTTCAATAAATTGTAGGTACAATTTTTCCTCCGGGCTTGAAATAAATGAAGAAACAGGTTCTTATGAAAACCCTCGGCATCTCAATCACGCCGATAAGACATATGCTGCCTTAAACATGTTTATTTTTTAAGCAACTGGAAGCCTTACTGGTTTACGGGATCTACTGTCGTGGGCGAAAGATTGCGACATGTCGAACTATGACGTTTTAATAAGCGCTCTTTGCTCGTCTGCCGATTTTCATAAAAGCTCCACAGATCTAATTCAATTAATCTGTGGCCATTGGCTGAGGATTTGGCTGCTAAATCCGGTCTTCGCAAGGTTCCTCCATCAGCTACTAATCTTTTCAGCGCAGAAAAGTTTACTGTAGTTTAGAACATGCTGATGGAATTTAGAAGTGTTTCTGGCCTGTCCAGAAAACAAATGTGACTTCTGCCTCGCAGGCAGTTCTAAAAAAGTCACATGGCTCCTCGCAGGGGCCCAATCAAAATTTTTAGCCCTCGCAGGGTTCAGCTTGGTGTAACCGCAGTTACCCGGGTCTGCATTGCTCTCATGCAGCTTGCCCAGAAAACAAATATGACTTCTGCCTCGCAGGCAGCTCTAAAAAAGTCAGACGGCCCCTCGCAGGGGCCCAATCGAAATTTTTAGTCCTCGCAGGGTTCAGCTTGGTGTAACCGCAGTTACCCGCATCCACATTGCTCTCATGCAGCTTGCCCAGAAAACAAATATGACTTCTGCCTCGCAGGCAGCTCTAAAAAAGTCAGACGGCCCCTCGCAGGGGCCCATTCGAAATTTTTAGCCCTCGCAGGGTTCAGTTTGGTGTAACCGCAGTTACCCGCATCCACATTGCTCTCATACAGCCCCCCCGAAGGTGGCTAATAAGTTACCAGCTACATGCCTCATTTCATTCGGCCGCACCGAATATCTGCAATTTTCAAAGTTGTTATAAGGGAAGTTCCCTTCAACAAAACACGAGACAACGTGATCAAGGTAAGGTTGGACGAAAACGAGCATTATCACCGTCTCCAAGAAAAAGACAATAAAAGGCGGAGATTCTGAATCAGATCAGTTTCAAGCCGGTCGCCTGGCGCAGTGTCGGGATCAATGAGCTTGTCTAGGGGCTCCGAACCTAGTCGTAAAAATAATATTGAGGTGTCGCATACCTTTCAGTCTAAAGCCACCTCTGGTGTACCTCGGTACTGTCAATTCAAAATGACATGTGCCCGAATCAACTAACATCACTCAGATCATAAGCAAGATGAGACAGCAAAGAAAGGCAACTCAATGGCAATCTCTCCAAGGCTTCTACCGTCAATGTTTCTGGTTCCGAAAGAAACGGCTCATATCGACCAATTTTCATTTTAAAGGCTTTAAGCCAATATGTCATGACGCGCCATTTCAAGCTCGTAAATGTTCAGCGCATATATTATTTTTACAACCGAAAGATTGGTTGTTCAAAATAGACATCTCACAAGCCTATTTTCAGCTTCCTATTGGGTAAAGCCACACGAGATTTCTGCGTCTGTATTATCGCGGGGAACTCCTGGAGATGACCTGCTTGCCATTCGGGCTGAGTATGGCTCCACAAATGTTTGCAGCAATAACGAATTGTATAACTCAAATTCTCAGAGAGCAAACAATAAGAATTATCATCTACTTGAACGATTTTTTGTTTGCCAACCAGGACAAAAACATCCTACAGGGGCATGTGCAGAAAGTGATAGTTTTTCTAACTAGAAACTAGGATGGGTGATAAATTTCGAAAAAAAAAAAACATCCAAGGTTGCAGAGAAGAGCTTAGTGTTTTTGGGGATTCATTGGAATCCTTGGACAAACAAAGTGTCTACCTGCAGATGAATGACCCCATTAGTATCAGCAATAAACCAAATGTTGACGGATCAACGAACAAGCCTCAGAAATCTTCAAAAGCTTGTCGGGATTCTCAATTTTGCCAGTTTTGTAATTGTTGTTGTGCTTCTGAAATTCTTGAACAAAATTTTAAAGCTACGAACCTAAATACTTCACGCTATTCCTTTGACTGGAATGGAAAATCTGCTTTGGTGACTACAAAATTGCAGGCGGTCAATACTTATTCATTTCGATCCAACCTGTCATTTTCTCACTACCGATGCGTTGGATGTGGCATGGGGAGCCTGCCTAAGCAATATGACTCTTGCCGGTTCATGGTTACAAACAGAGCGCCATCTCCATTACAATCAAAAAGAAATGCAACGCAGTACTGTTCTCGTTCAGGTCTGTGATAGCGCATCCACATCATGAAGGGGGAACAAAATCAGAATCTCTCATGAATATAACATATCAGGTGTTTCTGATTCTAGACATTCACCAGATGCAAATGCATTTGGTGAATATCTTTCTTATATTCACAAGAATGAATATCTTTCATATGAAAGCATTTTATATTCCTAGAATTTATAACAATCACGCTGATCGTTTACCAAGGCTGCAAGAGAGCTTCGAGTTTCATTTGACACACGATTGCACGGACAGAATTTTCATAAATGGGGAATTCCATTTATAGACCTGTTCGCATTCAGTCGAGCCCATGTAGTGACTAATTACGTCTCACTGGGTTTAAACGTCGATCAGGCTTGGTGTGATTTTCATGATGCATTTTTCCCGGATTTGGAACTTCAATCTAGCGTGGTTATCCCACCGTTTTTCTTATTCCCAAGGTACTGTGTCATCTAACCAGGCTCATGGAATCTATCTTTTTATAGTCCCTCGACGGAGACGGGAATGTTGGCAGCCGGTTGTCAAAACTCATGCCCTAGCAGGACCATGCATGATTCCTCGCCTGGACAAAGTTCTCGTAGACATGATCACAAGGTTACCTCCTCCGAAATTGTTTGAAATGACAATGGAGGTCTGATAGTGTGGCGGTCTGGGGCACTAGATGGATGGAACTTTAACCAGTTAATGTTTCTAAGGCAATCTTGGCGTTCATCAACACGTAAGGTCTATAATATCGCGTGGAAACGATAAGATTTCTTAGTATAGATCTTACAAAATAAATCACCTTAAGTTTTGCTTAATGGCTAGTGAATTTGCTAGTTTTTTTGTCAGATCTACATCATTAATCTTCAAATTATCATATACTTCTGTTTTGCTTCATAAATCGCACCCGAATTCATCATTTCAATTCATCCGAATTTATCAGGTCAACTTAGTTCCCATGTACTTGTAAAGTACATTTTAAAATCAATAGCGTGCGTAAGCTATCAGTAATATGAAGGCCCCAATTTGAAATATTGACGTCTTGGTATCTTATTTGGAGCTACAGAGTTACAGAGTTAAGAGACAAAATTAGTGTTTTCCAAGTGCAAAGACATACAGCTGCTCTGCTATTACTTTGTTCAGGAAGAAGAATTCATGACTTGACTTTGTTAACAGTAGGTTCAGACAATTACACCCTTGACGATAATTTTATAGTTTTTTGGCCTCCATTTGGGTCAAATCCGATTCTATTACGTGTCTGTACGTAATATTACGATTCTATTACGTGTCTGTACGTAATAAATCTGTAGTCAGGATGTAAATTATTGGCTAATAAGGAAAATGAGAAAATGGACCCCGTTTTCTAGATAAAATTAACAAAATCATTACTTGAAGATCGTAGAAGACTATCGTTTAACCTTTTTATCAATATTGGAGGTGAGCCCAGACCCGCGTCACGTACATTAATAGGCGGTAAGGTCAAATCCTTGTTTAAGGATGCGGGCGTGTTAGCTATCTCCGGAAGCATTAGATCTGCGGTTGTTTCTAAAAATGGTTTGACAATTGTGATTTGTATGCCTGAAATAATTATGTTTATTATATTTTGATGATAAATGTATGAATAATTGTAATAAAATTTCTCATTAAAATGAGAAAGCAATATCTAGTTATACTTTTATAATAACAATTTTTCTTTTTATTTATTTCTCATAAAATTTGCTTTCACTCTAAAGTAAGAGTTCAATGATTGTGATTTCATATAAAAGTAGATTTGTTAGAATACGCCTTATGACATTTTCTAGTTTATATTGCATTCAATATACCTATACTGTGTACTACTCTAGTATACAGTCTTCAAGTGATCTATACTGCTATCACATTGGCGTTCGTCACTTCCACCAGGCGATAACAAACACGTCTCATTTAATAAGCTTCGAATAAGGGACAGTCAAATTAATAGCAGCGTTTTACCTGAAATAAAACGTTTATTAATTTACTTACCTTATTCGAAGCTTGCGATTAATCGCTGCCTGGTGTTTACTAAAACGCAATGAATATTTTTACCCACGGCTGTCAAAAGGAAGGGACTGCCAAGTGGAAGTGACGTCAGGGGAAAAAGGCGTGGCCTAAGAAGGAAGTACAGGCGGGAAACGTAGTGCCTATCTCATTTAATAAGCTTCGAATAAGGTAAGTAAATTAATAAACGTTTTATTTCAGGTAAAACGCTGCTATTAATTCCTAGTCTTGATAGTCAAGGGTCAGGGAGTACCTACAGAGCATATAGCGAAGTAATGTTTACGACTGAGTACAGGTATAATGGCGGTCGGGGTGCCAGCTCATGACGCGGAACGCCCTTGCGAAAGTTCCCATGGGAGCGAGTGCCTTTGTTACACCATCATGAATTATTTATAGTAACAAAATTACATTTGTTAAAATAAAATCTATGGAATTTTAATATTATTTATTTATTATGAATTTTAAAAAAATCAGATTCCAGTTAAGTATCAAAACTCCGGGAAAACTAGGTAGGTATTTTTGATACGCTTTTTGTAGATATGGCATCACAATTTGACCCAAAATTTTCTCGTGACGCAAGGCCACAAGCATGTGACTGTAAATAGGTCGTAGATTCAATTCTTACTCGATGAAATATTTAATACTATAACTATATAATACTAGTGCATTAGAAATTCACATGAAACATAATGCATAATATATTCTACACAATTAGTAAGGAATATTAAAATTGTACAACAATTAGAATAGCATTAGCCCAAATCAAAACAAACGGTTAGCGACATTGACATTGAGGAGGTGCGGCGCGCCGGTGGATTTCGTAATTACAACGCCACCCGACCCTGACGCTACGATTACTTGCTTTATTACCAAAAAAAATATATAAATCTTACGAATAACTTGACAATATTTTTTTAGAATACTATAAAAATAATATCTTAACAGGTGTTAATTAAACAAAAATATTAATAGGTATATAATAAATTCTTTACTTTTTATCCCATAACTCTGATTTCTCGCCATTTTGAAAAATTGTTTCATGGGTGGTGAAACTGAACGCCGACTTCTGTATTGCCAGAGAGGGGAAATTACTGAACCCACGACCAACGCTTTCTGAACATAAAATGAATTGCTAACTTTATTTAATTTGCCATACTTTATTAACTAGAGTAAGTCAGACAGAATTCTGATCACTATAAAATGGTCGTAAGAATTTTCCGCGCTTATATTTTCTACAATTATAATAACATTATAGGAGAACGAAGTACCTAATAATTAGAAGTTCGTTATGTCGAAGAGAGATCCAAGTTAATAATTTTAAGTTACAGCTTAACTTAAGTGCATCGCGATTATGTATTTAATGAAAAATAAGTAATAAGTAGAAAATAATTTAGATATCCATGTGGAAATTTATATCCACTTAAAAACCGTGCAAATATTTCCCCTAGTAAACACAGCTATGACCCAATACCATACCAGCATCAATTAAAAATCTTACAAAGGCGAAAAATCGTTACAACTTATTAAATAATGAACGTACGCAAGAGAACCATTCGAACATAACGGTGTCAGTCCCGTGAACACATAGTAAGCCGACAGAAGGCTTATCTGGGAGACAAGACGACGCGCGACTCTCCATTGTCTAGCTAGCTAGCTAGTACTAGCAACATCTCTATGAAAGTAACTCAAGTTGATTTAAAACTAAGTTAATTGAGGCTTACGTCGATCGACAAGATATTGCAATTATTGGGAATGCACTTCGGTGTCTTTCAAGTCTTCCCGAGAGACAGTTATTTTGACAGGTATCTTTAGAGCACAATTAATTTGAATATGTAACGGAGCCGACGAGTGTGTATTTCTGAGCGCGTCTCAATTTATGTGATTATATAATTAGATTTACAAAAAGCTTTGATAGCTGACTCTAAAAGTTTTAATAAACGCTTCCATATAATGGTGTCTAAGAAGGTATGTATTAATAAACGGAAATTTGCTTATTTATTTGTTTTTAGCTTCACGCTGTATCTGGCATGTAGCAGGGTAGAGGCCTCTGTGCCTCTCTCTCTAGTTGTTTAAACAATCTGCTCCTCACTTTCCATACGAATTTCACTGAATTTTGGAGGCAACGCGTGTTGAACTTGGCGGAACTCAACGCCGCGCTTTGCCCCAGCACAAGAGCGTAGAGTGAGAATCGAACACAAAACCAAAAACCACAAAACGTTGACAGCCATACGCTTGTGGCCCTGCGCCACTTCTGGCATTATTTATTTATCTTATAAATAAAAATTGCCCGCGATAGAGCAGTACAACCATGCTTGATCATATAGGTACGATATTAATGAATTCAAATCTAACCATATATTAAATACCTTTGTAAACAAAATCTCTAACATAATATAAAAACTTTAACACAATCAATTTCTTTCTGTACACTTAAATAATAAAATACATGAGAATATAAAAAAAATTAAACTAATAAGTCCATTTTTCAAGCTGTTGTGTGTTTAATTCTATTGTTAAATATTAAACTTAGTTCTTCTACGTCACGCTTGAAAAGGCAAGTCGGGCACCATCCGACGCGACGGTCAGTGGATTACAGTACAGGCGCTTGTAACAGTGACGTAACGGTCGGTTTAAACCTGAACGACATTGATCCCAAATCTGAACTTCAAATTTTACGGAAGACCAATCACGGTAATTGGTAAATGGCAAATGAATCTTCCATTTACTTGGTATTGGTATAAAATTGGGCAAAAAATTGAATACAAGTTTAAATACTACGGTTCATTGCACCTGTGGAGGGTGCTTATTTGTCGTTTAGTTTCTTTTATAATTCTAATAAGACATTGATTGAGAGAATTATATATTTTCACCGACGCAAAAAATCGCGCAAAGTGGAGTAGGTTGAGTAGGAAGGCAGACCCTGGTAATAGCCGGGATTAATGCCAGGAAGAAGAAGAAGAAGAAGAAGAAGAAGAAGAGAATTATATATTTTCACCAAAGATCGACAATATCGATTTAAAACAAAAGAGTACTGTATTTCAACGCGGTATCTTTCCATTATAACATACCAATTATCGCAATCTATGACACACGTTTATATAAAAGGCTATGCTTAAACATTTTTGAAGTAAATCCAAGGTTAATTACAGCATCAGCACAGTGACAACCCCTCTTACGTAACACACCTCCCGCGCACTCCGGTACAGCCGTTAACGACCGTTCGGTGTTTGCTTGACATTGACATTATAATGAATGGCCACCGAGCTGCTGACTCACTCCACCGAAGATAAACTTGGTTTAAAGAGAGAAATTGCAAATACTCCTAACACCTTTCACTGATATATTTTTTATGGTTTTGTTAACATTTATGTATTTAGGTACTAATATATTATGTACATATAAAGGTTCTTTGGTGAGAGCCGTTTTATTGATTTCTTCAGTCACGCCAGGTCATTAAGAATTGCAGTCGTAACGCTTGGCGCACTTCCAATATATCCTTGTTGGCTGACCTTCCATCCGCATCCGAGTCCTGAGCCAATTTCACAAAGCCTTAACGTCAAATGGGAGTCATAAAAATTGTCAAGTACGTGTCCGTTTTATTCTTTATAGTTCTCCTTTAAAGGAAGTATCTATATATATTTTAAAACATTTATTATATTTGTAATGCAGACAAGCTGCTTCAAAGCCATTGTATGCTACTTAGCGTAACTCAACGCTGTATTCTGTTTCACGAAATATTATTTGATAACATTAGCTCTTGATATAGACAAAAGAATCTATACATAGAGAATAACGAAAAATCCATCCTATAGAATGAAATATTTACTAACTCTACGATACAATCTATTAAATTACTTGCATCACAATATCTCGAATGCGTTAGCTATATCAACAGTATCACGTTTCGTATCTAGTAAACGTGTCGAAGAAATAGTTACAGTATACGTTTTTAAAACGACTCAGGTTCAATGTGTGGACAACATGTCATACTAATCTATGGGCAATTCCTGTGTCCACTTAGATGCGGAGTATCTAAAAAAAACCTCTTTCTTGCATTAATAACCAATTAATTTTTATGAATTTTGTATTTATTTATTTATATTTCCTTGAGAAATAAGCATAACGAAGTTTGCATTAAGAAATAAAGGTTATGTGCCTAAAATATACTTTAACTTATAATATGTAAAAACTTATTCACTAACTCGACTGACTTCAGTTATCTATTGGTCGTATTTTAGTGTCAATTATGAAGAATACAATACCTACAGCATTTCTTCGCACCCGAGACCACGTTTTTGCGGTCGCGGCTGGTTAACGCTTCGTGCTGCGACGTCTACGAGCGCCTCGTGACGTGCAAACCGCAGCCTGTTCAGATCTATTTAAGATATTACACTTTATATTGATTGCTATTGCTTGTTTAGATTCACACATGACTTCTTCAGCTAGATAAGCGGAGAGGACGTAGAGTCGTAGACGTAGACTCTCTTTCCTCTCATCTACTACTATGAACCGCTTCAGGAACTTATGTCGAGAGTTTCTCTTGTTTTAACGTGATTTTTCCCACCATCTCTACTGTGTTGTAATTATCAGACTAGACTTTTTCATATTTAACAACTTACAATTACATACTATTTGGCAATATTTTGCAATAGTTTAAGGTGATACGACCTTAACTAAACCAACAATAACATTAACAATTTCAACTTATATATTTCTTAATAAAAACAAAACCTTTTCAACGTGTAAGTATCATGCATGAACAAACATAGACGCTTGCACATATCACATATCAAAGTGTCCGCCTACCTCGCAGCCCTGCAAGGCCGCGGGCCTACGCCCCGGTTAGAAAGGAAGCTATTGTAATGCTCTGAATCACGAGCAACGGCGTCAGTGGGACTGCGCGGGAGCGAGTAATGTCAAGACAACTTGGTCTCCGATGTCAGTCGAAATCCATTTATTAAAGAAGTGCTTCGATATATTTTTTCATTTTCTCATCTAATACTATTGTTAATAATATTGATATTTAATGGCTACGAAAGACGATGTTAGGCCATACGCATGTACCATTGCGGGCGTTATGAGTCAAATAATAATAATAATCGTAAAAATATTTATGTTTCATTGTAACATCCATTAGGTCAACAGTCAACGAAAATGCAAATGTTATTTGAGTGGAAAGAAAAAGCAAGATATTTTTTTTCAATAGCACCTTAAAGAAATGCGTAGATTTTTTTTACTCTATACGTATTTCTTGAAGGTGTTATCCAGCAACAGTCTACCACAAGGCGCTCCTTATTCTGGATGGTACACAATGTTAAAGACGACTAAACAAGTACCTATAATATATCACCATTGCCATACGACATATCGTTATCAATAATTCTTTACAATATAATATTACAAATTATTCATTCACATATGTTTTCATGTATGTATCAAATAAAAACAGACGAGCGCTGTAATATCCAATGATAGGCGTAAAGTCTGTTATTACCTACCATATCATATTTATAACTTAAACTAGTGGACCCGAACGCGGCTACGCCCGCTTGAACTAAAAGAATATTTATTAAATAAATTTATGAAATTATTTTCAGTTCTCAATAGAGAGATGCGTTAAGCAAGCTCATTTTGGGTGACGTTTTCTAACAACAAACTTTGCAAGCCGTTGGTTAGCAACGGTCGCTTAGCGACGGTTGTTATTAACATGGTGGAATAAATTGCATGTCAAATTAATAAGTATTTTAATATATTGGTATATATCGAAAATATTACAAATATGAGAAAAAAAGTATCCTATGTTCATCCCGAGACCCTGAAGTATCTCTATATGAGTATTTAATCACAATTAAATTAGCGGTTTGGCCCTGATTGCGTAAAAGACAGACAGACAGAGTTACTTTCGAATTTATAATATAGGTATGGATATAGGTATGGATACACATCCAGAAACTTCGTATTAATTTCATACTAAAAGCCAAGTAGAGCTGGTGAAAACTGAATTAATTATGTTTAATTATACCGTTCTATTAAAAAAACACTTAAAATAAAGTTAAGCTTATTTATATGCCAGTATATACATACTGGCATTTAAATAAGAAAAATGGTCTATATTTTAGATTTTAGACTACTAGAACAAGGTCTGCCTAGTTCGCCAAATGACCACGTGGGTGTTATCCAAAGTAAGCATTATATGAAGTCTGTTTTTAAATTTAAGTTATACTTAGTAATAAATAATTATTAAAAATTGTTATTTAATATATATGAAAAGCCAAAGCCGAAATACTGATGCAGGATTTTTATGTAAATATAATTTAATAATAATAGCATATTGCACAATAATTGCAAAATACCTACGAGTATATCTGCAATATATTAAATGACGTGATGTCGGCGAACTTTGTCCTTGCATTTTATTATCTACACGATTCACGTGTCACGCTGTTAATCAAATTTAATATCCTTTTACGCCTAATGTTAATAATGTATCTCCTATCTCCAGTTAACGTCAATCTTGTATTGTTCGACATGTCTATCCAATCACTAACCTGCATGCCGTCCTCCATCTCTGTCTATTTCAATCTATGGTTGCAATTTATGGATTAGGATTGATTATTAACATTGGGCGTTAAAAACTCTTAAATTTTCTAATTTATATGCACTTCTTTATTTTAATCTAAGCCATTATATACAGCCGTATTCCTTTTAAAGAATGTTGCATAACTTACGGGACAATATTTAGAGACTATTTCCTTGGTTTTCAAATAAAGATGCTAGGTTTCTAGCGAACATAAAGTCTAGATAACAGAAATAAAAATAGAAGTAAATAAAAGAATGAATATTTCATCAATCTCGCGTCGATCCGTCAACGCCTGTTAACTGTCAACGCGGTAAAATTAATCTCCATTCGTCGATCTTATAAAAGAAAGTGTGGCGTTGAATTTCGCTACTTAACACACAATATATCAAATTCAGAAAAGAGAAGAGAGGAATGTCTCAACACTAGGTTCTCTCTTCCTACTCTTCCTAGGAGACAAAGTTTAAGCTGAAAATATTTCATATGAGAGGCGCAACCTGAATATCTTCATAACCGGTAGGTTATGAAGATATTCAGGTTCCACCCTACATAAAAATAGTATTTCTTCGATAAAACTCACATGATTCAGAAGCTGCCGTCGTCTTATCTCCAATATCAATGACGTAAGCGATAAGACAAATCAATCCAAATCTCTTCCGAGATAATGGTATAGAAATAAATATGTTAGAAAACTCTAGTGTTTCTAAACGCTCTTCAATTCTTTTAACCTTGCAGATTATCATTTTCAAAATCATAGGTCCGAAAGTTATCCATATATCATGTTAAATTTTATCAATAAAAGAATAATAATTTGATAAACTTGCAAATTTTTAAAAATATGGGAAAGTACATATTTTAAACATCGTTAGAAATTTGTAAAATTTTTCATGCTTAAGTATGAATTAGAGATTAGGTGCTCACAAAAGTTGAGAGGTGTTCCTTATGTAGATTTATTCAGATGATAGTTTTATTTTATAGTATACATTTACATTGTCTACAAAAACACGTTCTAATAGTTTTAAAGTTCAAATTCATATCAATTTGGTTGTGTCTTATTTTACTTAAATCAGCTTTACAACTTTCCCCCATAGCGGAGTTGATAGAGAGATCTCCTTCAAGATGAACCGTTCCCCACTGGCCGCCCGAATCACAGATGCTGGGCTTAGTCTTACCAGACCGGAAAAATAAAAATAATGGGTTTTTAACGGAATTTGTGAACAGGTTCGTGAAGTTTGAACGGGTTCTCATCATAGCCACAGACCACAACCAGTCATTTACAACTAAACACTATCCCAATGTGTCACTATGACTATACTTATCGTTATACTAATAAAGTTAACTGCTTATGACATAATAGTTTTTCCTATACAACAGATCACTATTTAGTTATCAAGCCTTAAATTGATGTTTTACATAACATGACATTACTTTAGCATTCCCACATTTTCAATGAACACGTTCACGTTTAAGAAATACCTATATAAAAAGATAAAGATAAACATAATGTACGTGGCGAGGGAACGCGGCCGTAATCTGTATGCGTTTAGTTACGCAACTAACAATTTCCTCAAATCATCTATTAGAACAGGTTGCCTTTTAACGTTACGAGAACCCGGAGGCAGCACGAGACATCCCCGCTAGTTAAGATAAGTGTACAACATTATTACAAAATGTAATTTTAATAGCGGAGAGCTGATTAATGATTTTATTTCATTTATTGTACTGAGCGCAATAAAATCGATAATTCACAATGAAAATATCATTTGTCGGACCAAATTATAGACTTGGGTCTTAGAGCGATCGAACAAGAAAGGTGACCATTAAAATCTTTTTGGTATTTAGAGTTCCTTCGTTAGCGAATAATAATTTTCTTTTTTTCTTTAGGTTAAAAATATATTTTTTTATTTTATTAAATAATAGATTTAATCACACATGGTTTAGAGCTAGAATTAAACTTGTAGCTTTTTGAACTTCCCTTGTATAGAATCCTGAATTTTTAATATACCATGTTAATCACGTAGCAAAAGTCACTCACATCAACCACTAGCGACACGGAAGTACAAATGTACAAGGTGAGTTTTAAATTCATATTTTGTGGTCATGATCTCATATAAAATTAAAAATTAAAATCAGCTTATTAAAGAATTAATTAATAATTAAAATTCTGACGTCTTCGTTTCGTTGGCACGAGTCAAACTGGAAACACCTAATAACGTACTATAATTTGGTTATATAGAGAAAAAGAGCTCGGAGAGTAGAAGCGAGCGATAATACATATTTTTATGGGGCCCCTTAATCCAGTTGGGTCACTAGTCCCAGGAACTGCTCTGAACTTCTCACTCTGCAACGCGATAATGGGACCAGCAACCGCACGGAATAATAAAAAGGTTATTCTATTCTTTCTTTACTTCTATTTCGTTATGGGAATCAAAACAATAACTTAACGAGTGACTCTCCACTCTCTCTTCTATTATTGTGTAAAGATAAACTCGTGTTATAATTTATCATAAAAATCATTTTGTATTATTGAACTTATTTAATATTTACAATTCTCATCGTTCAGGTCAATCCACTGAACCGGATCCGAGAGTTTTATATAACAACGCGGTACACAATAATGAGATTTTTATATAAATTGATGAACCACGCGCAGCCAAATTATAATGACTTATGATTGGAATGATAACAGTGACATTTTTACGAGTATTGCGCGTCTTTTGGTTATCGTTTAGAAAGCGCCTGCTCTGCGAGTACCTGTACGTTAATGATTTACTTTTACATTATTGCTTAAATTGGACGCTTTGTGCCGGCGGTGGGTATATGTATAGAAAGTATGAAGTAATGAGACATAATTTGAAATCACGAAATCACTTGTCCGTTTCGATAGATCTCACATTCGATTGTATTAAAATCTAATACTCGTGTATAATAAAAATTATCTTAAATACATAATTTTTTTTTTTATGGAAAAGGTCAAGGTATACGAGCGTTCGGGCCACCTGATGGTGATCACCACCGCCCACGACCCCGTGCAACACCAGAGGAGCTACAGGTGCGTTGCCGGCTTATAATGAGTCGTTACTATTTATGTGCTTTTACCTTTTCAAGTAGTAGCATCCGGGAACTTGGGATATTGACAGAGAAAATCAATCAATATATCACCCACACACAAAACCAAATGTGTAATTTACTAAATACAAAAGCAATATAAACATTGTCAGTCGCGCATATTTCCAATCAGTTGCGAAAAGTTTTTTTTATCAATAATGTATAATTAAATTAATTATCTTGAAGGCATTGTACTTCACTTATACATTTGTGATTTCCCGTCGGTGCGGTGGCGAATCTTATTGTAGCAAAGGTCGTTCAATAAGTGATAACACATACAAAACTATTACGTGTACGTCAAAGATAAGAAAAAATATTGACTTCAAAACTACTATATAATATACTTACGGAATGCTTCTAAAATATTCATTTCTAAAGTATTCCATAATAGCCCTGGATACTAGGAACCTGGTAATCTAGTGCCAAGGCACTCCATTCTCATTACGACACTTTCGTACTCCACTATCCGCCGAATTCTGGTGGCATTACGTGTTTAGTGACAGAACTTAGCGCTGCGCTTTTGCCTCGATACCAGAGCGAAGAAATGAAATATTTAATATTTAATTTCCTCTAGTGGGAATCGAACCCACCACACGTTTGTGCCTCTACGCCATGACTGGCCTCAACATAACAAGTATTCACATAAAACACGTATAGATAAATTAATTGGCAAAGGTGTAGTGTCGCGTGCCGCGGCCGGTCTAAGAATGTAGCGTGCACCCGGCGCGCCGCCATGCGGTACAGACGAGCCGATAATGTGCTTACTTATTACACATTATTGTTAAAATAATTGAACACCTTTAGTTAAAAGATTTAGGTTAAATTAATTAATACCATGATAAGCCTCCGGAGGACATATATGAAGAGATGATGATGACAGTGGACGAGGCCAAAAGATATGCAGATACCGCAACGTTTGGCGCTCCGTTCTCTCTGGTTACTCCTCAAGTTAAAAAGGGAGAATCTAAAAAAATATAAAGACTTTCAATGTGCAATGTAGAATTTATATTTTTATAGGTGCTTCCATACATAACTTTAAATAGGTATATTATGAAAAACTAAAATTAGGTTAACAATTAAATAAAACGTTGCAAACAAAAATAATTTCCATGGTAAATAAAGGTGAAATAACTCACCAGATAAGGCGCGGTGATATGTTAGTAAGTTGGCGAGGAAGTGATAATTGGCAAAGATGTCCCGTATACGGGTACACTAACTACTGTAACGGTGGCTCGTAAATTCTATAAATTACACTGTTTCTTTTTAAACCAATACTTTTTAATAAATATCTAGACATAACTATAATAAGACATAGTATACTGAAAGAGGAAAATATACCGGTTAATTAATTAAGGCAGTCCCGCGATGGTTGTGGGTTGGATTCCCACTCGGGGGAATCAATTATTATTTTATTTATTATTAATATTGTCATTTCTTCGCTCTGGTAACAATATAAAATATATCTTGGTATTCAGTTAATGCACTTAAAACGTCTGTCGAAACAGCATGAAGCAAAAAATACACTGGTTTTAATGCCAGTTAAATATTAATATATGTTTATGAGTGTGTCTATTTACGTATTATTATCTTAGCAAATACTTTTACCAGCAGCTAATTATAATTCTAATTTATGTTGATTGACTCTTACTTTGTTTACTTTGTCTCGCGCAGCTCCTTATATGCAAAATAAGTAACATAACAAAAGTAAAAGTAACTATTTCACTTTGTCTAGTAGGTACTATTTTATAGCTATGCTTTAGCTACGAGAAATAAAGTTAAGTTGGAATGGAACTATATCGTCAAGGAAAAAGATTGTTTTTATTAATCGTCGAATTAATATTTTGATGTAGTTTTAACAGATGAAATAATTTTGGTTATTAAAACTAAAGAATGATCTATTTCCAAAAAATCCTAAACATTTTTACTTAAAGTAAGAATTTCACAAAGAAAACATAAACAGTATCCATTATAAAACAATGGACGACAATTTGCGCTAAAACATCATTACATTCTGTACATATTATGTAACAAATAACAAACAAAACGAGCCATTAGAGGAGGAAGTATATCATTTATCTCCCGGAAGTCGTAAAGGCTGCAGCCTACGCGAGGATATCGATCGCGTGGCCTTGAAGCCAGGACCCACCCCACAGCCAGCTCGACGCCATACTAAGTTCATACTTGGTAATGATCGGCACACGTGTTTCAATTTTAACTATTTTGATAAATAAAAATCTTTATTTTCACGGATTTAGGCATAGAATATCTATTGTTAGAACTCTTCATTCATATTTTTTCTTATAATTTAAGAAATTGCGTACCTTTAAAACCAGCTCGATACCACTGAATTTCATTTTCCTTTTTTAAGGGTTAAACAAAAAGAATGCATTGCCATTAATAGCTTCTTCTTCTTCCTCCTGGCATTAATCGCGGCTATTGCCAGGGTCTGCCTTCCTACTCATCCTACTCCAATTTGCACGGTCTTTGGTTAGACCATCTATCTGTGGTTAGACCATTGGCTCTCATGTCCTGCATCACAACATCCAACCAGCGCTTCCTTGGGCGTCCGGGAGGTCTCACTCCAGGAACATTGCCATTAATAGCATACATTTAAAATCATTTAGATTTCATTAACTACAACTTTATTTATTTAAAGAAACATACAAACATAATATGTATGTTAATACTTACATATGTTTGTATATTTCTTATTAAATTATAACATTAATAATATATAATTCTTTTCTTTCAATGCTAAGTGCTAACTAAGCTGATTACGACGACGGAGGTTGCGTGTTCACGATCTGTGTGAAGTAAATTAACAAGCATGTAATATGTATAGGTACGTCTGGTAAAAACATGTGTATGTTATATATTTATTTATAATTTTTTATATTAATGCTAAGATTGGCCAAGATCGAGTAAGTAAACTTTTTTTTTAAGATTAAAAATAAGTAATAAAACATTTTAAAAAGATTCATACATTTTGTAAGTATTAAAAGTATTTAATAACAAAAAACAAATAAAAACATTAGCCTTTTCATTAGTCATCCATATTGTCGTAATAATTCAACGATAAACGTTACAGCTGAGATATAAAATAAATAAAATACGTTAAATAACTACGGAAACGAAAAAACAAATACACGTTAAATAACCGTTTTTTATTTTGAGATTTATGAATAAAATACATACATGCAAATACACTTTGTTTTGTTTGTATCTTGTTACCGTGAAGCTTGTTAGCAGCGAGCGACGATGTTTATTGTAATTAGGTACATAAATTAAAATTAATTTTAAATGTAGGTAAGAAATCAGGTAGACGATAAAGACAGGTAAGTGGAGAACGGAGTGTTTTAACTCTAGGTTTTTTTTGTGTATCTTATGTAAGAGAGAGATATGTAAGGTATTATAAAGACAGGTGCAATAAATTATACACATAAAGACTTTAGCATAGCATATTATGACAGAAAACTATTCTTCACTATTACGATAGCTCAGAGGCGACAGGTTGTGGGTTCGATTCCAAGAAATGAAATATTTAATATTTTCATTATATCTCTCTGATGCCGAGGAAAAAGTGCGAAGTTGAGTTACGCCAATTACCGCAATGCCTCTTAAATTTAGCAGATTTTTTTTAGCGTAAGTAGAAGTTGCCGAAATATAAAAGCAGGATTTTATATGGAATCTTCTTTATTGAGTTGGTCTTGTTTAATTTAAACTTACTATCTATATTTAAGTTTTAGAACGAAATAATGTTATACTCTACATATATCTTGTGGAACTTATTTACTGAAATACAAAATAAAATATCTCCTACATCCAACTAACATGTAATTGTATCGAACAAAGGAAATATAGAACAAAAGCTTGTGTAAACAATAGTGGCCTTTAGGCGGCCATTATATCAGCCGTAATTTAAAGGTTGACTTACGAAAGGAGAAAAATAGATATATTCAGAAGTTAGTAGGTTCAAATTTGTGAAATCTTAACCTAATTACTTTATTACCATACAAAAATTTAAGAAACATGACAGCTTATCGAGTCGACCAAGTATAGACGCGTGACTTAGAAGCTAGGCGGACAATCTACACGAGTCATCTCATTTTGCCTCATCTTCACCATTTAGAGGAAGTTGTGGGCGAAGTTGTCATTTCAAATAATATAAATCACATTTTTTTAGGATTTTCCAATCTAAAAACATTCTAATCGAATAGAATAAGCTTCAAATACTTTTCGTATAAAAATTATAAGTATAAAAAAACATATAAACATTACCGTTGAATGAAGAGTCGAATACTCTTCAAGCGCTACTAGACTACCTGGCTTGGTCTATTCCGAGAAGCACGTACGTTCGACAGGTAGATAATATATGGAAAAGGTATACAAAATCTGTAACTGGTTTAAAACCTATAAATACAGAAAAAAAAGAGAGCGCAACCCATTGTCATCGGTTTTTTTAACGGAAGCCGTTCTTAAAAAGGCAATTTTGTTTATGGACCGCACGTAAAAGATATTTCTTTATGTAAATCAATTTTATTTGCCATCATCAAAGATGCCGAAACTTTTCAAATTCTATTGAATTGGACTTATTATTTATAATGTTTAGATTTTGTTTGTACATTTTTGATAGCGACAAACGACATAAGAATGTATATAAATAAATAAATAACATTCTTTTAATCTATCTAAATGATAATCCAAATTCTCTTGAACATATTCGTTCATATTCATTTAAATATTACCGTTATCTCTAAAATCAAAGCAGATGACAGAATAACGAGACATGCATGAGGTGCATATGCATGCCTACAGCTAGCGCAACACAAGTAGGTACCTGTTACAATGAATAATTACGAAATGCACTTTGCACACGAGCGTACGTAGCGTTCGAACTATTTCCGCGCGTAACGCTCATTCAGAGTTCGTCAACTCGCGATTCAAATTCAAATGTATAGGAAAGTTTATATTACTTAGTTATAAACAGACATCAGTTTTATTACATTTTTTATATATAATCTGTGGTTAAGTATTAAGAAAAAACTAAGCAGCGATCGTGTCTTAACGCGACGTTGTGGGTTCGATTCCCTATCAATCCCCCCCATGGATTATTAATATTTTCATGTTTTCGCTCTAGTACCAAGACAAAAAGCACGGCGTTAAGTTCCGCCACTCAACACACAATACTTCAAAAATTCAACGGGAAGTGTGAAACACTAACACTAAGTTCCCTCTGTCTACTCTGCTAAATGCGGGATACAACGTGAAGATGGAAAAAAATTAAAGAGACTGAGAAATGACTAAATGATGATTCATGTTGTGATCAACATAGTATTTTTGTGTCATAAATTTTATATAGGGACCTATAAGTGATAGATACATTCTCATAAAATAGTTCCTAATAACAATAACCATTTGTTCTGACTAATATTAAACACTAGAAAAAAAGATTATAAAGGGAAAAAAAATATAAAAACAGTATAAAAAATATAATACACTATTATCTTCATATTAAAAGACAGTGTGAACTTGGGTTGAACTACAAATGTCAGCACAGTGTTAAAACAATTGTTTTTTCCACCTTATAATATAATTAAGTAAGTTTCTCGCGAGTAAACAGGTGAATAATGAAAGAAAACAAAGGACTGAAACGCATAATAACTGCGACAGCAACGGAAGTGACATTGAAAAGCAGGTCACTGATAACCTAGCATTTAGCTGTTTTCATTAAAAAAATCTTATAGCAAGCATTAGTGGGCCGACTCGTGTATCCAATGACAAGCTGTTTACTGAACTATTACAATATAGATTATTTTATTTATAGCTGCATGCATATTTTTTGTTCGATTTTATATCCCTTTTATTGTCGTCGTTAATATTTCTATTAAAATATGTATATCTATATATATAAAATCGAAAGGTCACTCACTCATCACGAAATCTCAAAAACTACAAGTGCTAGGAATCTCAAATTTTGCATAGGAGTTACTTATAGGACGTAGGTGCTCGCTAAGACGGGAATTTGCAATATTAGACTTCTAAGGGGTTGTTTTTGGGGGCGAAAGTTTGTATGAAACTTCTTTACTACAAATGCTAGGAGTCTCAAATTTTGCATGGCCGTCACTTATAAGACGTAAGTACACACGGAGACGGGAATTTTCAATATTCCACCCCTAAAGGGTTGTTTTTAGGGTTGGTAGTTTGCATGAAACTTCGTTATTATAAGCGATAGGAGTCTTAAATTTTCTATGGACGTTACTTATAGGACGTAAGTACACACGGAGACGCGAATTTCCAATATTCCACCCCTAAAGGGTTGTTTTTAGGGTTAATAGTTTGTATGAAACGTCGTAACTATAAGTGCTAGGAGTCTCAAATTTTGCATGAGCGTTACTTATAGGAAGTAGTTGTTAACTAAGACGAGATTTTGCTAAATTTGATACCTAAGCATATAGTTTTGGGGTTGATATTGTATATGCAATTTCGTAATTACAAGTGCTGGTCAAAAGTATCAAATTTTACATACGAATTATTTTAGTGTCTACGTCCTACCCTAGATGGGATTTTGACATGGATTTTGAAACAAGTTTTTTTTTTCGAAATTCGACCCCTAAGGGTGTGTTTTTCGGGATATAAGTTAAAACATCTGTTAACTATATAATGCATTTCATATTCTACACATAATTAAAGGATATAAAAGCGAAATCTGCACATGAAAAATATAGGCCTTCGTGGCACAGGGGCACAAGGGTGTGGGTTCGATTTCCACTCGAGGTAATGCATTATTGTATATTAATATTTATATTTTTTCGCTCTAGCAGCAATTCAAAAGCCAGGCGTGAAGTTCGGCCACCCAACAGGGGGAAGGAGTGTCTCAACGCTCGGTTCCCTTCGCCTATACTCTGTGCGGAGTACAGTGCGTGAAGCTGAAAAAAGAAAGATAAAGAGGCCAGTCGTGGTGCAGAAGCACGAAAGTGTTATAGTAAATGCGACTGGTTGTAGGTTTTATGTCTACTCGAGGAAATGAAATATTTATTTAAATTTATATTTTCATTTCTTCGCTCTGGTGTCGAGGCAAAGCGTGACGTTGAGTTCCATCACTTAATACGCAATGCCTCCAGAAATGGGCGGAAAATAGGGAACGGAGTATCTTAGCTCTAGATTCCTTCGGCCCACCCCACTGTGCGCTGGATACAGCGTGAAGTTGATTATAAAGATATAAAAACTTAAGAATTAGGTCCATTAATATATCGATAAGAGAGGCTTAAAACTACTTTTATCTCCGATTGCGAATCATGCAAAAATGACTGGTATGATGGATGCTGGCAAAACCAAAGTGTCAAGCCTTTTACAGAATATTGGATGCTCACCGATTCAAATGGTTCTAAGTTGTCTGCAAACATATAGTTCCAAATGATACTGGGGCGCATGCCTCGAGATGAGAACAGTACTTCATATGAGGCCGATCTTGGGCTCTTTACATTACCCATCGGTGTTTTGTCGTAAAGTAATGTCTCGCTCTGCCGGTGACTCCCAGTGTCTTTGATACCAACTTGCTCTTGGTTTCCGTATGATCGCGATACTGACTGATAGTTACTCGAAACGTTAAAGCCCAACATGTTGATACTGGGAGTATATGAGAATAACATTTTTTTTGTTTAAATTAATAATACTCTATAACAAAAATTTACATAAAAGTGATAAGAGCCCTATCAGGAATAAATCCCTGTCAAGGCCAGTTATTTCGTCTTTAAGTCTGTTTATGCAATTGTAAATTATTTGAATAGTTCAAATTAATACTTATATTTCTTTTTAACATATGGTGAAAGTAAAAAAAAGTAAAAAAAAATAATCATATCTTTGCAATATTAACCATAATAAAAAAATTAACCATATCTTTGCGTATATTTTGCAATATACGCTCTAAAAAAATCGGTAATATATATATTTACAAAAAAATTCTTATAACTGATCTTAAATAGTAGGTAATGTAGGTTGCATTCTTTTAAACCATTCAAAATTCTTATAACAATTACGCTAATACGGTACCAAAGTTATTGAAATGTGCATATTAGAAATCACTAAGTGCGCTGCAAACATGAAATATTAGAACATAAAGTAATTCAGTATATTGAATTAATAATTGTGTAGTTTAAGCGGGTGAAGCCGCTGGCGGTTGCTAGTTCTTTTATATAATTACGCAGGTTTTCGTGTAATTTTATCTTTATAACATATTTTTAATAAAGTATTACCAAAAATAATAAAAATATAAATTAATTGTTAAAAAAATGACACTTTCAACACAACACATTAATAAGACTGAAAGAATGTAATGAGCACAAATTTGATAATTTTAGCAGTAAGCTGCGCAAAGTTCCATCAGTCACCTTCCAATTCCATCATCAGACCATCTCGATGGTACCATAACATTGTACTGTCATTTAATCTACATAATATTGCCAAGGTTCGTGATGATACAACAATACTAGCAGTGCGTGGAATTCAGATTCTTATATCTTATTACATATGTATCTGCATCTCGACCATATAAATATAAAGCGTGTTAATAAATAATACAAATATTTATAAATACTAAAATAAATAAATAAAACCAAATCAGCTTCATGCTGTATCCCGCACACAGCAGGGTAGGCAGAGGGAACCTAGTGTTAAGTTACTCTGTTCCCCACTTTCTGCCGAATTTTGGAGGCATTGCGTGTTGAGTGGCAGAACTCAACGCCGCGCTTTTCCTCGACCGACACCAGGGCGAAGAAATGGAAATATAAACGTAAATAAATATTTCACTTCGAGTGGGGATCGAACTCACAACAGTCGCGTTGCAGTCACACCCTTGTGCCGCTGCGCCACGACGTCCTCAATATATATAAATACTACGGAGTTAATATTACAGAAACCATGCAAAGCCAGGTCAAACTCTAGTCTAGCCGACTCCAAAGAAAACAACAGCGTAAATCACAGCCAGTGTCGTCTGTCGCGTTACATTTCACAAGGCAGCCGACTAATAAATTCATTTAGCGGCAAATAGGTCAGCACACAATAAAATGCATATAAAGCTGTTCGACCGGTCGAATTGCATCCGTAAATAATAACCGATGGCGAGATGGAGACGTCACCAGAGAACGGTGTCACACTCCTAGATACATAGAAATGGTCGACACCAACGTTTATTGGAAATGCGTCCTACTATTTTAGCAAGTGGATTTAATAGTACTTTCATCTCGGCTTTATATTACGTATTATTTGCTAACTTTCTATGTTATAATTGAATTGGCATTGATGGTTTCAATATAAGAAAAAATACAAAGGTTCGACATGAATGTGATTGTAATAAACATTTTGATGTTATGTAATATATTTTTTTTATCAGGAAGTTTAAAATCTGTTCGTTAGTTCGTTCTTCGTTATAGCATATCGAGATGGGTCTGTGCGGAAGTTGCACATTTTTACTTTATTGGTGTGACTAAAGACAGTTTACAGCAGTATTTTTATACTGACTGCATGCACCATACGATTAAATTAGAATAAGGAAGTGTGAAGCGGAACATATTAGTGTGAAATTTTTCACAAAAGGGGTTATTACTTATTTGTACTTAATAATATTTGAGTAGATATTAACAAAATTAAAGTTAGAATAAGTATCGATACACCTTTGAATATTGCTCGCATTTATTCGATAAGCAAAACACAAAACAAATACCTAATTATTATGGACGCCTTATTCTCCAATTCCTACCTATTTTTTTTATAAAGTTTCTCTAATATATTTTTTTCTCCTGAATTACATTCGAACTGCCGACGAGCGCTAAGTGTTTACCTACTAAATAAATAACTAGTAGTAAAAATATCAATACAGCTACTATTTGTTACTGTTTAAAAATTAATTTCGTAATAGCTACCGCCAATCTTCAGTCTGTCAATTTTCATTAGGCGACAAAGGACAATTTTAGTGTTAAAAACTTTAGCTAGCTTATCACAAGGTCGTTAAAAGTCGTCACCAGATAGATATTGCTTATTAAGCGAAACAACGAAATGTAGCAATTCGATATACATATTATGTACCTACGATCACACGCAAAACAATATATGTTAGGCAACAGATTAAAATAAATGTCAATGTTATCAATATTAATAAAGATGTTTCATTATTAGTTGAGTAAAATAAATTACATAACGAAAATTAATATTTCAAAATTTATTTAAAAGTTAAATTAAAAAAATTGTCGCTAAAATCGCATATCATAATTACGTTGTATCATCGTATTAAATATTCGATAAAAATTGACATTACTCGTGTGTCCCTACGTGGCCGATAACGTGAATTTGGTACGCATCTATAAAATTATATGGACGTAAGTATACTAAAAAGGTTATTTTATATAAAAATATTACGATCAGGACAAACATTTCCTGTGCTGCAAAATATTACTACTTGGTGGCTGTTTTAGTCTCAGAATTTTCCAGTGAATCCACTTTTGGACTATGTAATGAATGACTTTATAACATTATTACAAACTGTTTTATAATACGTTAATATACCTACATAATATTTTTATCGTTTCATAATTGCTTACTTTTTACGTTATTCTCTGGGTAATTTACGATATACATCGATAAGCAGGCAATCGTAACATTACTACAATACGTCGGGAGTTTGGACTAAGTAAACGTAACTGACCTCCTGTATGCAGCAGCGTGCTAGAGTGCACAGTGCCGTCCTTGTGGAGCAAGACGTGGCTTAGCTCCGTGGGTAAATAGTAAGCATTCCCCTCGTCCAAACATTTCTGGTAGCAGCGCGAGGCCTGGTAGAAAAGGGCCCACGCGTGCTCCTCGCTAATATTAGAGTTGAAGGCCTGGAGTATCTGCTGCAGCGTGAGGCAGTCGGCGGCGTCCAGCGCGACCTCGGTCCCGCCGGGCGCCCCGCTCGCTTCCTTGCGCATCATCGCGCTACCCCGCCGCCCCCGGGCCCATCATCGAATCACACCACTTACAAATATACAAAATATCACTGCACCGGTGAAAACTGTCAATTTTTTACACTAAAATGTAACGGCGAAACAATTTTTTTGCCCAAAATCATAACAAAAAGCGTGTACTGTCAACTACACCCCGAAACGTCACTGTCAACGTTGACTGAAGTGGGTGGTGTAATATTTCCCCGTGTTTTCGCGAGAGCGCGTGCGCGGGTCCGCGGCGGGCGCCACAGTCACATGTACTCTTATCGGCGGCTCGGGCCAAACTAGCGAGGCGAGAGCGACTTGCGAACGCGAACAGCGACGGCACTTCGCGGTGCCTACTCGCTGGCGATCACCATCTAAAGCTACCGGCAGGAAGACACCCTTCAGTTAAGGCTTTGAAATAAACTGACTGAAAGAAATTCATATCATATTATTTATTGTTAAACGTATCGAGATCCCAAATTCAAAGCAATAAACAACAATCAATTAATGAACGAAGTAAACAACAAAATATTGGTATTTTTTTACGGACTTGTTAATTTTATTTATTGTTTACTAAACAAACATTAAGCTTCCGTAATGAGTTTTCAATGATAAACCAGAAATTATCGATTAGTGATATGTGTTTTAATCCTTTTTAAAAGCCTCATTTATTTTGAATCTTAAAAGTATTAAACAGATTCAATAGGTCATATGTGTTCCAATAACCTCTATGTAACACTTAGAGTTGTACCTACGCTCTGGAACCTGACTTAATAGAAGAAAGCTCTGGACACCTACTTAACAAATAAATAAAGTCTCTGCTTCCATATCAATAATCACAATTATATATACTTATAAAAAAATGTACATTGAAAAATAATAAAATATCTGCATTACACGAAAACATGCCAAGTAGAACAATAGATTCTTTTACTTCAGCCGACGCCACTAAAAAACAAATATATGAAGATAAAAAAAAATATATGTATCACAATAAATAATATAAATATATTATCTGAGGCAGTGGGGGACCGGCACAAACAAGAGTGCGACTGTAAACGCCACGATTATGACTTCGATTCCCACTCGGGAAAATTAAATATTTTCATTTCCCCGTGCAAAGCGCGGCGTCAAATTCTGCTACTCAACAGGCAATGCCTTGACAATTCGGAGGAAAATGGGGAACGAAAGTGTCTTAACGGGAACAGAGTGTCGTGACATTGGTTAAAAGTACTTAACATTCTTGCAATATTATCTTTGATTAAAATGATCCTACTAGGCTTAATCAAGTTCGACTATATGTAGATATAAAAATTCTTTATGTACTTAATCTTATCTTATGTTTATAATAGAAAAACTACTACAGCAGAATCAAAAGATTAGCGTTAATTTTTTTATTAACTTTCCTGCACTATTATCTATCATTTTTAATAAATACACTTACTACTTTAATTATTGACCAAATCTAAACAAACAAATTTAATACATTTATTAAATAATTTTGAACATCATATAAGTAAATAAAAAAAGAGCGAAGTATTATTATTTATTTTAATTTCTATGCTCTGGCAACATGACAAAGAGACACGTTGAGTTCCGCGACTTAATGTCACAAAAATTGGGTGGAAGGTGGGTTGTGGAATGTCTTAACACTAGGTCCCCTCTGCTTACTCTGTTATATGCGGGATACAGCAGGAACCTAAGAAAATCTCGAATGCGAGTAGGATTCATCCAGTAAGGGATTCATCCGTACCAAATTCATAATTGTAACGGGAAGTACGCAGAACCCTGGGCACGGAGTGTCTTAACTGGATGTTTCTTGCTTACCCTGCTATGTAGGAAAAAATATTTTTTTGTTGCTTGATCTTTTAGAAACAGATAGGTATAGGAACATGAAAATAATAATTGTAATCTTCGTCGTAATAAAATAGTTGCATAGGCATTCTAGACATAAATACATAATGCGATATGACCGCAAAAGTGATACCGCGGAAATAATAAACCACGAAAAGGAATAAGACGATCGATGTTGTGTGATACAGTTAAATCTCTCTCCGTCCCAAACCAGTTTTGATCGTTGATAAGCCAACAACATTTAAAACGAAACACTTGCACTGTTTAAAATTTTTTTTTTTTTTAATAAATTACTTGTAAAAGAGGCGGAGAAGCTTTTTCAGTGTTTTAAGGGTATGCATATTATCCTAAATTACTTTACATTTTTATTTTGTAGTCTTTTTTATTTCTGTTATAATCATTTTATCGTTACAAAAAAGCAATCGTAATAACGTAGTCTAGTCTACATTCCACATGTAAAGTATAGATTAAAAGTAGTTAAGTAAATTTTCCTCGACCTCGGAATCGATCCTACGATCGATCGGCCACTCTTGCCACTGGACTGAAACGAGGTCAATATTGCAAGGCTCACAACGGAACACTGCTCAAGATATATTTTATTATATCGAATTACTAGAATAATATAAATAGTTAAACTTTCGAGACAAAAGTAAATTGGGACCTATTCGGTAACAAGTCCAAAGACAATATGATTTCAACGGAGGGTTTTCAAATGTTGTCGATTATCCTCCTCCATAAAATAAGTTAATTTAAAAGAAAATAAACAGTCATGCTCATGCAAACCGTAAAAATAACAATGTAATGTGCACCTATTTACTTTTAGATATGCTAATATGTTAAGAAAATAAGCGTAAATTCACTAAGAGTTTTATTGTGAATTATGATTGAAAACTAAATGAATTCAATTTTACAACTTATAAACACTTACTACAACAATACTGTATGTAGAAATAATTAAGAAAAAAACCTTTACACGAACAAATCTGTTCAAAGCTAAAGTCAAAGCTAATATTAATAAATGATAATTCATCCCCCGAGTGAGAACCGAACCCACGGTTACACCCTTGTTCCCCTGGGCCACGGCAGCTTCAATTCTTCTATAATTATAACTTAATAATACCAAACTGGCTTCAGTAATGTAACTATCTATATATTACAATAAACAATGAAATACACTGTAGATCATCAGTGACATTAAATATACTACGTAAGGTGCAGCATTCCTGTGGAAGGCATGCGAAGATAATCCATAGAACAAAAACTGTACATAACTATAGGCCATCAGCTGTTTCATTCAATTAGACAGCAACTGCAAGGTTGTCGCGAGCGCGAGACAGAATGAATAGTGTTTTTGCTGACATCTGTCGTCTTGGAACTTTAATATCTTATACTTTATACAAAAGTAATGCAAATAACTTACTTAAATGTGTTATGTTATTTATAGCTTCAACTAGAACAAACAAAAAAAAAATATGAAATATTATAATCAGCTTAACGCTTTATCCCGCACACATCAGAGTAGGCAGAAAGAATCTAGTGATAAGGCACTCAGTTCTACACTTTCCGCCGAATACATTCGATGTTTACTATTTCTGAATAAATAGATGCCGTTATGGCACAGTTGTAATAAATTTGAAAACACAACTTGAATGCACATAATGGATGTAGGTTCAATTCCTAGGATAAGAAATAAGATTTTAAATTGGATCTGACAATATGTAACGTTTAACATCACGTAGTACGATAAGTTGTTAATATTTTTAAACGTTATACTGATTCAAGATATATATTTATGCTTTTGGCAGGGCAGCATGAAGATTTGTCATAATAATGAACTTCACAGTACAATAAATTTGTTAAATAAAAATATGTGAAACAAATTTTATTATTTTAAAAATCTATCTATCTTTTAATAATCTCTATCAATCATCACGAATCAAGGTGATGTCTAAATAAAATCTAATTCAGTTTTCATCTAATATTAATATATATTAGGGTATTTAAATGATACACAAATATCATCTGCAATATTTATTTAATATCAATACAGTAATTATCATAATAAATTTATACCAGTCTCTAAAATACTTACTTCGGGCCAATGCACCTTAAATTTAAAAAATCTTCACTTATAACACTTTTATTGGATAATATAATATACATATTGCTAACATTATCAAGTAAGGCATGAATAACCATATCTTATACTTAGGAATGTGTAAAATAAATTAAAACACTAGCTCGTTTGACAAATATCTAAGTCACCTATAATAATAATTTTAATCAAAAATGTTAATGAAATATCATTAAAGTTCAATAAACCTGTTTTAAAAAACTGGTACTTTTTATAAATATTTAAAATTAAAATTTGCATGAATTGGAAAGAATTTTTGTCTACTATGAATTTATTCTATGGAATTTTACAACAGTATAGATTCTATTTAAAAGGAGTAAAAATAATTAACTATAATAAGAATATTAGTAAAGCATGTATGTAATATATAAATTATTAATACTTGAATTAAATTTTGACTCTAGATCATAAAACATCAATAAAATAAAGTCAATACTGATATCAAATAATAAAAGTATGCTAAGAATAACAGTAAGTAAGTCATATCTGACATTCAGTATATTTCCCACAAAATGCATTGTTTTTAGTTATATAACTTTTATTCTGAAACTATGCGTATTTAAATTACATAGAATTACATTAAATTGATAATAATTTTTATATATATTTAATATCGCTTTTGTTCCTTTTTAAAACTACTAATTTATAAATAATAATCAAATATGTATTATTTAATGAATGTATCGCATGTTTAATAATAAAGAAGTAACTTAATTAAGAATTTTCACTTGACAAAGCTATTTCAGTGTTACTATAATTTCTTATTAAACATACAACCTAATTAAATTCCAACATAAAATTTGCCTACTATATTATTTCTTCTTCAAACTCCACAATGGGTCCAAAAAGTTGAGAGGATCTTTCATATCACCACTTTTAAGTCCGGGAGCTTGTTTCATTTCTTCAAAGGATTCTTTGGAAAATTTAGTTTTGCTTGAAGTCGTTGGTATTGCGGGGGAAGGAGTGACTGGGGGTAAAATGGAGGCACCACTTGCTACTGATACCGCTTCGCCGTTGAAATTTGTTGTACCTGCAATAATTAAATTAATGACTTTTTTTGCTTCACTTTGTTTCCCGCATATAGCAAGCAGAGTAGACTGAGTCTTCCCAATGAAATGAAAATAAGTGATTCAAGTGAGTTATCAGATGAAAGGACTCTGGCTAATAAGTTAAGCCTGAATTTTAGAAAAAGCTTTAGATCTCCATCGACTCGATTTTTATACCTACCAGAACAAAGCACTCCTTGCACGTAATAAAGAACAGTTCGGTATGCGTCTGCCAAGTATTTCGTATCTTCTAGAACATTTGTCCGGTGCTTATATAAGTTGATGCAAGCAGCGTCTAACATGTCTGTGAATATAAATTGCATTTATTTTTTGTTGCCAGATCTTTTTTAGTCTTGTAAATTATAACCATTTTTTTTCGAATTCGAATATACTGAAAAGATGAATAATATAACGAAATATGAAATTATAAGAGAATGTTTCATTTTTTTGATGTTTGACATTTAGAAATTAAAAAAGAGCTAATTTAGGTACTACTGTTTCGAATATGAGCATAGCTGAAATTTGGCATGTACATACATGCCAAATTTCAGCTCAATCGGACATAGGGAAGTGGCTAAAATTTAATTTGTGAACCTTCACATCGAAACATACATACAAATCAAGTTTAATAAAAGCTTTTAAAAATCTTTTTAATCTAATAATCTTGGAAGTCGATGTTACATTACGTTAATGGTTTCTATTGTACCTACTATCATAATTTGTTCCAAATTTACCGCATCATATTGTCGCTATACTATATACTACTGGCTCACTCACCCGCGAGGCGCAGGTCCCCGGCGCGCACCTGGCATAACGCCAGCAGCAGCAACGCGAGCACGGCGCTGCGGCCCGCGCCGCGCGCGCACTGCACGCACGCGCCCGCCAGCTGGTTGCTGACGCGCCCCGTGTACGTCGCGCACAGCACGGCGTCCGCCAGCAGCACTAGTGGTGGGCACACCACCCTGTGTAGGATACAATGTTGTTATTACTATAACATGCACTTATACTTTACCAATATTTTAAATTTACAAATTGTCAACTACAATAAAATTCTATCAGTAGAGTTAAAATATTCTTTACTTATACAAAATTACCTTATTTCATATTTAGATATTAAACTAATTACATATATTTACAATAATATAACTTCAATAAACAAATTAAAACAAAAAAACTCATCTGCTTAAAAATAGATTCTCAATTAAAAAAATCAACTCACTTAGCAGGATACACGTTAATCTGGTAGTGCAGCACTTTTGACACGTTCTTTCCTTGCGCAATAGTGATGTGTCGCTCCGTCCAGTGAACAGTGCACGTCACTTCATCGAGAGTGACCCGCAATCCCGAAGAGAGTTCCAGACACTGGCCTTTTGCCGTTGGCCAGTAGGCTTTGCCTTGCATCTAGAATTTGGACATAATTATACATTATATAATGATGTACAAAATGTCACTACTGAAGACATACATGGAGACTGGAGACTGGACATGTACTGGAGTAAATGTTGGTTGTGAGTTCAAGCTCTGTTAAAATCTCATGTCTATATATCCTTCAATACTACTATATATATTCGCAAAGTGGCGGGCAACAGCTGGATGCGAAGAGCTAAAGATCGAGCTCAGTGGCGTGCCATTGGAGAGGCCTATGTCCAGCAGTGGACGACGACTAGCTGATGATGATGATGATGACTACTATATATTTATAGGTATACTAATATTATAAAACAACTAGTTTAGTAGTAGTTTAGAATTGAGAAAATGTTTTTGTAAAGAGTCCATTGTTTCACCGGGGAAGGCTGTGAGCTATATTTAATTGCCCAAAGGGCGTGCGTGAATTTACATGCGTGAATGTCATATCACATGTATGGACGTAATGTCACAGATGTGGATGTGAGATATCATGTATCGTACATACCTCTATTTCGCTCAACAAACAGACAATGCAAGCAATCTTGTTCTCCAACATTGCCTTCCAAAAAATGGTGTATTCGGCTTCGTCTGGACATTTTGATATCACTAAAGGTACGCACCAAGAAGCCAATTGCTAAAAAGACATTATTAAAGAACATATTATACATAATTAAACAGATGCAATAAAAGTAAAATAGCATTTTCATTTTACTCAGACATTTTCTTTTGTCAATATTCATAGTTCTATGTAGTACACAATCAAAACATTTTTTAAGTAGATATAAATTAACTTTTCCAAAAAATCTTTAAAAAAATTTAGGTGAAGAAGAAAATATATCCTACCGTTAACAAAATGTTAAGCTAGCTTCTTTTGTTTGTTAAATGTAGGTTATACATAATTTACCTTGTAATAGCGTAGCGTTTGGCGCTCCGTTCTCTCTGACTACCCCACTAGGGGTAAAGCATGAAGATGTGTATGTATGTATGTACGTACCTTGTAATACGACGCATTTATATAAGCATCGGGATCAGACTTGAGAGTCAGTCGAGAATCATCGTAAGGCACCACTTCAGCCACTATATTGCCGGAGGAATGCTGCATCGCTTTGTTTTTAGATCTGCTCATGTTTTCTTTTGCCTAAAATATGTATTAAGATTTATTATATTAAATTTATTTAAATAAGTCAACTGCTGTTTGTTTATTATTTCATAATTTAAAATGTTTAAGTTTGCAATCGCATAAGCATATCTCTTACAAATGGATCTTGTAGACAAAGATATAAAAAATAATCTTTTATTATCAAGCAACATATGCTCATAGTAAGTGGTTGCTAATTAAAATCTCCCGACACAAAAAGCTCTAAAACAGTTAACAAACAAGGACAGAAAAGCTGATAATCTTCAAACAGCTAAACATATTTGCTTGAATCATGGCTAAAATACTAACTTTAATTCATTTTCCAAACAAAAAAAACTGAATCAAAATAGGTTCCTACTGAATCAATATAAAATGAATCTATTTGGATCTATGATGCTTCAGACAGTTATACAGATACATATATGGAAACTTTTGGTATACGTGGCATGGTTCTAGATATCTTTCGCTCGTATTTAACTAACCGCTCTCAGTATGTTAAAATTGATCAATTTGTAAGTGACAAAGCAGGTATTTCATTTGGAGTTCCGCAGGGAAGCGTTTTGGGTCCCACTCTATTCCTATTATACGTAAATAGCCTATGCAATATGTCACTGCCCAACTGTAAAATCATTGCTTATGCAGACGACACTGTGTTAATAATACATGGGAGAGAATGGATTGAGGCCAAAAATTACGCCGAGAATGCTATCAGGTTGGTGACACAATGGTATGATGACAACCTTTTGACTATCAACATTGATAAAACTAAATTTGTAGCTTTCTCTCACCGACTCAGCTCCCAACCGACATCTGACTTTGTTATCAAAGCGCATACTTGCTCTCATCAAAACAACTGCAGTTGTCTTAATCTTTCTCGCGCCTTCAATATTAAATATTTGGGAGTTACTATAGATTGCTGTTTAAGCTGGTCACTTCATATTCACAATTTATCCAACCGCATACGTAAAATAATTCCGGTATTTAAAAAATTAAGAAACTCGTGTGATTCTGACATCCTACTCACAGTATATTATGCTCTCATTCAAAGTCTTCTAAGCTATTGCATCGTTGTTTGGGGGGGCGCCAGCAAAAACACAATACTTTCCTTAGAACGCGCACAAAGAGCCATACTGAAAGTTATGCTACGGAAACCTAGGCGTTACAGTACCGATCTACTCTACCGTGACACCTCTGTTCTATCAGTCAGGAAGCTCTTTATAATGTTGGTAATACTCCGCAAGCATAAAAGTATTGTTTTCAGGCCTAATTGCAACCGTAATAAGTCCAGGGTCTGTGAAACTTTGTATTCCAGAACGAGGTCTGCTCGCACACACTTTTACATTATCAGCGACCACATTTATAATAAAATTAATAAACATAAATATATATATCCACTACCTTTTATTAAATGCAAAAAAATAATTAGAACTTGGATTCACAAACTGTCCTACATTGAAACTGAGAATTTTCTTCTCAACTAAATAAATACACACTTACATATCTAAAAGTAAACATACACACACACATACATAAACATACTCACACACGAATACGAATCACATACTCTCTCATACGAATAATCACACATACATATACTCACACATACACATACTCACACATCCACATACTCACACATACTCGACGTGATAATTACGCTTTGTTCATTGATTAATAATTTTATAAGTCTAGTTAGTTTTTTCTTTTTTTGTTTTGACGATTTTGAAAGATTATATAGTGTTTCTTGTTTTCCACTTTATGTTTATACACTTTATATTTATAATATTTAACTGATAATTAATGCTTCAAATGTCTAAAACGTCATTAAAAATTGTAAAGGGGCAAAGACGCTGGTGGCTGTGACACAGTTTATACTAGTACGGCCACCAACGCACTCCTCTTAACTCAAGAGGCAATTTGTAACATTTAAGTTGATATGAATAAATATATTTGATATTTGATATTTGATATGCACTTATAAACAAACACAGACACGTTAAAGTCAAAGTCAAATAATTTATACATGCTTCATTTTTTAAACTTATAACATCTTTTTAAATCCTGTTGTTTTAGTAATTATTATATATTGATTTTTAAAATGAGTATTATTATTTGAAAAAAAACTAACTAACCTGTACATCTTGGAAAATCTTCCATTTAGCATCTAAAACAGTTATGCCGCTAGGTGTTCTATTCGTCAACGAATCTGTTAGTTTTTGCAGATTCTTCACTTCCTGCGTGAATTGATTCAAGAGACTTGGATCAGAGAATATCTCTTTTTTTGCCGGTCTTTCTATAATTTCAGGTTTTGGTACTTGTTTGACTGGCTCCAATTTTGGTACCGTAGGCTTAACAATGGCTTTTTCGGATATTTGTGGCACTTTTATTTCGGGCATAAGTGGTTTTTGTTCTACGGAGAAGTCAATGTCGGATAAAAGATCAAAGGTCGACAGTTCTTTATTATCTTCTTTGGTTAAAGTTTTGGTTTCTGGAATCTCTTTTCGACTATTTTCGAAGGGAGTTTCAATTGCTTTTAGGTCTTTTTGCTTAATTTCTTTTGGTTGATTTTGATCGACTGTAGTATTAGATGGATAATTTTGATTGTTTCCAATATTTGACTGACTCGATAAAATATTTTCTTGATAATTTTGATTTAAGCTTACATTTGATTGATTCTGATTAACTGCAATGCTTGTTACATAATTTGATTGAGAATTTGAGGAGTTGTTTGCATATGTGTTTTGGTCCGCGACATTTTCTTTCGCATTTGTAACTGGAAAGGAAAAAATAAATAAAACTAAAATATTTTGTTGCTTTAAAACGTTTATTCCCATAAATATCACAATTTTCTAACTACAGACTACTAGAGGAACATTAGAACAAATGAATATACCAGATTTATGTACGTTAGTATTTACAACAAACTCTTACCTTGGTTGCTTGAATATGTAACACTTGAGTTATGAATCTGTCCAGACTGCATGTAAGTGGAATTGTTCATATTGGCCCCATAATTAGTTGTGATTTCTACAGATTGGGTGGCTATTGGTATTTCATTTGCCTGATTCGTCGCTGTCAGATATCCATACGGTAAATTATAGTAGGTGGCATTATTATCAGCAGGCATTTGAGGAATTTCAGAAGGAGATTGAACAGTTTCACAGGCGCCAGCACTTGTATACGTTCCGGAAGCACTCCAATTTTGATCTTTTCCAGATTGCTCCACATTTCCATAATTAGAGTACGTATTTTGCGACCCATAGTTGTAGTCGTAATTGCCGCTCGTAGCATTAAACGTATAGCCAGGATGATTTTGGTACATTTGTCCATAGTTAGTTTGTTCTGTGTATTGAGTATTTTGCGGAAATGTCTGATCAGGATAACTTATCGGATTTTGCTGATTTAAATGCTGATAAGTGGGAACGTTTGAAGACAATGCTTCACCCTTTGCGTGAGATTTTATAGGCTTGTCTAAAGCATCTAATTGGGATAGGTTCGGATCTGGCACATTGTATGTTTGCCCTGCACTAAGCGCTTGTGAATTAGTAGTAGTAGTAGTGAAGGCGAGACCATCTGCGCTTGTATATACATAGCCTTGAGATACACTGTCATATGCAAGTGAATACGGATATTGTTGGTCAGTACTGTATCCAGTTGCTGCCGGGATCGTACTCGAATTTGGGATAGATGTAGGCATGGAATTAGGGATAGAACTCGAGATGGAGTGTGGAATATTTTGTATAGGATTAGAGAAATTAATGGATTGCGGTTCATTTGATATCGGAGTGTTGGTCATTGAATACGCCATGTTAGGATTTTGAAATTGATTACCGATATTTTGAACAGGATTTTGCATAGGATTGGATATATTCTGTATCGGACTTTGCATATTTTGTACGGAAGTTTGCAAAGCCGAAGCTCCAGCTTGCATGGGATTTGGAATATTTTGGGAGGGATTTTGCATATTTTGCATTGGATTCACAACATTATGCATGGGAGGACCTCCAGCTTGCATTAAATTTAAATTATTTTGGTTGGGATTTTGCATATTTTGGATGGGATTCGAAACGTTTTGCGTAGCAGGAACACCAGGTTGCATAGAGTTTTGAATATTTGGAATGGGATTCAGCATATTTTGCATAGCAGGAACACTAGCTTGCATTGAATTTGGAATATTTTGAATGGGATTCTGCATATTCTGCATAGAATTTGGTACAGAGTAAGGTACATTTGGCTGATACATATTTTGTCCTTGGCTTACATTGGTTTGGCCATATTGTTGCGTTGGATCGCTAGTGTATGGATAATTCATGCTGTTTCCAGGCGGGAGAGGTGACTCTACAAGATTTGTGTTAGAGTTTTGACCAGCACTGCTGTAAGTCGCCATATTCGGCGTAAAGGCTTGAGGATATTGAACACTATAGTGCGTTTGAGCATATTCTCCACTATAGTTATTAGTCTGCTCAGGTTTAGCAGAAACGTTCATTTGCGCGAAACTCGCATTAAAATCTTGATTGACTTGGTTAAATTGGGCATTAGGATTCACTTGCCCTTGCATATAATGTTCATTATAGTTACTATACTGATTTTCATTGGGATTTTGAGTCATATTGGGATAAGCAGTTGGATTTTGTGAATCGGTGACTGCTGTAGAATTATTTTCTGTGGCGGAATAATAAGGATTGCTGTAAATTTGTGGGTCGGCAATTTGAGTGGCATATTGAGGGGGAGTGTACGAACTGTAACTATAGTTCTCATCTGGCTTGCTATACTTGGTCATAGGATAAGCGTAGCTAGTCTGTGAGTTGTAAGGGTCAGTATCGGGCGGCGCATAGGGCGTGTACTGTCGGGAGTAGGGATTCTGCATCATTTGCATTCCTTGCGGCATTACCACGCCGTCGGGCATGGGTTGCGTTAGTTCTGTGGCTGTAAATAGTTTAAAATTTCGATTTTTAACGAATTTTTTGCCAGTTTTTATAATAAACTTTTTTAACCTATTTCTCCTTTAAAAATAAGTATTTTTTAATATAATACTATATTACCTTCTGACCCAACAGGCGCCGGTCTCACTGAAGTGGGATATATCGATTCTGGATAGTATGCTTCAGTGGGCGTTTGTTCCGCTGGTACTATAATTAAGCAGAAAGTTAATATTTATATTGTGTATATTATTTTTCTTTGGTAACAATAACAATAAAATATTAAATAGGTGATATTATAAACAAGTATAAAATAAGTTGTAAAACATTTGATATACACCATTGTTTGTACAATTTGACTATCACTGAAACTATAATTAATCGACTTTCTAATCTTCAGATTCTATATCCTTAAATTATTAAATTGACCTCTTCAATTAGAACCAACTAAATACAAAAATACACATACTTACAAATATTTTTGTGTTACCTATACATTCTTTGAGAATTATAATTATTTTCTGAACATAAAAAGCCTACCTTGCGGTACTTGCGATCTGCCAAGCGATCTATTCTTCATATAAGGTAAATAATCCTTCAATTTTAGTGTTCCACCACTAGTGGGGGTAGGAACGCTATCTAGAACTTTTGTAGGAGCCGATGATGTGGATACTGTAGCGGGCGTAGATGTTGGGGCTGGTGAAGACAAGTGAGAAATGTGGATATAAATACATGTATTGTAAGCTGTTGTTTAATTTTACATACATTGGTCCGGTACTAAAAGCCAATAACAATGCAGCTCCGAGTTTTTTAAATTATTTCAGGGTTTAAGAAGCGTACCTCTCTGCGCGTGGCGTTGCTCGTGCGTGTCGCGCTCCTCGCGCTGCACCTGGCACACAGAGCGCGCGCGCGCCACCAGCGCTGACACGTTGTGCGCCAGCTTACGGTAGAATTCCAGCCCCTTCTGCGACTTGCCCAGCAGCTCCGCGTGCGTGTCGTACGACGTCGTCAGCGCTGCGCATAGGAAAAAAACTGGTTTGAAAACTTTTGCCACATTTTTTACAATATACACAGCTTGCCACAGCTTTCAAGAGCTTTTGAGGCTAGTCGTAGGCACAAAGTATGACTGTACCGACTAGTTGTGTGTGTAAATTTATATTTTTATTTCTTCACTCTGGTGTCGAGGCCAAAGCACGGCGTTGAGTCCTGCCACTCAACACACAATGCCTCCAGAATTCGGCGGAAAGAGGGGAACTGAGTGTCTCACTAGATTCCCTTTGCCTACACTGCTGTGTGCAGGATACAGCGTGAAGCTGATTTTAAGAACTTTTGCGCAATGTTTACTCGGAATGAGAATAATCAAAGGTAAGAAAATTCCTAAAATCAAATCTGTACATCTGTCTACACTTAATCAAGTAAGTTGATATGAGTTATTTTTACATTCAGACATTAACATAAAATGAATAATACAAAATAATCACCATTTATAAGTCCTTCCCTTTTTCGCAGTACATCTGACAGCATACGCCTGGACTCGCCGTACGCAGCATATAGAGACGTCAGCTTGTTGATTATATTCTCTTGGGCGGCTAGATTTTGTTCTATTATTTTTACCTATTGTTTATTGAAAATAAAGTCAAAATAGGAGTCTGTCTAAACTCTCTCTAACGTAAGTCTTTTTTAACTTTAAATTATTTTATAAAACTAGAAATAATAATATTCATATATAATATATATATATATATATATATATATATATATATATATATATATATATATATCTTAGATCCGTCATGGACGAGTCTGGAGGCATCGATCACGATCTCCATGGTCGGATAAGCGTTGCCTGGATTAAGTGGTGGAAGGTCACTGTTGTGGTCTGTGATGGCAGGGTACCGTCCAAACCTGAACTTTTCCGACTTAGGGGCTGACCCAGGACCTATAAGGATAGTGCTCAAGTCCGGGCTCTGGCAGGCCATATACCCGGTTTTTGACACATTGCCAATATGCATTTCATTCATGGAGAATGGTTATGTAACGTTAATGCTGCAGCTAGAATGTATCGGAAAAGATACCAAAAGTCTGAGAGAGACAACACTAGCGTACCGTCGGCGTGTGTTTCTCCAGCTCCTCCTTGAATATGTCCTCGGGCGCGTCGTGCGGGCGCGCAAGCAGCACGGCCGTGACGTCATCGCTGGCGGCGGCGGCGCGCAGCTGCTGCATGAGCGCGTCCCGCTGACGCTGCATCTCGCGCGCCTTGTTCACCACATAGCGCATCTCCTTCATTGTCTCGCGGTCTAGACCCTCTGTTGACACAATATTAATTTTGTATTATTAATTTAACAACAAATCTTCGCAGGGCGGCCACAACTCGTCGACCATACTATATAATTCAATATAATGACTGTGGAGTTATGTAGACATATCACATATTACAAAAGGCATACATTTTTGTAATTGTACTTTATAAGTTTTTTTCTTTATTTATAATTTTTGAGGATAATTTAAGCTCGTTATTGGTATATATGTAGCCTGTATCTTGAAATAATTGCAATAATTTTGACAAACTTTTTAACATTTTTTTTTAAATAAAAATATCCATATAAGCAACATGAATCAATCTACTTCATTGTGGCATGGCGGTCAAATATCTGACTGTAAATTTGATGGTTGTGGGTTATGTCTCAGACAGAAAACGAAGAACAAAGTAGTATACAAAAATAAACATCAGCATGAAGTTAAAAATTTAAAACAAACTCACCAATATTATCAATACTCGGTATTTTACTCTGCAGTACATGCAAGGGCTGTGACAACAATCTCAAATTAGTAATATGCAATGTCATAGCTTTGTGTAACACTTGGTTACTCTCATTGGTGCGGGCATGCGCCTCTTGATACTTGTGGTATTCACGAGATATCTCCGTTTGAACTATGGAAGGGGGACGAGGGCCCATTTGCTTTTGGAATTCTTTTTCTTTCATTGTTTCCTCCTAGAATAACACCAATATTACTTATTTAAGCTGAAGAGAATTTAATGTACTCAAGAACAACTGGTTTGAATTACAAAAATCTTTTTATGTTGGATAGCTCACTCTATATCTTTCTTATACAGAATCCATAAGCTTTATTTTGTTTTGTTAATCATTTTGATGTGACAACCTATACCTATTACTTTATATTCCTTGTCTGTTAATCATAATAAAAGGATAAGCAATCATTTTACTTTAAATCATTTCTATTTACAACAAAAGTATTTAAAACTATACATGAATTATTTTTTTTACATTTGAACAAAAAAATCTCCTTTATATCATTCTTGTACCTGTATTAGACTTTTAATTTCATCCAATGAATGCTCCACGTCACTTATAATCTCAGCAAGATTGTTCATAGAATCCACTAAAACTGGAATAATTTCCCCTTTAGCATTCATTGCGGCACACCTGTCCACTATTTCTTGAGGAATTCTGTAAATAAAACGTTTACCTAACATGTAATGTCAATATTCAAAACAATAGGCGCCAGCGTGTAAGACATATCGGCGGAAAATGGGGACTTCCATTTTCCGTTTTCAGCCAAATGCCTCCAAACATTGCATTTTGGTGTGGCAGAACTCAACTCCGCGCTTTGAATCAAGGTATTAAAGATTAAGATATTATTTGTTTGGAATATTATGTCAAAAAGAAATTCTTAACATCAGATAGTACAGATGCATATCTATATACATATTTCTTAAGAAAAGAAATAATAAAGAATTTATAGAATAGATCTAAGTAATCCTATATCTTATAAAACAAAGTCGCTTTTCGTGTCTGTCTGTTGTTTCTAACTCTTCTTCTTCTAAACCACCCAACGGATTTTGATGCGGTCTTCACCATTAAGTCGATTGTTTTTCGTAGAAGGTTTATATATAGTTTATTATTTGTACATTCTTATGTAAATTAACATAAATACGATAAATGTGTATAAAGTCCTACCCGTTGAGACACTTTCGCGCGTGCGCTGCTCTAATGGTAAGTACTACATGAAAAAAATGTACTGGAGTATTGTTCCTCTTAATAAGATCTACAAAAAAGTCCGCGAGGGCATATTCATATTTTTTAAGAATAACGTGTAGTGATCATTTTTCTGTCTAAAAATAATAATTTCAATATATTTTTTATTGTGAGTCATATTTTTCCATAATGGTATTAATCCTTATCCTTTAAAATACTTTATTAATTTTCTACGTTTAACGAAGATTAAATTTGCTTTTTAAAATATTTCGAAATTGCGAATAGTTTTACAGAAAAAAGCATTTAATTGTTGACACATCCCGCCGTTGACACATCAGCTGTATGTTACTCAAGTTTCACTTATCCCTTACTCTCAGCATATAAATAAGTATATTAGTTACGTTGGCTATTTAATGTAGATCGAAACTGTCTTTTACTGTTTTTCATTTTAATAAGTACTTTAGAAGTTGTTACAATATCAAAATATCCTTGCTGCGAAACAGCTCGCCACTCGCCATGCGTCCGCCTGCCTTACACGCATCGGTGGTTCAGTGGTAGAATGCTCGCCTGCCACGCGGGCGGCCCGGGTCCGATTCCCGGCCGATGCATGTTATCCATTCCTCACAGGCAGCCACGTAGTGCTTGCTTTTCATCAGGGACACATACCCTCTTCAGCATTAACCACAAGCTCGACAAAATTTTTTTATCGTATTTATGTAAATAGCAACGAAGATTTAGATGCGTTTGCACGTATTGGATAATTGGAGTTGAATGTATTATTTCAGCGCGATATATTTGGTTTCATATTTTTTGTAGTAGTTATTAGTAGGTAGGTTTTTGTTTATAATTTCTTCCGTTTAAAAATAGTCATTAAACTATCTAAAAATAGTCATTTAAATATATTTTAATAAGTACTTGAAAAGATTAGTAGCACAGATTTAAAATTACGGTACCTACTAAAAAATCCTTGCCGTGTAAAACAATTGGAAAATCCTTATTGAAACTACGAAAATGCGGGTTGCATTAGGGTTTAATTAATTTTCACATTATCTTAAGTGCTTTGCAAACATACATTATATGAATAATCAAGTAGTAAAAGCGGGCGAAGCCGCAAGAGGGTCGCTAGTATATTTATAAATTCAAGTTGACACTTTATCAGACTACCTAATATTGATACATTCCAAAAAACTGTATTGGAAGTTTAGCCATACAAAGGGCGGTTGTGGGATTTACCTCTAAAAAGGAAGAGAGTGGAAAACAAGGAAGTATGACGTCTCTCTCTCTCAATAAAATATCTTTGGTGGTGAAGAGAGAGAAACATATTACAAGTTGCCAGATTATTAACAAGAAAGTGTACAGTTGCCCTGAGACAAAATATATAATTTTTATATAACTTTAAATTCATAGATCAATTTCTAATAAGATTAATATTGAGTTTGGTCTTTTGACTGAAATTATCTTTGTTCAACAATTCCACTTCATTGTGCATTATCTTGTAACTTGTAATAGATGGATTAATTAACTTCACCATCCAAACCACAATAATCTGTAGAACTCATCTCATAAACAAAAAAAATCATTAAACTTATAGCTTTAAAAATTTTACATACTTTTGATCAGACTCCAAGACATCTAGTTGATCCAATTGTAGAGAAGACATGAATTCTGTCAATTCAGTATTTTTTGCATCAACTTGATTACCTATATGACGTAATAATTTGGCTTTCTCTTCTGAATACATTGAAGAAGCCTCGTGAGCCACCATTGGTACTAATCGAGAGAAAATGTCTGGTCCTGCTACCTGAAATACATAAAATTTTATAAGCACATACATAATATATTTCAGTTTTAAGTATTATTTATTACTGTTTATTTTATTTCAGCTCCATCTACCTTCCACACATGTCAAATTGACAGCATCCTTTTTTTTAAGTTCTTTTAAAAAAATAAAGACTACAAAATAGTAGGATTTTATAATATGTTAATAGTTTATCATATTATAAAATTAGCATGATTTCATTACAATTTTCAACTCAATACTCTAAAAACAAACCTCAGTATCATTGAAATTAATAGCCACAGCGCTAACAAGGCACACAGGTTTCAAATCAGACAGCATATCCTTCTCCGGCACTTCCTCATGATATATGAACTCATTTTCATTCTTTGCAGCTTTCCGTTTTCCTTCCACCACATCATTGGTGAATGTTAAAGCTTCTTGAGTTACTTGAACTGGTTCTATATATTTGGATAATTTTCTTGCCTCACCCAGCTTGTCCACTGATTGTTGGTAAAAGGCAACTCTTTCGCCCATTTTTTGTTGTTCTTCTGCATGCATGCCTAAAAATTGCATGTAATTATTATACTGTTTTACTCAGGGAAGTCTTTTATAATATTAATATTTTGTTGTAGATGTGTGATATCCGTCTAATTACTATACACTATACATACAAATTCTTATTTTTCTTAGTTTTAATTTATTTGAATATATACATATTAATGTACACAATAAAAAAGAGGTGTGGTTTTTAATTAGATCTGTAAGTGTTTTTAATTTTATTTAATATGCAGAATATAATATATATTTTTTATATCTACCTTGATACAAACACACAATACATCCAATATAGGATAATTTAAAAGATAAGTAGCGATGCCAGTAATTGTACAATTTAGTTCCAATGATCTCATGAATGTTGTCAGTGCCAGTGGAAGGACCTAAGTGTGCTAAGGAATTCTTATAAAAGTACATAACTTGAGTTGCCACAGAACCTGGAAAGAATAATTTTAATATGAGACAGTAGTTTAAGAAATCAATAGTATAAAATTATTTACTGTAGTTGTCTATAGATTAGTAGCATAGCCACCATTTACAGCCACCATGGTCAGTGTACATATTTGGTGTAGTCTTAGAACCACATATAAGAGAAGTTAATCGAACTATGCATATACATTATTAACATAACATAACTTAATAACACTTAATATCACAAAATCAGCTTCATGCTGTTTCCCGCACACAGCAGGGTAGGCAGAGGGAATCCAGTGTTAAGACAGTCTGTTCCCCACTTTCTGCAGAATTCTGAAGGCGTTCTGTGTTGAGTGGCAGAACTCAATGCCACATTTTGCCTCGACACCATAGCGCATATAAAGAAAATGGAAATATAAGCATAAATAAATATTTCACACAGTCACAGATGGTAAAAAAAATAATGAATCATACCAATTACACTAGGTTTTCTTGTATCTTGTATACTTTTATCTAAAATGCACTCTTGAGCTTGGGCAAAACAAATCTCTTGCAACAGCTTAAGTATATCACTAGATACATCAGCGCCTGGTGGCTGTGGATACTGTTCTCTCAGAAACTGGAAAGCCCATGCGGCGTGCTGGTAATGCTGACATGCAGATTTAAGACTATCTGCAGTAGTTCTAGGTTCCGAGGAACCAAGCTGAGTGTGTAAAGCTCCAATATTATATAGTACACATGCCATTTCAAATTTTATATCAGCTAAGGAACAGCTCATATTGGCATAAAGGTCTTTCCTACAAAAAAGAAATATATTTAAAAAAAAAAATTTGTACATTATGACATACAATTATGTAAATAATAGATTCTTTGTCCTTATTTTTTTTGTATATGTTAAATATAATACATTTTTATAAATATGACATTTTGCTTTGTATTAATGTTCAATTATCTTATAAGATATTCATATACAAACTCAAATGATAAGAAGAATGAATCATAACTACTGTTGTTTGATGACCAATTAGGTCATAAAAAATCAATACACTTGAGCTAATTTAATTGAAATGCAGATTACCATGCAAAAGTGCAAGCAACGGGTTGGCCTTTTCCCATAGGAAATCGACTTTGTATTGCTCGTAGTTGGCAAAAATATCTGTTTATAGAATTAAGTCCTGTCGTGTCACTGGTAGGTCTTACGGCAGCCGACCGTAAGCCCTCCAGCTGATGTATCTCGTTCCCATAGCTATCAGGATCTTCTCTGTATGCTTCAGCTATATACTGGAAACAATGAAGATCTTAGTACACAAAGAAAGCAAAGAAAACTTCTTATCAAAGAGATTACTTACTTGTTTAAGTTTTGGGCCAAAATGCGTATTTTCCGTGCTTATTTTTAGCTCAAAGCTGAGCAAGGGCAGTTTAGGAACTGCTTCCATGTTTTTAATCTCCTTTTCTGACTAATATAACTTTAAGCTGTTGGTTGAAATAAATTTCATCATAAATTGGATATCTTTAATTGTAATAACAAGCTGTCATTTTTTGTTTGGGTGAATGGTGATCTGTGGAGCGTAGAATGTATAATAATGTATACATACATTCTACGTTATAGTATTTTAATATTTTATACTTGTCAATAGATGAAAAATAAAAAATATAAATTTCCAGTCATAATTTTTTTTGTTTCTTTACGGTAGGCATAAAAATATAAATATTAGAGACATTGCCAATTTATTATTTTTTTTTAATAAAAATACAATTTGCCATATAGATGTAACTAAAATACGTATATTTAATTTTGTAAATTAATAACAAACTTTGTCGTATTGTATATTGCTGCATATTTTAAGTATTCACGACAAGGAACATAAAATATTATACTAGATTCACGATAAGAGTAATAATGTTGTACGGACAATTATAATTATTGAAAATTCTCTATAATTATATGCGCAATATTATAATAATTAACTAGCAAATATGCTAGTAAATTATTATAATATTGCGCAGAAAAACATATCCACTTGTCACGAATTCATCAGTGAAAACGGCCTATTACTTATACTTATGTTCAAAAATAAAAATTAAAGGAGATATTTCATTCTCCTAATTTCTTTTCCTTTAAATAATAATTTAAAGACAAAATAGATAAATATACAATTTAAAAGATTACTATTAAATGTTTTACCTCGCTAAAAATGAAGCAAAGAAGTATTACTAGATGTTAACAGTAAATAAAGTGTTTAAATTATAAAGTAAAGTACCTATTTAAAATTTTTACAATAACTTCATGACCAAGAGTAAAATTTTGCTCTTACCAGCAGTCTTTTCTAAATGGCAATAATTAGAAAAACTGTCAGATTGGCGTCGCCATCAATCGATAATTTGCATGTATTGTGTTTTTCTTGTATGTTTACATACTAAGAGATCCATTTCTGTAACTAAATGTATTTAGATCTTTTTCATGTTTTGACGGCAAATTTACAAATTCTTTAACAATGAAGTTAAAAAAAGTAAAAGCTGATGCAGAGGTGGGCCATTTACTAACTGTTTATGAGCAATTCCACTTAATGTACACACATACATTACATTATCATAGCACTTTTATAGTTGAATCGAGAGTACTATATTATTTAAAAGTACCAGCTAAATATTCATAATTAATTAAACAGGAACCTGCAGCGCCCTTACCACCACAAGCAGAAATAATTGAAGCTGATTTGTACAAGCGTTCTTATTTTGGACCTGATGTGCCGACTTTAGAATTAGAATGTTGGGAAGAAGAACTTTCAGAAGCACAACTTCAGGCTTACAAAAATGCAGATGAAGAATATAAGAGTATTCAAAGCAAACTTGATGTGATAGTTAAGGATACCGGTGGAGAGATTGTTTATAATGGTGATCAGTTCACTGCTTACCAGTTGCTTGGAAAGTGAGTATTATAATACTTTCTTTGTTGAATATCTTGCTTCATAGCAGAAAGTTTGAAAATGTAACTTTTATGATATAGATATGATATTTAAATATAAAAGTATTATAAATTCTATTGTATTAATAAGATTTTGTCGTAATGTAGTGGGACAGTGTCTAACTAAATGTACAATCTAAAATCACAACTTATTATATAGTTATATAGCATATATATAATCATTTTTTCTTTATGCTTGTACAGCATAAAGCGGCATTAAGTTCTGATGTTTTTCTATTTAAGTATATTTTGCTTATTAAAATAAAATAAAATAATCTGTGAAGACAGATTATAGATGATAATTTTATGTGATTACCTCATAAGAAAACATTAATGAAAAATTGCGTACATTTCTTAGTATTGAATGCAAAATATTTTGCATAACTTTAAGTAGTTAATTGAATATTATTATGAACATTTATTTGCACTACACATTTGTTGTTAGTTTGAATATTTTTTTACTTAAATTATACAGACTATTTACAATGTGTTATTTAATAACAAGTAACAATAAATAGATTAATGTTTCACAAGCTTATTAGAATTTATTTCTAATCCTGCTGATGAACATTTGATTTTTTATATGTTTACTAGTATATTTTTTTAAATTTATAGGCAACCAGTACTTAAGGATTTGGAAAGGCAGAGTGCTGAAATTATAAGATCTCGTTCCCGTTCACTTTCTATTTGTAAGGATAAAGATAGAGAAACTAAGAGTAGGAGAGGTATGTATTTGTAATTAATAATTTAAATTATAGTTTAATTTAGGCAGACCATTGTCTGTCTTTGAGACAGAGGATTGTTTGTCATTGGGTTCAGTCCCTGCTGGAGGAATTAATTATTTTCATGTTCCTGCTATGCATTAATAATGTTAACACAGTGTGTTGTATTTGGTTCCTTGTAATTGTTCAGAAAGAGAAGAATGGAGTCTGTTAACACTAACTTTTCTCTGCTTACCCTTTCTATATGGATAAAACTAGGTGTGGGAAAAGTGTGAAGCTCAAAAAAATAAATAAAATGAATAATAAATAAAATTTTAAAAAAATATTGATCTAATAGCCATTATGGCATAGTAGCCCATTGTCTGATTATCAATGAAAAATTCGTGGATTGAACAAATGTGAGTTTCAACTTCCGTTCAGGGAATTAATTATTTACATCACTCACTCGTAACTAAAAAAAGCGCGGCTTTGACGCCCGCCATGCGATTTTATTTCCCAATTTCTTTAAAAGTGAGGAATGAAATGTCTTAACACATGGTTTCTCTGCTTTCCTTACTATATGCAGGACACAGTATGATGCTATTTATTTTCTTAATGCTTATAGGTCGGCCTAGAAAGACCAAGGAAGAGGATAGAGACTACTCACCATCCTCTGATAGAGCTAAGTCACCTGAGAAGAGTCACAAAAAGAAAAAGAAGGACAAAGACAGAAAGAAGGATGACAAAAAGAAAGAAGAGAAAGAGGAAAAAGAAACTAAAACAAAAGATAAAACATTGGCTCCTTCAAGTATATATTATTGTTTTTTCTGTTGTTAATAACCTATTTTGTTTTCTTCTTTTATCTAAGTTAAGTTTTTTAAAGTTTTTCTAGGTAAATGTTTGGGGTAGTTATTGGTCAGCATTTGACATTAAACTCAGTGGTTGTAGCTATGAGCCCTACTTAGGAAAATTAATTATTTTCAGTTCCTTACTTTGGTTCCTTATTTTGTGTTTTGAAAACTAAACACAAAATATATTGTGCCCTGGTGATGTAAAGTGGGATAATAGCAAGATAAACAGAGTGTATCGACACTAGGTTCCCTTTACCTATACTGATATATGGGAAAAGGTGTAACGTTGAAAAAACCTAATAATATATACGTAGTATAATAATTTGTATTATTTTTAGATGTTCATAGTGTGGTGACTAATGTTAGACCATCTGAAGTCACTGCTATTGGAGGATTGCTTACCGGTAGTGCCACAAAAACAACTGCAATAGTTGATCTCACTAAGGATGATGGAAATAAAAATGTGGCCGATTCCAGAGAAGTTTCATTTAATAAGTTACAAGGTAATATAGAAATGTGAAATAATCTTTTTGTTTAGTGACAGATAAATAATTTTTGACATTAAAACAATGTTTGTAACACAATGTGCATATAATGTGGATAATTTAATATATTACAATTTTACATTATAAAATAAATGTAGACACTTATCCATTGCAATTTTAATTTTATTTAATAAATATAGTAATTAAAATTTTGTTTTTAACTTTAATATGTGATCTGTAAATTGAAAATGTACATATTTTGCATTTGCAAAGTATTCAAATAAAATATTGTTAAATTTAATTACAATTTTTAATCATGTAAAAATTGAATGAACATAACTAATTCAATGGCAATAATAGTAATGAATGTGTCTTGCTTCATTTTTAGGCAAAACTTTCCCATCATTAGTAGTAGTGGCACGTCCTTACCTCCGCTCGAAGGAGACTTCACCAACATATGACAGAGCAGCTCTTGACAGCAAAGTGAAGTCAGTCCTCATTCATACGTCAGTGAAGTTCACCGAGTGGCTAATACAGCAGGGCTTGGTTAGGTCAGAGCAGTGGTGCGCTGTACATGCTGGAAATAAATTAAAGTTGGGTAAGGATTTTTTATTTACATGAAATTGAAAATATTTATTTACATTTATATTTTCATTTCTTCACTCTTGTAATTAATTTGTTACATGTATTGTCAAAAATAACTTAAACTTAAAATAAATAGTGGGATTCTATTATAAATATAAAACCCATGCAGAGTATACAGTGATTAATAGTATATTACTTACACTTACGAGAAAAATATTTATAATATATTTTTGTCCCATTCAGGCATGTATTCCGACGTATCAAAATTCCCATACTCAGGAGGTTACGTCTGGATATCAGAATGTTGTCCGACCCGTTTCGTCTCAGTTTTCTCAAGCTCCATATTCGAAGGCGCTACTTTCCCGCCGAGCGTACTACTCAAACTGATATACCACTGGGCCTGTCAAACCAACGTCCAGAATGTAGTACAATGGGTGAAAGTGGATAATTTATATGTAAAAGGCCTGTTTACTTGGTTAAGAGCGATCTGTACATCAGCCATACATCAGCATATGGGCTTATTAGGGGGTCAGGGAAAGAAAGTCGAAGTGGGTGTTATATCACTGGGAACAACCAGCCATGATGGCACTCAGAGACAAGTGAAGGTTGAGGTGTTGGGTGTTTTGGATCCAGTTGAGAAATTAGTAAGTTTTAAATTGTTTTTGTTATAGATATGTTATACTTAGAAATATATGATTTTTTTGTAGTGTTACTCAAGCTCACCTCAATTGACTAGAGAGCTTGCACGGCTTACAAGAAGCTAGTTGGAGTCTGTTTACTTAATTTTTTAATATATTTCTGAATATTTTTTCATTCAGCATGTAAATATCACTTTATATATTAAAAAAATATTACATTTTATACTGTTTTATTGATTGGACTATGTTACATACGTTTAATGAGTAATAAATAATTTTCCATAATTAAATTTACTTAGGTTTAAAACAATACTTGTGAATTTGTAAGTATTTCCTCTTTTTAGTGTACTTTTAACAAAATTAGTGATTGTCTTCTTGAATGTATAACTGTCTTCTTTTATAAAACACAAGAAATAGTAATACACATTCTTTTACTACCAAATATACTTATAATAACAACTGTTTTTCTAGATCCGCCTACGCGCAGTGGAACCACTAGCAGAATACGAAAAGAACTATAAAAAGCGTTTCCAAAAAATTCTAGAACCACTCACAAACTGGGTTCATCCTTCCTCTATTATAATAACAGATTTGACTGTCGACAAAGGGACCCTAGTGTCAATGGGATTCAAAACCGTCCATCAATCTTCATCGCATTCAGAACAGACGTCGAAGTACAGTAATGCTAATATAATGGAATATCTTAGGCGTATAGTGCCTAGAATGTTCCAGAACACTCTGTCTTTGCTATCGAGACAGATTATACAACAATTCCTGGACGAATTGGTGTGGAGAGAAAAGTGTGTATTTATTTAATTATAACTATAGTCTATTCATTTGATTTGAGCTATTGTCTTTTCCTTGCTAAGATAAGAACAAGAAGTGCGGCGTTGACTTCCGTCACATAACATGCAATGTGTCAAAACTGGTAGAAGAAAACGAAAACTGAAGATCAAAGGACCTTAAAACTAGAACCCCTGTGCCTACCCTACTATAAGCGAGATACATCGCATAGAAAAAAATGTACAAAGCTTAAATATATGTATTTTATACATCATCAATATTCTTAAATAATTTCTAAAATTGAATTCTACGTAACAAATTAAAGAGACCATAAATAAAATTAACAAATAATTATACAGATATGGCGTCTCCCCATGGCAAGCCTTCGACAATATTGTACTACACATCTCGGAACAGACGAAACTCGACGCAAAAGATCCTATTACTATCCGTCTTAATAAAATTGCGGCGAATCCATTCAAAAACTGGAAATATCCTAGCAAGGTATGATTATTATTTTTATATTTTTTTTACATCCTGCACATAGGAGAATAAGCAGAGGGCTCATGGGAACCTAGTGTTAAGACACTCCATCCCCCATTTTGCACCGATTTTGGAGGCGTGTTGAATGGCGGAACTTAACGCCGCGCTTAGTCTCGTTACCAGAGTGAGGAAATGAAAATTTAAGTATTTCATTCCGCCGAGTCGGAATCAAAAACACAACTTGTCGAGTTTATAATCATATGTTTGTGTCCCTGCGCCTCGACTGGTTTCATTTTAAGGTATATATGTTTTTTTTTATTGCAACATGTAAGCTTAACGCAAATTTTATTACCTGTCTGCTAGTTTATACAGTAAAACACAATTCGAGCTACTCACTGCGTCACACGTCATAGAGTATGGATAAATATCATGAAATGAAAATGATAGTCCTACGTCTAAACTATTAAAGAATCATGATAATTTTTTTAGGTATGAAATATTTTATCCTTTATGCTGCCCCCGTAAAAGGAGTCTCTTTCCTCCTGTAAAAGGATTCGCTTCCAACCTGTAAAAAGAGCCATTCACATATTTTCCCCATTTTGTTATTTAACTATAAATACATTAATAAAACTAACACCTTAACAGAAAAAGGACCGTGTGGAAGAACCAGAACCGGAAACGCGTAGCAAAAGAGGTAGGAAAAAGAAGGAGCCTTCTCCAGCTCCACCACCGAAGAAGAGAAAGAAAGAAAAGACTTCCTATGTGGAGGAAGATGATGAGGAAGAGGTAAGAAATGTAGTCTTCATTCTTATATTCCGTATGTAGCAGAACTAATAATACTGTATTTTTTTGTATTGTGTTAAGTTAAGTAATATGTGATTACACATCTACCATATGTAGACACATCGACACATTTGCATATTTACACGTGCAATTATACATCCACTTTTTTGATCACAGATCGACATTTATTTATCCACTCATGTGATTATACATTTAAACAAATGACCATACATCCACACCTTTCCCGTAAAGCATTAAGCTAAAAAACACTTATGACACTAAATCTCTTATGACTTACATTACCGTTATATATACATTTATAAAAAATATTATTTTCCAAAACCGAAATGTCCAGAATTCGGGCAAAATCCGAAAAACGGAAAGTTTCAACACTAGGTTTTTTCTGTTTATCCTATTGTATGTAAAGGGTTAAAATAAAAATTACCAAAATTACTTAATTCCTTGTCTTACATGTACCATAACATACACATATATTTATAAAAAAACGTTTTATACCAGATCCCACTCGCCCTCCGCCGTACAAAGATAAAGCAAGAGAAACAAAAAGAGAAGGAGAAGGAAAAAGACAAAGAAAAGGAAAAAGAAGAAACGCCCAGAAGTCGCCGTAAAGCCGCCCGCTTATACGTAGACGACGACCTAGATGACATACCTCTCAAGAACATTAAAAAGGAAATTAAACCTGAGGAAACTGTCTCTTTGGAAAGATTTTACTTTGGACAGACAGCTGAAGGGGAAGTGGATGATGTTGCTATTGCTGTTGAGGTATGTTTTATTGTTAAAATGGTGGTTGTAGGTCGATTTTCGTAAAATATAAATGTACTAACATTATGGGTATATGAAAAATTAATAATTTATTTTTAAGTGGTTTGAAAAAAAAAACGCTTATTAAATCTGCTTTTCCAAACTTTCACCCATAACGTTACCCATATGACGTTGAATTGGCAAGAAATAAAAAAAGACATACTATAATTGAGATGTCATTGTTCTCATAAAAAAAATGAATTTTAAATGGCTTGTTCTATTTTGTAATTTACTTTTATTTGTATAAATGTTTGTCCTCTAGTAACCTCTAGTTGATACTACAGATTAATATTATTTATTACATGTTTTTCAGTGTCCCATCTGCCACATCGAATTCAACGAGTCTCAACGTCTCACAGAGCATATATTCCGTCACGTGGTTCCTCCCGCCGAAAATGTGGAAAATACAGACACCGAAGACGCCCAGTGCTCTTACTGCTTACAACAATTCCCGACGCGCGGAGAACTGGATCACCATCTCACTCAACACCACCCAATTGATACTAAGTCACCAGGATTGTTTACTTACGCTTGTTTAATTTGTGAGGTAATTGTTGGGTTTTTTGTATATTTTATTTTATCTTCATGTTATATCTTATATATACTATGGTAAACAGTAAAGAATAGACACTGACGCCCAATGCTCATATTAAAGCGGTTATACAAAAATAATAGTCCATAGCCATAGATGAAAATAATATAATTAACATTTATATTGTTGGTCAGGTCCGTTTCGCAGCAGTGCTGACGCTCGCGGCGCACATGCAGAAGACGCACTCGCCGCGCGAGCTGCCGTACGCGTGCGGTGCCTGCGATTACCGCGCCTCCGCACACCGCGCTGCCCGCGACCACGCCGCGCGCGCGCACTCGCGTTCCGACGGACTGCATTGCCCGTATTGTTTAAAGGTATAGCCACTATTTCTTTTATTTTTTTTTGTTACTTGATTTTTATTTTATTTTTTTAATATTTGCATAAAAAGTTGTTTCTTTTAATTATTTTTTCTTGTACAAAACCTCAATGCAAGTACGTGACAACGTAAAAATAATAATGTAAATAGTAATTTAAATAGTTGAAGTTGGTTCCCCTCGACTGGAAATCGAACTTCCAATTGTTGCTCAAATTATAATAATTAATGCCTCCAGATTTCGGCGGAAAGTGGAGAACGGAGTGTCTTAACACTAGTTTCCCTCCGCCTACCCTACTGTGTGTGGGATACAGCATGAGGCTGACTTAATTTTTTTTTTTCATAAAAAATTGTAAAACCCAGGTGATCCCGGTATACGCGGACGGACATGAACTCACTGCCAACGTCCTCCTCTACATCGACCATCTGAAGCAGCACCAAGACAAGGAGTTAGAAGTGCGCTGCAACAGATGTGTACTGCGGTTTGTGCATCTTGGTATGTTTTTATTATTTATTTACTTACATGTTTTGCTTAAACATTAAAAAAAACTTTATTTTACACCATGATGAAAGTACTCAATTAACACAATTTATACAATAAAATGTTAAACGATAGTATCAATAACAGTGATATATACTATTGAACATGGCGCAGTGTATAAACAAGAAAAAAACAACAATTATGTATTTTTTATATTTTAGGCCAACTCAAAGAGCATCAAATTCGTGATCATAACAGTCGAGATGATGTGATTCCACTTTGCACTGAAGAACACTTAATAAACCAACCTAAGGTAATGTGTAATATATTTTAATAATTTGTATATTGTGTATGTGTGATAGTTTTCAGAGTATTATATATTATTAGCGACCCAAACGCGGCTTCGGCCGCTTATACTTATTTAGACTTATAGTATTTTATATTATAATATAATTATACTACATTTTTACATAAATTGTAGGCTTTGTGTTATTTATGTTTGTATGTGGATAACCTATGTTACTGTGAAGTTTCATCTACATATTATGTTCAGAAGTTTTTCATCCTCACAATTTTTTATATTAGTGTCCTATTTTATGGATATGTATTTAAGAATTTTAGAAAAATATTTTCTCTTTGACCAACTTTAATCCAATCCAAATTATATAGTACTTAATTTCAAAAGAATACATAAATATTAAACGAATTTGTTACATCCTCAGAAAAAAGCACGTCCACCAGTGAAGGACTGCGCCAGCCACGCCGTCAGCGAGACGTACGAACAGACAACACTGGTACTGCACGGCGGCGCGCTGTGCCGAGAGTGTGACACTCCATTAGATAGTGATAAGCATTTCCTGTAAGTTCGTTTTTATGAGTCTTTTTATCAGAGACCAAAAACTTGATGTCTTCTTAGCTTCTTAATCCGTAGACAAACAATATCCTTAATCTTTAGAAGGTAAATTAAAAAGAACGTTTCTTTAGAAAATAAAAAACCTAATCTATAATAGTCTTTATCTTTTGAGAAGTAGTACTTTTAAGTAAAACATCATAATTTTGTTTTTTTTAATGAATCTTGTAAGTCATTGGAATTTACGAGATGAAAATCCACCTTTTTATACGTGGCTTTCAGGGGGTCATACTTTGACTTATTGACATATATACTAATAAGATAGACAAGCAAAAAAGCATATTATATGATGTATAAGTAACAAGTAATGTTTTGTGTTTGCACGTCAGCGGGCGTACGGCGTGCAGCAAGTGTCCGTACGCGACGTCGTGCTACCGTGCAATGCTGCGCCACAGCGGTTATTGCGCCGGCGCGCACTCGCTCGAGACCGCACCGCGCGCCGCGCCCCAGCCCCTGCACTGCGTGTGCGGGTACACCACCGACGTTGGTAAGTGATTTAAGCTATACATCCATACTAAAGATACAAAAATGATTTTAGAAAACAACAAAAATTCTATATAAGTTTAACAAGAAAATTCGATGGAACTTGATTAGAACTTATAGTTTAGTTAGTGTTCACAGCGCTTTAACGATCTCCATGAGGCGCGCGTGCCAGTACTGCCATGTTTAACGTTTTATATGTTTGCTAAAAACATTGCTAATAATAAAATCCCTAACATGAATACTTATATGCTAAAATATATTTAACTACACAAGTCACACGTCAACACACGCACCCACGTTCATCATACACGTCCTAACAACACCACTATGAAATTCAATATGCATGCTTGTTAACTCTATCAACATAAATATTAATAAGCATACTCTTTTCCAATTTTATAAATATAGGTTAACTTAACAAAGATTAACAATAAAGTATATTTAAATATCCAAATTACAAAAATTTAAAAAACTCAAAAATGAAATTAATGTTCAAAATTTTTCCACCCCAGGTACAGACATGTTGTCCCATTTACTGTTAACACACCACACAAGTGCGTACTCATCGGAACAAGACGCTCGGGCCAACACTGTGAGAGATGATGTACCTGCGACCACCACGGTACCCACACCTGCTGTCTCAACTACTGAGCCTGTTGATACTGTAAGTGTATTTTAATGTTGTCCAAAATAGTCAAGTTTGTGGAAGTTTTTAATATTTCTATTTTTAAGTAATTGTAACAATGATTACTTTTAAATTAAGATTAGAAAATAAAATATCTATGTATTGTAAATTTTCTCAGAAGCTCTTAAGTAAACTCACCAATTGCTTATAATTTTGGTTAGGGAGTTAGAAAAGTACTACACAGCATAGCTGCATTATTGTTTTTGCTTATTTCAGGTTGTATAACCCAAAAAGATTTACTTTAAAAAATGTTGTGACTCTTAAAAAGAGGTATCAATGATAAAGTGAATCATTGCTTATGATTGGATGTTTCATACTCAATAACTGTATAAACTGATCCAAAAATGTAAAATTTAAATTCCTACAGCCCATGGAGACCATGCCTGCTATAGCGGACTACGCGCCGCCGTCCGTCATCAATACTCAGCTGTCACTTGATGATTTAGCTCCACCATCAGTGCTACAGTCTGATCAGGTATGCTGTTAATAAATTTATACTGACTCATCTCAGCGAAACTGCAATTTTAAATATGAAATTATAAAAATCAGCTTAATGCTACACACAGCCGCACAGAGTAGGGTAGGCATCTAGTGTTAAAACACTCCATTCCCCACTTGTGCACAAAGTTTGACTGTAAACGCGTTTGGTTGTGGGTTCGAGCCCCACTCGAGGGAATGAAATATTTACTTACATTTTTATTTCCATTTCTTTGCTCCGGTATCCAGGCATAAGAGCGGCGTTGAGTTCCGCCACTCAACACGCAATACCTCCAGAATTCGGCGCAAAGTGGGGTACAGAGTGTCTTAACACTAGGTTCCCTCTGGTTACCCTACTGTGTGAGGGATACAGTGTGAAGCTAATTTGTTTTATTTATTTATTTAATAGGAAGCCAACATAATATACAGTGTATTTCATCTTTCAGACATTCAGTATAGAACACTTATTTTTACATATCACAATCTTTAATTCAAATTGTTACACAAGTGATTTTATTTATTTTTTGTATTCTACAAATCTTTGACATTCATACATTCAATACATTTATTTACAGCATGAGAAAGAGCTACTAAACGATGCATATGACAGGCCACTTGCCACTCCTCGTCATGAAGATCCACACTATAGTCTCGGAGACTTTGAGCCTCTGCCACAGGAACCTCCACCACAACCCGATTTTGAACAACTCTAAAAGCTTATGTATACATATTATTTTATTTTAAACATCTTTATTGTATCTTTACCAGGGTTGAATAGGTTGATTAAGTTAATGCATTTTTTTTCCCAGTCCTTGGGAAAGCTTGAATTACACAGGTCCAAGAACACATAGGGACCCCCTAAGATAATATATAAAAAATCATAATTATACTGTAAAGATAACTTTATTCATAGTGTGAATTTTTATTTAAATAACTCCTACTAAAAGTACTAAATACATATGATTAAAAAATATGTTCATGCAAGTCACACTGTCAACACCTTTATGCCAGGTATACAATTCATGACACCAATTATATTAATATAAGGTTAAATATATGTAAAATTTGGTTAATTATTTTGCAGTAACAAACTTAGCTCTGTTCAAACTTTTTTTAAAATACTTGGTTTCTTTAAGTCTTTTGATTTTTTAATAGTACAGTTATATATATATATTTTTTTACTAATATGTTATACCTGTATTTTTATTTACAACTTTTATGGTTAAAGTAAGAGCTAACTAGAACACAATTTTTGGGACAATGATATAAATCATGATGATTTTTTGTTTGAATGGGATGGGTTTCAATTTTTTTTAATCGAATAAAAAACTGGGATATCAAACTTTCTAAGTTGCAATTTATTTTTACATTTCAATAAAGTAAAACACCACTTTGTTGTGTAGATATATATGCAATCTTAATGACTTAAGCTACAAAACTCTAACTTAGAAATTATGTATAACATAATATAGTTTTTACATGTCCTCTATAATTAATGTTAATAAATGTGATAGTTCTATCAAGTTATTTGTCTATTATGTATGACATGTTTATTTTAAGCATTACTCTTAATATTAATGCACATAAATGACTGTTTATCTTATGATGTAGCCAATATAGAAATAAATACAAATTATTATCACTTTGTTTTTCTTCTTTTCTTTTTAAATGTTAATGTAACTTTATTAGATACTCCATAGTCAGATATGTGTGCATCATCGTCATCTAAACACAAACTATCAAAATATAAATAATATGTTCTCCAAATATACTTCCAAGATATTTTTACTGCATTTTGCATTCTTCTTTGGTGCAACTCAAAATGCCTTGCAATTGCTTTTTTTAGATTTCTAACTGTGGCATTTTGGGGTACCTGTAAACAAATTCAGAGAAATTATACAAAAAATAAGTAGACTTCCATATTACTTAATTTTTCAGATGTCTGAATCATTGAGTTCATAAACACATTATATCAATAAACTTTATTTGGTAAATAAATGTAAATAAAAAGGCAGACAACAAAAAATATACTTACAATAACTTTCAATGATTCTTCGACATCTCTTGAAACAAAGATAGTTATAGACTGGCCATGTTCTACAGCAATCTGTGAAAATTAGAATCCATTACACTTTTTTTTTTTCATATTTAACTTTTCAAATTATTGTTGATAGTTGTTGTAGACTATTTGTGACGCAGGGTTAAGTGTGACTGTAAACTCAAGTGATACTTGTAAATACGAAAATTTACAAGTATCAGTGGCGTCAGTTTAAATTTATCATCATCATCATCATCAACAGCCATCTTTTGTCCACTGTTGGACATAGGCCTTCCCCAATTCTCGCCACCACACTCGATCCTCAGCTTTTCGGACCCATCCGCTTCCCGCCAACCTCTTTATGTAAATTTATATTTCCATTTATTCACTTTGGTGGAGCTTAAAATGAAAACTTCATCTTAATGAATAATATACTAATTAAAAAAGTACCAAAGATTCGATTTCTTCTAAAATAATATCTTCCGGTAGGTCAGATAATAATTGATCGTTACTTATATAGTTTTTAAGAGAGGATTTTGTAATTTCAAGAAGATCTTCGTGTGACAAGGTAGACGCCACTTCAGATATTTTGTCCATTTCATCAGAAATATGCACGTATTTTCAAATTTAAATAAATTATACGTACAATAGATACATAACAATACATTTTTTTTATTTTCAACGGTTCGGTTCTTTATTTATTTTCAACTCAACTATCAAATCAAAATAAAATATAAATTGACAGATGTCACAGGTTTGGCAGTTCAGTCTTTATAGGCGTATACATTTTTAACGATTTGCGAAAAGAAATGTATAGTAATATGGTGCGGTATTGGTACTAGTACTTTGAAACGGATTGTTTTATATTTGAAATCGGAAACATACTTAAAATTTAAAGTTTATTAAGTCAAAAATTACTATCCAGCTCAATATACACTGGTCTATATTGTATAACTATACATATTGTATAATGCACTTCATTTATTATCTGTAATGTGAATCCGACGTCCGTCTAATCTGACTTCTGAGTGATCGTATTTGCTTTTGAGGTTAGAATACTTACTTAAATAAAACTGAATCAAAATCTATCTTGTCTAGTATTATATCCTAAAAAATGGATTCTTTATCTACTGGATCTCTCAGTGGAGCGCAAAAAGAGGAGTTAATGGACCAAGTAAAACAACAAATCGCTATTGCAAATGCACAAGAACTACTGACAAAAATGTCCGAAAAATGTTTTAAAAAGTGTATTAACAAGCCCGGCACAGCGTTAGATAACTCAGAACAAAAATGCATAGCTATGTGTATGGACAGGTATATGGACTCCTGGAATCTAGTTTCTAGAACTTACAGCACTCGCATTCAGCGAGAAAGACACAACATGTAAAGCTTGACTTCCTAATTGTTAAACTCATTCTGTGTTGTAAATATAGAAACAGTAGTTCTGAGCATGGTTAAATTGTGAGTTGTGTCTGTTATTTCTTGTTAAATAAAACTGTTTTAAGTTATCTTTTCACTTTTATTTTCTACCCAATCAATAAATTTTATTTCTAATAGACATGAAAATTCATTTAACTTTTTTCTAATTATCATGGCTTTCAGAAATGTTTTCAAAAGATACAAACAAACTTGTAGCAATTTTATTTTGGTGTTATATAGTCTAAAAATAATAATTGAACTAGTTTATTGAATGCTATCTTTTAACATTTTTTTTCTGTATTGATATAATTTCTTTATCCACATTTCCTTCAGTTCTTCCTGGCTTGGTAATTCCTGAAACAGAAATATAGATTAAAACAATAATATTTTATAAGATCCATATTTACTTCAGACTGAAGAATTAAGACCAAGAATTAATTTCTTTAAATTATGGTGCTATGTAATATCTAAATTCATTTTCAGCTAAATATGTATGATGCAATATGTTTATTTTATTATACAAACTACAGAATACTGTTAAAGATTTTAAAAAAAATCAATTACATCTACCATTTTAATAAATGCTTGGCATTGATATGTTGAAGTTTTTTATTTTGTTTGTATTTATTATACGGTTTTTTAAGGTATAGTATGTAAGAAAAGAGCATTATGTAATTAGACCCTCCTAGTTAAGTTATGTTTTTATACACCAGGCTTGTGTTCACATCAAGCCTTATGTTTTTTGAGACATTACATATTGGGGCAGGACTGAACATTGGGCTTAGTCTTATTATCTGAGAAAGGTTATGAAAATATACACATCCCCTCTGCTAGATATGAACCCACAATGTTTGTATATAAAAATAATTATTATACCTCTGTATTGTTACTAATAAAACACTAGGTTAGATATGACCTCAGTAACTGTTAAATACAGCCCAGTTTTAAACAAACCATGACTGTGACATACAATTATTTTTAGCTTAAAACTTGATTTGGTATGCATTGGTTGAGCTCAATTGTACTGTGTGCCTGACTTGTAATATCAAGACACAAAAAATAATTTATTTACTTGAAGTAGAATTAAACTCTAAACCAAAATAACAATCTCATTTACAGTCACGCACTGTTTCAATAAAACATACTTACATCAAAATTTATAATTGAATCTTCTGATTGAACTTTAAGTTCAGATTCTGGTACTTTTACAGTTTCTGAATTTAAGTCTATCACTATATTTTGCGACTGTTTCTTACTCTTAGAGGATGTAAAAGATTTTTGTACAAAAGAGTCACTATTTAGTTCTGCTAATAAATTTCTGTCATGTATTGTTGGCATATCCTCTTTGACTTCAACATCTTTATATTCGTAAGTTGGTATTTTAGTCATTGTTAACCCAACTGACTCTGCTGCCTTAATAGCTTTTTCAATTTTTGTTTCAGTGTCATCAAGATTATGATTATGCTTGTTTTTAGACTCTGAAAAGAATAGTGTAGGGTAAAATAAATACAGTAGATATATTTATGAATATTGGTAAATTATTTTTAAGAATATTGATATAAAAATTCACTTACCTATGTCAAATGAACTTGATCTGCTGCTAGATGATTGTTTTCGATGTTTTCTGGAGCTCTTATTGCGTTTAGACCGGCTGTGTGAGCTTGATCTCGATTTTGAACGATCGCGAGAATGTCTTGATCGCTTGGACCGAGTTCGTGATGAAGATCGGCGCTTAGATCTGCTATCATAACGATCCTTTGAAACACTCCTGGAATAACTTCGTTTCTTATATCTTGAACGTGATGTGGACCGTCTTCTTCTATGACTGTTGGACTCCGATCGATCCCGAGACCGTGACCGTCGTTTATGTTTACTTTTAATCTTTTTCCTATCGTAAGACGATTCTGAACTGTATGAGGTACTCCTTCTATCACGATATCTACTCTTTTCCCGAGGCATTTGTTTAGATATCTATAATGTTATTATATTTAAAAATATTGATTGCATATTGCTGATATATTTAAGGTAGGTAAATAAATATCTTTTTGCAAAACGTACAATACTCGCTAACATTTGCTAATTGCTATTTTGTTGCTAAAGACATCTGTCAAGAGCTGTCAATTCAATCAGTATAGATAAAAAATATGTGTATCCCTCTCAGCTCTGCTCTAAATTTTTATGGTCAATAAATTACATGTAATAAGAGTAATAATAAAAAAGTGGCTGGCATCGAATGGATGGGAGAAGCCCAAGAACGGGATAATTGACGTAAGGGGGCCTACGTTTAGTAGTGGACGGTGATAGGCTGAGAAAAAAGTAAATTAAAAGATTTTTTTAAAAAAAGTGCATCCACTGATTCTAAAGAAATTACTTAAATATGTAACAGTTTTAATGGATAAGATTTTTGTTTAGTAATTTTAAAAATGCACATTCTTTCATAACAACGATCTCATTTTTCAGTTATATTTGAATTTGCGCTTTTAAATTGTGTTCACTTAAAAACATAGGTGGCACTATATTGTTTTACTATTATAAGAACGTTCCATATGACGTTATATCTTAGTAGATAATGCGACATTGAATAATTAAAATATACTCTTAAGCTCAACATGGCTTTAAAAAAATAAAATATACCTTCTATATAAAAAATACTATCTATGAATCTAAAACACATCATTTATTACAAATTAAAGTATTTTTAATAATAAATTTAGCGAATGACATCTTGAAAGGACAGCGTTAAATGAAGCATAGTCTAGGGCAGCGACCACAATCAGTCGGCCTCGATGACGGAATGTGTGAAATTTTAAGATGGTGATGAGCAGTGTTTTCTTGATTTTACATATAAAATTAAGAATTGTTACGCTTCTTATTTATTGATATGATCGTAATGTTTATAATCGTGTGACTAATGAGATATTAGTGCATTTTGTATTGGCGTAGCAGACTTGAAGTGTTGAACGTGTTTGTCGGATCATTGACATTGTTTCGTTATAAATTTTCGTAGCATCGTGATTGTTATGTTTATACTGGTATTGTGTGCTTTTGTAACGTTAAGTGGATGGATTAGGCGTTTCTGATGTTTTCGAAGTTATGGAGAGGCAGGAGCGCACATTTGCCAACATGGAGGCCACAGACACTGTGGACACCAAACAGGTGAGATCGAGACAATGTTATTGCCGGTTACACATAACTCGGCACGTATGCGATGCAAGTGTCGATTACTTAACCCGTATAACCAATTTTTTCAAAATATTAACCATTAAAAATAAAAAGTGCTAAATTGACCATATCTTCTCATTATAAGTTATAGATTTTTATATATATAATAATTATAGAATTGAAATTTAGGTGATGGAGTCACCTTTAAATTATTCTAAACAAATCAAGGCAAAGTGTGGGTGAAGTTACTGCCCACACTCTTGTGGAATAAATTATTGCTATTTGAACATTGTTATGTACCTTACAAGTCATATCAAGTATTTCATATATATAATATCTACAACCTTTGTTATAACACTTAGCACCAACTTTTTATTGTTTGCCTTATCAAAATATGAATGTTAATTCTGTTAGTACTCAATTTGGGCGTTACCTGTTATATATTAGGTTTCTCTAGGGAGCTAGTAGTTACTGAAGTATAACAATAAATTCTATAAACTATTAAGTAAGAAAGATTTTAAAAATAAATGGTTATTATACAATAAAATGTCTCTAATATGTAAAAGTAATAGAAAGAGACAAGGACATATTATTAAAATTGAAATATACTCCCTAAGGGAAGAAGTTTGTATAAAATTGAATAAATTGTTGTAAGACAATAAATTTTACTTTTTATATTCCAAAGATATAAAGACAACTGCATATTTCTTCTGCAAAGCAGATTAAACAGAGGGAATTTAGTGTTAAGATGCTATGTCACCTATGCTTTGTCTGCCAGAGCGGAGCAGTGAGAATAATTGAAATATAATTATTTCCTGAGTAGGAATTGAACCCAAAATACAGCCAAATAGCATTTAATGTCAGTGCCTAAAAAACATTGTTATTGTGAATTAGGACTAGGGATGCCATATATATTTGGCTACTACTTGATATTCAGCCTATTCCAATATTTAATACTATATTGAATACCGAATGTTAAAAATAAAAATACTAGTTACCAAATTATGTGAAAAAACTAGTCAGTCAGCCTTGCTCATAGCGGATTCTGTATTTTCAAATTTGAGGATTTTAGGTCATCAGGAAGTACAACTGGTAAATGTTAATAAACTTAAGGTTAACTTTATATGAAATTAACTACAATTATAAGTAATGGTTTTTTTTTTCATAAAATGTCACTTCACATACATTTTTTTCCCCTATATTCTTATTGTAAGTTCTTCACTTTGTGGCAAAATTAATAGTTTTAATTATGCAAAAAATTGTGTATAAAATGCAACAAAATCTATCCCCAAGATACCATATACCAGAATATTTGATATTAAAGCTAGATTTTGCATAAGGAACCCTAAAAAAACATTTGAGTAATAAGTATTTTAACATAATAAGATATTTGATCTTCACGATCATTGAATGAAACAATTTAACTGGATTAATCGAGGATATTTAATAATATCCATATGTGTCTATTTTCTACATTTATCCTGCATAATAGGGTACAATGAAGATAACACTGTTCTCCAATTAATGAACGAATTAGGAGTAGGTATACTATGCATACTGGCAGCGGATCTTAACGCCGCGCTTTCTTTTTATAATATATGAAGTAGATTTAAATATATTCTTTAAATTTGCATATATTTTTCCATTCCACGACAACTACTTGCCTTAATCGCGACGGATATTCAATGTTAACATACTTATCTCGCAAACAATATTCCACCTCCTTGGTAGGGGGGCGCGGTCCGCTGGCTCCTCGCGCTCGCGCGGGCGCGGGCAGTTCGACCGCGTCGGGCGCGCAGCACGCCGCGCGCGCACTCGAGTGATGTCCCCGTGAGCCCAGTGGTTGTGTAGTGTCTTCCCAATACCGTGTTATACAAATTATTACTTGAATAATGGTAGCGATGGTGGCCTCGGCGTCCGGATACGGCACTCTTCGCCGATTTCTGAGCGTTCCTGATGGCCAGGATATACAAAGTACCGGTGTTGTCTTAAGTGCCTCAGTCGCGGTCTCGGTAAGCCATGAACTTTACATTGTTAAGTCGAAAATGCAGCTAGTTCTTCTATCCAAGTGTAGAAAGGTCGATGAATTATGTACGTTATATCTTATCACTTCATCCATGTTATCACTTGGAGTTGCGACTATATGATAACTGTATTTATTTTTATTTTTTTTGTGATGATTTAGTTTTAAACTTTATGTAATCTTATTCAATATTCATGGACGTATTGCCTATTCAAGTTTGAAATAGGCGTGTGTTCGTTGGAGGTCAAAGAAACCGCGTTACAAAATAATTTTACAACATAAAAGCTTAGAAAGTCATGCGTTATATCTAACAATCGTTACGGAGGCTATTAAAATTACATTGGCGCCCGGAGCGCTCAGCGTGAGGTTGAATCTAACTTAAAACCTTATATTTTTTTCCATTTGGCTAGATTATTATTTAAAGCGAAGTATATATTTTTAGCCACATCTCTAACTCACTGTCAAAATTGTCGTGACCGTTTGGGAACGAAAATTTTCGGAAGTTAAAAAAAGATTTTTACAGACATAAGTCCGCAGTAGCCGTCGGCTGCGGGGTCGTTGACCTGACTTTCCTTTTTAATATTCATCTTGATTGTATTGCCATCACTTGAAACTGTCCTTGGCCTCACCATATGGAGTATGATGTATTGCTCGTCCATGATGTCATCCTTACATGGTCGGGATTAGACAGGAGCGCGCGGCCAAGGTTAGGGCACCAGACCGTGGCAACATCTCAAAGGCGCACGGCTCGCTGCCGCCGTCCGCGAAAGGAGCTCGTCTTCGCGATGTGGCTGCCGACCCAGATCTCTCTTTCGCTTATTCGCTTTTACCCTTCAAAATTAATAAAGCACGTCTAAAATTTAATAAAATTTGATGTACCATTTGTTAAGCTATACGAACTTATTTAACGCATAATTAATTTCAGAGTGCATCTGTTTAGTTTATCACAGAGTCCATTTTTACTATACTGTATACATGTAACTATGTAAAATTCGTTACCATCAGATTACCGTAGTAGCCGAAGCTTGGAAGCGTCAGACACGCGATGCTTGTGTGGTCAGTCCACTCAGGTCTACGAAAATTCTGGTATTTAAAATATTTTCGATTCTATGGTGTGGTTAGAAAGAAGGTTGTGGTTACAAACATAAGGATCCCTGCCTTGCCACAAAAGAACTAATTTTATGTTATAAATAATAAAGATATTATAATATCTACTGTAATATTACGTTAATGTAAGAGTTATTAGTTTTTCAATGTAAACGTCAAGAGATTGTAATGTGAGCCGTTATAATTCAATAGTCAGAGAAAATATTCGCCGACAACCACGATTGAAACGATAATAAAATGGAGAGCGAACTCTTTGTTCGTAATTTCCTTTCCCAACGTTACCTTTTTTAGTTGTGAATAAAAGTGAATGAATTAAACCAAGTTACTTGTTATGAAACATCTGTATTACAGCATAATTATTATTGATATAGATTATATCGGAATATACAAATTTATTGGATGATAATATATTTATTGGGTTCGATTTTAATATATTATAGCTTAAGGATATTTTACTAAAAGCCATGTTTCAAGCTGTCAATTAACATTTAATTGACGTTAAATTAGTATAATTGTATATGAATTAAGGAAATAATTCTGTCGGTTACTTCGTAATACTTTGCGTCGTGAGATTCAAGGAACAAGCGGAACCACCATAAGTGCTTTGAATAAAACATAAGATATTATATTCAGTTTTGAATTGAGAATATATGAAATACAAAACATGGAGATATAAGTTTTTTATTGTGTTTTATATAAATAATGTTAACTTTATTTTTAGCGACCTATATTTTAAGATATCAACGAGCTTCATAGCTCTTTCTAAGGTCCCGATTTTATAAATCATAAATTGCATATCTAAGAATGAAAACGGCATCTCAAGATCGATCTCAGACCTGACAGCGGCATATAAATACTTAGATTGTTCTTACTCAGCAATAATTATATGCAGTTTTGGATCTAGTTTGTTCGTGACTTGGTAAATCTTGATACAAGACTCCAGTATTTTAATGATGATGTAAATAAAGGACAAATCATGAATGTCAATTACGTCGATTGCATTTACATGTGTGTTTGTTTGTGTTGCATTATAGGTTTTATTACGTGTTGACTTCTAGTCACAACATCATTAACCTGCTTTGGACCAATTAGTGTTGGCCTTTGTACCTAATTTGCTTAAAATTAATTGATTTTAGAAGATTAATTTGTCTTTATAACCTTGGGATGTAATATCGTATCCTTAAGATAAATATAATATTCAATATCCATAGCCTCGCAGTGGAATAACGTTTGACTGTAAAGGCAATAGCTTTATTAGTGGGTGCGATCTCCTCCTGGGGGTGCCCTATTTTCTTATTCCCGCTTTGGTATCTATTTGGTGACTACCTACGTAGAGATCTGAAACTCAAAACAGGGAGAAAATAAAACAGAGTGTATTGATATTCTATTTAATTAATAATACAAATTGTAATGTATACTCGTATTTATTTAATGTAGATAGCCCTTGAAGCACTTAAGATTTATTCTACCGCATTGCTAGAGACGGTGTCTCATTAGAATGACTGTTGTTAATCACCTTGCATCGATAAACGATTTGTTGATTTACTGTCTCGTTTCCTCGTTTACCTTTTATAAAATTGTAAAAAAATACTGACAGGAAGTTCTAATACAGACATGCTTTAGGAATTTTAACTTAACGTTACCTTAAAAGGAGCTTCTTTGAACTCTTATAATTATTTCCAACAATATTTTATTAATGTATACACTTCTTGGCCAGTATATAATGTAAAATAATTATTTAAACCTTGTCTCAGTGTCGTGGAAAGGTCAAACTCTTTGCCATTTGAGTCACGAGAAATTTACTTTTTGGTTTATCATAATAGCGATGCTGTCTGAACAGTTTCTCTCTTGTTTTACATGAATTTTTCATTTTGTCCGCGTGGATAGTGTCTGAGAGATTATATTAGATTCATTTTAAGTTGAATTGACACTGTAACGGCGCTGTTTAAAATTTTATTTTCTCGTCGTCTACCAAAGTGTAAAATGCGAGGAAAGTAGAAATTTACTTGATGTAACAACAGTATATACTAATCGGCGTATATATATATATATTCAAAAATATAATATGAATGGTAATTTTATATCAGTTAAGCAAATAAGTTTTATTATTCGTATCGTACTTAAACTTAGTTAACAATAACAACCGTTATATGGTATCCCTTTAGTCTCCCCAGTAACTCAAAGTTTTAGGAAGCCTTCTTAAGCACTTTGCAAATCCTTGATGACTTCAAAAATTCGAGAAATTTATTGCTTACTTCATTAAATAAAGGGCATTTTAGAGTATTTAAATAAATATAGAAATTTAAAATCCAAGTTACGATTTTCAGACATTCTAAACTATCATTGGATATATCCCTATGTTTTAACATAAATAAAAAAGTTATATAGCCATAGCCATTTAGGAACGCGCGTCTTGCGACAGACGGACGTTGTTCCGCACACACTTCCGCCCACCTCCGTCCTATAAGGCGAGGACCTTGTTACGTTAGCTAACATGTAGGCACATCTAGTTTAATGTATCTAGTTTTTAACTATTCTATTTTTCATTTTAGTTTTTTTAAGTCGTGATGATCAAAAGTTGTCTATTTTTTTGTATTAATGCTGTGAATCATCTATAACTATTTAGGTAATTAGTAAAGCTGCTAATTGCTTTACTTAGTTGATTTCTTTGTAACGTAACATTTCATTATTAGTTCACTAATTTCGTCCATCACCTATCGCCTAAATGACACGAAGATTACATACAGTTTCTAGACACTCTATTCGGAAAAATCTCAATTTTGTTCTCCGTTTCGCCATGTGGAAATATTTGCGAGTAATCTACATGACATTGACGCCTTTATTGCAGTTGGCATGCTTAGAAGCCATAAACAAAAGAATTGAATTCACTTTATGTGTGCTGTTGTGAAACCCAATGCTGTATGCATGCACATTTCTATTATATAGGTCTAAACTTTATAAACAATGTTAGTTCTCCCCTATACCTCGTTTGGTATATGAACTAACTACCTCCAGTGTATCCGATTGCGTTCTGTATACACTGCCCAATTTTTTAGGACAGAAACTTTGCTAACTAAACTTTTAATTTTGTGTTTCTTATATGTTTTTATGTGCAATAAAGAATATATTTATATATGTTGAACATAGGCTCGTTGAATGGCGGAACTCAGAGTGTGAGCGCGGAATTTAAAATATTTTTTCTTTAGTGGGACTCGAATCTACAACCGTTGCGTTTACAGTTTTTGAAATATACATGAATTTAAATGTACATGACATATATGTACATAAACACAAAAACAACAAGGAATTAAAACAGCTATGTAAGAATCCTTTTTTAGTTTGACCCTGCAATTCTTCTCCATATTGACGCTATCCTTGGATGAAGGTCATGTTTGAATTCATTTCGTGTCCTAGTCATATCTAGTTGGATGATTTTATGTGTTTTTGATTGATCCTTACCTTGGTCTTATTTAAACTCATGATGTAATTTATAACAATGGCAAATAGTGCTTGATACTTTAAAAGAAATAAGAAGTATATAATTAATTTATTTGAATATATTTAAACAGAAATAGGGGCATCGTAGCAAAGTGTAAAAGCGTTAGGCTTATAGTTGTCGGACGTTATTTGTGAGTTCGATCCCCACTAGCGGCAATGAATAATTTAAATTTTCCCGCACTGGTAAGGTAGGATGGAAGGCTTGAGAAACTTTGTTCTCCTCGTTTATATTTAATCTTAAGCCCAAATTAATAGACTATACGCTTTTTTACCTAACCTATTTTAGAGATACAATGTGAAGGTGAAAAAAAGATATAAAATTTTATTCGGGTGATAAATTTACCTGCTATATGTATGTAATTTATACAAAAAGTTATTTTTACTCGACATTATAATGGTATAAAAAAATAATTATTTAAATTTCGAGTACAAAAAATATATTACTACTATAAAGAATCTGTTTAGAAGCACGAAATATGTAGATAATTGTATTGTTTATGCATTTTTCTCAAGGGCTAATATAATTTTATATGCACTTTCGCTAGTTGAAGCAATAATTAGTGAAATTTACCTTTGTCGAAAACGTAGAACGTTGTGAACAGCAAGTGAAGACGTCTGTGCAGTTGGTACAAATAATTGTCTCTTTCGAGAATGGTATTCACTACCCCTTTATATTATCTATGTATCTAAGCAATGACTTACTGTGCTAATGCACAACCGCAAGTAACTGGGCGATAAAATAAAACTAGTATTACAGAATGCGGACTCGTATGATAACAAAAAACGTTAACATTATGGATTGACATAGATTTCTTAACGACTAAATATGCTTTTCATTGTAATAATGAACAAAGTGAAATTGAAAGTTAGATATTTTATTTGTGTAAAACAAAAAGAACGTAGTAGAAAGTTCAAATTCGACTCTATTGCATTATGAAAATTAGTCATATAAATTAGTGACACTTAGAGTCAGTTACGTATATGTACTTTTTAGGTAATTAATAATTTTTATATTGGTTTTAAATTATATAAGATTTCGTTTCCGTTTTATATTAATGTTATTTAACTATAAAGATATAGTTAGTATGATTTAAATTACCTGTTGCTCATTAATTAGCCGTTTTGATTACCTTTCTATTTGATTTCTTTTCATTGAAAAAATATTAGATATGTGAAAATTCTAGTTTTGCAAGTTAGTTGGTAGGTACCTACTATAAAACATTTTTTATTTACAATTTATTAACATATACGATGGTTTTGACCTCGAAACTCACGAGAGGGCATTCTTTATTTACTTCCTCGACGCGGCGTTGAGTTACGCCACTTAATACGCATTTCTCGGACACTACGTTCCATATATATGCGTTATACACTGTAAAGCTAAAAACAATGAAACGTACTGGCACGGCACTTTAAAAGTAATTTTCTCTAGTAAACAGTTCATACAGCCTACGGGTGCCTCCGAGACCGCCGTCGAACCATCTAATAACACAATGCGCGAGCTTAATGACTTTCCGGCGGGGAAAGCTAAGCGCGTGATGTCCGTGATTTCTTGTCTGTCTGTTCTTTCTAAAAATTAAATATATATATAATATATGTTTATAATGTAATGCTTGGTCATTTATGTACGTATATAGATGTCTTTATTTGTAAAGTAGGTTAGTTATGTATTGAGTATATAGAGATAATATTTTTTTTAGATTTTTTTTATCAATTCTTTCAAAGCACTACTACATGACAAAACTAGGCTAAAAAAATGATTGAGAACGTAAGTTTGTGCCAAGGCTAGCATTAGCAGTTGCGCTTTTTCTGAAAAAGCTTGATAGGCAAAGGCACCTAATCTTAGCTCGCTAGCGCTTCGTTCTCCATATTCCGTCCAATTTTCGTCCGCCTTGTTTCGTCTACTAGAGAATTTAAATATATCTAATAGTATCCGCAAATGCGAATCGAACCTACAACGACCATGCTTACAGTAAGACGCTGTTCCACAAATTTTGTTATTTGTAAATATCGAGAAGATAGAAAATATGCTGGTATATTTATTAGTGATGTGGAAAGTGCGGACATAAATTTGCAGCCATCTTTCAATCACTTAAGTTGTGGGGGAGCAACTTGATGACTAGTGGGCCGATAAAAGCTGGCGTTTGTTTCACCTTCTTAGCATTGACCTAGAAAATGTAGCTTTTTCTCATAAAAACTCATTATTATGTTCGGTTTTATATATTTAAAATAACTTCATGAGTAATATTTTAGTATAGTAATTAAAAGAAACTAAAACAGTTGTTTTCTAAATTATATTCTAGGCTACCACTTAGTGCGTGACCGTTACTTTTAAATTTTTAAATAGAAACAAAATTGGAAATAATTTCATATACGTTGTAGTTACGAGTTTTAAGTTGAACTGAAATAATATCTTCATCTAGAGATAATTTAGCCGGATCTACTATTTTAACCGACTTCTGTTAAAGCTGTGTGCTTCCCGTATGGTCTCATTTATGGTATCCATGAGAAAATAACATAAGTAAATCTTAAATTATCATTAAGTATATAAACTGTATAACCTAAGCGAAGGCAGCATTTTATTGTGTTTCGCACATTACTGAAGTGAAAAGCATATCTGTAAAGTAAAAAAAAACAATTTCATTACCAACAAAGTCAATGACCGATGACTGTCAAATAAATTAAAAAATTAAAAAGATAAAGAAAAACTTGACAGATGAATACTACTAGACGATTCCTTCTAAAGAACACTAATGTAACAATGACTAATGGTACCTACTGCCGTTTTGCTAAGTATGACTTTCAATTATTACACAGAGAAACCAAACATTGATCAATGAACCTCTCTCCATTACTCAAGTCGAGTGCCTGTTTTGAATCTAACGTGAATTCAATGGGTACAGTATTGATTGTTGTGACAGTTCCATTCTTATGTTATTTTTGCAATATTTTTTATTGTAATATTATCTATATTGTTAGAAACTATTGGAAATATTAAATAAAGTGGGAAAGGTAATGAATTAAAACAAGGCTTCAAATAATTATTAAACAACCAAAGGGAATTATCTAGCAGTCCAATAATAATATCTGGTTCTAAAGAATCCATCGGGCAGAGTGACGTTAGCGATCCTTTTCTTTCGGTCGCCGTTGACAGCCCATAAAAGTGCCAGCCAGTAATTAGAGTCGTTCTTATATAACCTCTACGGTCATTATTTGATTATTTCTAACACGGCCTCTCCTGACATGGCAGCGTCCCGATGCCTTCCTTCGTTTCATTAGAAGGACCAGCTTCATCAGTATTAGTAGAGCTCACATTACCAGTTTCGTTACGATCTGTCATATGAAATGGAATTAGTTATTGTAATAAGTAACGTTAGTAGTAATTAGTTTCAAATATAATTGTCAGTTTGTATCTGAAATCTGTCCTTGATCTTTGAACTTTCGTATTAAACAATGACACAAGAATGAAAATCAAATACGCGTGGTAGGATTTTACTTCAGATCTCTTCTCACGCAATCGGATACTAGATGCATTAGAATTACATCAGTCTCTTGCGAGTCAATCCGACACCTACAAAGTAACCATTAACTCAGACATAAAATGGACATAGTAGGATTTAGGGTCGGATCCTGTTCCCACGCAACCAAATACTAAATGCATTAGGATTTACACCAATCTCTTGTGAGTCAATCTGACACCTACAGAGGTATACAGTAACTAAAAAATGCAAAACAAATATAAGCTGTAGGCTTTACATAAGCACCATGTACAACAAAAACACGGTGAGTACACAAATAGTTTGATACATAGTCAAGAACAAATAGATACTAAATAGGAAAACTGACAATCAAAGAGAACAGCACATGTATCTGGTGCTCACTTTCCTCGCCATAATATCAGCCATGCATGTCATACCATGTACCTGGCAGCGGCTATTATTTTATTTTGACTCGGCCTAACCTGACCACGAGGAAGAGAATGTCTAATCTTTACAGTTATTTGGTAAAGCACGTAAACTTTATCGATTTCGTCTCACCACGTGTCGGCGTCATGAATATTGGGGCAAAATCGGAAACATAATATTGGTTTGATCTCACCGTGAAAGAGTTCACACTTCAAGTAACTGCTCAGCTATATTGCTCGAATGGTGCTTGTAGTCCTACGGATAACGGCAGCTCTACGTTGGCGTTGTGTAGGTTGATGTAGATGGTGCAGGAGCACATTGTGCCGCACCCAGCACCAACACGAAGTCAGACTCCGCGGCTTTATCTCGCGAAGTGATTAGTATGGGAGGGAGTTCGCGTACGGCGCCTCCCTCAAGTTTTGCAACGTCGACTATCAGAAGACATTGCTATGTAACTCTACCCGATTACACAAAAATATTAGAAAGATCAGGAATGGGATGGCTTAGTAACTAAGGCTTCTATCCCACTTCTGATGTTAGAAACTATTGGAAATATTAAATAAAGTGGGAAAGGTAATGAATTAAAACAAGGCTTCAAATAATTATTAAACAACCAAAGGGAATTATCTAGCAGTCCAATAATAATATCTGGTTCTAAAGAATCCATCGGGCAGAGTGACGTTAGCGATCCTTTTCTTTCGGTCGCCGTTGACAGCCCATAAAAGTGCCAGCCAGTAATTAGAGTCGTTCTTATATAACCTCTACGGTCATTATTTGATTATTTCTAACAATATATATAAAATCGAAAGGTCACTCACTCATCACGAAATCTCAGAAACTACATGTGCTAGGAATCTGAAATTTTGCATAGGAGTTATTTATAGGACGTAGGTGCTCGCTAAGACGGGAATTTGCAATATTCGACTTCTAAGGGGTTGTTTTTGGTGTTGAAAGTTTGTATGAAACTTCGTTACTACAAATGCTAGGAGTCTCAAATTTTGCATGGACGTCACTTATAGGACGTAGGTACTCATGGAGACAGAAATTAATAGTAAAGTAATTCACGCAGGTGAAGCCACGGGCGGGCCGCTAGTATCGTATAAGTTATAAAGAATAGTAAAATACTACATATTTTTTTTTATTTTTATGCATATTTTTATATTTCGCGTCTGAAATTTGAAGATGGAGATTTTAGTGACAATTTACTCTACAGTTCACTTTGTATAATCAAGCCCAAAGCTATATTATAATAAATGGAAAATAAGAACAATGAATAAAAATAAATTCTTATAAATAATTTTTCCACACATTATATTGTAAATTAGTAGAAACTTTATTATCATACTAACACAATATTTTATCTTCATTACTTTGTTATAAATATGTTGCGAATAATGCACGGCTAGGTACGGCAATGTAGATAGATACATATCAACAAACTCTTGTGTAAGACTGGCCGAGCCTAGATGCCGTGTAAATTCAATGTTCAAATAGCACTCGTAGGCGATTGTGCGATCCAGCCTCCGTGGGAAATCTTGGTAAAGCACTGCACTCTTAAGACCTAACTAAACCCAAGTATAGCTACTATACGGTATTTTATCTTCTATACTGTGATTTCTTTTTCTTGTTTCTGTATTATGTTTTGGAGACCATAGAAGATTTATGTATTTCCAATAATATGCTTTTAATTTAGTAAAGATAAGCCAAAATTTATTATCATAGTACCTACTTGTCATTAAAGCTTATTAAATTTCTAATTCTATCTCTAATTAATCCAGTAAGTAGGCAATTTTTACCGTTACTAAATTATTTGCATTTTGTGTTGGTATTTGAGAATATTATGTTTATTTTAGGCTTCTTCAACAAGCAGGTGTAATGACGATCTCTCACTATAGATGATTATTTAAAATAATATTCTAATATATGCATATTTGTCCAATTAAATTTGCTATACAAATACCTATGTAAATAAACTTGTATAATTTTTCGCCTTGTTAATGATAAACAATATTTTTTTATTTGGCATTAACGCTATAGACGCTATAAGTATTCCTACGCTCGACCACTTATTTGTTTGAAATTTGGACTGTATACAAAGTGACTTGTTTATAACAAGTGTATTAAAAGTTATAAAAATTTTAAATTATCTCTGTAATGTTTAGTTGCAGTCAAAGATGCAAATTTTACTCTATATTAAGTGACGGTACGTCGTCTTTGTTAAATTATATTTGTTGTAATAGTCATCTAACTTCTAGTTTAAAAATATCATTTTTTAAAATGTTATTTATACACACAAGTTACTGCGTCACATTACTCAAGGCAAAGAATGTATTGACATTACTTCTTTTCCATTATTCATTAGTTTTATTTGCATTGGGACTTTAAGTTATGATGTAACCAGCCGGCCTCCGCTAAGTGAACCATGGGTGTCGCCCGTCCTATCGATCAGCATACCCATTATTACTTATAAAAGCTATTACGAAATATCTATATTGAATGTTAGTTATATACCTTGCGATCGTACGACGAGGAAACATCTCTCACTTTCACCGAGATCGTGTCTGCAGCTTCCATCTGGGTCGCACGGTAGATGGTTGATATCTGAAGCCAAGAAAATAAATAATTAATTGTGATTGTCGGAAGGCAGCAGGAACACAGTGTTGTTTCGTGGAAACTGAAAAATGCGGAGAAATCAATGGAATGTATTATAATTGGTGATGATGGACAGGTTGTTATTAGATATGTCAAATTTGTGTTTTGTATCACATGTAGAACAAGCTTCTGGCTTAACGTCAAAATAGATCTTTGTATATTATTTTGCGATTGATATATTTGTTTTTTTTTTTGTTTTTTTCTGAACAGAGTGTGTTAGTTACACATTCATATCACGCTAGTACTGCCATTTTGAAATAATGATAATGTTGTATGTATTTTCATTCATAATCATTTTATTTAATGATGATATCATTGTGCTAAAATATATACACTCGTGTTTAATATACTAATATTTAAATATAGTTTAAAGTACTAGATCATATAATATATGTAATTTTATTCATATGTTTGTCTATTTATATGTGTGTACATATTGTGCCTAGCTCGTTAGGCACATGTTATATGAGCATGGTTTTTTTTATAGACTTATTGTTCCTTTTTTACGACCGATTAAGAATTTTGTGAGCGATTCTAATAATCGTTATAATGTTAGTTTTTATAATTGTTTTTCTAGTACCATCATCAAGTTTTGTACAGCGATTACTGTGCCATTAGTTAATTCTACGTATGAGGTTGCGTGGGTTTGATATTTATAGTGCGTTATGACTTATGACTTCATCGGCATACTTATGTCTACGTTTTTCATTAGACACTTTGACATACATACATTTTTATTTGTTATATTGCTATACTTAAATAGTAATCCTTCTTATATTCAATTTATTTTAGTTTAATACGGTCCTGTGATCTTCGAATGACTAAGAGTCGATCGTCTCGTTTCCTGCATTACAATGTTAATTGTACTACCATTAGTTCCACTAACTGCGAAAGCTGTTAGGTATTACATTGATTCTATTTTGTAGCCTTGAGATTTATAAAATTTTCTTTTTTATAATCGTTTTAATAAAAAAATATGTTTAAACAACGTGACAAGCAATACAAGTATATAATGGGTTACTTCCAAGTAGGTATTTATAGTAAGAATCCATAAATATACCTACATATTACATTGAATAGCGTCGATTGTCAATAAAACATATTTTTTGCCTTGTCAGTCACCGTATATTTGGAACGAACCCCATATTTGGGACGATGAATTCTTGTTTAGTTTCTTTTTTGTCAGTCATCTGAAAAATCCATCCGGTCTGGACTTATGAAGAATTTCTTGACCTTAAATCAAGGTTGATTGTTTGTTGTCCCTCCAAATTACACTTGGTTAAAAATGGTGAACCAGCTCTACTAAGTAATTTACGTGCATTTTAAATTGTGATAGTTATTAGAAGAGGTCATTAGTTTCTCGCAATAAGGTTCTATCCAGGAAGTAAAATCTCTCTGGCAACTAAATTGTATCTCGACTCGCCCGTAGGCGGCGTGGGCGCTCGCTCGCGTGGGCTGCAGGTGCCAACGCACCTTTCCACATCTCGACCGCTCCGTTGGATTTAAATCGATAATGACTTTTGTTCGACTCGATTGTTTCGATTCACGACCCATCGAGATAATGGGAGTAATAGCGGTGACGAATTTAGTTATAGCATTAAGTGAATTTGTTAGTGTGAAAAGTCCCATTGCTGTAATAGTTTATAATTATATTATTATAATTTATAAATATATGAGACCAGTCGTGGCGCAAGGACACAAAGTGTGAGTGTAAACCCGACTGGTTGAGGGTTCTATCCCGACTCGAGGAAATTAAATATTTATCTACATTTATATTTCCATTTCTTCGCTCTGGTGTCGAGGCAAAGCGTGGTGTTGTATTCCGCCACTCAACGCTCAATGGACTTCAGTATTCGACGGAAAGTGGGAAACGGAGTGTTTTAACACTCTGCCTACCCTGCTGTGTGCGGACTTTAATTTAATTTTTAATAATTTACGTTCTTGTACATTTATAGCCATTTTCCGCTGGGAATTAAATACTTAGATAGTTTGTTGTAGGTACACATACATTTAGTAAGAGTCACTCACCGTGGCGCAACGGCAACCCATCTTTATAAGGTATAAGAAACTCGATACCACCGTGAGCTGTCGTGTTATTCTTTGTTCCACGGTCAGTGTTGGGGTAAATCTTTTGTTTATACGAATAGTGCTTTCAGCGGTTTTTTATTTATTAAGAACTGGTTTTTAGTATACTATAGTAAAACTTTTAGGTCCAGCTCATTTACATATTGTGTTTTGAAAAGTAATAGTTAACACAATTTAACTTAATATTTTACTTTAATATTTTAGACAAGTTATATGTAAATATAAAAATACATAGTCGATAGTAAATTAATCTCTTAAGCAATAATATTATTAGGAAATACGTACAACATATATATTTTTATTATAAGTTTATTGTCGTTTCCGCTACTCAAGACTTACAATTGTTCACAAATATGTCGTAAGAGAGAGTGAAATTCGAATGTTTGGTGGCAATTCCGCTAATTATCCAGCAATTAACTAGTACGAATTCATTGTAGAGAGTGGCCTAACCGCTCTACTTAGTATATATGTTATAAATTATAACATGGATGAAAGTAACATACGTACGAACAATTTATTTATATACTTAGTACGTACATGTTAATATAATACAAGTGGTTTGTGTTATTTTGAGATAAATTTCTTAATTTTGCTTTTTTAAGCGTATTAGGCATATAAACCTATATGGTACACATAGGTATATTAACTTTAAAAAATATATTTATCTAATTTATTTTTAACTGCGTGTTGAGTGATAGAACTTAACAGCGCACTCTGTCTACTATTTCGTGGAAACAAAAGTAATTTAATTCTCTCAGTGATTAGATAAACTCAAAATTATCGCATTTGTGCGGCGTTGATTTCCGCCAGTTGATTCACAATGTCTCGAAAATTTGGCGGTGTTTATGAAACTGAGTGGTTTTACTCTAGGTTTCTCCTTCTAACCCACTGTATGCGGGGTACAGCAGGAAACTTAAAAATCGATTTTTTAGAAAAAAAATATAAATAATTGTTATTTATATATTTTTTCTTATAAAGCGAGCATATTACACAGGCGCGTATTGCGCTACTATTACCGTACAATATTTTCACAATTAACATTAAGTAGTCTAACGGGCGTGACAGTAATTTAAATATTTTTATCAATCTACATTATAAAGAAAAATCGAACTGGATTTCTCGCCCTCAATACGCACCACCGTTACTTATTATAACTTAATTCGTTTCTGTTTTAATGCTGTGTTACCATTTCTATTATATTTAATCGATATTTCGATTCATGTCCTAGAATCATCTTCTGCTATAAGTTTCAATAGAATCATTTAACGATTTATTTACGTTATTATTTAGTTTTACGATTTATCCTTGATATAACAACAGGGTAGCCGGATGGAACCCAGGTCCAATACATAATAAAGTAGAGAACACATTGTGTGTGACTGGCGGAGATGAACGCCCAAATATTTTTTTTATTTATGTAAAAGAATATTTTTTATAATTGTTTTAAAAATTATAAGTTGTATCTCGTAACCTTTCTTGATGCAATGAGTGTCCAACACAAAAATATTTTTGCCATCCTAACTAGTCCTCTAGCTAGATGGTGTGATGATATTCGCAAAGTGGCTGGCAACGGCTGGATGCGAAGAGCTGAGAATCGAGCTCAGTGGCGTGTCATTGTAGAGGCCTATATCCAGCAGTGGACGAGGACAGGCTGATGATGTGGATGATGATGATGAACCCGAGATTAGAGCATTCAACCAACATATACTTCAGACGTATAATATTTTTATAGTAAAATTTATAAAAGTTTAAATATTCTTATCGATTTTCTTCCGGCTTTTGATTTAATGCTGTGTAATGTTAGTTGTTTATGATGTTCTTTGATCGAGAAGCGTCCAAGTGGTTTCCTATTTGGGGAGTGTCTCGGCGACCTATTTTTAAATAGCGCATGATGCGGCACGCGTATTATTAAATGCAGTTTTATTTGTTATCTAATGAACTCGTACGTAGTTTGTTATTGAATAAAGAGAATTATTATAATTTTTAGATTTATATTTTTTTTACATTTATTTATATTTATCTCAATAATAAGTTAAAACAACCCTAGCCGGACTTAGTGTATAATTAAAATTTGTTTCAATTTAGTATAATCTATACCTAATCATTGTAAATAAAGTTATCTTTTATAATGATAGTAATAATAAGACGAATATATAAATGCTAGCTATGAATAAAAAGAAAGTAACGTTTCATTACTGAATATAAAAAATAAACTTTCATCAGCTGTCTTCTAAAATGTATTTATTTTATTTAAGTGAAATGCATTTACTAGGGCGTTTAATTGTCAATATGTTTTGATAATGCTAAGGAATGTTAAGTTTGCATTTACAATTGATAAAATATTTATATAAACATTATTATAAATTCCTATTCGAAGTTTATTATGATTTGATAAGAACTTAATCATGCATTAGTTATTTATAATTATAATCAGATTGAACTTGTAATTTTTATAATATATATAAACAAATATAATATAAAATTGTATTTGTTATCTTTTTATCGATTTATTGTAAAATTTAAATGTGATTAATGATTCAACAACTAATTCTGTATCTTTTGTATTGTACACAGAAAGATTATTATGAGTAATACTATAAATATTATGAATATAGTATAACCAATTTTATTTAAACTTATAAGAATTTCGATGTAGCTTGATGAGAACGTATGGCTTAGTAGTCAGAGCGCCTAGACAGTTTCCTAAGTGCGCAGGCTCAAATTCTTAAAAAATCCTGGCCGTAATTTATATCTATTGAAGGTAAATTATACTAAATATGAAGAGATTGATGACAGTGAACAAGGCGAGAGACGTATGTAGACGTCCGTAGCGTTGTGCGTTCCGTTGCTTCTGGTTACCTCACTGGATTTCTATTATATACCCTACAACATATAGCGCCTATTATATAGTATTTTAGTTTAATTTTGTATATATATATATATATAGTATATTTCTATTGAAAATGATAACATCAATTGTTAGGACAGTCAACTGTTCGACGTGCACAATAAGCGGACGTTACCATAATATAGTGGTTGACAATAATTGTCGCAATCGACGGTCGCAGTCGCCTCTATAGCCATTCAAGCCTTTGTAAACCCATTTTAAAAAGTGTTTTCTTTTATTTCTTCGTTTTTGCACTTTATCAACGGGTTCAATTCAAGATTGTACAGTGTATGTAGTTGTTAACAGTGAATAGGTTTTTACATAAACAATTGTTGTCTGCCCTCTGTTTATTTGGTAGAGTCAGCAGGAAAAACCTAGTGTAAAGATACTCCGTTCCTATTAACACACTTCCGTTCTCTACTTTCCTACGAATTTGCGAGACAATAAGTGTGGTATGGTGGAACATAAAGCCGTTTCTATTTCTTTAACTAGAATTTACTTAATTAATAGTTAGATTTTGTAATTAAAATTACTAAAAAAAAATTCATTCGTAGCTTACAGAGCAACTCTTATTTGTAATGATAGTAAAAATATGTTATATTACTAAAAAATATATAAGAAAAATATAGCACTTAAAGGTTTTTCACTGGGTAGGAAGATTCCTTTCAATTTTTATACTATTTTTTGTAACTAATGAGCTGAGTGATGTTCATTAGTTTTCATATGCTTTAGAGTCAACTGTACTCTTTAGAAATATAAATAAAAAAAAATAAAATAATATATTTTAGCTGACATTCATGGCGAAGTGGAACGACGTCTGAATGTAATAGCGATGTTTGTGTGTTCGATTCTCACTTAGGGATATGAGTTATATCAAATTCGGGCGGTTTCTCTGTTACGTTTCTTTGCCTCGGAAAAAAATCATACGCACCTACTTAAGTACTAAATGAGCATTTAAATATGGACTTAAGCAATAATTGGCCATTTGTTTGTTACAGTCAAAGCAGCGAGCGTCGATTAAATGGCTGTTGTCGAAGGCATTCAATAACCGGGTACCGGATAACCTTCAGGAGCCGTTCTACAGGGATCATGAGGTGGGTATTTACAAAATGGTTGTATCTATACTTAAAATTAGTTTTTTTAGTCATTTACTTATTTTTTGAATCTTCTTAATCTGGAATCTTTACTTTTACCTAATTGTAATTTAATAATGTATTATGTAACTCATATTACATAGTACCGAAAGTGCAGGGAACAGTAAAAAAATAACATTCAAAAAACTTTTATTAATACTTCAATGGAACATATAAGAACGATTTCTGAACAATAGTAAAGTAAGTAAATATTTATGTAAAACAGAAAGTGGTTATTGTATACTCCACCGAGGTGAGCATCTTCAACGCACGCCCGTTATGCTAACTGATAAAATGTTTTTAAAACAGTATCCAATTATAGCCATTATTATTATAATTTTAGATAAATAAAATGTATTCTTATTTTGTGCATTTTCTAAGATAAATATTTTTCCTCTACGTTCTACCGATTGCTGATATATTTGATGGCAATTAAATGCAATGTAGTAATTTTTTTACGTCATTACATATAACGAGACCAAAGAAGCATGTGGTTTTAAAAAATATATTTTTGTAAATTTCGTTTGAACCCACTACTACTGCGTACTATTCGATAGCGTCTCCTTCTTACGCCTTATGCCTTATAGCCTGCATAGTTATTTGGAAATAACTAAAACTCGTATATGACATGATTATCTAACACAAAAATATTTTTTCCATCGAAATCAGTAGTTTCTGAGCTTAGGACTTTCAATCAAACAAACCCTTTAGTTGTATAATCTATATATATAAAATCGAAAGGTCACTCACTCATCACGATATCTCAGAAATTACGTGTGCTAGGAATCTTAAATTTTAAATAGAAGTTATTTATAGGACGTAGGTGCTCGCTAAGACGGGAATTTGCAATATTCGACTTCTAAGGGGATGAAATAGGGGTTGATAGTTTGTATGAAACTTCGTTACTACAAATGCTAGAAGTCTCAAGTTTTGCATGGACGTCACTTATAGGACGTAGGTACTCATGGAGACAGAACTTAATAATAACGTAGTTAACGCAGGCGAAGCCGCGGGCGGGCCGTTAGTATTAGTATAGATAACACAACATTTATTACCAGTACAAGTTACATCAAAAACAATATGTTTTATAATTGTGGCTATGATTGACTACACACTGTTATGATTCGGAAGAAGTGCATTGTGATTCAACAGTGTAGTTCGACCGGTTGTGTTTCTTAGCTGGTTTGTTGTTTTTACAATGTTTGAATGAAAAATATTTTTTTTCATGTTTTCGTACTAAGCAGGTGTCAGTCAGCCTGTCTTATTTTATTGGTTAAGCTATTTTTAATATACTGGTGACAGATGGCTAGGAATTAATAGAATTAGTGTTGTGGATTGTGTGTATTTTTAGAACCACTTGCTTTGGTAAAACGATATGTAATATGTTATTTTATTTAGAGAAGGTACTATTAGTTAATCTATGAATATAGGTTTAAATGTGCATTAACTAACTCTTGTACATACCAGATTGTAGTTGATTCTAGTAGTCCTGCCTTAGAAGTACAGAATAAATCGATGATATTTAAACAGACCGGATTTTTTTAGTAAACTAGAAGAGATTCTGCTGTTAGTAGTAGAATATAAGAGAAACACATACTTATGTGAAAGAGAAAGTTTCAAATGATATACCTATCTATTAATATAGAGTTGTCTTTTAGTAGATGATGTTTCAGTATGTTTATTGCAGTTGTATCCGGAAACGGAAAAATGCAACGTTAAACAGATTAGCTAAGCGTATTAGGTTACACACACACTAATGTCATAAAGAAGTTCTCTTCTAACATTTCCTATGTTTTTCACATGTTGAAAAATTAAACATGGAATATATTTTTGAAATAATATTGTTATGATATAGGTTTTATATTATCTTCTTTGCCTTAACTAAAATTAAACGCCATTCGAGGAAATTTTTGAAATGAAATTATTTTCTTTTCTCGGCTTTAGTAAGTCAAAGAATTTCGTTGAGATCCGACACTCACTTCCAAAATATCTAGAGGTAGGACGAGAAGCGGAGAACGGAGTATCTTAATAGTAAGTTTTCTGCCTACCCTGCCATTTACGGGTTACGCGTGAAGTTAAAGTTAATAAAATTGTTAATTAAATTACTCAAAATATTTATTAAATTATTAATTGTACATAAGACAAAAACAAATTGTATTGTCGTTTATGGAACTTCCCATCTGTCTCTTAAGAAGCAGGTGGATGATATTAGCAAGGCTATTTTTATAGGTAAAACATCTGTTCCTCTGTTTCACCGTCCTTGAAGTTGCAAAGTTCATGCAAGCTATAGCGGTATTGATCCATCCAGTTATATGGGGCTGGCGAGCACGCGAGCTCAGTCGAAAGCTCGTGGGAGTGGTGGTCACCAAGTTATTAAGTTTAGTTTTTAGTGTTTAGTGAGAAATATGTCGGACTGCCATTTGGGGAGTACCGCTAGGCGTGTTACATGTAAGCGGTGCTATGAAATTATTTAGATTCGAGTTAGTTTTTTTTGTAGGAGATTGGTAGGATATTTGATATTATTTGTCAAAAAAGTAAAATGTAAATTTCTAACATGCTTACACTGTTCTATAGATGCAATATTTATATAAAATATTACTGTTTTGATTAGACGTCTATACTTCAATAATTTGGAATAAATTTCTCGGTAGCAATTTTACATGCAAGGTATTATGTCATCTTGTAGCCCATATTTCTATTTATAGTGCTCTATAAGCCTATACGGGTTGCATGAACCGTCTAAACGGCCCAAATTATTTGGACGTTTCATATGATACACTCGTATAGCCTTGTATGGCTATAACGACCCGTAAAATAAACATAAAATATGAATTATAATTTTAGTAACAGGAAAACGTTAAGTATATGCTAAATATGTTAACTATTTATTGAAATATAGTGTAACCTTTATAAATAGATCTGCAATCAAATTATAGAAAAAAGTGTGATAAGCGTGTCATATTTTTTTACACTACTCAGCTTCACGCTGTATCCCGCATATAGCAGGGTAGGCAGAGGGAACCTAGTGGTAAGGCACTCCGTTCTCCACATTTCCCCCAACTTTTCGAGGCATTGCATATTGAGTGGCGAAACTCAACGGCTGGGCGGCTTTTGCCTTGGAACACGCCATCTATTTATAATTATTCATTTACCCTATCCTGTTGAGATAAAATCTCCTACCTTTTCACCGAAGAGATTAACTGCCCCTAAAGCTATTATTGATAATATTACATCTATTTTTATCTCCAAATGTTTTTATGCAACACAGTGTTCCTCAATGTATCATCTAAAACATTCACAATCGTTTGTTTAACTATAACAATAGCCCATTATAAAACCTAAATTACTCTGAAACAGATTTGTTCTTATTATATAAAATCAAAATAATACTCTTATAGACATTTGATAAATGAAGCACTGTTTATTTATAGCGAAAGAAAAGGCAGTATCCACATGTATAACAGTTCTTTGATATGATAGGTATTAAGAGTAAAGTGCTTGGCGTGTTGTTCTGCACCACCAACCGGCGCTCGCTCTGACTGTTTTTGATGGAAATAGCCTCTAATGAGTGTAATATGGAAGACAAACTTTTATTTGACATAATGTCGTTTCGAAGTCATTTTCCTTTCCAGATCGCGTCGCGTATAAGGTCGATATTTGAACGCAGGTAGACATTCATCACGGCAAATATAGAACTAGCCGTTCCGTAAAAATAGTCACTGCCGTTTCCGCCTTTGGGAAACGCCGATCTTTTGTTCTTTTCGTTGTTACGATATATCCACTGAATTTTGGGTTTGTTTTAAATATATTTAGGTACATCTGAGGCCGCTCGTGGTGCTGGGGCACATGTGTGAGACTGTGATCGCGGCAAGTTATGGAGTTCGATTCTCATTCGAGAGAATGAAATATTTATTATTGGAGTTGAGGCAATATCGCGGCGTTGAGTTACGCCACTCATACACAAGGCTCCCTCTGCTTACCCTGTTCGATGCGGGAGGAATATCTAAGCGTCGAGCGCATTAGGAACAGATTAATATCTAACTATAAAATATGTTGAACGAGTTCTAGAAAGTAGCTATTTACCTACTTTAACACATTTGTTATTATTGTTACTCTTCGCCGAATGGGATATCGTAGTATTAATTAAACAAAAGTCTATTTCACTGGAGGTCATTGATCTGTCGCTTAAATAGATTTAGCTTAATTAGTAAATATTTTTTTTCTAATGGTAATTAAGCTTCACGTTTTTTTCCCGTTCCGTTTAGCTAGAGAGGCAGTTTAGTGTTAAGGCACTCTGTTTCCTACCGTCCGCCCAATTTTTTCAACATCACCTGTTGAGTCGCGGAACTCAACGCTGTGCTTTGTCTATATTTTAAAAACATGTCATTTCCGAGAACTAAACAATCACACATATTGTTTTATCCAAAAATGAAACAAAGCGATGGATAACCCCCTAAATTTGGTTATCAGCATGATTCCCACGATCAATGACAGTTACCTACACGTTTAATATATGAGTCAACAGTGCGAAATCACTGTTCTTATTGACTCAACCACCGTTTACTTGTAAAACCTTTTACTTATTTGTGATTCATCATATTAATTTTTAATTATTTCCTCTCGTATCTCTTATATTTATATATATTTTTTTATATTATGTGCGTATAATTTTATCACCTTTGAATTTCATCTTTTGTTTATGTACCCTATTTGTTGTTTTAGGTATATGAAAAAAAGTGTCTAATTATTTTTATATTATTGTATTATTATTCATACCTATATTATAAATTCGAAAGTAACTCTGTTTGTCTGTCTTTTACGCAATCAGGGCCAAACCGCTAATTTAATTGTGATAAAATACTCATATAGAGATACTTGAGGGTCTCGGGATGAACATAGGATATTTTTTTTCCTCATATTTGTAATATTATCGATATATACCAATATATTAAAATATTTATTAATTTGACATGCAATTTATTCCGCCATGTTAATAACAACCGTCGTTGCTAAGCAACGATTTGTAAAGTTTGTTGTTAGAAAACGTCACCTAAAATGAGCTTGTTTAACGCATCTCTTTATTGAAAACTGAAAATAATTTCATAAATATATTTAATAATTCGTATAGTTCAAGCGGGCGTAGCCGCGTTCGGGGTCCACTAGTTGTAAAATAAAAGCCTTTTGGTTTTCTTAGTCTATGTGATCTACGCGAATGTATCTTTAATTTTCCTCGTGAATCACTCCGTTTATTGGTAAAAACCGTTCTAAGTTCGAATATTTGTACATTGTTGGCGAATTAGATCTTTTCTTTTCAGCTTCACGCTGAAACTACCTTTTCAATTAACATTCAATACTAAAATATGTTACATAAACGCACGTACAATTTGTACAAAATTAAATTCCAAGACCCCACAACTTCAACTTTGCAACTTTACACATTTAATAAAACTGAAACACAAATGCGCATCGTAAAAGAAGATCTCAGTGGAAAAATCACGACGCCTTTCTCCTTGACCCCGGGCCCGCAGCCGCCGTCTGCAATTTGTCGTTCCGCGCTTTTGTTGCGTTTTTTGTACGTCCGCGCGGTTTTTTTGTCGCACTCGTGTCGTGTCACGTCACTTAATTGTTTGTGGCATGCGATGTGTAATGATTGTGTGTGTGTCATTGAAATGTGAGCTTTTTTTTTATATTGCAACGGTGTGGCTTGACTAAAAATAGTTTAGAATAGGTATGGGTTGTAATATTATTTTTGAATTACAATTATGAAATAGAAGTTTTCCATAAAAAATTGTCTATATGAAACTTTAAAACGCTTTTTTAAAGTTATTTCATACTTAAGAAAGAAAAATATTTTTTAAGAAATATACGAAACGCTGTACCTATACCTAAATTACCTAGTGTTAAGATACCTACTCAGTTCCACATCATCACACTACCCATTCCCACTTTCCGCAGAATTTTTGAGGCATTGCGTATTCAGTGACGTGCGCTTTGCCACCTACAACCCTGCACCACGATACCCTCATTGTTATATTATTTTATACGGCTATTTTCTTTTATTATTTAGTTATTTTCCTAAATGGGTATATTTAAAACTCTGGATTATTCTTGCCCATCAAACCTGGCCAGACGGGGTGCGGGAACCCGTTTGGTAAGTTACAGCAACAGTTAGCTGAAATATCGTTTTATATTCCCACAGGGCAATCAAGTATGATTCATAGCAACCATTTAAGATAGAATACCTAATAAAAATTAATATCTAAACCTAACGGGCCTATGTTAAGTGAAGTAATAAAGTGTTTAATATTCAAAGAGAATGCTAAGAAATAATAACATTGTAATGATATTTGTATACAAACAAATAGTCATCGTACTGTCTACAGTGTTTTTTAATGTTCTCCAGTTTCTTTTTTTATTCACTGTTTGTTTATTTTAAGTACACAAATTGTTCTTCGACTGAAGACTAATGCGGTCGACGGGGATAGAGCTATTATTGTAAATTGCCTTTACGGTATTTTAATTGTGTGGATTTATTTTGTTTATCTATTTAGGTGATGGATTTTAAATGTGGGAAGTATTTTGATCTGGCTCATTAGAAGAAATGTTCTATATACTCGTTTGTATTATATAAGGTCGTATAATCTGTGGATGTAAAAGACCTTTAAAATATAAGCACGTAGCGAAGTTAATAATGATATGTGTTTTTTAAATGGAGACTTTGTTGAAATCTACTAGAAAGATACTGAAAAAAATTTTAGCAGCCGTATAGAGCGACGTTTTACACAGCGACGACGTACATAATATTATTTGTATAAAGCTGAAAATGTAGCTGAATTTAATCAACTTAGATTTCGCTATATTCGTTTCCGTCGCTTTTTTATTTTTACTTTTATATTCGAGATTTTATATGGGACACCAACGGAATAAATGTTATAAATATACAAAGAACAAGTAAATTATTTTACTTAATGAAAAAAAATTCAAAGACCATCCTGGCGCAGTAATAATTTCTTACAATAGTAGTCGTGATTCTGGCATCGGTAACTACTCACCTTATTCATTCATGAACCTCAAAATTAATATGTTATCATATCCTATCCTATCCTATCCTATATCTTATAAAACAAAGTCGCTTTTCGTGTCTGTCTGTTGTTTCTAACTCTTCTTCTTCTAAACCACCCAACGGATTTTGTTGCGGTTTTCACCATTAAGTCGAGTATTTTTCGTAGAAGGTTTATATATAGTTTATTATTTGTACATTCTTATGTAAATTAACATAAATACGATAAATGTGTATAAAGTCCCACCCGTTGAGACACTTTCGCGCATGCGCTGCTCTAATGGTAAGTACTACATGAAAAAAATGTACTGGAGTATTGTTCCTCTTAATATAATCTACAAAAAAGTCCGCGAGAGCATATTCATATCTTTTAAGAATAACGTGTAGTGATCATTTTTCTGTCTAAAAATAATAATTTCAATATATTTTTTATTGTAAGGGATATTTTTCCATAATGGTATTAATCCTTATCCTTTAAAATACTTTATTAATTTTCTACGTTAAACGAAGATAAAATTTGCTTTTTACAATATTTCGAAATTGCGAATAGTTTTACAGAAAAACGCATTTAATTGTTGACACATCCCGCCGTTGACACATCAGCTGTATGTTACTCAAGTTTCACTTATCCCTTACTCTCAGCATATAAATAAGAATATTAGTTACGTTGGCCATTTCATGTAGGCCAAACCTGTCTTTTACTGTTTTTCATTTTAATAAGTACTTTAGAAGTTGTTACAATATCAAAAAATCCTTGCTGCGAAACGGCTCGCCACTCGCCATGTGTCCACCGCGGCCGCCTGCTTTACACGCATCGGTTCAGTGGTAGAATGCTCGCCTGCAACGCGGGCGGCTCGGGTTCGATTCCCGGCCGATGCATTCTCTTTAATTTTCCTCACAGGCAGCCACGTAGTGCTTGCTTTTCATCAGGGACAGAATACCCTCTTCAGCATTAACCACAAGCTCGAAAAAAAAAAACCTTAGATGCGATTGCACGTATTGGATAATTGGAGTTGAATTTATTATTTCAGCGATATATTTGGTTTCATATTTTTTGTAGTAGTTAGTAGGTAGGTTTTTATTTATATGTTTCTTCCCTTTAAAAATAGTCATTAAACTATCTAAAAATGGTCATTTAAATATATTTTAATAAGTACTTGAAAAGATCAGTAGCACAGATTTAAAATTACGGTACCTACTAAAAAATCCTTGCTGTGTAAAACAATTGGAAAATCCTTATTGAAACTACGAAAATGCGGGTTGCATTAGGGTTTAATTAATTTTCACATTATCTTAAGTGCTTTGCAAACATACATTATATGAATAATCCAGTAGTAAAAGCGGGCGAAGCCGCAAGAGGGTCGCTAGTATCTTATATTTTCATTTCCTCGGCTCTGATAATGAGGACGAGGCAAAGCATGATGTTGAGTTCCGTTGAGTTTCCTCCAGACTTTGGCAGAAAGTGAGCAATGAAAATGTCTTAATGAGAACGGAGTGGCTTAACACTAGGTTCCCAGATTCCCCCATCTACCTTGCTATCAGTGCGTGATGCGACGTAAAACTGAAAATAAGATTGAGTTATCAAGGTTTGATATGAAAGACTAAGGACGTAATATTTGTAAAACTGTCGTGCAGGCAGAGAAAATCTAGCGTTAAAATTTTAGCTTCCAGAGCTGAAAAATTAAGGTTATGGAAAAGGTGCGCGAAAAAAGGCAAATATATATAGTAGATAATACAATATTTCATTCAGATATATATATTATAGCTATCTAAATAAAACATTACAATTTGTATACATAATACACATTGGAAAATAAATAGAATCGTTTGAGAGCAAAAGTGAGAGCTGCGAAGTAGGTTTTTATAGGCAATCTCCAATATTCACACGATAGAGTTTAGCACGTCATGGTCAATGAGATGTTAATGTGATGCTGTAACTGCTGCCTTTGAATGTATCTATCTACCTACCTACTCGCCTCGTCGTTCGTCGTCATATTTTGTTGTTTTTGTCGAACTAGGTCAGCTTTCCGTAACTCGTAATCGATTTAAGTTAATATTATCGATTTTATTGTTTAAAGAAAATCGAATTTAAAAATTAATTGAAAATATTGATGTTAATATCTTGTATGCATTTTCTTATTTCAACTTTACTCAGCTCAGCAGAGAAGTTTGGTTCTCTGTTTTTAGCTGGAATTCGAAATATTGTGTGTTGTGTGGGGGAACTTAATGTAACAGCTTACTTACCAGAGCGGACAATTGAAAATACTTTCGTTCCCTAAATGAGAAATGAACCCACAACCATAGGGTTTTCATTCAGACTCTATACCAACGCCGTGATAGCCTTTATATTTTATAATTCAATAATAATGTCCATTTATATTATTATTTATAGTTGTAACAAACTCAACTAAATTCCATTTAAGGTGTCAGAAAAAAATGTCATATTCCTGATGACTAAGTATCATTTGCAGGTGACTTCAATGCTATTATTAATTTTGTGGGTAATGATTATAATGATTGTATGGTGATTATAGTAAATCAACATTTTGATAACTATGCTAGTATGCCTATTTGTTACAATAAAAACTATTTGTAAAGTAAAGGAAAAGGCACATTAACGTGTCGTCCTCCACTGTGTTGGTCACTAAGTACCAAAACATATATGATGAATGTATGAAGTGAGCATAGTATGTAATGGTTTCACTTCCAAATGTTTACATTGAAGTCGTCATAACTCATAGTACAGTGGGATAGCGGTTGGAAATGATTATGTTAAATAAAAATTATTTTCATTTCTCCGCTCAAGGAGACAAAACGCGGGGTTGAGTTATGCCTATCGACTTGTAATGTCTCGAAAGTTTGGCTAAAAGTGTAGACCTGTACCCCACTAATGCGGGAAAAAACGCGACTTATTTATATTTTTTTTGGGAAATGGAGGTAGACTTAATGCACAATTTAACTGGATCTGTATTAAGAGGAATATAAGAATGTTCGTTAGTGTGCTAGTATGCTATTTAGCTATTGAACATACAATAGTAGGATGTTTAAATAAAACCAACATTTGTTTTTATAAATGTCACGGCATACCCGACCACACCCGATCAGCAAGGTTAGGCAGCGCTCCTAAGTCTGTGACGCAACACTGGGGTCACACCTTACAAATTATCACACCGTTACACGCCTTTGATGATTATATTATATCACTTAAATTTTACTGGGGATACCTGTTTCAGAATTGTTTTAGTTTTTACCATCGATTTGTGCTGATTGAATTACCGGTTTTTGGAAACTTTTCTACAATTTTTTTTTGTTAAAAAGTACTTCTTTTTAATCTATAGTTTTTTCTTTCTGTAAATTTTTTTTTTTTTTTTTTTTTCATATTCAAAGGAAAGCAGAATTTTTACTCCTACTTATACCTATACAAACTGTATCAGCTCTAAAACATTCATTCAATTCATAGTAAATATGTGCTTCTGATATTGACAAAGTTGCAATGTTCCATAGGTTTAATTCTAATTTCAAGATTATATCAATTTGCTAAGCCCGGCTAATATCTACCCACGACTGTATCTGCAAAAACCATCTATATGCCGTTAACGGTATCGTAATTGTACGTGGCTATCTTAAATTGATAGTTAAGCCTAGCATTCTATATTTTACTAGCGGACACGCGCAGCTTCGCTTGCGTATTTAGGGGGTGAATTCTAAAAAACCATGAAACACATGTTCATTTAAATATTTTTAAGAGTCTAAATTTCAAATTTTATAATAATCGGTGGCGTTTTAAAATTTTTCCATACAAATTTTCAACCCCTTATTTGCACCCTTAGGGAGAGAATTCTAGAAAACGATGAAACACGTATTCAATTAAATGCTTTTAAAAATCTAAATTTCAAATTTTATAAAAATCGGTGCCGATTTAAATTTTTTTCCATACAAACTTTCAACCCTTATTTCTCCCCTTTAGGATTAAAATTTTTCAAAATCCCTTCTTAGTGGATGTCCAGATTACTAAACTAAACATCTGTCCAAATTTCACGTTTCTATCATCAGCGGTTACGGCTGTGCGTGCGTCTTACCTCAGTCAGTGAGGACAAGTCCTTTTATATATATATAGATAAGCGAATCATAAAAGAGGTAATCATAACATATGATTATATTTAATTAACTTTTTAGATTTATATACGTAACATTATTGATTGGAGTAGAAATACAGAAACCAGTGAAAAATCATTCTTTTTACATTTTAGAGACATTGCGTTTTACAATTAATTTGTTAAAACGAAAACGAGAAATCGGATTACCGATTAATTTTTCGGATATAAAATATTATTTTTCAATTAAAATGTTCGAATTTAAACGAAACGCGTGTAATAAGAAACTTCCTAAATGCTTTATGTGATACCTAATTGGGCTCTACTAAATATATTTATCCCCTCTAATTCCAGGACCAGGAGCACCTAAAACCGCCCATAGTAGGCGGGCTGGCCAACGCGGAGCTGTACTGCCTCGCGTTGGCCAATATGTACTCGGACCCCAACTACCACAACCTGAACCACTGGAACATACTGCAGACGTTGGCGCGGAAGGGCGTCCAGGTGCCCGACCCGCCGGACTGCGCGCTCACGGAGACTGTGCTGATACAGACGAATCCCTTGAAAATGGTATTTGTTTTGGTTATTTTTTAGTCGGTTTTGTCATCATTTCGTTATCTGTTCGTTATCCGTTAAATTTTCTCTCAAATTATATTTGCGTGGTAGTTGAATTCAAAGATAAGTTGACAAAAAAATCTCAAACCCACGTGGCAGTTTCAAAATATATTTGACCTTTACATATGCAATGCTGTCTGCGCTTATCTTATTCAATTTTGCCTTCGTATTCGTAGGCCGCGGGTGACACAAGTGATTGAAGGCAATTCGGGCCAACTATAAGATAGGAGATATAGCGCTACATTGTCAACAAACAGTTAGATTTGTACCACATATGCCATCTCATTTATTGGATTAAGTTTTCAGTACCGTTCACGTGATTGATGATGCTATAGCAAATTGATTAGTGATTTATTTATAACCTGGCTTTAGATTGTGACTTCATGTGTGTGGGCGGTTGAAGCGAACAGAATACATAATACTATGTATCATCAACTTGATTGGAATTGACAGTTTTTTTTTATTTATTTCTTTTTTCTTGACATGGAAAGTATATATCTCTAAGCCTGCTAAGTTAGCTTAGCAGGCAATATCTGCGCTATCCACTGATATATGGACCAGTAATAATAGAGCATGTATGAAGGAGGTTGCTGACAGAGTAGGCAAAAGAGGACTGGACTGTACTGACTGTTTCTGGCTCCTCTCTCTGACTACCCCATTAGGAATTAAATATAAAGCTAAATAAAGGATATGCCCTAGGAAACCCAAAAAATTATAAAGTATGCTGTTGTCAAGAACTGAACATTTGAAATAAATAATAATAGTCATTATGTTGTATTTCCAGAGTGCTCATTTAGCTGTGATAGAAGCTGTGATGGCGTTGTACGCGCGGGAAGTGGTGACCCTAGACCGCGTGTCAGCGGCGGCGCAACGTTTCGGCACAAGTCAGCCCTTGATGGGGTCCAGTATACCCCATGAGGATGGTTTACTTTGCTGGATAAATGCTGCGTGCGCTGCACTTAATAAGGCTGAGGTGGGTGGAGTTGGTCTTTGGGGACGTTGAAATGGCTTGGATACGCGATCTCCATATTTCATTTTTTATCTTTATTCAGAATTTGTATAAAAATATGTAAATTAATATTTTCGATAGCAAAATCTGTATACCTACATAAAAAATGTCTTGTATTATTGACTTTGTGACTGACAGATAGATAAAAACAATCAAAACTACAGTACCGAGATATTTAGTATATAGCTTTATTCGAGAGCGTAGAGGACCATTAAAGAGGACTTTCGGAAATTTCTTCGGGAATGAGATATAGTCCACATACACAAAGATGTGGGTTCTACTTTGTTTGATATATTATTTGGCTATTACAACATTTATTTCACATAAAGTATAACTCTGATTTGATGAGTGCTTAAAAGGTAAAAGAATATGGTAATTTCTTACGCGTTTTGATATTAACATTGATATGAAGTTTATACTTTCACTTAAACACATTTTTTCGCGTTAATCAATATATTAAGTATTTTATGTCTACTAGTTTTTACATCTCACACCTTTTCTGTTTTATGTTAATGATAAGATGAAAGTGCCAAGAAATGTATTGCCATGTTTTTAACTGAATATATTACGATTACTGCTTTACGGCTACAGTTAAAGAAATAAATTGCTGTAATATAGGTAATGTGATTCTTTTTTCCTGTTTTTAATTTTGAATGTTTATTTTAAAGTAAGCCTATTTTATCATCACATAACTAATATTAAAATTTTTAAACTATTTATTTTAATAAATGTCACTTCTAAGATAGATTATCTTTTTTAAACTGATAATTAAGCTTTCTTTGTATATAATATAGTTCAATTTAATTTGAGTTTCAAAATAATAAAAAAAACACTTAGGGAAAAACAGACAATATAACTGTATACACCCAAACACGATAAAATTTTATGATTAGATATTTAATATTTACATATTCAATTTCAGGAGAACTCACCCCAAGTGCCACCAGTAAAGAATCTTCAAGAGCTCTGCGACGGCACCGCCCTCGCCGCCCTCATATCCTTCTACTGCCCTGACTCCCTCCCGCGCGCCACCGTCCGCGTCGGCCGCATGGCGTCCATACAGGACTGCCTGCACAACCTTATGCTGGTGTACGACTTCTGTACTGGTGTACTGCCGCATAATGTGTTCCATATGATGCCTGAGGATGTTACTTATATGAGGGGGTGAGTTTTGTTTTTTTTTTGTTTCGAGGTGTTAGTCGAAGGGTTCAGTAGGTATTTGTTGATATAGTAAGCAATAGTAACATAGTTAGTAATAGTAAATAGCTAGAAATATAATATCTAAACATATATTTCAAGAATGGCATTCTATATGTTGTCATTATATGGTATGTGATTAAATTAATGCAAATTAAATTCAAATCATATTCTTATGTATTAACATTGATGCAATAAATACCAGTATATTAATCACTTTTATATTAATACAAATTCCACAAATATTGTATATTTGTGTGAGGTCGTGAGGCCGTGATGTCACAGTAGCACAGTAAACGGGGTACGGTGGGTACGGCATTCAATTTTATATTATAAAACTTATATTTTATTATATTCCAGATCAATGCGACAAAATTTAATAGCAATGTTAGCAGATCTATTCAATATGCTGGAAGTGCATCCAGTGAAGTCAGTGAAATATCCAGGCAGTGGTAAGTGCAAGTGGCTTTCGTACTTATTCCCATATTAACATGTGCCAACATTGCATGCTAGAACGACGGGAGTATGTGGTCATAATATCAAAAGGTCCTATGCCCACTAATACTTGCATAGTTTACCTGGACGCGGTCGAGTAACGCTTTTGTAACGCCAATATATTGTTTAGTCAATGATGGGGCTTATATTCTATTACAATGAAATGAAGCAAAATTTTTTTTATTATCCATTGTGTATTCATTAATTTTTTATCATTTTTATGATTTGTAATATGTGTTTACTGTGTGGTGGTAAGTATGTAATTTTATTATATAATCTGTACTCAATTTATTAATTAACCGAATGATGAGCTTGATTCACTGATTGTGTATATTTTATACTAATTGGCTGTTCTATTTTTAAATATATACAAATTGCTTTTCCAAATTCTAAATTGTAATATACACAAATTAAACACTAATAAGTAAAAGTGGTTTGACTCAATAGTCATGGGTTGCACGGATGTGAGTGCGTGTTGGTTGTTCTTTTTTTAAACAAATTAAAAAGTACTGTTCCAAATTCAAAATTGTAAAATACACACAAGAATAAGGGTAGTTACGCACAATGGGGAGTGCTCACTATAACCATACTGTACTGTAGTGTATGTGTATACACTAGCTGAGTACTAGCGTGACTAGGTGGTACGTAAGGGTGGGTGTTGTGTAGCGCGAGCGGGCGCGGGCGCGGGCGCGGAGAGCAACGCGCACGGCGTGCGGCACAGGCGCTGCCTGCCGCCGCCGCCGCCCGCGCCCATCCCCGAGCTGCGTGCGTCGCCCGCACACGCCGCAGCGCCGCCGCCCTTCGCGCACGCAGGTACACACCATTTGTGGGGAAGGCAATGTTTGACCAAACGAGGTTTAGAATTTGCCTTTCGTTTAAAAATCATTAAAATTAAAATAATAATTAATTAGTTGGTAAGACCGCCGAGCGCAGAAGCACAAGGGTGTAACTATAACGCGATGACTGTGAGTTATATCCCCACTCGAAGGAATGACTTATTTATATTTTCATTTCTTCTCTCTGGCACCAAGGCGTAGAGTTCTGTCACTCAACACGCAATGTCTTAAGCTGATTTATGTTGTAAGGCATTTTCCAGCAGAAACTCTAATATAATGCAAAAATTAAAGTAATAAATTTGAAAATATAGAACTTTGCCTTCTCCATAATTCATTCTTCACAAAAAAGCATATGTGTGTCGTGTGAGTGTACAATTGTAAAACAAATATATTCAAATAAACAATAGTAACTGCGACATTTTAAATTACTTATATATGATAGATATTTTTAGCTTTTTTTATTATTATTTTTTATCTTAAATATAAGCTTCTTTTTTATTTTTTATTCGCTTACAAAACTGCTTTCTAATAATGATTGGTCGCATTTAATGCTTCGCATGTCTAATGCTTTACGCAATTATAACGCTTTTAGACCACAGGCATGGAGTCGTTGACGTTATGTCCCCAGGACTCCCAGAAATACATTTATATTTCATTTATTATAAAGATAGAAAACTGTGGACATTATTTTTATTACAATATAATTTTCTTTATTTTTATATTGATTTTGTTATCAACTTTTAGATAGCTTTGATAATTTTGGTGAGTGTAGTTTGTTTCAATAGTTTTCGTTTCAATTTTATTTTACTTAGCCATTATGCTTGATAGTTTCGATTTTGTGTTTGTGTTCCATTAGTGATGTTTTTTATTATGTGTCGATCTGGATTTATATCTTTGATGTAACGTTATCATATATATAGATATTATTGTAGTATATTTTACATTTCATTCCTGTAGATAATTCATTTTTCTATATTAGTTTTTTTGATAATACAATATACATCATTTTTTTTAAGGGATTAGTTACCTAAATGGTCTTTTTTGTACTTTTAAAATTTATTAAAACGATTATTTTCAACTTAGGAAACTTCCAATATATTCTTGTAGCGTTTATACATAATATAAAATTCATTTACACAGTATCTCGGTCGCCATCAGCATGTGGTATGCGTGCTCGCGGCCCCACAAGTCGGTCTTCATGTTCTACCCCGGAAAGAAGAAGTTGTAGCCCTCAAAGAGAAGAATTTGTTGTGCATAGCCGGAAAGCGATCACTACCCTCTCCGCTATGGCTAGAAGAGATGATGATTGTATGTAGCTTTTTATATTATTATGATATTGTATATAGTTACATGTTTATGATATATTCCTTAATTAATATTCTTGTAAGTTACTTTCAATTTCGGCACTCGCGTAGAAAAATAAAGCATAGGATAGGATTAACTTACAGACGAGTCAAAAGGCTAGGGCTTTGAATATTTTCAAAAAAAAAATTGTTTACAGTGTATCCAGAAAACGTAACAGCCGCCGGTCGACCGTCAAATTGGGCGGATACCAGAGAAAGCAGTTTCGCAGGACGACGCTCTCGGCGGTCCTCCATCACGGACGACAGCCAATTGACTGTGGAGAACTTTGGCGGATCGCAGGACAGATTGCACTTTGCTGGAAGGAATCCGGAGAAGGAGTTGGCTACGGTAGCTAATGTTAGGAAGATATCTGCACCGGCTGGTAAGTTTGGTAAGAGAGAAGAAGAGTCCGCCACAAAAGAGAAATGAGCGGGTAATGCTTAGGCAGCAAGGCGCTTCTTTTAAATAAAATAGGTTTACATTTCCATCAATAAGTAGTTTGTATCTTATAATTATTTCGCCCCACTCCCTAGAATTAAGCGGGTTAATTTTAGCTCTTTCTGCTAGCTCGATTTTTTCCTCCTGATTATGAGTGGAAATACAAGTATGCAGTTTTCTCTTCTCCGCTCGCGGTGACAACCGGGCTTTACCGGGCTTCCCAGTTATGCAGCAACTGATGAATTACCCTGCTATATGCAACACAACGTGAAGTTAAAAAAAATATTTTTAACAGGTCCAGGCCAGTCGTGGCGCATCGGCACAAAGTGTGAGTGTAAACACACTAAAGGAAATAAAATATTTATTAAAATAAAATATTTCTTCGCTGTCGAGCAAAGCAATTCGCGTCGTTGACTTACGCCATTCAACACACATGCCTCCAGAATCCGCTGAAAAGTGGTCACCCGATTATCTTAACATTAGTTTCCCTCTTCCTACCCTGTTGTGTGAGCGGATAAAGCGTAAATATGATTTTTATTTAACAGGTCCACTAGAGCACAACCCGCCACTCCGCTCCTCCCGACAAGACATCAGAGGTTCAATACAATTCTTCCACGGCGACTATCAAAATGGCGGGCAAGAGGAGCGCGTACACAAAATAGAGAGGCAACACTCCGCACCACAAGTGCCCGAAAGTTTTGGTTTTGGCCTAACCCACAAAGGCGGTGGTGATGGGTTTTATTTGAACGAACGTGACGCCCCCGATGGTGATGTCACTAAAACGAGTTTTGCGGACTTGACTAAAATTAGGAGTAATGGAGATCAACTAGGTTTGTTTGTTACTTTTAATTGTTGTTTAAAGAGATACTTTAGTATTTAGAATTAAATATGTGATTATTATTTTGATGTTACGATAGAACGATATGTTTCGAAATTTTGTTACAGTAGATTATTTTTCATAAAGGTTAAAATATAGTTAAACTAGTATTAGAAAATTACCTTCATCTTTGCATCATGCATTTAGGATGATAGAGCTGGGATTGGCAATGAATTCCATTTCCACTCAGGGAGAAAATGTAATGGCAATCAACATGTAATGTCTAGATAATTGGGCGGAAATTATTAAAAGGAGTGTCTTAAAACGACATTTCATCTGCCTACTCTGCTATATGTGGGATACAGGTTGAAGGTAAAAAAAAAGAAATAAGCTTGATGGAGCCCATCATACATTATAAATATATCCTTGAATAGAATTTTACACCCAATTGTAACACAAACTCTTTATTTTAAATTAAAATAATGTGTAATAAAAACAATCGATAAACCATTACTTGTCAATATCACCATACCTGCTTGGCTCTTAGATATACACATATTCCCGATACTTATTTGAAAAATGTAAAAAAAGTCGTATTCTGACTTGCTTGTTATTTGAACAACTAGCTTATTTGGCTTCGTGAATGAGTGATCGATGTTTGCATGTATGTCGTTTTGTATAACAAAGCTTTAATGTATATATGTTTACGTAATTCACTCTTGAAAAGATTTTGAAAGCGAATAATTTATCAATTTAAATGTCAAAAAGATATTCAATTCTCAATAAATCGACGATAGAAAGTAAAAAACTGCAAATGCCGCTTATTGCGTTATACGTCACTTATTTTCATAATATTCACCATTCTGATATATTGAATAAAACTATCATACTAAAATTACACTTCTTTATACGATTATAGGCGCAGGCGAAGGCGAACGGCGAAAAACTTCTTTCAATACTCCCGCACCGAACACGACCACGTGGCAACAACACTTCTTACAGCACGACAATCCAAGTAATGCTTTTTAAATTTATGTGTTATACTTTATTTGTTACGTTTGTCCCTTTATTATTAGTTGCCTAGTTGGTTTTTATATATATAAGTAGGTATATTGTAAATACACAATTTAGCATATTTTAATTTAATAAGTGATTGTATATATCATGGGGTTTGTATAGAGCGTTACAAAATCTTTACTAAACCGCGTTCTTACTTCATTTATGTTTAATTGAAACTACTGAATATTAAATTATAAGTGTTTTAAAGACGGCGATGACGTCACCGAAGCGTTAGAAGACTCGTCGCCTACTGGAGGCCAGGCGATGGCGGCGCAGTTAAATAACATAAGGTTGAAATTAGAAGAGAAGAGACGACGTATAGAACAGGATAAGCGGCATATGGAACTAGCGGTCAATCGTCAGAGACAACAGTTGGGACAGCAGGCGTTTTTACAAGCTGTAACGCGGGTGAGTTTAGTGTGTTACGGCCTTTGTGGGTAAATTTTCGGTTAATTTATTTAAAAAGGAATTGTTTTGTGAGGATAATATATTTTTAATATGATTTTAACTACGGGTGATAATGGAATTTTATTTTATTTACTAGTTTTTCTCACAAAGCAATTTTGAATATCAAATGTGTGGAGCCCTAAGTCTGTTGCAGGCCTTGAACTTGATTTTTTGTATTATATAAAGTAATTATATATTAGACAAATTCGTTGATTAATTAGTTAAAACTTTTCATTGTTATTTATGTTGCATGTATTTTTTTTATAAAAACAATATTGAAATAGTAAAAGGGCTAAACTTTTGACATGCAATGACTTAGAGCTCCAGCATTTCCAAGTTAATACACAAAACGTAATAATACACTTATTAGTTAAAATAAATAAGTGTTTAGATATTTTTTGATGAAAAATTAAATATGTTGAGTATATAATATACTGATAAATGTAATTCCGATAAATGTCAGTATTTCAATGTATGCAGATTTTGTTACTAAGTGTGTTTTGGGATGTGGCGTTGAGGGTTGCGGGCAGTGTGGTAGTTAGATGTGAAATGTTTGTATGTATGTTCTTTTTATCTAAAGTTCGAAACTATTTACAGTAAGATACATATGTTTATTAACAATGAGTTGAATTTCATAAAACTACACCATACATAGTATATAGCCTGATTACAAATTATAATAATAGGCCATTTATGAAATTTTTCTCTGTTGCAAATTAGTGTGAATTATGTGATAACTGTGTGTTTACTCACCCTAAACTACAAACAGACATAAAATATATTTTTCTATTTTGTTAGGATACATTTTTGCAATACCAGTTGGCCTCTTTGGTGAGTGCCCGAAAGTGACGATGATTTTTATTAATTTAGTTTCAAATTACATCGTTATATACATATTTGTGTCATTTACAAAGTATTTTGATTGTACAGAATAGACTCATGCTTAATCAGCTTTCATTTAAAAAATGTCCAGATATTATACTAATTGCAAATTTATTTTCTTAATCATTCGTAAAACAATTTTCTATTTACATATTTTTGATACGCCTACACAGTAAATATGCGAAATTTCGCTTTAATAGCAAATCGTTCGTTGTAGAATAAGGCAGCTTATATATCGTCATATTATGTGTATACATAAATAGCAATAAATTCATAAATATTTTGCGGCGCAAAACGTTCCATGACATAAATTCATATAATCGAAAATTCACTTTAAATATAAACCACTTGTAACTTATAGCACGTTCAAACACATGCAGCATGTATGCAAATTGTCAAAATTTAACATAATCAATTGATAATATACACTAAATGACTATCCACAGAATAGAGTAGTGATAGATGTGACATCACGTATAAAAAGCAACAAAATACACGTTTTAGTGTTAATGAGTTCAGTAAAGACCCGATTATCCGGACTACCAACCGCATGATACAGATGCGCCATTTAGAGTACTTAAACCATGAAAACCAGATTTTAAAAACTGTATATTAACGTAGGTTTTTTTTAATGATAAAAGGTTTTTTTATCCATTTTATAATAAAATGTACGAATTGTATACCATAGCCTTAATAATACGTCCGGTTAATCGGTGTTCGCTACTGATTTGCTAATACAAAGCACAGTACAGTGGTATAGACTAAAGCATGTCGTTGCGTGGTGGCGGTTGCAGGGCAAGCCGCGCTCCACGCCCGACGACGGAGCTACCGACCAGCAACAGGTAAGATAATAGATGAATTAGAGTAAATAAGGATAATTATTTAAAATTGATATTTAACACAAAAAGTGCTTCAGTATGGTACATTTCATTTTGTCAATTAAACGGAATGATAGTGATGACGTCATTAATGAAACATTTGATGTTTCATTTATGACGTCATCGTCGTTATTAGCGTTAATATAAAACGATATATAATTTCGTGTCCTTCTATTAAGTAACTTATTTATACATAACAAATTTGAATCAAGGTTGTATTATATTTCTGAATGATTCTGTATGCAATTTATTAAATTTTAAAATGCTATTTATAATTGAATTTTTCATAAAGTATTTTAGAGAATAATTTTCTGGCTTTAGTTTCGTCCTTGTCTTGTATGTTTCATATACCTTATACGACTCGAATTTAACCGAAGCGGAAACTAAAAAATGGGAAAATTGGGTTCTCTTTGCTATATACAGAATACGTGAAGTTAAAAAAAAATCAACTAATTTTAGTTTTTCAAGTTTTAATTTCATCTAATAGCCTTGAAAACTTAATATTATTAAGTTAATGTTGTCTTTGTGTTTGTAGCTGCATGACTTAGTAATTGAATGCACGTTGATTACACGTAATATTGTATGCTTTATTTGTTGCCAAACATGCTGTAGGTCAAGTATCATATATTTCTTAAATAATGCTACAAAATAAAAAAAAATATCTCAATCTTTTTGTACCTTTGCATGACTGCTATGTTCATAATAATGTCATTGAGAACAATAAAATGCCCTAATTCTGAAATAATTCATTTGCGTCAAAACAAAGTAAAATGACTTAACTTAACAATGCAATAAATTATATCAAATTTATTATAAATAGTATATGTTGTATTAAATTATACAGGAAATGGTTGTCGAGGCGCCCAATCAAACTGCCGACAATGTAGCTCTTGAGCAGTACCAGCAATCTATTGCAAAGTAAGTTGCATATATTATAAATAATTGTATAAATTACCTTTTTATGTTTATTTTCATTTTACATTATGTATGTCTATTTTTTTTTTGTTTCGTCTTGATGTAGACAAATGAAGCCTGCGCAAAAGCCAGTTAATAATATTTGCAGAATGAACTGCAGTCTGCAGGATATACAGAGTGATATCGCGCGTCTCGCCAGCCAACAGAGCCAACTACAACAGCAACAGCAAAATCAGCAGCTGCAGCAGCAGTTACAGCAGCAGCAGCAGCAACTGAGAGAGCAACAGCACCAGTTACAGCAGCAACAGCAACTGCAATTAAAGGAGCAACAGCAGCAGCTGCAACAACAGCAACTAAGAGAGCAACTGCTACAACAACAGCAGCAACAGCAACTAAGAGAACAGCAGCAGCAGCTCCAGCAACAGCAGCAACCACCTAAACAATTGTTCCAACAGGCACCTCAGTCTCCGTTTCAACAAAACATTCCACAGTTGGTTAGTGCTAGTTGTTATATTAAAAGTATGGCGCGGTAATAGCTTTTGTCGCCTTAAGCTTTCTATCAAATCTGATAATAATACTAAATATGTAGAATGAAAGTACAATAATAACAATGCGCATTATTCGATCGAAACTAAAAACAGAACTAGCTAATTATTTTTATTTAACTGTTACATATAATAAACAAAAAAGCACAGCTTATCTCTCTCTTGATTCAAATATCACGAGTAAGCAAAAAAGCAAGCACTTTCACGCCTTCCCACTTTCCTTCCAGCACAGTCAATTCAGCTCACAGCACAACGTGTCGAGGACGAACAACACGTTTGGTTCGACGCCACATATAGCGAGGGACTTTTACAATTACGACCAGAATGTACAAAATGTACAGAACGTACAAAACACGCAGAATCAGAACTTCCAGTTCCAATATAGGGATATTGATCAGGAGTTCAGTAGGCAGTTCTATTTGCATGAGACGCCAGTTCAGCCTCAAAGACGTACGTGGGCGCAACATGCTCAAATGCAACAGGAGAATGCAGAATTAAGAGGGTGGCAGGTAGGTCTTCACATAATGATAATATTTTTTTTTCAGTTTTTTTCAAATCACTCTCAAGGCTTTTTGGGGTGTTCTGAATTGTCTGATAATTTAGACACGTGGCTTTTGTCATGGAATTTGTTCAGGGATTACACGGAGCCATGCATAGATGAAGGTGTTGCAAAATTTGTATTTCAAAATAATTAAGCTTAGTTTTTTCGTCCAAATCAGTCCTGTTAAAAACATGCAAATTCTTAATTGATATTATGTGATATATCGCCTTCATTCGTGCCTATAATAAAGTAAATAAAGAATTCTTGTATAATTTCAGTTACACCAACAGAACAATCAGCAGCAACAGTACCAGCAGCCGCCAGAGCCCGCCCAAAGGACCTGGAAGTCACCTTCACCCCAACCCCCTCCCGAGCGTAACTGGACACCCCAAGGTTTTGTGCTCCACGATAGAAACAAACCTTTCCAAGTGCATTACAATAACGATCGTTATCAAAATGGCACGGAAAATGCACGGGATGCGCAGAATCATTTGAGTTATACAGTGATTAATGCTAATCAATACGCGTCTCAATCGCCGCCGCCAGCTAGTCCTCGTCGTACGCCACAGCGTCAAGGTTCTCTCCCGGCCCCTACTTCTGCCCCTCCCCCTGATGACATGGAGCCTCAAAATATATCCTTCATAGGAAATGCTGAGGACGATGCGCTAAGACAAGGAATCAACAGATTGAATATTTCCTCCGGTACAAGGACGTATCGTATCCCGTCCCCAACGAGGCCCTCTTTAGCCAACTCCTTCCAGCAACTGGAGGCGGAGTCTAATGAGAAGGGCTTTTATATATCGTTCGATAATGAACAGCCGAAACGGCCGAAACCTCCGTTAAGAGCGAAACGCGGGTCTCCAAGAAAGGAAAGAACTGACTATGCCAGTCCCGATAGAAGTCCAGAGAACACGTGGAATGAACCCGTCCGCGAGGAGAGGGAGGAAAAGAGGGATGAGAAGAGGGAAGAGAGAAGGGAGGCAAGAAGAGACGAACCCAGGGAAGTGAGGAGGACGTCGCCGGTTAGGGAACGTGTTCATCCCCCCAGTGCTGAACCTGCCGCGTTGATTATTGGTGAATCAAATTTAGATCCTGTAAGTATTAGATTTTTTATTGGAATGATATTATAAAGCAAGTTCTAACATTATTATATATTGTAACTTGAATTTATATTTCTTTCAAATCATAAATGTGGGTAAACTAATTTGGTATTGAAAAAAATAAAAAAAAACGATTAGTGATACAATTTCCACGTAATTGGTATTTCAAAACTATTGAATCCAATTTCATGAAACTTGGATGGTTCCGCTTACGGAACTTATTTATTTGAATATACTTGATTTAAATCAAAAAGGATTATTTTTATATGATTCTTAGTTTCTGTGATTTTTTTTACAAATATATATGTGTATGTGTATCACAAACGTTTAGCTCACATATTTGGAGGCTTAAATAGATTATTACATTATACATATATAAATATATACATCACCTTTATCTTGAAATCTGTAAAAAATTGTAAAGATATACATTGGAAAAATTTTAAGTACATTTCTTTGTTTAACTGTATGAAAAAATATTTGAGTATAGTTTTAACTTAAGTTACCGTGGTAACCGCTCTCAATACAGAGATCGATACAGCAAAGACTCAAGATCGGTCTCCAGGTCGATCTCAGAATTGAGAGCGTTAGCGTGCCCGTAACTAAATGGACATACCCCACATAATATTTCCAGAACTCTGCCGAAGAGATGGAACGTAAGAAAGAGCGCATAATGCTGCTGTCGCTGCAGCGCCGGCAGCGCGCGGACGAGGCGCGCGCGCGCGCAGATGCGGCGGCGGCGGCGAGGCGCGCGCGCGACGAGCACGACGCCGAGGTGCGCGCCGCTCGCAAGGAGGAGCAAGCGCGCCGCCGGCAGGCCATCCTGGCGCAGTACAAGCTCAAGAAGGCCATCGAGGAGGCTGAGAGGGAGGTCAGTCTAGATTTTGTTCATGAGCTTCGCACCGTATCCCGAATATAGCAGGGTAGGTAGAGAGAATTTTGTGTAAAGACTATCTTCTCTTGTATAGTAGCTCTCAACGCCGGGAATGTCAGGAATTCTGAATGTAATAATATACAGACATCGCTTGTCGACAAGGAGATCTCTGACATAGTTATTTTTATGTGTTAAAGCTGTTAAGGAAATAAAGTTTATATTTTTTTATTTTTAAATTGTGGTTGTAGTGGCGCAGCGGGACAGCGACTGAATTAGAGGCCGTCGATGTGCACACAAGTTAACACTAGGCTCCCTCTGCCTACCGTGTTGTGTGCGGGATACAGCGTGAAACTGATAAAAAAATAATTGTAGCTGTACAATAAAAAAGTACTAAACTACCTAACATTCTCGCCAACAGGGCAAAGTATTAGACAAATCCGAGTTCCTCGACACCATATCCCGCGGCGGGACAGCTCCCGCCACACCCGCGCCCCGCCTCCGCGCCAAACACGCACGAGCCCGTCCCAAGACCATACACGTGGATAGCGGGACTTTACCCTTGCAGGATGGAGTCATTAGCAAACAGCCGTCCTCAACTAATCTTACCGGTTTGTTTTTTGTGTTTTTTTATTATGCTGACAGATAAATAATTTGCACAATTTTTTTTCTTTTTTTTTTCAATTATTTAATGGTTGTGTGAGTTGTTGTTTATTGTGGCTAAGTTATTGTTGTTTGGTAACACGTTCTGACAATTTATTAGATTTTATTACTTCTATTCTAAAATGCCTAGATATAAGCAAAAATATTTTTACAAGCACTGTAATGATTTTTTATTATTTGCGGCTAATTATTTTGTTGCTAAATATACGTATACTGTGCTTAATGATAAGTCTAAATATAAAAAAAATTACACATCCCTAATACACAACTCATAGTCGCAATGTCACAGTATACGTATATGTAAAGCTAGTGATGTATGCAGGCACGATGCGGCGCGACTACTACCGCGGCTCGCAGGACAATCTCGCTGAGCGAGCCGCTTTGTATAGAGGTACGCTGGGCTTGACTTTTTTTTTTTTTTCTTTTCTCATTTTAATATTGTTTTGCAATAGTAAATAGCACTTTTTGCATGAGTTCTTACATCGTTATAAGTCTGTTTTCTATGCTATTTGTTGCGATTTAACAATTATGCAAAATATTAAAGAAATGTATTATTATCTTCAGTCAAAATTTAAAAGATACAAGTTAGTCAACATTCTCATTCATTATGTCATGTTTAAAAATAATAGATAATTTTCCAACAACGTATCTTACACTACCCTTACTCTTTATAAACTCCCCAAATATATCATAAACAAATTAAATAATTACAGATTCGCCAGTAGAAGACCGTGGTGGTATGTCACCCAGTAGCGCTTCAAGCGGCGCGTTAGGACGTCGCGGCTCTTGCAAGACATCCCGAGGTAAATACAAGTTCCTATCCTTATTGGCCCCATCCTAATCATTTTATACCTATTTTTTTTATTTTTCCCTTCTTCCGTTGAAAAAAGGCTCGTTGTGTTGTTATATAATAGAATTGTTTTTGTGTTGATCCATAAAAAAAGTACATTTTAATATGTATGATTTTTTTGGTGTTTTCTACTTAATAAACACTCTTTTCTATTCAATAAATCCGAATATCCAACTATCATAAAAATCCTTTATATTTTCAAATACTATTCGTAATCATATCGACAATTATTTTATAAACAAAGCACCATAGATTTGTTTTATTTAAGGTCACGGTAAGTCAAATTTTAGACGATTCGATACGATTACGACACGATTAATCGTTTCGATTTTTTGACCCCACGGGCTCTGTTGCTGTCGCTACTAACAATGAGCGCTTTGCTGTTTAACGAATCTATTTGTATTTTTTTATTAAAATTTCGTTAAAGAAGTTATTTCTATTTTTGTTTCTGTCAATACATTTTTTAGACTATAAACGTTTAAGTGACGATAACAATATTATCATTTACTTATAGATTCGTATAATTATTATTATCACCTCGTTTCGTTTTTTTTTTCGTATTTATAAATAAAATAAATACGTTACGTAACGGGATGATTAAAATATATTGTTATTTATTGAGAATCCAACAATATTGTAATGACTTATATTAAAATGCTATACTTTTAATTTTTAACCGACTTCTATAAGAAAAGGAGATTATCAATTCGACTGTATTTTTTTGTAAATATATTATACTGGTGTCATATTTTGAGTCAAATATACAGATATATATTTTTGGGTCCTCAAATTGTTGTTGATACAGTGTTTTGCAAATGATTTGCAGCACCATGTTGAATAATACTTTTGAATTTTTTTGTGTACGAATGATACACGTTTGAGGATGGTCATATGGCTCAGTACCCTAGTCGGTAAAGACGCTTTTTAATTTTTATTTGTAGACGCTTGGACCTCTATTATTTATATTTTAATATTTAATGAGTTATTTTATATTATATGTGTACTATTCCAGCATTGCATAGATTGGCTAGATACACTCCAATGCAAAATTACGCTTGATATATTCCTTTTTTGGCCGTATTTAGTTTGCAAACCAAAACTAAAACGACGGAGGTGTTTCAATAGCTTTCTCCAATTTACAATACCCTAGACCTTCCGCGCATTAAAATTGGTTCCAGTAACAGCATCATATTATTTAAAATTGAATGGTCGATATGTATCCGCGAGTCGTTACTTTTGTTTGCTATGTGCGTTTATCCGATGGAGCCGACTGACCGACGCATGTGTGCATGCGAGCGTGTATGCAGGCGTGCGTGCGTGTGTGCGTGCGTGCGCGTGCGTACTCACACTAGCGGGATACATTTCAGAACGCGTCAATGACGAACCACAGTCAACTCGTGGAAGGTCTAAATATTCCACTTACCAGAATAACTTTAAGGCGGGGAGGAAATCTAGCTCTCTTATGAACCTGTGCGGTAAGACACGTTTGTTACACACAGTACAGGCTTCTCACGGTAGCCGGGCCTGCTTTTGGTGCGTTGGGTTCTATTTTTCGTTGCAGCGCGCAGGGGGATGTTTGAAATATATGCAAAAGTGGAGTAACATAATTAAATAAATTGATCAATTAAATTTTTATATTGTAATTATTTGAATATGCATGGTTACAATTAATTACAAATACCTTGTTATTTTGTAAAAATCTTTATTATCATAAATGTTAAATAATTTTCGCGTCTTTTTGGTTTTGTGGCATTAACATTAAAAACATCGTATAGCGTAAACATCCCCCTACTGCGACCCCGTAGTGCTGTGCACACACCTTGTTAGTTAGGTTGTCCTTTGTACGGTTGTGGTCTGTTAAGGTATGTTTATCTATTATTATCTTGCATGCATTTGTTTATCATTTCTATATTGGTGTTGGTATGACGTCGTTGCGCCTCTATATCGATTTAAATTTATGCTAATTATTATTCGAATAGTGACGGTCAATATGAATTTGAATTTATTACCGATTAATTAATAATACAGATTATGTATGTATTTAAGCGGAATTTACACTTATGAAGCAATTATAAACACACATAAAAACAATGGCTGTGTTTACAGTTTTTTATATTTCTAGTTATAAATGGTTATATTATGGTTTAAAACATATTTAACGTTGAAAATATTAAACCTTTTTTACATCTTTTTTTGTTTAACATTATTTGTCCTTTATAGAACATTTAGTTACAGAATAACAGGTTCAAATTAGATTTAGTTAAATTTGTATTGTATAATTAAAATAAGAAACATTGCTTTTTGTAAGTTGATGCCTTCAAAGTTTATTTTGCGATCGGCTTGCATTGTTCCCGGACGCTTATGTTGTATATTTAGAATATTTTATTTTTTCCAAAGTTAACAATGAATTGTCTTTAATTTATTAGAATATCCAATTATTTTTAAATTAATATATAGCTTGTATAGGTATTTCAAAAGTACTTTTAAAATATATTTAATTTTAATTATACGCTAGTCTACACACTAACTGGGAAACTAACATTTTTGGTACTTCGAAAAATTTCAATTCTATTTCATTACACTTCTCTTTTTTTACTAAATAATTTATTATAATACCACTGAAGCAAAATACACAAACTGTGTTAACATAGTACTTACTATTTACTTAAAATTATTATTTCTAAATATATGAAATCTGAGCACTGGTAAGTCACTTTGAAAATGTTGCCCGAATTAATGCATACTTTCAGATTATTTTACTTTTTTGTATACATATTTCTTCGTTGATAGGTTACAAGTCTTTCCTTGAACTCTTACGACTTTTAAAGTACTTATATTTGATTTTAAATTTGTTTCTTGATTTTTTTTATTTATTGTTTATTATCTTGTATAGCTTTTACTGTGCTTTATTTTTTTTTATATTTTATTTGAAAATGTTTACTCATCTGTCTTTATGTATTTTATCATTTCAAGGAAATTGCTGTAAGTACTGAGTTTCTGAAATTCACACATTGTTCTTATGGGCTTTCTTTCTTAATAGTTTGTATTAGTCATCTGTAAGACGTACTTATATCTAAAAAAATTGCAAAATGTATAAAAAAGGTTATTTTATAAATATAAGTAGCAAATAATATGCCTAAATTTAGAATGCTTTGCAAATTTGAATCAATAAAATTATATTAACTGCTTGAAAAACGATTCTAGCAAAAACAACCCCACTGTATCGCTGGCACCTTGGTAGTTTGATACACTTGTACATAGCGTAACGGGCTTCATTTTACTGTGTCTTACCAGACTAAATGTCATTTCAAACTGACAGCTGTCAATCGCGCTTTAAAGCCAAAAAGCTAGGAGCTTTCAACACATATTCATTTAAAATTAAAAAATATATATATCAGGTGTGGTGTGTTCTAAGACCACATTGTGTGAGTACATGACAGCTGTCAAACGCTTCAAAGCTAAAAGCTTGTTACTTATAAATTCAAATAAAAAAATGAGCGTTCGGGGGTTGGTACTACTGTGTGTGCGTACACAGACTCGGGGCTGGGGCGCGCCACGCCGCCGCGCCGCGCCGCGTCGCCGGGCCTGCGCGCGCTCGCGTCTCCCGCGTCGGGGCCCGGCTCGCTGCCCGGCGCGCTTCCCGGCGGCATCGGCAAGCGCCGCCAAGACGACAGCTCTGACGTCTCCTCTACGCACTCCTCCATCATGGATTATTCTGGTGAGTTACTATTGGTTGTAGATGTCTTTGTAGATTTTTATATTATGGTTAATGTTATAGGTATGTTTTTATGGTAACGATTGTGACGATAGTTATAATGTTGTTGTCAAAGTGTCTTGGGTTTTATTAGTTGTCAATTGAAATGTAAATCGTAGAAAAAGAATGTATTAGAGATTTAGGTTATTTGGTAGTTTCTTATTCTAATATAATATTATAAATTACGGGCGAGATAAAAATATAGCAATTTATTTAACAAGACATTTAATTTACCTGTTAAAGCTTACCGAGAACGACGCAAAGGTTTCACTTTAACGTTACTAAAGTAGTTCATGACTGCGTTAACTTGCATACACACGTCACGTCACTCCGGCACACCCCCGTCACGTCAGAGTTAGCGATGTCATGCCAATACCGATTGTTATGTTAAGGCATGGTTTGACTTGAGAGCATTTTGTTCTGTGACCTAACACTCCGCTCCTCGTCGCTTAACATAAATGCTTATCACAGATATTAACACTGTCACGCCACTACATCTTACAATGCATCATAATTCATAATAGGTTTTAGTTTACACGTTTTATTATTGATTATTGTAGATTTTAACTTAAAGTAAACTGGAGTATGTTAATTGTACACAATTAGGTATACAAATAAAAATTAAAACTTAGGAGTTAAAAGTAGATGAAGATTGATTCAAAAGATAGTATGGCACGACACTTTTTTTTATTACACGAACTTCAGTGCGGTCGACAAAGTTAGCTGTAGGTGGTTGCGCAGATTTGGCTTAAGGACTTTTCCTACTTTATTTATTTTTCAAGGGTTCCGAAAGAATTACTTAAGGTTATGCCTCGTCGACCGTACTGTATCAACATTTATAAAGCCAATTATTAACATTTACTCATACCTAGGTCCAAGATTATACAAGCAGCCGGCGACAAAGTCCAACAGAGGTATAATGCTGAACGCAGTCGAGTACTGCGTTTTCCCCGGAGCGGTGAACGCGGAGGCTAAAAGACGGGTTCTAGAGGAGATAGCGCGATCTGAAAGCAAACACTTCTTAGTACTCTTCAGAGATGCGGGATGTCAGTTCCGAGCGTTGTACAGTTACTGTCCGGACACGGACACGGTGGCCAAATTGTATGGAACCGGCCCCAAGCATGTGAATGATCGGATGTTCGATAAGTTCTTCAAGTGAGTATTTGATGTTTTGTTTTTGCTAAGGCAGATAACATCTTAACCATTGGGATTTATACCAACGTCCTTTTGTGAAAAAAATTCTATATAAATAAATTTTGTCTATACCAGAATATTGTCAATGTTATTATGTATGTTTAATTTATTATGCTATCTATTTATTTTATCTATCGTGATACAGTTAAGACATGTCCGACATATTGTATAATCAATAGTTGTGGGTTGATTCCCATTTGATATTATAACAAAATCAAAAATAATTTTACTAATAAACATTATTGTTAATTCACTTTCAGATATAACTCAGGCAGTAAATGCTTCTCGCAAGTGCACACCAAGCACCTGACGGTGACCATCGACGCGTTCACGATACACAACTCGCTGTGGCAAGGCAAGAAGGTGCAGCTCCCCAGCAAGAAGGACATGGCGCTCGTCATATAGACGCTGGCCAATCACAAGCGTCCGCCGCCTCACGTCACGCCACGCCACCTCCTGATTGGTCGACACGGCGTCGCGGGACACAGCCGACGCGCGATTGGCGGGAATATTGCACACGATATCTAGTCGCCGGCAGTCACGCCTTACTATGTAACGCTTGTAGCGAGCTCCAATATCGGCCGTAAGGTTATATTTTATAAAGTTGTTGACTGCATTTACATAGTCTCTTATGAGCGCTGATTATATATTTAATAAAAAATACTATGAAAAGACAACAAACAAGACAGTGTTAGAGCGGACGACGCGGCCCTGTTGGTTAGATATCGTAATTATTATAACTCGGCTTCACGGCGTCTCTTCAATTTTAACGTGTTTTAGCGTATCATTGCTTAAGTAAACGCTGGCTTTAATAATGAATGCGTCTGCGGGGACATTCATACGTCACGTCACACGTTACAGAAGTCGAGAGAGGGTCGACGAAAAGTGACATCATATGACACGGGGAGTTGACATTTCAAATTGCTGTTTTATTTTAACAATGTGTAGGTGTAAAGAAAGATGATACTTTTTCAATTCACTAAGTAGGTGGTTCTCACAAATATAGCCAGCTGTGGACATAAAAAGGACGAGGAAGGCAGTCAAAAGTCGGGAAGTTCGTGTGACGTAATTTATGTGTGGTCCCTATAGTGTGGTCGGCCGCGTCGATATTCTGGTTTAGTTTCTGCGGTTTTCTTTTCTGATCAAATGTGATATAGGCTGAATATTCAACGTGTTTTTAATGTAAGCGATGAGTTTGTCACTTTCGAGGGGAACTGTGTTTTTTAAGCAGTGGCCAGTCGTGTTGTAGAACTCACATGAGTGTACAGATGTGTATTTGTGAACTTTTTCCTCTTTTTAAAATTAATATAATTATTAATATTTACAATTGACATTTGATTATATTATCTTCTTTTTCATTTTATACTGATTACTTACGTCTCATTTTGCTTGAGTTTGAATAAGTTCATTCATTGATTTTGTGTTTGATTTGTACAGTCGTGTGAGCGTGTCTGCCATATCTACATTTAAAATGACGGCCGCCATGCGAAACCACTTCTAGATAATTGGTCTCGACGACTCGCGCCGCCGCGACGGGCTCAATTTTGACTCCGTCGCGTATATCACTGCCATTTTGTTGTAATACTCAATTTTAAACAGTTTTATATACTCGAGTGTCGTACGCGTATCGTAAAGCTTATTATATACATTTTGGCGCCAAATCAGATTTTATAAGCGAATGAATGCGTGACGGACGTCAAAATATCGTGACGTGCGCGAGTCGCCGAGAAAGTAAAAACAATGGTCGTAATTAAATAACAAATTCACAAAACTAATTTTTGCTTACTCGTTAAATGTAACCTAGTGATTATGATTAAATGGAGGAGAGAGAGAGAGAGAGAGAGTGTGATAGAGAAGAGTGCGTTCGTTTGACTAATAATTACGTTGTTTTTTGTACCGCTTGTATAGCTAAAGTAAGTCGAGGCACACTCGCGTGGTATCCGTACTGCCTTATGTAAATAATTGTTTTTTCCTTTTTTTTTGTATACAGCTATTTATTAAAACAATGTTAAACGATAATTGATGGATGTCATTATTCATTGTTCGCTAATGATTGGTCATCAATTATTATATACTACCGATAGTGTACTGTACGCAAATATATTGTATTATTAAAAAGCATAACGAAATAATATTGAATTTCATATTATGTGCTGTTGTTTTATTTGGTTTCTTATTATTTGGTAATATTACTTCGTCTTATACTTTAGTTTAACAAAATATATATCTGAAAATTATGGTCATCAATAATGCCAGTAGTGGCACAAGTTGTGGCTTACCGCAACTTGTTAAGGGTTCGATCCCCACACGAGGAAATGAAATATAATAAAACTTCATTCTGACGTCGAGGCGATACGCGAGGCGTTAAGTTCCGCCATTGAATAGGCAATGTCTCCGGATTTGGCGGTAAATGCGAAACAAGGTGTCATAACACTAGGTCCCTGTCTACCCTGCTGTGAGCTGGATACAACGTGATTAAAAATATACCTAAATTACTCCTTACCTATTTAAACCATTATCAGATCCCGATTTTATTATTTAGAAATCAATTATATAGAGAAGGGAACGTAGAAAAATAAAATCTTGCATAATTTGAGTTTAATTTATATTTTAAATAATCATTTATATACAATTATATTCGTAACGAGGCATCTTTTTATATAATTCAAATAATATGAGCAACAGTATTCTTATGATTGACAAACACACATCTTACTTTTAAAAAAAAAAACAATCGTTTTTTTAAGATTTTTATAGTTATTAAAAATATCTGTATTTAATTGTGGTATTATTATTATGGTACTTTTAATAAACATATTAAAATTTAAAAAAATGTTTTAAAAAATATCTAAATTATTATTTCGTATAAGTTTGAGGATCAAACATTAAAATCAAATTTATAAATGATAATTGTTCTAAACATTTTTTAATATAAAATGAATATAAAAAGCAAATAAAATGTTGTCATCTGACAATAATTTCTAACAACACTCAAGACTTATTAACCTTAGATAATACATTCATTCTTAACATACACACATAATACTTAACAGTTTACATTATTATTATAATTATATAAAACATTGGATCTTAAAATATAAGCAGTTATTATTATTTTTTTCGTTGCAATAGAGAAATATTGTCGAGGCAGTAGACTGGTTCTCAATATTATTAATATAAATTGTTGATTAAAAAAAGTTGGTATTTAAATTGTGTACTGACAGGCGGAGCTTATCGCCGCTCTTTATACATATATCCAGTATGTCGGGAACACCATATTATAAAAAGTAATTATTTCTCAGCCATAATATTATTTGTATACAAGTCAATTGCACAATTAAATAAATATTTAACTTGTAATTCAAAATATAGGATTAAAAGTACAAAAACCAAACAAAATACTTAAAAGTTATTACATGAATTCAATCATTTATTAGTAATTAAGGACGAATTATTATTAATCATCATTATTATTAAATACATATTGCATAACCCCACAATTTTGAATAAACAACAATAAGTAACTTCTACAATTTCAATAAAACTTAAAATATTAATATTTATTTTAAAATTACTCTCTTTTTTGTTTTGTTAAGCTAAAAGAAATCCGCAAACTAGTTTGTAATGTAATTGGATTTTTTTTCCAGCTCCAATTAACACATTTTTTTATTAAAGATAAACTATTCATTCAGTGTTACAGCTTCACGCTCTATCCTGCATAACAGGAAGTAAAAAAACGTGAAGTTAAAAAACTTGATTAACTAAAATAATTAGTTTAGTTTCTAATTTGATCTAAACTTTTTACCTAAATTCGAGACATTCCTCATATTAAATGGCGGAACTCAACGCCGCGCTTTACACTGGAGTGGGGAAATGAAAACAATGCGTTACCCTCGCCCGGGAACGGGAACACGACCATTCTAAACAATTAGGATTAGAAAAAACTAAAATGTATATATAACATAAAGCAAAGTTAAAAAAAGGATAAAAATGTAAATTCTGTACAATTGAAGATCAGTTCTTTCAACTTAACTATCATTAATTGTGACAATCATAATATTTATATTATTTTAGTATTAAAATTAAACCTAACAAATTAAATAAAAGTTGCAATATTTTTTTATCATTAAAACATTATTTTAATAATGTATTAATACTTAAAATAAATAAACCACATAATTACAATTTAAGTATGTACAATCAATTTTTAAAATAAGATTTAATATAAAGATTGAATATATTTTTAAGATAAAATGAGATTTAAATAATCTACACTTATTGTGATTATTCAGTTTTTCCGCATACAACAGGGTAAATCAAGGGAGCCTAGTGCTAAGACACTCTGTTCCAATTTTCTAGACATTGAGTTTTATGTAACGAAATAGTTTATATTAATAAAATGCGATAGGAATAATATTTCCATTTAAATAATGTTTGAAAAGTAGCTTAATGTTAAAATATGACACTTTTGTATAGCTAATGATGCTATACGTCAATATCATATTTTAACATTAATTTGAAGAAAGTAAAAATAATTCATTCCCCAAGTGGGAATCGAACTTCCTTCCTTCGCGTTAACTCACGACATTATGATTACTTTAAACAATAGTATAATAATGGCTAACGGGCGATGTTTCTTCAACGTTCTTTATATTCGACGGTATCACTTCTTCTGTATCCTGCAATATACAATATAATTCAATTATATATATTTTTTATTTCTTTTTCCACACTAAGTAAAGAAAAATATATTAGATAACGTTTAAAGACAGCCACACTGGATACGTCCGTTCCACTTACCGCTGAACTCGTAAGGCATTGGGCGTTGAGTGGGGAACCTCGCGCTTTGTCGTCTTTACCAAAGCGAAGAAATCCCCCGAGTGGAAATAGAATCCCCGACCGTCGCGTTAACAGTCTCCACAGCGCCCGCTTCGATTTCGTTTATTTAAATGTATACCAATACTATAAAACTGAATATTTTATTTGTTTGAATGCACTAATCGTAGTTAACTGTAGGTAGGTAGGTGTGGTAGACCACGTCGTTTCATTGTTTTTTCCTATGCTACTTATATGCGCGATAAAATTAATAATAATTATATAAAAATTACTGTAAAATATACTTCAATATTTTAAATAAATTATTAAACTAATACAGTTTAAGTATAAAAATACATAGTTTGTTAGTGCTATACCTCTTCATTATTGTATCCATTAATTTCTACTGGTATAGTCTGGCCATCTTGTGTGATCACCTGCAGGGAAACGATAAATAATTTCATATAATTATTACAAATAACAAAATACGGCGTTGAGATCTGCCTCTTAACATGCTCTATGCAATGTCTCGAAAATTGATCGGAAATCAACGAATGAAGTGTCCATAATACAAATTACTTTGCTTTCCTGCTATGTGCAGCGGGAAGCTAAATTAAATTATAATTATACTGTCAATACGTGTTATATAACTGTAAAAGTAAAAAAAATGTACATCATTGGTTTTGTTTAATTTTAAAACCGCAGTAATTTCATTACAACTGCGTTATATATTTTTATAAGATAAAAATACCCATTGCTTATACATAACTTAAATATTTATTTTTTATCTTACATTTTTTATTTTTAAGTTTAAGATGAAAATGTAATAAATCAGTTAACCTGTAAAGTTTTGCCATCAATAGAGGTGATGGCCAGTCTGGTGCCGTCCTGCATCGTGAAGTGTAATGGGTTGCCCGCTTCATCAGTTACCTGCCACATAGTTTGAAACATATTTATAATTTTTTATATATTGTAGTCGTGTCGCAGAGGCGCAAAGTGTGTAAACGCGACTGGTTGTGGGTTTGATCTTCACTCGAGAAAATGAAATATTTCGACTTCTCCGAAGAATAAAGCCTATCCTATTTGCAAAGACACTTCACTTTTGCTAATAAATCCGGGTAAGTGGAACAGTGGTGTAGGTTTGCAGGTGCATGGTTGTGTGTTTGATTCCCACTCGGAGGAATGAATTATTTTCATTTTCTCGCTCTAACTTCAACAAAATAAATCACCACGCAACAACTCCAAATTTGGATGGAAAGTCAGTAACAGAGTGTCTTAACATTATTTTACTACTATGGTTCCCTTTGTCTACTCTGCTATATGCAGGATTCAGGTTGAAAATAAAAAAAGAAACCTACTGGTATATTTTCCCCCTCCAACATCAATGGACCTTCATTTTCCGGCTCCTCCACCAACTCTTCAATTTGCTGCGGCATGAGAAGCGAGGGTCCGGAGTAGAGTTCACAAGTTGTTAGTACTTTGGCCTCTTCTATGTTGACAGCCTGGGAGATATTGATACAATATATAATTAATTAGATCCTGTTTAATAATCGTGGCCGTTGCCGTGAAGTTAAATAAAAAAAGCTGCACAGATTACATTTTAAGATTTTTCTTCCTTTTGATATTTTTTTACGAGCGCAAAATGCGGAAAAAAAAGGCTGGTTAACTTAAAGGTGGTCAAAGCTATTCAACCGTAGTGTATATTCTTAATTTCTTTGAAGAGAAACTTAATTTATTTTTTCTTTCCTAAGTGTGCAGTTACACTTAAGGTTTGAGGAATATATTATTTTTAACATATATTAAAACAATCTGTTCCTTAAAACTTTCAACCCTTACTAAAATAAACAACCAATATACTATTTAAGTCAAAATTATGTATCAAATATGAAAAAATCCAATTAAATACCTGTTCAGGGTCCATTATATGAAATGCAGGTGCATCTGCATCATCTGCATCATATGCTACATAGATCACTCTTTCCTCTGTTCCATTTTCTGTTTCTTCTGTGAGTTCTATTTCCTCTCCTTCATCTAGAGACTGCTGTGGTTTATCCGTTACTAAGAGACTTATCTGTTTATGTGGTTGCTAAAAAAAATAAAGAAAAAACACTCATTTTTTTTAACAGGTTAATCAAACCTAAATCACTACCACCATACCAGAGCGCAAGATACAGTCAGCTCATTCTGCAGGAATCCAGGGCAGTACGCGAATTGTGAACGAACAAATTGTGTATCGCGCAATTGAGAAACCGTTGACGGTAGTTTAATATAATAATTATGTCAACTGAGAGACAAATGCCATCTCAGTCTACCCGTGACCACGAACTACTGCAAAGTGTTCGAGACGTTCAGGTTTATAATACTAAATATACGCGATTCATCCGGTTAAATAGTTTCATGTAATAATCGTAAAAATGACGATAAACTTGAAACTGTGGAGGGGCAGAAGCTCATTTACAAACTGGCACGTTCCCGGGATAAAGTGACGCAAGATATCGCAAAATGTCTTTGCGTCAGAGATTCCCAGGGCACGCTGCTCTGTAATCATGACTCTGTGACGGAGAGGTGGAGAAGCTACTTCCAGGAGTTGCTGAATACTCAGCACCCATGCAGTCTTCATCACGACCCACCGCCTAACCTCGGAATATTGCCCCAATAACCCTTGACGAAACACGTAATTGCCTTCAACGCATGAAGAGCGGGAAAGCGGTGGGACCTGACGACATCCCGATCGAAGCGTGGAAATCGTTGGGCTCTCTTGGTGTGCTCATGCTTACTGACCTTTTTAACCATATCTTGAACACTGGTAAGATGCCGCATCAGTGGCGGCTTAGCTTTATTACCCCTATTTACAAGGGAAGGGGCAGTGTTCAAGATTGTGGTAGTTATAGGGGCATTAAGCTTATGAGTCATACCATGAAGCTCTTCGAGCGCATGATCGACCTCAGGCCCCGCCGAGAGTGTACTGTCTCTGAGTCTCAATATGGATTTCAGCCAGGATCGGGCACCATGGACGCCATTTTCGCCCTCAGAACTTTGATGGAGGCATACAGGGAAAAAAGGAGAGCTCTGCACGTGGCCTTTTTAGATCTGCAGAAGGCCTTTGACTGTGTGCCTCGTCAGTGTATCTGGTGGGCATTGCGATCCAAAGGGATCCCTGAGGCCTATATTGAGATTATCAGAGGCATGTACCACGATTCCGCTTCTATGGTTAGGACTGCTGTTGGCGACACTAGACCCTTCCCGATTACAGTGGGGGTTCACCAGGGCTCGGCTCTTAGTCCGTTCTTGTTTAATGTAGTGCTTGATACTGTCTCGGCTCACATCCAGGACCAGCCTCCATGGCAGATGATGTATGCCGACGACATAGCACTCATTGCCGAGAACCGACTGACGCTGGAGCGTAAAGTGAACCTCTGGAAGGGTACGCTTGAGAACGGCGGTCTTAAACTAAATGTGTCGAAGACAGAGTACATGGCCTGCGGGAGCCGGGACTCGAGCACCATCCTTATAGGTCCTGAGCCAGCCGTTAAGTCGGAGAAGTTCAGGTACTTTGGATCCGTTATGCACGAGTCTGGAGGCATCGACCACGATGTCCATGGCCGGATAAGCGCTGCCTGGGCCAAATGGCGGGAGGTCACTACAAGTACAAGAGCATCGTCCGACCGGTTCTTTTATACGGCAGCGAATGTTGGCCAGCACCATCTCGGCACACTCTGGAGCTTCACGTCACGGAAATGAAGATGCTGAGGTGGATGTGCGGCGTAACGCGGTCTGACCGCATACGCAACACATTCATTCGAGGTAGTCTTGGGGTCCGTGACGTAGCGGATAAGCTCCAAGAGCGTCGCTTGAGATGGTTTGGCCACGTTACGCGCCGGCCTAAGAACTATGTCGGACGCAAGTGCCTTGCTATACTAGTTCCTGGGGCGCGACCTCCCGGACGCCCAAGGAAGCGCTGGTTGGATGTCGTGATGCAGGACATGAGAGCCAATGGTCTAACCACCGAGGACGCAAAAGATCGTGCAAAGTGGAGTAGGGTAAGTTGGAAGGCAGACCCTGGTAATAGCCGGGATTAATGCCAGGAAGAAGAAGAAAAAGTGAAAAAGACTTATAAGACACAGGGGCAGTTGCTTCTTCTAGGCAACGTCCATGATTAGAAGGAATTATGTGTGACATATTGTTATTGACAGATATCACTTATTACAATTACGTAGAACCTATTTCATATTTAAGATTTATAATTTATATATTTAAGCGTTAACAAATTAGACAACCTACTTTGGTGTATTATTTTGTTAATTTATTTTTCTGTTAATTGTACTATACTCTTATATATTTGTATAAAGTAAATAATTTATTTTATTTGTATAATGTTTGTTGAGTATAATATTAAAGCAGATATTTTAAATATTGTATTGGAAGAGCAGGGTCTCCTAATAAAGGCATTACTTGTTTAAAAAGAGGTCTCTGTAACAATTATTTCTGTGTAAAATCTGTTGAACAAATAAAGTATTTTTATTTATTTATTTACTCTCCGCGCTGTTTCAAAGATATCCACTTCCACTGGTTGGCTGGAAGAGATTTCTTTTAGAAATAAGTCCCACCCTTGTCAACGAAATTTTTCTTTTTAAATTTATGTAAAAAATGTTTATTTTGTGCAATAAAGAATATTATATTATTCCGTGGGAAGTCATCTTAAATGATTACATATATAAACAAACTTGCATTTACCTTTCTCTCTGGTCGCTTGACGCGTACCGTACACTCGTCGCGGCGTATGTGCATCGCCAACAGGTGACGAGACGCCATACTGTGAAAACAAGTTAAAATAACAATTACAAAAATGGTTAATAACACATATTTAAATTACACATTAAGAGCATTTTTTTAGCTTCACGCTGTATCTCGCATATAGCAGAATGGGTCAGCGGGAAGTAAGTAATTCAAAACTAACCGTTTTCCACACTTATTGCACTGCCATCTCTCCGCATTTTGTCCCTGTGCGTGTGTGCGTATGGTGTGCGCGTGCCGGCGCGCGTGGAGGCGGTGCTGGGACGAGGTCGTGAATCGTCTGGGGCACTCCCCGCACTGGTACGGTTTTTCCCCTGTATGGATACGCTGGTGTTCCGACAGGTTACCCTTTTGAGTGAAGCTCTTGCCGCATACGTAGCAAGAGAACGGTTTTACGCCTGTTTTTGAATAGGATTTTTATATTTATAAAATAAAATCGAATATGGCAATGGAGAATAATTAATGTAAACAGATTTATTAATTTTTAAATGAAATTCTTTGATTGGATCAATTGTGTATATTTCAGTCTCGCTATTTTTAACACTGTTAAATGTATGTTTAGTACGCGGAGATAATTTATATAAATTCTAATATTTTTATATTTTAATACTATTTATTCCTACTAATATATATCAATCCGATATTAATTTGTATTAAGTAAAATGTATATAAACGCATACCAGTATGCCATCTCATATGCAGCGTGAGACTAGTTTTATGGGCGAAGCGTTGTTTGCATATATCGCAGGAGAACTTCTTCACGCCTGTATGTAACAGCTGATGGTTCAGCATGTTGGCCTTCGTTTTGAACGTTGAGTTGCATATCTGTAATGTAAATATGTACGATAATTTATATTTTATTCTTCTTGCTCATCTGGCAAAGCGCGCCGTTAAGTTCCGCCACTCAACATGCAATGCCTCTAGAATTCGGCAGAAAGTAGGAAATGGAGTGTCTCAACACTTACTTAGTTGCTTAGTACTTAGTTTTCTCTCTCACACAAGAAAACAAAAAATTGAACATAGTAATACTCTAGCCCTGAACTTGAACAGTAAACAAATGCGGATTAATTCCCGCTACTTTAATTTTTTCATGTTTGCTAAAAAGTATTTATATTTAAAAGAAATCGTACCTTGCACGTAAACGGCCTCGCCTGTGAATGAACAAGCTGGTGTCGTTGTAACAGTTGTTTGTGTCTAAAGTGCTTTCCGCAGGTGCCGCACACGTAGCGTTGGGCGGCGTGTTCCGCTTGCTTGTGGTATACCACTGAGGACGGATGGTTGAGGACCTAGATAATACATGTAAAGTTACATACCACAGAGTTTACGTAAAATATCATTTATTCTTTTTTTATTTTTTTCAACTTATTCTCAGTACGGGGAAGCGAGGCGTTCTGAACGTACTTTTTTCGTAGTTTTAAGCATTGTATACTGCTCAAGAAAATAATTGTATCAAGAAAATAAGTAAACTTAATTCTAAAATTAAATCTGCGCAACCATCTACAGACTACTTCAGGGCGGAAACGACTTTGTTGATCATACTTTAAATGGTTATATTACCTTCCCACATAGATCGCAGGCGTAGGGCCGGGGCGCGCGCGTGCGTCGGTGGGCCACGCGGTGCACGGCCAGCGACTGCGGGTAGGCGAAGCGGGCGCCGCATTCGTTACATACAAACGGCTTCTCACCCAAATGTACTCCCTGAGATGTTAAAACATAGTAATAAATACTCCATAAAGAAAAATAAATCTTTAATGTCAAAATGAACAAGTATAGAATAGTTAGCTATGATAGAGTGTTTGCAGAGAATGAAACCAAAAAAAGTTATAAAATCGCTGTGCTTTTCACATTATGGGAAATTTAAATTCCTAAGAATCTAACTAGCAATTTTCGCGTAAATATGTGTGCAGCTCAGTTTAGCTCAGTACAGTACAAGCCTTGAACACTCGAGAATTCGAGAACTGTAGATGCATGCAGAGGTTTGATTTTCCTTTTTTGACTATTTTCTCCCGAGTGAACAATTTATTATTTATTTATTTACACTTTATTGTGGACAATTACACTTAACAATGTGCAGAATAAGTCCAAAAAGCATAACTTCATGACTCATCAACCGTATAACATCACTATGTTTAAGAACTTAAAATATTTTGAATAATATATATATATAATAATAATATATATATATAATAATAAATATTATATATATAACTAGAGGACGCGCGCAGCTTCGCCTGCCTATTTGCACCCTTAGGGTGAATTCTAATGAGCCCCGAAACACTCAATATTCAGTGAAATATTTTTAAGTCTAAATTTCAAATTTTATAAAAATCAATGGCAATTTAAAAAAAAAACCATACAAACTTTCAACACCTTATTTGCACCCTTAGGGGGAGAATACTAAAAAAAAACCATAAAACACGTGTGCAATGAAATACTTTAAAGAGTCTGAATTACAAATATTATAACAATCGGTGCCGATTAAAAAAAATTTTCAACCCCTATATAAAATTTTGGGTTAAAATTTATCAAAATCCCTTCTTAGTGGATGTCCAAATTACGAAAATAAACATCTGTCCAAATTTCACGTTTCTACCATAAGCGGTTACGGCTGTGTGTGCGTCTTACCTCAGTCAGTGGGAACAGGTCCTTTTATATATATATATATATATATATATATATATATATATATATATATATTCTAAGTTCATAACTCACTAAGAAAATGTATTAAAATACTTATATACATACCTTTATATGTAACGATTTATTTTGACGATTGCTAAATAACTTGTCACAGTAGTTGCATTTATATTTCACTTTACCCTTTTTCGTTTGCACTTGTTCTTCAACATCGTTGGGAGCTTCAATACTGACGCTAGCTAAAAAGAAATATAACACTCGTACATACATAAATAATTTTAAAAATTTAGACTATAAACACGACGATTTGAAGTTCAATCCCGTTACCAAATAGGACACAGCGCGGTGTTCATATCCGCCACTTAACATGCAATGTCTCGAGAATTAAATCATTAGAATAGTAATAAATTAAAATTTTAAGACATTCAAATCTAAGCTATTAATTTAATACATATTTTTTGCAAACTTAACTTTAAAATTTTGCATATGTATGCATTATAATTTTATAAATGTACTTAATTTATGAAGTATCAATAACTATTTATCTACACAAAAAAGAACTCACCAATTTTAGTAGCGTCTTCAGTGGTAACATCAACAGTGTCATTGTGATCAACTTGTCCTCTCAGCGGATCTTCACTTGGGTCACTTAGTTCTGGTTGTTTAGTAATCAGAGACTCTCTTTCTGGATGTGGTATCTCTTGACTAGATTGAGAATTTTCTGACACTTCTAAAACTTGTGCATTCTGTGTTTCAGTGGATTGTGACTGTAATTAATTATATTGGTAAATAACATTGTTTAGGCATAAATTTTACATTAAAAGTAATGTATTCTAACATGGTTAGAAATTGTCTACAGTCTAGACCAGTGTTTCCCAATGTGGGGCCGACGCCCCAAAGGGGGGCAATTTGATAATTAAGGGGGGCAATTAAAAAATGGATTCGATATCACTTTAACCCTTTCCCTTTAGGTTATTTAAATGCAATGCTAAATATCGGTAATAAATTTAACAAAAAAGGCAAATTCTTAAAAATATACATAATTTTTAAAAATATATAATTTCGTTTGACGTTACCAAAATATCAACTGAGTAGTTAGAGTCGTCAAGTAAACTTCGGACGAAATACATATAAAATAAAATGAATATACTAAATGAATATAAAATAAAATCAATATTAAAATTATTTTGAATTTTAGATTTTTTTATGTATGTTTTGAAATTTTACTTACGATATTTTGATAACAATTTCGTAGTGATTTCTTCCTAAAACTTATCATTTATATTTCTTAAGGGAACAAAACAATAAACATTATGTATGGGGGCATAAACATTTTAGAAATGTTAAGGTGGGGCATGGCCTAAAAAAGTTGGGAAACACTGATCTAGACTCTAGAATATGCATAAAATTGTGTTTTATATATATATTTAGTGGTAGTCAAAGAAAAATGCATGAAATTAATTTAAAAAATATAAAACTAACTAAGACAAATTTTACAAAAAAACATCAATTATTAGTTTTTTACTTACATTAAATTTTATATAAATAAATAAATATAAATTATATTTTAATTTAGACATGCAAATTTCAACAATACCTTGATTAATAATTAATTTATAAATAGACATTAGTTTTTGATTTTATTTAAGTATGTTTGTTATATGCATGGTTGGCAGAGCCAGAGAGAATTTACACACGCACACACTGTCTTCAATATCTCAAATTTTACTGGCCACTGTTGTGTTATGTTGAACATACAATGAAAACTACCATTACCATATCATATAACGTTCAGCACAGTACTTACATGGTCATCCTCAGCTTTAGAAGCGGGACAGGCTCGCACACTGCGTCCCGTATGGCCCGTGTCCTCCTGGTGGTCCTCAAACTGAAGGCGAGTGGGGAACACTTCCCCACATCCGCATACAAACTGCACTGGCCCATGCTGAGCTATGTGGGACATGTAACGGCCTACAGATGAGAACTCCATACCGCATATGGCGCATTGTTCACGTGTTTGACGCATGCGACCTGGAAATTAATAATAAAAATCATACTTAAATTTTATATTAGAGGTGTTTTTTAATAACTATAGACATAGTAGTAACATTGTGGCTTTGGTTTAGAAATTATCTTCTTCCCATCTGCTTTTTTATTTGTGGTGCAGTAACATAATATCCTGCCAGTAATCAAGAATCCTGCCAGGATATTACTTTAATATACTCTCTCTAGTAGACAATGCAAGGTGATGAATTTCACTGATCAACATGCAACCATTTGAAAGTTGGGTGGAAAATGGGGAACATTGTGTCTTTACAATAGATTCTTTGTGTATGTGCAGAAAACATATAATGCTAAAAAAGAATTGGGGCACAAACAGTTTTTGTAAATTTACATATCACAATTATTTTTTTAATATTTGACCTTCAGTTTCTTATTACATATTAATTAAGTAAAGAAAAATACAAACATACATAAAAATTATATTACAAAAAATATAACAATGCAAAATTTACATATATTATTTAATCTACATACAATTTAATAAATTGAAAAAAAAACATAACTACCTATTACCTTTAGGCCTTCCCCTCCCCTTTCCTTTAACAACTACGACAAGTTCGCCGGACTCTTCCAAATGGCCTATCACTTCAGGTTCTTGAGGTACAGTTGTTTTTGGCTTTTGTAATGATTCAAGGTCAGGTTTCCTATCATGGTCAGTTTCTTCCATGTCTATCATACCTTCTTCAAGAAATATTTTTTCTAGTTCTTTACCCTGGATAAGAGAACATTTAAATGTTATTATTTCATATATTTATGTTTCAGAAAAGCTCTAAAAGTTAGGAGCACCGATTGCTATACTACCAATATCATAACTCACAATGAGGTTGTCATATTGCAGTGGGACAGGCTCTGACTGTAACGTAAAACAGTGGTTGATCCTTACTCAGGGAAAATCCCTCCCTACAATATTTTCAATAGTGTATATATATAAATTTCTCTATAACAATAGTATTACCTGAACAGCTTCTTTAAATCTAGTTGGAGCTTTCCGCCTTCTCTTTCCAGAAGGTTCTTCTTCATCTTTACTGCCAGATTTTGTTTTAATTTCTTCTTTTTCTTTGGCAACAGCTTCTTGCACCAGGTCTTCTGGACTTTTAGCTTTCTTTGGGGGCCTGCCTCTTTTCCGTTTCGGTTTCTCAAGTCCAGCAACTTGAAGTGATATTGGATGTTCCACATGATATACTCCATCACTTGTATTGACTATAAATTAAATAAGTTATATTTTTATAACCAATTTTTTGAAAAAATTGTGTCTTGGCACCGAGTAATGGTAGTGAATATTGACTACCACTTCCAGTATATACTGGAAAACAATATTTATTTAAGAATTGAGGAGCAAACAGTTATTATTAACAAAGAAAAGAATTGGTTGTGAAAATTTTGAAAGATATTCAGGGCTATTGCTTTGAAATCCACCGCACAACATGTAAAACCTCCAGAATTCAGCTGTAAGTGCTTTAGGGCAATTAGTAAGGGTAATATTAAAGTATGTTGTAGTTATAAAATCCAGTATTCATTTATCTTTAAAAGTAACACATTAGTAAGATTCTATTATTGTTGTTATAATTATTTGAAATATTGTTTGTTACACATATTTATTAACATTGTTAATTAAATTAACTTACTCTCATAAATAATTTTCTCAGATATAACTTCTGGCGCTTCTGTTGTAGATGAATTTAATACATTTTTCTTATACTCTTTTTCTCTTTGATACAACTCTCTTATTATTTTCTGGAAATTAAATTTTATAAGATGTATATGCTTTTTTTCAAAAAATAATATATTTTATAAAACTTTTAGTATTTTTCGTAACAAAATTTCGTGAGCGTTATTAGAAAATAAAGAGTGATACTTACTTGACCATTTATTATTAGATTTAAGAATTCAACAGTGGCTTCTAACTGAATAGTACAACCAGGACAAATAGTACGAGGAAGTTCTCCATCATCTGATACCTAAAAATCAACAGGAATTGAAATTTCTAACGCAAGTTGGATCAAAACACTTAATATCTTTTGTGAAATATTAAGACTTTATAGATTTTCATATATATTTGTACAAAAATTCTTTGTTATTTTATTTTCATAAAATTTCTTACGTCAAATTGTGGCGCCACCACTTATCAATTCTTAAAATATAACATTTCACATATTATTATAACAATAAGTCCGCAACATCAGTATTAATTTTAATTAACTAAAGTAAAGACTCAAAAAAAATTAATAAGATTTTTTAAACTTTAATTTTAACTAAAAAAATCAAGCGATAAAAATAAAGATGGGAAAATGAAATAATTTGAAATAAAAGGCCGGCCATTTTGACAAAATTAGGAGTCAAAACAATCACAATTTATTGTAAAATTAGTTTACCTTCAAAGGTAAGTAGGTGTTTATTATTTCACTTAAGTTTTGATTATTTTCTTCACTAGAATATAATAATGTTCCGTTGTCATTTTCTTCGCCACATAATCTACATACTGTAGAATTATAAAGGAACACTTCCATCTTTGTACTATAAAAATATTTTCGTGCGCCATCTACTTCCGTAGTAATGACAATGTGTAAACGTCACTGCTTATTTCAACATGTCACGTTAACGTTTAGAAATTAAATTTGATAAAAAAATTACACTTATAATTTATATTTACATATATTTAATTAATAGTAAGAAAGTAGTTGCATTAAAAATATATATAATAAATAAATTAACTACAAAAAATGAAAAAATATATTTATTTATTCCTGATTTACATCTGGGCTCATTAATTATATTTTTTTTGCATATCTTATTTTATTTAAGGGATACAGCGTGAAGTTCGTTTAGGTAGTTTTTAGTTTATTTTATTTATTAAATAAAACCAACGAATGGGTTTTATTCTTATTGAAATACTGTAACGTGCATATATTTAGTTTTATTATATTTTAATTTACAAATCACCATATCACAAAATTAAATAGGATTTATGTATGGCAGCATTAGCCAGTACTGCCATAATCATGTCTTTTCTTTCTTTCAAAGCCCTTTCCGGTTTAGTTCCTGGGGCTAGGAGCCGTAGTTTCGGTTTTTATTATTTTAATCGCCCGTAATCCTACAAAATGAGAATTTATAAGGATATTATTACCGGTAAATTGATTTAGCATTTTAATAATGACTTTTTCGTGTTATTATTTTTATATTTTATTGTGTATCATTGTTGTGAGTTTGACATTTACGGGACTTGTCTCATCGGATTTATTCATTACAGACTACAGTGCCACATCGACATTCTTTTATATATTATCAAGCTTTGAAGAAATTGTGTAAATTATTATCCAATATGTTATCTTTTCAGGTGACGAGATGTTCTCGGACACATACAAAATGAAACTGGTTGACGAAGTGATCTACGAAGTCACCGGTAAATTGGAAACCAGGGTCCAGGGCGAGGTTAAAATCGATGGATTCAATCCATCAGCTGAGGAGGCGGACGAGGGCACCGACACCAACGCCGAGAGTGGTGTTGATATAGTCCTCAACCACAGGCTCGTTGAGAGCTACGCCTTCGGTGACAAGAAATCCTTCACATTATACCTTAAAGACTACATGAAAAAGTGAGTGCAAAGTGTTTTTACCGACAAGATTCCAAGTTATTATAAGTGAATGACTAACAAAAGCATGGTGATTCACTAGACTTTTTTTGTGTTGCAATATGCAGTGAGCTTACTTCCAACTTGGCTTAATCGGTATTTATATCAATTTTCTGTTATTTCTCTTATTTCTAGACTTATATTTACGAAACTGTTATCTATGTTTGGGCTGTGGCCTTTATCAATGTCAAATTTTCATTATCTCGTTCATTACACGACAGCTAGAGATTTGGTGGAAGAATCTGATTACCACGAATCCCTATGGATTACGAAAATATCTTTTAAAAAGAAATTGACCTTTGGTTTTTAGTTTCATTTAAATTATGACATGAAAGGATATTTATATATAACATAATAAGTCATTATATTTTTATTTCTGTTTGATAGCCTTCTACTGTATACTTTCACCTTATGACTGACATTTATTATAATTTACTAAACTTAAAAGTCTGAAGTAGTAAATTCAGCCAGATTACAAAGAACAGAGTCTTGATGTTGCTTTTTGCTTTATTTTACATAATAATTCAATTACTAACACCCAGGTGCATCATCTAATACCAGAGATCAATATATAATGTTGATCTATGGAGCTTTTGATGCAAGAGCAAATAACTTTAGTGAAAAAACACTTATTTTTATAGTGAGTGTTCATGAAATGGAGATAACATGTCTGGTGCATTGTTTAAAAACATGCTTTTACTAACATCGTTAATACTTGTTAATAGCTGTGACATGCTGTTTTAATATTTAGTTTAAAATTTATACATAGAGTACATTAAGGATGCTGCAGTATAAGTAGAAATGGGATGGTTGTGGGTTTTATTCCCACTTAATTATTTTTAGTTTTATGCTCTGGTAACAAAACACCGAAACTGAATTCTACCATATATGTGTCAAAAATCAGATTGAAAGTGTTGTAAAAGGTTTTCTATCACAGGTTATATGCAGCTAATACAATTATTATATATAAGTATACTGCAGTAAAAAAAATATGTCCCTAGTAAATGTGTAACATTTGATTTTGTAAATATATATTCTTAACTTCATACTGTATCCTGCATATAGCAGGGTAGACAGAGCATTGAATCTAATGCTGCCATGACTAGCCTCAATTGATTATATTAACTATTTATAATTAAAACAAACTATATTTAAAAGTCATGATTCAAATTTAGTTTTATGTTCTAAGAAATTATAATACATAATAATAATTATGGAACACTTCTTTAATTTCAGATTAATAGCAAAATTGGAAGAGAAGGCACCTGATCAAGTAGATGTATTCAAAACTAACATGAACAAAGCAATGAAGGATATACTCGGAAGGTTTAAGGAGCTGCAGTTCTTCACTGGCGAGTCCATGGACTGTGACGGCATGGTCGCCATGTTGGAATACAGGGATATTGATGGAGTATCAACTCCCATCATGATGTTCTTCAAACATGGTCTTGAGGAAGAAAAGTTCTGAACAGCATATGTGATACTAACTCATAATATTCCAGCCAGCCTAATAAATTCCTTTTTTTCTATTTATTTACTTTGTTTTTACCAATCATGTCTGTCCGCTCAGCAGTACACAGCTTCGGCAACTCCCCGTAAAAGGCTGAACTTTTGTAAAGAATTGATGTTGCATATTATGTAAAATAAATAATTTAATGAACTGCTTATTTTCTTTTATTTCATGTGTTTTCATATAATATGAATAAGAGTACTAATATATAATAATCACTAATTAAAGTAATTTTATACATCAAAAATATTTAATTGCTTAACCCATATAGACCCACCATGCCCAATTGGTAACAATTATAAAAGTACCCTTGTTTTTAAATATTTTTATGCAGTTCATGTATATAACATTGTGATGATAATAAACAGTATATGTTATGTTGTGGCCGTAAAATTCATTGAAAAACATTTATAATTGTTGATTTCATGCATCTTGTGGAGCTGTTCCTTAAATCAGGGAAGGTGAAAAGTATTTTCTATTTCTAACTTTTTCTTCACTGTGCTTCACAAGCCAATGGGCAATGGGCCATGTATATACAAAGCAAAAGATAAATAAACCTTTGTCAAAGAATATCAAAAGGATATGAATTCACAATAATTGACTGTAAAGTTCGTTTTAGTTCTTCAGTTACCTACGGTCTACGGTGCGTCGCTTCGAGCGTGATAGTTGAGCACAAAATTACTTCCCTAATATTATGTCACGTTTGTCCAATGGAGAGAATGGACACTGCGTGACGCTAAAAACATCTAACATCCTTTAAAACTTTTACCGCCATCTATGATGATTGCACGTTAGTTGAATGTTCCTACTAAGACAGTATTTTCATTTAAGCTTCACAGATGTCACTGAATTGCATTACAAAAAAAATATGGATATATTTTTATGGTTGTATCAGGGGGATGATTTTGAGCCCAAAATATTCCGGTGGGGACATGGGGGCTTATAGGCATAGGAGTCCCGCTTTTCACGTATTATTCCATGTTTGTTTACATTTTTTCATTACTTTAAGATTTTAATTATTGACTAATAATTTCATAGAAATACAAATAATCATAACTTAGTTACTTACGTGTGATTATTCTGGAGACTTAATAACTGCCTTACATAATATGGTAAACCAAAACAATATTGTTTGAGTATAGAGGTTTTTTTATAATTTTTTTTATATCGATATTTTTTAGGAAATAAGTATTTTATTATTACATTTAAATAATATAAAATCGGGTTTAAATTTCAATGTAAGTTTTAGAGAGAATATAAAAAAGGACGTTGCAAAATAACCTAATGTTTCATTTTTAAATGACAAGAATTAAAATGTTAAATGTCAATTTAAAAAAACAGCAATAATATTTTATTCCATAATAATTGTGTCTAAATAACATTTTTCTTAATTGGAGAAAAGGGTAAAAAGGGAAAATAAAATGCGTTATATTTGAGGTATGTTATATTTATCAAGTTTGTATGTAGGTTACTACAATAAAGTACAGAAATGACTGATGATCTATAACGTGACAACTCTAATCACAATTATTCATATGTATTCATTGTTTTGTATACATTTTAGGCATTCGCTAGGCACTAAACGTATGCCATTTTAGTCTTTAATTTCTCCATAATCAAATAATATCGAAATATTATGAAAGGATTAAATAAACGGGCAATGGTCACTGGTATTGAGTTATAAAGTTTTCTGGAATGTTCTCAGCTTGGTCTTTGATTTTTGTTTTTGTTAATTTTATTAAGTTTAACTTATTTTGAACTTTCGTTTGAAACTTGAGATAAATTTTGTATCTGTAAAAGTCAAGCGAAACAGAACAGAAAACTTTTGACTGGCTTTTAATTTTTTTTTGATGCAATATGGAAAGTAGAGGTAAGAATGAAAAAGTTTTTTATAATATTTTTGTTGTTTTTTCATGTTTTTAAAATTATATGAAATTTGAATATTTATTTTGTGGTTTTCTCTATTTTGCAGCAGCCACACAAGGCTTCAGTAATGGATTCTTAAGTTACTACAATTTTTATGTAGGTATAAACAAGAATAAAAAATAAAAGAAACAATGCTCTACTTTCCATACGTACCTACCATATTATAATTATGAATGTGTTTCTGAAATTTACAAGAGTGTTGCCATTTAATTTGTATATTTATTTTTAATATAAAGTGAACCTTATGGATTATGATTTTTATTTATATATTGAATATTAATTATCAATACTTCGACATAACTTGAATGACAGATGTTAAAGTGAGCGTAAACGATTACGAATGACACTAAATATCGATATAAAAATAATAATAATAGAAGAATCGATTTCTTACAATAACAATATCGATTCAGTAATCATTCGTAATCGCTTAACCAGTGTGAAAGCTACAAGGTATAAATATAAACTTAGTGCTCACATTTCGAAAATCTACAATTAAATATATTTCTCTAATTTCAATAGAATACTGTTTGAATAAAACATTTATGTATTTTATTGCTTTTGAATTTCTTAAGTAACTAAAACTCAAACACGAAGGGGAGAAATCAATTGAGCATAAATTTAAAGTGTAGATTTGGAAAAGTGCGTCATATCTATAATACGAATTTAATATTATAAATAGTGATAGTATGTGTTAGGGCCGGTGTTTAGAAGGAAAGAAACATAAACGTGAAATATTAATTGTCAGAATTTTATTTAAAAAACATCTTTTTGTTTTATACCAAAGAAAAATTTAAATAGCAAAGCTTTATATTTGAATATCTGACAGACCGACAGGTTCATTAAAATAATTGATGGTAACAACTGGCAAGTTCAAAAATTCCTAAAAGGATCTTGTCAAAATAAATATGCTTAAAAATAAAAATAAAATACTTTTAAGGTTATTGTGGAAACGGGAGGGAGATCCATACTGTTGTAAAGATCTAAAATGGTACATTTTTTTTGGGTAATTATGGAGACCTATACACTCGTCAAAGCCTTAGGGAATGAAGTAGTATTCCTCTCCCCTAAGCCCGGCCCTAGTACGTTCTAAAGGATGTCAGTCCGTAAACAATGTGATCGATATCGGGTACCGAAGTTATTTCATGATATTTAATTTTAGAAGAGCAAAATCGTAATAAATTTTATAAATATCTCAATTTTAATATAAATATATTTACATTCGTTATTACTAAATATTTCCTCTTACATTGGTGTCTTATTTAACGCACGCTTAATTAATTAGTCACCTAATAGTAAAATAAGATATTAAGATTTCATATGGAATGGTTTTTGTACAAAATCAAATACAAACTCCACCAATGTGCTGCCAGGTGTAATATTATTGTGATATTTTATAATTACTATTTTACATATTATTTAATTATCAATTTCTAATTTTATTAATATTTATTATAATACATATGAAACAGGTTATTATGGTGAATTGTCTATTTGTATATTTCGGTACCTATATGTACTTAAAACTATTTTAGAATACTCGAATGTTGGTAGTTTACATTGAACTGGCAGCACCATCTCGCACTGGTAGAAAATCACCTCGAGGTGTACCTCCTTCGTTAAAACTTATCGCGACTAGCCTGTACATTGTACGAATCGGTCGTTTCGCATCATCATATAAGTATGGTCGTTTCGTTGTTACACTAACAAATTAATTACTGTATGATCGTTGTCCTTCGATCGATTATATAGTTGTGACATTTGACAGATGGTCCGAATCGATTTAATCGGTATTAACTTGCACTGCGACGTTAGAATCGATTAATCAAAGTAGCACAACTCGGCAACGGATCAAAGCGGACATTAAAACTATTAACTTTTATAAAGTACGATGATACGAGTCAACCTTTGAAAGTCAAACTTTCAACACCTCCCATTGAAAAATAGATCCATAACTACTTAATTTATAATTTACAAATAAAGTACTCTCTTATGTCGAATACGATATAGGATAGTCCACCGGACACACACCGACCGGCACTTCATCCTTTACGGATCGTTCGTAGGAAATCATAATGGAATGAAGATTTATTGCTAGAATTACAAGATCACAAGTGGAAAGAGTTCGCATCACTTCACACACTAACACTCAACACTCAACAGTTGAAGGTGTTATGGCTGCAGGAGCGGGGGAATTCCTCGTAGCCGCTTTCCGGTATAATTGAGTACTCGGGTTCGCTATAATCGGGGACTCCCCGTTCGTACTCCCGCTCTCTATCTCTATCCCGATCGCGCGGGAACCCTATCACGGTTTCAGAACGCAAGTACCCGTTTTCCTGCTTGCGAGAGTAGCGCGTCTCATTACGCTGAAAGTTCTCCGGATGGCATATAGCATTGTTCTTTTTCTCCGGCAGCGAGCGGAGAGAGCCGTTGTTGAGCGCCGGCGCGCCGTTGTTGAGGGTGAGGGGTTGGTGGTTGCCGATGTACGTGAAGCCGTTGGCGGGCATGGTGCCGCCGCCTCCCGAGCGCTGAGGCCGTCGCGCGGAGTTCTGGCCCGACATGAAGAACACGCTCGGCGAGGCGTAAAGCTCTAGCTACAGCTCCGTCACCGGTATGGGCCTGAGGCCGGGCGCGTGCGGCGCGTGTGGCGCGTGCGGGTAGTGCGACGGGTGGATGCCGCGCACTATGCAGTCCTCCTCGGTGGATATCGGCTTGTGATACTCCAAGTTTTTGCGCCCCTTGTTCCACTTATAGTCTTTCAGCTTCTCTTGCATGTTTTTACGATTTCTGTATAAAATCAACAGTAAAGTGGCGACGGCGACGGCGACGCAAGCGACTACAATGATGCAAATAATTGTTTGTTGTCGCGAATCGTGTAGTACGCAACCCAAGTCGTCAGCATTCAATGTTTTTAAATATTTATCTTTTAAGTGTTCCGGGCTGACACACTGGATTTGGGTGAAATTGCTTTTGTCATTCAATAGCTGCTGGAGCCACAGGAGTTGGCAGTCGCAGAATATTGGATTGTCAGTTAAGTCGAGTTGCTTCAATTCCTTTCCAATGAAAACGCTTTCGCTAAGTGTTATCAATGCATTGTCTCTCAATGACACATGTCGTAGCTTTGGCAGGCCCAATAGAGTACAATCGTCTATAACAGAGAGTTTCTTATTGTTTGTTAACACTATACTTTCTAAATTGATGTTATCTTCGAAAGCACCTTTTTCGATGCGCTCCAGTTGAGTAGCACCGGTTACATCTAAGAATTTCAAATTTTTCAACCCTTTAAAGGAATGGCTTTCTAAAACAATGAAGTCATTTTGCCCTATGTACAATTCTTCTAATCTAGTTAAGCTTGATAGTTGCTGCGTGGGCACTATACTCAATCTGTTCCCGAATAGGTTAAGACTCCTTAATCCTGGGAGACCTCTAAATGCATTATCGCTTATATTTGAGAGTCCAGCTCCATTCAAATCCAGCACTGACAATCGGTTGAGACCGGCAAAAGCGTCGTCAGGCAGAAATGAAAAAGCATTTAACCCCACGTGTAACTCAGCTAAACTTCCTAAAAGACTAAATGATGTTGTAGGCACTGAGCTTAACTGATTATCATCTAAGTAAAGTATCCTCAAAGCTGACAATCCAGCGAAAGCTTTAGGTTCTATTCTAGATATTCTATTTTGTCCTAAATTTAATTCCTCTAGCCTTGGCAAAGTTGCAAATACTCCATTGGTTAGTTCTTCTAAGAAATTGCGTTTCAAATTTAGCACAGTTAGAGAATTTAGTCCCTGAAATGTGCTGTTAGAGACTGATGATATTTTATTGTGGTTAAGATGCAGTTCTTGCAGTTTTCTTTGATAGGAGAAACTTCTTTCTGGTATATTGACAAGATGGTTCTGGGATAGGTCTAGATGCTGGAGTTCAGCGTAAAATTGCATAGAGGCGTCAATAGTTTTGATTTTATTATTGCGAATAATGAGTCGTTGTATAGACGGGTTGAGGGCAATGGGAAGGACATCGAGGCGGCTTTCTTCACAGACCACTACAAGCGTGTCGTCGTTGCAGCTGCAGCCTCCAGGACAGTTGGCAAGAGCAGACGCACCTCGTCCCGCTAAGAGTTCCAGGCATATAAGGAAAACCTGAAAAGAAAAAAAAAATCACATAAATTTTCATAATATAGTTAGTAATATGAAATTCCTAACATAATAACAAAAATATGTAATTGAATTTTATCTTGTAGGAAATATTTTATGCTTTCATTATTATAATTGAGCTTCGTTAGGTATCTATCTATTCAGAATTTTATTATTAAAAAATGTCGATACAAATATATTCTAATACTAGCCCCCCTGAGTGACGTTGCTCGCTTGAAAAACAAATTAAGTGTATAAATAACGAAAATTGATTAATTTAATTAACATGAATGAAATTTAATTAACATTAATCTGTAAAATTACGAAAAATCTCTTGTAGCAGTTAAAAAGACGAGCGAACCCCACGCTATAGCAGTACTGCGTAAAGTCACATAAATTGATTTATGCTAGATAATTTAGACGTAATATACAGACCAAATACATCAACTATTGTATGTGTAGAGTAGAGAAAGAAATCTTAATATTTTCTTACATTACTTCTTTCTTTGACGTTCATATTAGAGTCATCGAATTTTAAAAACATTCTCAGATAAAATATTAAACCATCCACCGTTATTTCTTAAAGAAACTTTAACTGAAAATTGAAATGCATCCATTTGAGTTTTCTCAAAGCGGCGATGTTTTTGATGCGAGGCACCAATATATAAGGTGAATTGATAGCCACTCTGTTATAAAATAAGATGAAATCGATGTAAGAGTGAGGGGCTCGTCGCAAAAAGTAAAACGGAATGCTATTGGAATGGGAATTTTGCGCAGTTTTAATTTATTAAAATTCGCTTCGTCGAGGTGCCCGAGGCAGCTTCTTTGCTTCAAAGACGAGCACTTTTATTACGTTTCCCCTTTGCGACAATTAGCTGCGAGATCCGAGCGGGACTTTGATTCAGCCGGAGTTTCGCGTAGTTTAATTCTGTTACGATGCGATTTCTCCTAGATGCAACATCAACAGTCTCTTTGTCGAATGAAACAACATTAAAATGCATGACAGGATTTTATTTCATTGTAGCTCTCAACTATATTTAGTTATTTAGAATGAAACTTTATAATGATAATTAAGAATTAAATTAAGCTTTCATATTGAGAGGAGCGTGCTCGGATTGCATGTTATAATGGAATACTAACAAACAGGAAGGGACGGGGGCTGGAGCAAGTTACGAAGTTTATCTTTTGACTTATGCCACAGCGATTCCACATCAAAGAAATGGAACGAAAAATGATGAGTTTTCACTATAGTTTTTCCGAACAATAAACATTGTTCCTCAAAATCAAGATAGGGAAAAAACAATGCAGTATTAATGCATGTGTTACAGCCATCGAATCGTAGCGTCGGGCGTTCCGGGCGGCTTTCCCGGTACAAATCATAATCAAAACTCGATATGCAGGTCATTCGCAAACAGTGCTGCTCGTTTTGCGCTGTCCCGGTGAAATTTCCGCTAAAATCCAATAAACGGCTATATTCGCGCGTTGTGCACAGATTTTGTCTTGTTTTGGAAATGCTTCGCTGTTTTTTTTTTTTTGGTAAATCGTGTAGCTATCGTATAGGTTTGCATCGGATGAATGCAACGTCGATGGTCGGTGAATCTCGCGTGTATCGTGCCTTTTTTCGTTTTCATAGTTTGATGGATTCAATTAAGAAATATCTATAAAACTTTTATTGCTATCGCTAGACTAGTTTTTTTTTATAACAAAAAGGTAATAAAAAATGTATAGGTAAGGTAGGTGTCTTTTTGTTTTTAAATTTACAAAATATATTTAATAAAAACACGTTTATTTATTTATATGATAATTCTATGTGAGAGCAATCACGTTTATACAGGGTACACCGCAAAAAAGGCATAAAAATAAAGTCGGTCGGCGTTTATGGCGTAGCGTGAAATACCGCAGGGTGTGATAGCTATGCAAATCACATAATTGTAGCCACGGAGAAAGGATAAAAAAAAAAACTCGAGCAAAGGAAAAGAGTCATAAGTGAAATTAAGAACAGTAATTTTAATATGAAAGAGTACTCTTTTACAAGCGGAATATTCGTGGACGGTTTTAATTGATTTTTCTATAGTTTAATGTCGGAATCTGATAAGATTTAATAATTTCACGATTACGTGTTATAAAATAATAATAAATGGTACATACTAGTTACGTGAATGTGGCGCACTTGTATAAGCTGGACTCGCTTAGATTTTCCTCTGATAAAGCTAGACAAAGTCAAACAATTATATTGAACAGAAGAAGTTACATACTCAATTCTTTGAACGTCAAATAATTTTCCACCAGTTCACTTAAGTTCAAAGCTCAGACCTGACAACCCGCAAGAAACTGTACATCAATATAAACTCAATATAATTCGATTTAGGTACTAACTAGGTAGGTTGATATTTAAGTATTCAATCCTTTTTCAGAATTTCCAGCCGTTATTCAAATTAGCGCAAATTTAGTGGCTTTCTGATTAAAAGTACGAGAAACGGTCGCTGAGCGGACAGCCGCGACGGTAGAATTACAAATTTCGGAAATTAGGCGGGGCCCGGCATCCGGACTAAGGGCATAACAGCGTTTCAACTCGGCGGCCGCGTTTATTTACATAAGGAAATATTTATATTTCATGAATCTCTTAAATTTTTTTGTTAACCTCGCTCCTTAGGAAATTGCAGTTTGCTTTGCTTCCCTTTTTTATATTTCTTTAGTGGATTAACACTGTTCGTTTTGTGTGTTTATTTTATGTATAAATAGAGATTATCCATCTCGATAATTAATCGATTTTTATTATAAAATATTTGAACCTATGTAAGATAAAGTAGTAAATAATAAAATACAGTAAATAATCAAACTACGTTTTTCGGGATAAGAAAAAAATATATTAAAAAAATACGTGCCATAAATTAAAAACTTTTCGCGACCATTTTCAACACTATTCACAAAAAAAAATACATAAAATCAATTTTAAACGATATACGCATTGATCGTGAAATACAAAGCGATCAGAGAACAACCGCAGTTTCACGCGTTATTACATATTATCACATATAGATGGTATTTATATTACCACAGTGGTCAGCAAGATGGGGGCCAGGCTAGGGTGGCTGTGGAACCCTAGTGGAACTGGATTTCCGCGCTTCATTTGGCGTGGACAAACGTGCGTAAAATGAGTGGCATTATGTAGATACCGGTACCTGAATGCAGACGGTTATCGCAATTGTTAATTGGTCGCGTGATTTGTCGTCGTTAATAGACAAATTCTGTTGGTATAGGGTATGCGTTCAGCGCCGTGTCGATTTAATTATGTGAGATTAATTGTGAGGTTGTTTCTTTTTAATTTTTTATTTATGTATGGAATTGATAGATTTACTGTGAATTTATATTCTTAGTCATTATTAATGGCTTGACGCTGTATTTTGCATATTTAGCAGGGTAAAGAGTGAGAACATAGTGGCACGACACTAAGTTTTAAATTTTCCGCCCAATTTTTGGAGACAGGAGAGTGGCGATTAGATCCGCCGCTCAATACGCAATTCCTCCAGAATTCTATGGAAAATGGGGAACGGAGTGTCTTAGCAATGGGATCTCTCTGCCTACCCTGATGTGTGCGGGGTTAAAAATAATGATTTCATATATTGTTTTAAAGGCAACCCTTACAATGATAGTTAATTAAAATTTAGGTAGAAACTTACCACAAACGCGTTGTACGTGATGTAACTGAGGCGTCTCGCGACGAGCAATGGAAGTGGCGCCATCTGGAAAAAACATAATATTCATATTAAAAAGTACTCTTGTATTTTATCGTTTTTTTTAGTTTCGTTGTATAACAAGGTACGGAGTATTTTAAAACTACCCTGTAGGCAGAGGGAATTGATAGTTTCTTTAAAATTTTCCCACCTTACGCCCAATTTCCAGTCGTTGCGTGTTGAGTGGCGGAACTTAATGCCACGCTTTGTCTTGTTACCAGAGTAAGAAAATTAACATTGCATTACCCCAACTAGGAATCGAAACCATTACAGTCTGACGCTGCAACACTGTGTCACAACGACGGTTCCTACTCGATAGTTTCGATCGTAAATTACACTTCAATTTCAATTGTCAATGCCTATGTAGGTGGTATGTAATTTTGCCTTTGAAGGTAATTTGCGAAGGGTTTTTGTCGTACTTTGTTCGAATGATGACTGTATTTTTGCAATTATGTCGTTTTTTCGTAGAATTTTTATACGTATTTGTATTTTTTTTAACTTATATATTCGTGGCATTGACAAACATACCACGACGATTGAGTGGAAGACGGGAAACATAGTATCTTAACACTAGATTCCCTCTGCCTCACCGCTATGCAAGAAAAAAAATGCCGCCGAAAAATAAAAATAAAATCGACATATTAAAACGCCTATACTATACGTTTTTAATTACAAGCAAACAAAATTTACCGATGCTATTTGAGTAACTACGAATAATATTTTACGACTGAATACAAATAAATGTACATAATAAAAATTTAAATTAAATTTGCATATTTAAGCCATAATTAAAATATATTTCGTTATTTACATATTATGTTTGTATTTCAAAGCAACTGAAACCTATTGTCTAGAAACTAAAGTAATTAGCTTTCAGACTAATTTTCATTTAGAATATTCAAATCGTCGTGCATTAGCCAGTTCTTTAGTTGAGGACGAGGACGTTCTGTTGAATGAAGGCCAATGGCCGGTATTCAATTTCAATGTCGAAAATGGATATCGTGAAAAATAAAACTACGTTTATTGAGTTTCGTTAAATGTTAACTATAAATAATTATAATATTTATTTTTCTCATAAATGTTTTCACTATTTGGTTTGACGTTGAATCTCACAGGGAACCTAATGTTAACCGTTTCCCAATTTCCGTCAAATTTTGCAGACATTACGTGTAGAGCGGCGAAAATCAACGGAATATATTAACTTGATTTCAAAATATACGTTCAATAATAATAATATATATACGAATTAATATTTAATGTAATAGCTAAACAAAAATCTATATTAGGTTTTTCCAAAACACGTAATTTCCATAAATTTTCAAAAATATAAAAAAAAAACAACAACAATCATCCATAGCTATTTTTAAAATAAAATAGTTATTTACGTCAATTACAATGAAAACGTAACAATTTCCTTTCAAAGCACACGGCGGAAGCCAAGTGTCCTCACCTATATTTAACACATGGTTGCCACGTGCCGGTTCCCAGCGAGCCTGCGATTATGCAGTTAGAGTGTAGGTTTATAACAATTTCATTTGCCTACACCGTAATTACACTTGAGCAAACCAAGGAGCATTACCTGTTATTTCTAACTTCTATTGAAACTTTTGCTCAGCTTGTCTTTCTGTTTATTGAATTTTGAATTGCTCTATTTTTGTATAATATTTAATACTATTTGTCCATGTAAGAATGATTCACTGAAGTTAATTTTTCTATCGTTATTATTACATAAGGAAATGGTTTGGGTACCTTGGAGTGGGCAGGATATAAAGACGTAAATTTATTAATTTTCTCTTCTAAGACTACGCCTACTAAGGTTTCAAAGTTTGCGTAAAATTAAATAATCAATAAAAATTAGTATATATTAAGAAATTATATATACATTGTAAATATTTAAACTAATAAAATACAATAATACTCAATATTGTATTTGATTAGTTCAAGTTTAAAGCAAATCTGCACTTCTATCGAGATGCGTGTGTCTGAAAGTAATTAACTGCTCTGGAAATGTTAATTAAAGAAAAGTTCTTGTGTATGAATCTAGGTAAACAGCGTTATAAGCGCAATGAGAGAACTTGATAGTACCTACTAGTTGTTGTTATTCAAGTTTTCATTTTTCATTGTTTTATTATTGCATAAACGCATTTATGTGTAATTAGAAAAGTTAACTCGTTCTCAGCGAGCAGTATTGCCTATTTGTACGCATATTGAAGATAAAGAGCATGCTGGTGCATTACCATTTATATCTTCTTTCAGCCTCTCGCGGTATGCAGGGTAGACAGAGGGACCTTAGCATAAGACATTCTGCTCTCCACTTTTCTCCAAATTCTGGAGACATTGCGTGTTGAGTGGCGGAACTTAACGTCGCGTTTTGCCCAAACACCAGAGCGAAAAAATTAAATATTTCATTTCCTCTAGTGGGATTCAAACTCACAATCTGTCGCGTTTACGGTCATACGCTGGTCCCCTGCACCATTTATATGTATATATTATTGTCGTTTTTAGCATTTCGTAGGAAACAAAGTTAAAATAAGCCGCTTATAGCAGAAAACGTTTGAGCACCATTGTGTAGTGCAAAGTGACGCTGTTGAATTTCACCAAACAACTTTCTGTCAGAAACTTTTAGTAGTCGGTGTGTTTGCGGCCGGCCGCCGACCGGGCGCGGCCGTAACGACTCCGAGCGCGCAAAATTTCCCCCAAAAGTAATTTGCGATGTCACAACGCTCTGGTATTCTACCAACAGAGGGTATTTACAAATGCGAAACAAAAAGCTGGTAATGACGATGCTAGTTTCGCTAAAACTCGCTTTTGCCTTTGTTGGAGCGGAAATTTGCGAGAAAAATGGCAAGATTGCCGCCAAATTCTCGCAATGTTTACGTTTGTCGCCAGAAAATATCTATTAGTCACATTTGGGGCGTTTTAAGCATTGTGTGATGGACAACAGTAGGCAGAGGGAATTTATTGTTTTACTTAAAGTCAGTAATTTAATTGATTATCAGATACAAAAAATTAAAAGTATTTTATTTTATTAATTCCTAAAACACAGTGATGAAACGTTTAAGAAGATTTTGTTAGACATCCAGCGTTTGTGTTAATACAGCACACACGTTCATTAAGTCTATAATAGCATCAGCCTCGCGTGTGAGCTGCACACGTCGATATCAGGACGTTCTAAACAGAGATTCTGCCCGGAGGAACACTTTGTCAATACCCTACATTCTGTTCGTTTGTATGACAAAATTGCAACTACATTTTATCTTGTTCACGGCAAAAGTCGGAGCACACGTGCTCAAACAATCACAAGCTTTAACAACAAAATATATATATATAAAAATTTCAAGTTAGGTTTCTATTATTTTATTTCTTTTTAGCAAAATCAGAACAACTGTGAATTATTTGTATGAAAACAACATAGTGGCATTTTTATTTCATCCGTATCAAATATCATTCATTTATTTTGTTATATTATTTTTTCGTTTCCTGTTAACTAAGAGTAAAGTACGGTTCTTTGATACCAATGAAAAGCTATATAAAATGATTTGGCTATTTAACCCACAAATATGGCAGCAGATCTATTTCATAAATATTAAGGTTCTTCCCGCTGTGGCTGTAAACGAGCAAAAATAATGAGAAGCAATGAAATTTCCTGGATCAGAGCAAGACTCATTATTTTTTTAAAGGAATGCTAATTGCGCCGCTCTCGTTACAGACGGCACATTTTTTAAAACAACGGTGCGACAGGAATTTACTTCGTAATGACCTTTATTTATACATTTTTAACTTTCGTGACAAAATTAATATCGTCCGATGGTTTTGGGAGAGTTTCTACTGTAATCATTATTACTAAAAGTTTAAAAAAATACTGAAGGAAGTAAATTGCATTTTAAGGACGAAAGTGTATTAAAAATATAAGCGGATAAATAAGCGAATATTTTTTACTATTTTACGAAATTTTTTACCTAAAGAGTGAAAAAAATGTAAGCCTTTTTTACGGTTATTCGTGAAGCCGGCAAACCTAATACGCTAAAAACTCCCTGGGCAACTCCAGCGTGGTATAAAATAAGTTCCGGGCTGCCCTCCGGGCATGTCGAACCGGCGGAGTTTTTTATGACCCTACTTATAGATAATGATATAAACTATAACGAATGGGTTACGAAATATACCCACTTTTTGTGTATTTTCTACTATTTCAATGTTTTTATTCATAGTGTTTAATCCCTCTATATATTTTCAATGACGCCCAACTGGAACGTGCACAGTTTGAATCATAAAACAGATATCATATTTTATACAAGTTTTTAGGTTCACAACGGGACGCGCCGTCAGAGTTATAATATAGTAGTAATATTTTACGTCAACGCAATCGTAATTCGAGCGAACGCAAAAACGAAATATATTTTTCTCGTCTCAGCTCCAACGGAACGGGGAAAACTGTTTCGTTATTAGACTGCTATACCTACTTTTACCGCCGTAAAACCTATTACCCATGTGAAACAAAGCGTAAATATCTGAACGTAATCACGGAATCACGTGACGCATCAACATTGTTCTTACTTTATCGCCATCCACGTTTTCGCCGCGAGAATACTGCAAATTAACCCCGAATCCCGGTTGGATGTGATCCCTAATTTTCAGATACATTTCTGAGAATAAATAGGGGCTTAGGGGCGGCACGCGCGTAAATAACCTCGCGTCACGCGGCACAAGTACTAGGGCACGAGATAAGGAGCCTAGTGAAATTGCCCTTAGCGGCGCTCCTGAGCCGTAATTTATAAGCGAATGCGATTGCACTGTCGATATCGTTTTATGTTCTAGGATTTTGCAAGACTACCTCCGTTCAGTTTATATAGAAAATAGATTACGCTCCACCTCAGAGTTTAGCTTTATAATAAGAAGCTTTTGTCCAGTTCTAAAGTGTTAAAAAGCATTATTCCACCGAGAAAATAACCTTTCAGCTCGTATTCTACCCCAAGGGATAAGCAACAGTGTAGTCTTGTATGAGTAAGAATGCCATTTTGTTCCGAACAAAGGGCCTTTAGCGCTGAAAGTTTGTGCGTGCGCGCAGATTGTCTATTGTCTGCCAAGTTTATACCCGAGGGTGCAAGTCAACTATAACTCTGGTGAAAAACTCATAACAAAGTTATAGTGCTTGTTTTAGTATTTCAAAGGCAAATTACATGACGTCAAGTCCAACTTTTATACGATCCTTCGTTTATTCTACTTCATTTTGAGCTTAGTGGAAAACGGTTATAATTTATTACGACGCATTTGATCTTTATAGCGTAGATAAAACGTTCGAGATTCATATAAAATAAAGATTTTTTTTAAGTATTATTACACAAATATATAATAATACCTCATTCAATTGCGTACGTCGCGCGTATAATGGGCTTTAAAGGTTTTCTTCAGACTCATTGACTTAATCGAAATAATATTTTACGTTATTCACCTCTAGCAGGTTCGGCACCAAAATGTTAATACCATTTGTTCTAATAAAAGTGAGCTTAGGTGCTTTATCACAAAATTCTTTAGAAGAAAATTCTATAAGAAGCTTATTCGATAAGAAATGGTGAAGCGTGTGTACCTTGGAGGTGGGTACTTTATTATATATACGTTGAGAAAATGTCATTGTAGCTGCAGCTAAACTATTAAGCATTTTCTTCTTCAATATAAAGGGTTTTAATAACGTATTTTAGAACATGGCGTTTTGCGACGTTTACAAGGGTTCATATTATTACATTATTATTAAAAAGGCAGCTTTACGCTTTTTCTGCATAGCAGAATAGGCAGAAGGAACTAAAAGGAGGGATAGGAAAGGAGGATTATTATTAATAAATATATAATTTAGGTTATTTAAATTAATTTTACATGTTTATTATATACCTACTGAATGAAGTCGAAATAAATATCAATTTCAGGTTAAAACTAATTAGCATAATTGTTAAGCTTTTTTCAATGACACCGTCCCAGGACAACTCCTTGATTTGAAGACGAAAATGTACAAAAGGAATACTTGGAACATTTAAAATTTGGTAACTTTTAATTGTATTTATCCCTCTTTCGGAATTGTTTCGCGTTGATTGTAACTCGAAACTCTCGAAGAAAAGTTGGAGTCTTGTGTTGATAGTTGTCGAGTGCCGGACCCGGGGCATTGCACCCTTAAGAGGCATGGTCGGTCGCGTGGAATAATGCGGACTTTTGGGTGTTTCGATCCTCTTAGTTACATTTTAACAATGCTTTCGTTTTGTTATAGCTAGAAATAAAATAATTTTCAATTTTTTTTAAGAATTTAATAAATTAGTCAGTTTTCTATTTTTTTCCCAAATAAAAAAATGTATTAAGAGGGGGATAAAATTTACCTTTATCACAAGAACATGATCATTACTCGAAGCAAGATTAAAATCCACAGTATTAAACAGGTATATATCGGAAAATTGAAATCATTAAATATTTTCATTTTTCAATATTTACATTATATGTAAGAATATATTTTAAAATATATCAAAAGAAAAGGATTTTTCTATATTCTTATTGCTATACTTACCTTCCACCTATATTTGTATTTTCCACGTATCCACCCTTTTGTGGAGGGTCTTAAGTGATAACCAAGTGTTAGGGCGACAGCCCCTGCTTGTTAAAAACAAGACTTGCATTTTGATCATAGATAATAATTTGCTGTATATTTACATTGTGCCTTCCTGAATACACATACGATAACAACTTTTCACCTTTCCCTTTTCTAATTAATAAGGCTTTTTATATTTGCAATGTTTAGCTTTTGTAAAAAAAAAATGGTAATATGATTCTTTTTTGTATTTTGTCGGTTATAAATGTTAGCTTCATGCTACATATATGTACATAGCAGGGTACGCAGGAGGAACCTGGGAACCTAATGCTTAAGATACTCCGTTACTCGGCCTCGAATTTATGTGGAGAGCAGGGAATAAAATCTTTTAGCACTAGGTCCAGTCACCCTATTACATTCGGGACACTTTACAGTAATCGTCCTATAGCACGATATAGATTAACAAGCCATATATCCATATAAAATTATTTTATTTATTAAATGTTTTCAAGCTTATTTTTATAATAAAGAAACCACAGAATCCAAGAATAATATACCTGGTTCAGCTTTATACCAAGACATCGGACGTTCTCTAGAGAGCCAGGTCTTTTCTTCATTCACACCGTGAGATCAGAGTGTGCCGGGAATTTGTTATTTATACTGAACTTATATTAAACTGTCTAGGGAGTTAAGTCAATATTTTATCTTTTTGTCTGCTTTTTATATACTACTGCGTTAAAATATTATAAGATAACAATATATTTTGTTTTATATTGTAGAATTTTTGTTTATTGAGATGAGATAAATAAATGTAATACTCGTATATAAGCTTTTTACAGCTATACGTACACAGAAGGATTCTAGTGTTAAGACATTCCATTTTCTACATTGTGTGTTGAGTGGCGGAACTCAACGACGCACTTTTCTAACAGATTGGGGATAGGCAGTTCCAATATATTCCGTGTTAAGTAACAATCAACAAACGAGCGTCCATCAAAGCTCGTACTTTTTCTTCAGGGGCGAGCTACTCTCGGTCCTTCTCACCCGGTGACGCTGTCAAGACCAGTCCAGGTCAACAGCAATAAATCCAATTCACAAAAAAAGCATTTTTTTAAATTAACTTAGAAAACTGCCATATATAGATTTAGTGTTGTGGTCATTTACTTATTTTAAAGGCAACCTATTAACTCAAACAAAAAAACCATATAAAAGTATAATATATGTACTACACATATACTATGTTATTCTAATTTACAAGTCACGATACACTACGTGAGGTGAACGAATATTGTTTGTAAGGCTACGCCGAGACGGCGCGCGGCGTCCCCCGAGGCGCGCTGGTCATGCCTTTACCCGTATATACTATTTACCATAAAGCACGCCTGCGATAGCTTTTGCAGTCTAAGATGTATTGGGATAATCATTTTGTATATAATATTTGTAAGGGAAATTGAGATTATTTTGCATCTAGTACGAGTATACCGTAGGTCGTCTTTATGTATATTTTATGATAATTTCTATATATTCTTTTTTTATATTAAGTGAAAGGTTGACTTCGAATTCTAATATTATTGTTTATTTTCAAGACATTTCGTTCTCAATAAGACACCAGGTGGACCGACGACCTTAAAAAGACAACGGGAATCCACTGGATTCAAAGGGCGCAGGACCGGACGGAGTGGCGAGAATGAGGGGAGGCCTATGTCCAGCGGTGGACGTTGAAAGGCTGATGGATGGATGGATGAAGACACTTCAGTTCCTGACTTTCCGCTAACTTTTTGAAATATTGCGTATTGAGTGGGAGAACTCGATAACACGCTTTTTTCATCGGCCGACAAAATTGAAATACTTAAATGATAAACCATTTCAATAAATTGGAATCGAACTCACAACTCGTGTAGAATGTATCAAGAGAGAATTAAATATTTTATTTTTGAGTGTCGTAATAAATGGAATTATATATTTTTAAGCGTTTCACATGATATAAAACATATTTAATCCATATACATTTATTTTGTAAACATTATATCTAGGAAATCTTTTCCTTTTTGCACAACATTATTTTAGTACAAAAAATATATTCTAAAAGACTCCAACCAACCTCGCCACCTTATACCAGCTATATAAAGCTCAATAATTGTGATAAATTACGCTTTATCCTACTGAATTAGCGGCAGACGGCTTTAATGGCGCTTCTTAGAAGCTTTCCTACGGTGCCATTGGTGTACTTTACGTTGAAGGATTAGTTCAGGTTAATATACCACATTCGTACTTTGGATGACTTTGTTATGACTTTGGAGGTAGCAGGTTTGATTTCCGGAGGCATATATGTTAATATTATAGAGCTGAAAAGTTTGCTTGGATATTTTTTATTTCAGCTTCCCGCTGTAAGCAGCATGTAGCGGGATAGACAGAGTGTTTTTACTGTTTTGTTATATTATAATTCTGGAGACATCGTCATTTCTCGAAGGAAGCAACAGGTTCATCGTTTCAATGTAACCAAATGTATCAGAATTACTTCGGGCACTTAGAATGTGCTGAGAAGACCCATTAAAGACTAATATTACATTAAAAGCATATTTAAACATTTATGCCAAATATACACTCTGTTAAAATATAATATTAAAAAATAAGTAACATAATATTAACAGGTAAAGCAAATATTTGTTCTGAACTTCGTTCAAAGTTGATTTAATGCAGTTTACTTCATTATTTATGCAAACAAAAAAGGGTTCCGTGAAAATCCTTTATTCGATAAACTCAAATTTGTATGAAAATTCATTTTTATTTTTATATGAGAGTAGATAAAGGCGTTTAACAAATTATATTTGATCGTTTAAATTTTAAAACTAAAAAAGGATTAGTTATTTTAAATTACCTATAATATGTTCTTTTGGTCCCGTAAAGAAAGCGTTTGAAGAAAGCTTTGTTTAGCGTGTTTGATTTCATGGGTACATGGGTACATCCTTGTATTGCAAGGGTGCAAGATAAATTTCCAAGAGGTGCGGGTTCAAATCCAGCTACGTTCAAATGTATTTTATCTATAAGTTTTCTAAAAAAGTAATATTCTTCATTAAGTTAGGAATAACACTTATAAAAATATATATACTTTTAATAAATATATAATATTAATAAAAACAACGATTAATTACTATTTTCTATTTTTATATTTTTCCATCATATATAAAAGCGTACTTCCCGAGAGTTACATGTATGTATATGGGTCAAATGATATGCGGACTGGGTTAAGTGGGTTGATGGCGTCCTTTCATTGCAAATTGCCATCTAAAGTCGGCTGTCTACTGAACGTACGAGTATAGCGCGGCGTGTTTCATCATGTACGAGTAGTATGTTTTTGTAAAGAAATCTTAATGATGTATACAATTTTTTGTAAAATATGTATGGGTGCATGTTTTTTCTTAAATACTGTAAATACTAGTGGATTTTGGTTAAAATCCTTTGTTATTAGGTTTTGTTTTAGTCTGATAATTGGATCATAGGTTCATATTCCGTAGTCCGGATTAACAAAATCAATGGAAATACTTAAATGCAACCAGGTGTAATAAATTATAAATGGAAATATTCTACATAGATATATCTAGTAGACCACTTTGAAGTTTCTTACATTATACTTGTATATATGTAGATTGCAGTGCCACACGCAAGGTAGATGATGGCCTTAAATTATGCTCAACGCATTAACCATTTCTGTTTACTTATTCACTGTATTATAATGGCTTCCTTCTGAGCTAAAAGCATCGCTTCAAAATATTTATTTAGCTTCACATATTGCAGGGTAAGCAGAGGGAACCTAGTGTTAAGACACTACGTTCCCCACTTTTAGCCGAGTTTTAGGGACTCTTTGATTTGTTACCACAGCGAGGAAATTTAATATTAAGTCAATTATTTCTCGAGTGGGAATCGAACCCACAACTTCTACGTTAACAGTCATATACTGTGCTTCCAAAGCTTCAAAATATGTATAATAATCTATACTAATATAATAAAGCGAAAGAGTTTGTTTGTTTGTTTGTTTGAACGCTAAGATCTCTGGATCTACTGGTCCGATTTACTTTGTTTTTGTATGAAAGCTGCATTCTTCAGAAGCACTTCTGGGCTATAGGCTATATAATATTACATTACACATATATACTAATAAATTAAAATACTTTCTAATTTGACAAGAAATTTATTCTGCCATGTTAATAACAACCGTCGCGTCGCTACGCAACCGTCACCGCGACATTTTGATATTCATCCTCATGAAAATAAATATAATAGTCACTTTTAGCATTTTATATAGATTGAAATTATAGTTTACTGTATAACATTCTAATAAATAATTAAGAAGATGTCACTGATTCGAAATAACCTAGCCTTCGGGCGGCATAGTATGAGTATGACCGACGCGAAAATATTCTTATATTTCAAGCAGGCGTAGCCGCGTCCGGGTCCACTAGTAGTATATAAGAGTATTGATGTATCTGTATTGCAGATAGCCTACACTTGACTCGATGACATTCAATGACTGTTCCAGTTCGACAGTTGTGTCAATTTCATCAATCGTTGCGGGTCGAAGTCTGTTTGTTGAATGATTTTATTGAGAGCCCTATCTATCATTTAATACAAAAGTCAGATAGGTTTTTAAATCTGAGTTTTATTTTTTATATTTTATATACCTATATATGTAAAATAAAGTTTTTGTAATAAATATTAATGAATAAAGTCTCATTTTATTTTTATTTATTTTTAGGCAAAAAGTAGGGCGTTGAATTCGTCTCGATTTTTGGCGGTAAGCGGAGAACGTAGAGTTTTAACACTAGGTTATCTATTATAGGTTAAAAAAAGTTACATATCAGTTTTTTATAAATTGCTTTGATTGGAAAGATTTAATTAGGATTAAAAGATAATAAATGAATTTGCCAATTGGTTGATTGATGAGGTTTTGTTTTCGCTTCGTAACTCGCTCTTGCTATATTTTTTTGGTTTTTGTTTTAAATTAAATTATGTCCTATATAATTAATTTTTATATTTCGGTTTCAAATTTAACTTTATTGACTTTATTTAACGTTATTTGTTACACGTCATGAAAAAACTGTTTAGAACTACAGTCAAAAGGACCATCTTCACGCTGTATCCCGCACACAGACATAGGCAGAGGGAAGTTAGTGTTTAGATACTCCGTCCCACATTTTCCGCCGAGTAGTGGAGGCATTGCGAGTTGAGTGGCGGAACTCAACGCTGCGCTTTTCTTCGATACCAGAGCGAAATGAAAATAGAAATTAAAATAAATATTTTATTTCCTCGAGTGGGGATTGAATCCACGATCCGTTTACAGCCACACACTTGTGCTCCTGTGCCACTGGCCTTGGTATAATAAATATTTATTATTTATTAATATTAAACAAAATACGTTACATTAAAATTATCTATAAACGTCAAACAGCCGACTGACGCGTGTTCATTGGAAAATCTAATGACGGGTACAAGCACCTAATTTTCCTGACCGCATAAATGCTAATACTCTCCAGTATTATCGAGTTAAAGCACTATAGTGTTTAATATTATAACTAAACTAACCAACTATATATATATATATGTATATAGAGTTAAAAGAAAATTCATTTTGAATTTTCACGCATATATTAAATTACATATTCATATTTTTAATAAATCTTGTTTGTAATTGCTATGTTCTAGCAAAAAAAGGATAAAATTATCATCCATTGAATGAACTGAAAATATTATGTATATTTTATGAATAAGAGTTCATTGTGGCGCAGTGACACAGTAACTATCTATACATGCGAGGGTTATGGGTTCGTGTTCCATTCGGTTGAATTAATTATTTTCATTTCTTCGCTCTGATCCATGACAAAGCTGGGAGTGAAATTCGGCCACTCAATAAGCAATTTCTAGAAAATTAGGAGTGTCTTAACACTATTTTTTCTCTGCCTATCCTGTCATATGCGGGATATAGGGTGAACCTAAAAACATATTAAAATAAATATCATCGAAGTCATCATACAAAATTGTCATTACCATTCAAAATGCTGAAAATATTAAGCATAAAATAATTTAATTTATGATTTTTTTTCTAAGCTTTAATATTATATAAAATATAAAAAAAATAACGAAATGACGCATCAAAGGCGAAGTAATTTTTTAGAGTTAAAGTTATTTTTGTAGCAGCGAACGCGATTTTTTTAAAATATTTGACTTTGACCTTAGGGAAATCATAGAAAAGGTGGATCTTGGTTTGCAAATAAAGTTTTTGTTGCAAGCGAGTGTAATCTTTATTAGGATGGCAAAAGAGTAATATAACAGCTATAGTATTTCAACAAACCCCCGAAGCGAAATGACCCGTTGAGTCTCTTTGGGAAAAAACCGAGGCACATTTGTTAAAGAAGATGCAGCGAGCAAATAAGAGAAATTATGGTTCCAGGCGGAAATTATACACGAATTACACATTTTATTCATTCAAAGTACGTATTTAATCTGACTATTTTATATGTCTTTGGTGCTTTTTCGTTTTTAGTTAAAGTTTACACATTCAATAAATAATGTTTTATTTAAACAGCAAACTAAACTATATACTTATAAAAAATTGTATGTTTTATTTGTATAGAAAACATCAGTTTTAAATAATACACGATACTTTTATTGTCTCGCGCGATATAAGTAGTTCAAATTCCAAGGTATGAGATAAGCAAGTGCATTTTAATAATAATTTCGAATTATTTTAAAAAAAGGCAGAAAATTATTGTAAAAAAATAACATTTTATTCTGCTTAATTTGCAAGATTCATACAAAAAGTTGCGAATATGTCCAATATAACCTACTTTTAAAATATTTTAAATAAAAACAGAACAAATTATATTTGTATATTCCTCTCAAAAGTAATCGAATTGAATTAATCTCGTTTTATTGCTCTGTATACGAAATCCCAAATTCATTTAGGGCTTAACGTTTTCAAATTATTACAACTTGCAACAATTTAGTGGATGTGATGTCGAGCGTCAACTAAAAATTGTAAAATATTTTTTACTTTATTATAGTCATAATAAAAAAAATATAAGTACGTCATTATTAATAGAAGTACCTCAATTTATCATAATCTTTGCTTGCTTTCAATATCAGAAAGAGAAATGTTTCAAAATAGCCTAGTTTTAAGAGCCTCCAAAGACCTACTCCTCCTCGTAGAGTTACCTAGACCATAGACGCAAGGAAGTCAATTAATGGGAATTAGCAAACTTAATTTCCTTGCTCAGACAGATAAAACTTAAATTGACGAAAATCTAATGGAATGTCTTATTAGGGAGTGTCTTATTACTATTTTTCTGTAAAGGTTCAGGAAAAGATGCGAAACATGGAGAAAGAAAGAGAAATTTATACGTGGCATGAAACTAAAGAAAACTCTATAATCTCTTTTATTATTTAATTGAGCATTTAAATGAACATAACAAGTGTAAAAGAGCGGGCTGCGATACGCATCGATATTTATTGAAAGCAATTTCAATAAACGATCTACATATTCTAGATTATTCGTAGAATTCGTGGAGCAGCGTGAACCTTTAAAGAGAACTTCATCAGATAGGATGGCGTAATGCCGCATTTTATAGTAAAGTTTTCATTAAAATATTATTCTAGTTGAGCTACTTGTTTACTATATTGTAGATGGTTTCACTTAGGATTTTATCTGGATATCAGGCATTTAAGTTTATATTTAGTAATAACTACAGAGATTTTAATTCATACGAATATTACGAGTTCAAATCATTAATTAATGAACGTCTTAAGTGTGGATTCAAAGTCTAAATGAGGATTTTTTATACTGACTTTTACATCGACACCGGGTGAGGAAAGAGGGTGCTCACTGAAAAATGGCAAGCACAACTTGGCTGCTTGAGAGCGATCCTAATGTAAATTCATATGTGAGCCTCAAACTTAGGCATTCGGCTGTCGAATGATAATATAAAGTGCGACGTTAAGTTCCGCAACAGCACATTATCCCTAACACTGATTTATTATTAGACCCCCATTTTCAACACTGCAAACATGCGATATATTTTTATATGTTAATACTGTTATCCGAAAAGATCTCACACGCCCTAGAAACTTAAAACTAACTCTTGGAACTAATGCTTGGATAATTTGGGTCCGAACTAAACGAGTCTAAATACAATTAATTAGTACACAGGCAATTTCATTAGGCTAAGGTAAGATAACAGATGGACCGACGCGTTCAATTACCGGGCCGATGGGTAACCGCATTGTTAATGTTATTAATGGCCGAATTCCACAAAGACAATGCCGGGTACGGCGGTTATATTTGCTAGTATTTGGTTATTTAGTGGTTGCCAGCGATCGATGTTAGGTTGGTGTTGCCAGATGATTATATGGTCGGGGGGATAAGTGGCTTTTTTTGTAGATTTTTATTTATTTTTTTATTTAATCTGCGTTTTATGTTATGAAAGAGGATATTTTTTACTTAAATTATGTTTTTCATATATTGCTTTTGTTAACATCTTCTGCACTTAGCAGCGCATTCAGAACATTCTTTTATCGTATTTATTCAAATGGGATTAGAACCTATAACCCATTACATTCCGTTAAGCACACAATTTATTTAAATGCATAAATGACAGTAGTGTCCTAAAACTTGCATAAAGTATGGTAATTCTACGTTCGAGTTCGGTTTTTGGCCTCACTCTTTTCTGAGCTACGTGCGGTTTAAAATTAATATTTACCGTTTTCGTTCAGGTACTTAAGTTTGCTATGGATTTGGGGGATTTTGTTCGTTGCTTTTAAGATTATGCGGGATCAAGGTAAATTTAAATGGTTGATTTTTTTGCAAAAGTACGCCAAATCATTTAAAGGTTTAAATATTAAGAGATATTTTAGGCAAGCGCAGATATTGAAGTTATAGCTTTATTTTCTTCTTTTATACAATGACAAATAAAAGATATTTTTTTCATTAGGTGTATATTTTTACATATAGCAAGGCAGGCAAAGGAAACCTACTATTCTTAAGACGGGTTTCTTCTTTACCGTTCCTTACTTTTCTAGACATTACATGTACCTGTGATTTAATTACGCAAAAGCTACAAAATATATTAATGATTTCATTCATTTGAACATAAAACACTTAGACAGCTAGTACCGCCTAACAATTGCGAAGATAAAATTTAATAATGAAACTTGTAGCCCATTAACAGTACCAGGTTATAAAACAAACGGTTGTCGTTGTATATAGTTTACGAAGTAATTCCAACTAAACGTTCTTAATTTAGCACTTTCTATGCCTAATGGAGGCTTATCAATATTATTAACTGCGTTGTCGTGTTGAAATTCGAAATGCTCGGACAATTTAAAACGAAACTTTGCTTATCTTTTAACTGTTATAACCCTGCCAGTGTAATAGCGTTTTCAAGGACATCGCGATACACACACCGACGGTTTATTAAACCCGGCCGGGTTATAATTAATTCGTGCAACACTATGCGCTTGCACCGTATATATGAATATTAAATTGACTAAGAGATAAAATGCTAATTCAGACTAGATGCATACATATTCTGGGAGTAAATTAGAGGTCAGATAACGTCCTGATAGTAGTGTGAGAGGGATTTAATTTCCGATTAACATTTATATTCGGAATACTCTAATTAAAATATTATCAGATTTTACAGCTCGTGAACGTAATGGTATCCCCATTTATACGGACTACTTCGATAGCTTTAAGCTATCTTTGTGCTTCGTTTATTTTTGTTGGTATTTTGTTATGTCACATTAGGCAATATAACTACTAAATATTAATGTCGAATGTACTGTAAAGAATTAAGCTGTATATAATATATATGTTTAAATCATTTAAAATATTTCTTTAAACTATGAAACATAGATAATATGTAAATAGCTTATAAACAATATTACCTCATTTCCTGAGCACCCGCTTTTTTTACATTTCCCCGCCGTTTTATAATATTTTACACAATATGCTTGAAGTTTGTAAATGAAAATGGTTATTTCTCACAACTTTTTTCGCGTAAGTGCTGACATTCTTTCAAACTCACAAGAGAGAGCAATTCATCAAAACCGCTGAAAAGTTTTCTATTTTCGCGCGCTTAATTTTCCTTGTAAAGTTGTGGCACAGATTATTAAGATATAGCTGGAAACGATTGTCGAAATATATAGATTCATTTTGAAAGGTTATTAAGGAAGTTTAAAATTCTATGCTTCTTTTATTTAAACAATTATAATGTTATATATTAAACAATATAATTATATATTTTGCTATGTAATTTGATTTCACATAAAAATGTTCGGATAATAGGCATTTGCTAAAAAAATAATCTTATAATTCTCCATTTCGATCTAAAATTAAATTAAAATAATCAGATTCTTTTAAAATAATGTTGTGAAATAATTCCTTATATACTCAATAGTGTATAAGGAATTATTTCATATTTTCATTGTTTCAATAAACAGGATTACAATCATTTTCTCTTCTATAAAACACAGAATCCGTGTATATAAAGTAATAAATTTTAATTTACAAGCTTAATTTTGACCTTACAAGTTTATAATAGCATATTTGTTTAAGGAGTTACCGCGCCTACGTAATGTTCCTGTCTACTCGCAAAATATTCTTGTAATGACGCAGCAAACTTTATGAATTTTCCATATTATAATTTTGAAGGAGAGTAAATTTAGAATTTTATTTTTAAAAATGTCGATATTTTTTTCTTTTTAGCTATTTATATGTCGTTATTTGCAATTGAAATTTAGAAAAGCGAATAAGAGTAATTGTTTAAAAAAAACAAAGATGAGATGCAAGAAGCGCTGTCGATTCTAAAGTTGGACACAGTAATTTTAATTTTGCCATTTACGACGCTATTTTTCTTAACATGATACATTACTCTAGATACGAGTAACAAGGAAACTAAAATGTATCAATCGATTCTATCAAAAAAAATATCAGAAATGATAAAAAAATAAAAAGAATATGGTACCTCTCTATCACTTTTTCCGCGCTCTCGCTCGCACTCTCGGCTCAAGCGGAACGTGACAATGAGTTATGATTATTCATACGTGCAGGAGGTGATTATTGATTTTTAAGACGTTATTATTATAAAACGAATACATATGATACAAAAAATTTTATAACATTAAAAAAGACAATTTTCCTCATCGATAGATAATTTGCAAAATTACCCTCGCAATGCTGACCACTACACAGCGCTCATATTACCGGTTAATAGCGTAGTGCGTTCAATTATTCTGAACATGCAGCCCGCTTAGAGTAACTCGGCTATAGCTTGTTTTGTATAGTGCATGGGTATTTAATAGAGTCCAAATGGTTTGGTTGGAATATATTCTTTAATCTTTTTAAAGAAAATTAAGGATATTTTTCTTTAAACAAAAGAATGGTTACAGGAATTTGTGTTTTATTGTTGAAATTCTTTACATGTGAAAATAAATATAAAATTCCGACAAGATTACAATTAGGTATTATCAAAAATGATTATATTTATTTTGTAATAATTAAAATGGCAAATGAATAAGTTATGAAGTAAAAATATTAACGTAATATAAGTAATTTATATTTTTTAAGATAAACCTTATATTAAAAATATTTATTAATAGGGCTCCTTAATTTCCTTGAAGTACCTTTTACAATTTAATAATAATATAAAGAAATTGTTATCTTTACGATACAAAACTTACTCTGTACATGAATATTTTTTTGTTTTAAAAGAAGTGTAGTTACCGCTAATGACTGGGTTAGCTAACCGCATGACCCGTTTAAAAACCAGAAGAGGTGAAATTAAAAGTGAAATAAACTACTACATCCTATAATAATTAAATTTTATAATAATTAAATGTATTCATACTTTAAATTAAAATTCTTTATAAACCATTTTAAACGATCTTTTTTTATTAAAAACATATTTATATAAAAACTAGCGACCCTTTTGCGGCTTCGCCCGCTTTAACTACTGGATTATTCATATAATCTATATTTGCAAAGCACTTAAGATAATGTGAAAATTAATTAAACCTTAATGCAACCCGCATTTTCGTAGTTTCAATAAGGATTTTCCAATTGTTTTACACAGCAAGGATTTTTTAGTAGGTACCGTAATTTTAAATCTGTGCTACTAATCTATTAAGTACTTGTTAAAATATATTTAAATGACTATTTTTAGATAGTTAAATTACTATTTTTAAACGGAAGAAATTATAAACAAAAACCTACCTACTAATAACCAAATATATCGCGCTGAAATAATACATTCAACTCCAATTATCCAATACGTGCAAACGCATCTAAATCTTCGTTGTTATAGAGGCAGGTGGGTTTTTTTTTTCGAGTTTGTGGTTAATGCTGAAAAGGGTATTCTGTTCCTGATGAAAAGCAAGCACTATGTGGCTGCCTGTGAGGAAAATTAAATAGAATGCATCGCCCGGGAATCGAACCCGAGCCGCCCGCGTGGCAGGCGAGCATTCTACCACTGAACCACCGATGCGTGTAAGGCAGACAGGCGCGGCGGACGGGCTTGTATAAGCAAAACATCACGGGACGCATGGCGAGTGGCGAGCCGTTTCGCAGCAAGGATGTTTTGATATTGTAACAACTTCTAAAGTACTAACAATGAAAAACATTAAAAGACAGTTTTGATCTACATTAAATGGCCAGCGTAACTAATATACTTATTTACATGCTGAGAGTAAGGGATAAGTGAAATTTGACTCGATACAGCTGATGTGTCAACGGCGTGATGTGTTAACAAATTAAATGCATTTTTCTCTAAAACTATTCGCAATTTCGAAATAGTGTAAAGAGCAAATTTTATCTTCGTTTAACGTAGAAATTTAATAAAGTATTTTAAAGGATAAGGATTAATACCATTATGAAAAAATTTCCCTCACAATAAAAAATATATTGAAATTACTATTTTTAGACAGAAATATGATCACTACACGTTATTCTTAAAAGATACGAATATGCTATCGCGGATTTTTGTAGATCTTATTAAGAGGAACAATACTCCAGTACATTATTTTCATGTAGTACTTACCATTAAAGCAGCGCATGCGCGAAAGTGTCTCAACGGGTAGGACTTTATACACATTTATCGTATTTATGTTAATTTACATAAGAATGTACAAATAATAAGCTATGTATATATAAACCTTCCCTGAGAAATACTCGACCTAATAGTGAAAACCGCATAAAAATCCGTTGGGTGGTTTAGAAGAAGAAGAGTTAGAAAGTTCAGACAGACACGAAAAGCGACTTTGTTTTTGTTTGTTTTATAAGATATAGGAAAATGTTTTACCATAAATATATTTATTATACATTTGTTATTTTTATAGAAGTCATTGACAAACGAATTGGCGTTAGAGTTAGGGTATAACTAGGGAATCTAGTATCCAAGTATTAAAACACTCCGTTCCCATTATGACTTTTCGGTTCCCAGTTTCCACCGGATTCTGGAGTCATTGCGTGTCGAGTAGCGTAACTGAACGCCGTGTTTTGCCTCATTATCAGACCTAGGAAATTAATATTTTAAATATTTCATATCCTCGAGTAGAAATCAATTCCACAATTTGTCGTGTTTACAATTGGACGCTTGTGCCCCTCTGCCGATTGACGATTTGGCCTTTTTTTTAAACAGAGTAAAAAAATTATCTATGTTATCTAAACTGTTCATTTCCAATTATTTTTTTCAGTTTAACAATACTTTGGAACTCTATACACGCATAGTACCTCTAATAAAAGCTTTTAATATAAACAATAAACATACAAAAAAAAAACAACACTGTATTTAATCCGCGAAACACGATGCTTTTTAGATTTCGGATAAAGCTGCATATTTTTTTTTTATTTTAAACCATTTTAATAAATTTCACTTAATGGCTGGCTTTTCGCACCTGAACCGGGCGCTGTTTTAAGAGAATTTACCGCCTCTTTGTTGTACGTGTCTGTTAATTCGTTTACTCTTTGGAGGGGTCTAATGGGGGAGCTTTTCTTGCAATTAGCCACAATTAAGATACTTCCCAAGAAAATGCCCCGGGTTCCTCGCTATCGATGCGGGCTATAATCGATACTTGTACGTGCTTCAATTGAAACTCGAATTGAATAGATTATAAATTATCGATTGTCTCGAGACAAATAGTGCTGATATCGATACTGGAGTTGTAGTTGAATTAAAATTTACTATTAAGATAAAATTGTACACGTCTCTTTATTTATGTTCTGTTTATATATTTACTTTGTGATAAACCGCGGTTGGTTATTTGAAGTTGTCAGTATTAATTAGCTTCTTATCGGCTTCTACTATTTTATATTGTTTCGTAATCACATTTCGAATATTTTTTCATCGAACGCTAGTTATTTCCTAAGCGCACAAATGTTTTTTAACCATAAAATTGAGGGATAAACAGGATAGGCAGAAGGAACCTAGGGTTAAGGCACTCCGTCCTCACACTACCTCCCCAATTTTTCGAGACATTGACTTTATTTTGAATTGGATAAAAATGTGATATGATTTGATATTATCCTCTGCTAGTTAAATATGACGTTACGAAATCATTTGCATTTAATTGACCAGTAGCACTACATTTCTAGAACAATACAAGCTTTATATAGAGATAATTTAAGATAATTAATACGATAATATACACAAATGTATAATATCGATATCGAAAATGTTAGTTGTTATCGATAAGCGAGCGGGTGGCCGGACCACCCATACTCTGAATAGAACAGTTTTAATATCCCCGTTACTTAAATTTAGGTAGAATTATGGTGTCATCTTATTTGAAACAATGGTAACTTTTGGTGGTCTGGATGGTACCAATTGGTCTTTCACAGCGTTTATATGTAAATTCACTATAGGAGACTAGTTCAAATCAATTTACAACACATTTAACCCGTTTTTCGAGTTCACTATAACAAGCAAGAGTTATTTCTAAAAAGAACAACACTTTAATGCGTCACGTCTAAGTAATCTTCACGTACGTACGGACAGTTTTGTTATTTTATTGAATGCTATATATATATATATACATAGATTTTCGTTTGGTCTTGTCGAAAGGCACAATGTCAACAAGACAAGCCTTTCGCTCCTCGACGTATCAAAGAATAAAAGACTACTTGAAGCCACTTAAGCGCTCTCCGGCTCAGTTCTGAGCAAATATCAATATTGTTATAGTAAATATAGGATAATATTAGTAGATATTTATTATAAACACGAGTTCCATATACATTAAACGTTCATAATCTATATATATAAAATCGAAAGGTCACTCACTCATCACGAAATCTCAGAAACTACAAGTGCTAGGAGTCCCAAATTTTGCATGGACGTCACTTATAGGATGTAGGTACTCACTGGAGACAAATTAATAATAACGTAGTCCACGCAGGCGAAGCCGCGGGCAGGCCGCTAGTTTATTGTATAAAAACAGGATTCTTCTTCTATTTCTTCTTCCACTAGTTTTCAAATATATCAATTTATCAAAAACACTGCTTTTACGAGATTAACAATAGGAATTACAAACTTTTAAGCATATATTTAAAATTTTAATGACAATATTAACAAATAATCCATAGAAAACATGCAACGAGCAAGCAACCCTCAATCGATCAAATGCAGATAAAACAAACGGGGCCTGCAGCTTTGGGAGTTCCTAATGCATTATCTTAGATTACTTGGAGCCAATCCGTTTTGAATTATACTTGAGTACAAGCTACGAGCGATAGTGTTTTATTCCTATTATTGTATAATTAATACTTTTTTATTTTTCTAAGTTCACGATTTGTCCTGCATGTAGAAGTATAGTAGAGACAAATGATGACATAGTGTCAAGACACTGTTCGACGTTTTCTGTCTAAATTCGAAGCACAGCATGTTGAGTGCCGTCAATTAACGCCGCGCTCTATCTTGCTAGAAGGGAGAAATAAAAAAAATATATTTTTTTAGGTTGCTGTTTTCAGCACATAAAAGAAAAATAATTATATTATCAATATGAACTATTTTTATTATAATTCTTTTTAATTATAACTTATTAATTATTACTTCGGATAATCACAATTAAATTGTGATATTAATTAATCTTTTAAAATATTTTCAATATTTAATTATGTATAAAATTAATGGTTTTTATTTTGAGTGTTTTTTTTTATTTACGGATTTTTTCGTTTTGTGTTGGATAGTCCATTTATCAAGGAAGACTATAGGATTTTTTAAAAATTTACGCCGTATCCCGCACTTGAGAGGGAACCTGGGATCATTGTGTGAAGACACTCCGTTCTCATTAAGCCACTATCGTTCTATCGTGCCCCCTTTCGCTGAATTCTCGACTCATTGCCTGTTGAGAGACGAAACTCAAGGCCGTGCTTTGCCTTGTTACCAGAGAAAAAAATGAGGACATTAAATATTTCATTCTCCCGCGTAACCTACAACCGTCGCGTACCACTACAATCCACCGTGTCTATTTCCAATTGACCACTTGTACGATAAAAGCTAGTTTTAAAGAATATTTCTCAACAGCTAGAAACATTTAACCCCGTTCCCTTAGTTTCTTGCGGCAAGCGCTAACGAGTGTGATTTATGCGGGTGCAAGCCGCAATCACGCGCCATTGTAGCGGTAAGATATGGCTGAGGGATTACTATCGGATTATAGACAATCATTAGAGTTGCCATCAAATAGGAGATTACATGTTTAATTTTTGTTCTGTTATGCTTTATTATGTTGATAGATCGGGTAAATTAATGGTACTAGTGTTGCTAGCACAGGATTTTCTTAATCTATAAAAACACAAACAGTGTGAAATTTTTTTTGGTTTAATAGTACATTAAATAATTCTAAATACTTATATAGTAGGTACATATCTAGATAGGAATACAAATGTTAGATGAAAATATAAAAATTTAGAACGCGATTTTACATACACTTACGTTTTTCTCGTATCATAGCGTACAAACATATATTAAGTGCTGTACATATTTTCAGATACAAAACTGAACTTACCACCAAAAAAGGTTAATGATAAGTGATAACGATACAACCTCAGCACTAAAACTAATTTGAAAACCCCACGTTTTAATAATCAAATTTCAATTCAGTTTAGACATCCACTCATGGTGGTACATGGCATATTTAAATCCCATTACAGAATATTCAATGAGCAGTACAATATGAATATAATAGTGTTTAATAATTCCTAACATAGGTAGTGCAGTGCATAGGTAGGTAGGTAGGTGGCGTGGGGTGCCTGCGACGGCGCGACCGCAGCGAGGAATCGCGCTTGCGGTCTGTGCGCCTGGCCGTATGTACCTATCATGTACACTGTAAATGTTCAATTTATATTTAACTAGTATTTACCTGTGGCTTCGCTCGCCTGGTCAAGTGGGAGCTAGGAGCTCAGAAGTGCTCGAAGTAATGCTATATAGCCTGTATGTCCGCCTCAATAAGAGGATTAACTAAAACTAAAAAGTTTTATTCAATTCGGATTAGTATAGTTCTTGAGATAAGAGCGCACAACCAAACTTTTCAGCTTTATAGTGTTAGTGTAAGTCGTAAGTCCTGAATTCGTAGAAGCTAATAATTTGGCACAACTAAGGTAATTGTACAAGTAATAACCTAAGGAAAATAAAATTTACGAAATTGTAGAAAATGAACTTAGTCCGTAATTTTGTGTTGAAATCCTAAATATTGTTAATTTTTGAAAATTAAATATAATTTAAGACTTATTCTTTTTAAATATAACTAAATTTATAAGTCTAATTAAAACTCAAGATAGGCAAATAAGCAAAATATGGTGTTCCAATTAAACGACAAACATCAAATATCTACCGTAATACTTAAAATGTACGTCACAATTTTCCTAAATGTTCATGTTATATCCTGTAACGCTTTCAAAAAAAAACAAATCTAAATTATTTATTCGTTACAAAACAAAACGAAAAGTGTAAAGCTCGTTTATTGCAATTGTTTTATTTTTCATACTTCATCATTCACAAAACGGGCGCCGTTATTTGAAACATCTCAATTCTTGAGCAATCCGAGTTTCAAATGCTAGTCGAATTAAATTCCTTGCCCCTTAAAGCAGCGGAATACCAAAAATTTATAAATTAGACTGTAGAGAAGACGACAACGATGTAAAACGTTTTCGAGTTTACAAAGCGACCAAAACTATATCAAGCAATAATGTTGATTTTACCTCTGTTTATGAATTTTAAATATTGAAAGAGGAAGATGTCCTAAAAAAGTTTTGGATTGAACATATAATAAGAGAAACATAATATACATAATTATGTATAGGAACCTGATAAATATTTTACCAAAAGATTATCAAATTTATTTAAGACTAGTGGACCCGAACGCGGCTACGCCCGCTTGAACTATACGAATATTTATTAAATATATTTATGAAATTATTTTCAGTTTTCAACACAGAGATGCGTTAAGCAAGATCATTTTGGGTTATTAACATGGCGGTATAAATTGCATGTCAAATTAATAAGTATTTTAATATATTGGTATATATCGAAAATATTACAAATATGAGAATAAAAGTATCCTATGTTCATCCCGAGACCCTCAAGTATCTCTATATGAGTATTATATCACAATTAAATTAGCGGTTTGGCCCTGATTGCGTAAAAGACAGACAGACAGACAGAGTTACTTTCGAATTTATAATATAGGTATGGATAAAATATGTTGTGATGTTTAAAATCAAAACAGACCTAGAGAAAACTTTTCATCCTGTTTTAAAACGGAATGTTGGGTGATGCCAGTTCAACATATTTTGTATGAACTGTATCTTCACATATATTTAACCTCACAATTTCTATGTATAATGTATGGTCAGACGCGCACCCTTCTGCGTTACGGTCGACAGATAACGTATATAACAGATTAAAACACTCCATCATGTGTGGAGTGGTTTTAGGGTTCAACTAATAGATATCATAGGGATGATTTTATAAGTTGTTAATATTTAATTTTCAATATTTACTTAAAACATTAATTAATTAATTTAGTAGGCTCTGAAAATTTTGGTTTCTATAGTTGTAATAAGTTTATGTGTGTTTCTTGAGGGCTTAAATAGAATTTGAAAGAACGAAATCATAGAAAAAAATTATATACCACATAGAATAGAGGACATATTTTGAACAGTGCAGAGTTGGAACAAGCATGTCAACGATATCACCTGATCTTGTCTATCTACTTTGGACAGAAAAATATAGAAAAAAAGGAACCCTTGTGGCTTGTCTGACTGTAGTCGTGACTATTTTGGGTTCGATTTCTATGAACAACTGCCACCAACAAGCAACGTCTTAACAACTGAGGGGTGCGTGATGAATGAATTCTGTTACGAGCGGGATATAGCGTGAATGATGAATTTATTAATTAAAAGATCAAAGAAATTTATAACGTAGTTTAATAATTGACGAGATTCCACAGAGCACAGATAATATCAAAAGTTAGTACAAAAGTGAGGTGACACATTCTGCCATAGTGTTGTATCAATCGGTAAAGTCAAATTTTAATATTTCAACACTCTCACCAAATTTGAACTTTAAATCTACAAGTTATACAAAAGCAGAAGAATTCAACACTCTCACCAAATTTGAACTTTCAATCTATAAGTTTTACAAAAAATATAAAAATGTTCATTTTAACTTTAACCATTATGCACTTACATTTAACAAACTCTTAGTAACTACACTTACAACTTGAGTTGTCATACTTAGTTAATACAATTTTATAAAATTGATAATTGCTTAACACCAATTTTATCTCTAAGATATTGAAATTTTTCTTTGGGTAAAGCCTTAGTAAAGATGTCAGCATATTGTTCTTTGGTATTTACATATTTAAGATCTATTTCTTTCTCTAAATATTTTTCTTTAATAAAATTATATCTTATATCAATATGCTTGCATCTTTTGTGGTAATCTACATTTTTAATTAAACAAATTGCACTTTGATTGTCCATGTTTAAACAAATAGAGTTCTGGTTAAATGCATTTATATCTATTAATAATCTTTTTAACCATATGGCTTCTTTGGTTGCTGAACATGCAGCCATGAATTCTGCTTCAGTAGTGGATAATGCCACACTGTGTTGACGTTGTGTTGCCCATGTCACAGCAGCACTATTTTTTATGAATATATATCCTGTCAAAGACCTACGTGTGCAAGTATCTTTTGCATAATCTGCATCGCTGTAGCCTTCAAGGCAGCTCTTCGAGGGCGAGTAGCATAGACCATAGTCTTTTGTTCCTTTTAAGTATCTAAATATTTTCTTTACAACATTCCAATGTGTTTGATTATAACTATTCAAATAGCGACTCACCAAACTGACTGCGTACATTATATCAGGCCTGCTTACCACTGCAAGGTGCATTAGTGAACCAACAGCTTCTCTGTACTGTATATTCTTGTCTGGTGTTTCAGTTCCCTTTTCTAGAGTTGTATGCGGGTCAACTGGAATGTTATTACTGTTAGCATTGTTCATATCAAACTTACATAATAATCTCTCAATGTATTTTGTTTGGTGGATAAAAATACATTTTTCAAATCTTTCTAATTGCATTCCTACAAAATTCTTTGGATCACTCTGTGTAATTTCAAAATTATCTTTAAGTTCACATATTACTATCTGTAATGCTTTGTTTGACTTTGACATTAGTAGACCGTCATCAACATATAGTAATAAATAGATATTATTATTATCAACATTTCCAAGATAAACACATCTATCTGCATGGCTGTTCTTAAATCCATATTTCTTAAGCAGATTGTCAAATTTTTGATTCCAGCATCTTGGTGCTTGTTTTAAACCATAGAGTGAACGATTAAGTTTACATACCTGATTTGGTGAGACATCCAAACCTTCAGGTGCTCTCATATAAATGTCTTCTTTCACATCTCCATATAAAAATGCAGTCTTGATATCAAACTGCATCATTTCATATTCATGTTGAACAGCTTCTGAGAGTAAGATTCTTATTGAATCATATCTTGCTGTTGGTGAGTAAACTTCAGTGTAGTCAATATCTTTTATTTGTCCACATCCTTTGGCACATAGTCTTGATTTAAACACTGACCCATTATCTTTTACTCTGAAAACCCATTTACAGTCAATTAGTCGTACTCCTTTTGGTTTTTCAATTAAACTCCAGGTGTTGTTCTTTTGGTGTGCATTTAGTTCTTTCTTGATTGACTGTTTCCATTTCTCAGCATGCACATTGTCAGTGGATATTGCTGCAGCATAGGTTTCTGGAACATCATATTGATCAATTATTTCGTCTGCACACATATAAGTATTACCTTGCATTTTAGCAGTCCGCATTTTAGATCTAGTTGTTATATTTCGTTCTGATTCCATTTCCTCAATTGTTTCATCTGGTTCATATATAGATCCATCATCTGATTGGTAGGAGTCTTCAGTGCTTTCAGATGTTGTGTCATTATTAGTCGGGCTTTCATTTTCAATTTTTGATTCCGAGACTGACTCAGATAATGGCACCGCTGCATAATCTCTCTTTACTGAACTTTCAATAAAAATTGCATCTCTGCTGATTAAGGTTTTTCTTGTCTTTGGATCAAAGAACCTATAGCCTTTTGTTTGTTCACTATAGCCTACAAAGATCATCTTTATTGCCTTTGGATCCCACTTCCTGTTTTTTTCTTTAGGGATGTGAACCATAGCTTCACAACCAAAGACTTTTATATTACTAATATCTGGCCTTTTACCAGTCCATTTTTCTTCTGGTGTTAAATAATCTAACACCCTTGTTGGACATCTATTAGTGATATGTGCTGCTGTTGTCACTGCTTCAGCCCAGTATTGTTTATTTAGTTTTGCATTAAGCAACATACATCTTGCTCTTTCTAATAGAGTTCTGTTCATTCGTTCTGCCAGACCATTTTGTTGAGGGGTATAGGGGGCGGAAGTTTGATGAGAAATGCCAGACATTTTAAGAAAATGCTTAAAATCATTACTTAAATATTCATTCCCATTATCAGTACGGAGTGTTTTTATATTAAAACCAAGTTTATTTTCCACTAAGGCTTTAAATTCCTTAAATTTTTCAAACACTTCTGATTTCTTATTTAATATGTATATAAATACCTTTCGAGTGAAGTCATCAATGAATGTAACAAAGTAACGGGCACCTCCAAGAGATGATACCTCCATGGGTCCACAAACATCAGAGTGGATGAGTTCCAGTACATTTTGAGCTCGTGATCCCTCAGTAGGGAAAGGTATTCTTGATTGTTTTCCTTGTAGACAAGAAATACATATTACTTTTTCTTTATTTTCCAACTTCAATCCAGAGCTTTCTGTTAATTTATTCAAGTCTTCAAAATTTAAGTGAGCCATTCTCTGATGCCATAAATACCAGTCATTTTCTTTTGTTACAGATGTGTAGGCAGGCATACTATGAGTATTCAGTTTGTACATATTATTACTCATCTTTGCAGTGGCAACTTGTTCATTATTTCTGTTTGATATTTTACAACCTTTGTGATCAAATTGTACTTGACATCCATTTTTAATAATTTGACTGACAGATAAAAGATTGGTGGCCAAACCAGGAACATAAAGAACATCTTTAACTTGAATTGTATTCATCTTGCCATTACTGCCGATCACATTTAAATTTACTTTACCACAAGATTCCACTAAAAGTTTCTTGTCATCTGCCACTTTTATTGTATTTATTGGTGGTGGTATTTTGTCATATAGCCAGTCACTGTGCATAGTCATATGCATTGACGCTCCAGAGTCTATAAACCATCCATTTTCATTGTCTTCTGTCGCAGAAAATACTGCCACATAGTTTCCACTTTGATCTGACTGTTTCTTCTTATGCCAACAGTGTTTACTTATATGTCCATATTTGTTACACACAAAACATCTTGGACCTTTACTTTTAGTTGTTTTCTCTGAAGCTTGTTTGGCAACCTGCAACTTATTCCCTTTGTGTTTATTCACATATAAAGCATTACTTTCAGAGCTTCTTACATCTTGTAATAGCTTAGTTTTCACAGAATCAGCAGTTATTACCACACCGGAGCTTTCAAGTGCCATGATCATTGGCTGGTATACTTCAGGTAAGCCAGCTAGCAATAGCGTACCAAGCCATTCATCATTTACATCAAATTCTATATTTCTTAACTTGTGTGCTGTTGATATTATCTTGTTTACATAGTCTTCTATGCTTTGACATGATTCTAATGTTGTGGTTATCAGATCTCTCAATAAGCCAACCTTTCGCGTCAATCCTTTGTCATCAAAAGCTCTAGAGAGGTTATTCCACACCTCCTTGGCAGATTTCGCCTCTTGTATATGTACATAGTTGATAGGATGTACCAATAAAATTATTTTAGACTTAGCTTTTGTGTCAAGTTTGGGGTCAACTGTTTCTTTCGCTGTGACACATTGCCACAAGTCCTCGTGCTCAAGATACGTTTGAACGGCGAATCTCCACGTTGGATAATTCTCTCTTCCAGTCAGTTTTTCAATCAGTGCCATCGTATTTGTAGAAGACATTTTGCTGATGAAGAGATTGCAAGAAACAGGAAAGCACGTGTTGACTTTAAGGTTATGACTATTCGGAACTACTTTTATTACGAATTCAATGAAACTTTTATACTGTTTTATACTGTTAACTGTTTTGAAAGATTAATCAGGTGGTCTGGGCCCATAACCTGATGAATTTATTAATTAAAAGATCAAAGAAATTTATAACGTAGTTTAATAATTGACGAGATTCCACAGAGCACAGATAATATCAAAAGTTAGTACAAAAGTGAGGTGACACATTCTGCCATAGTGTTGTATCAATCGGTAAAGTCAAATTTTAATATTTCAACAGTGAACCTAAAATAAAACTGTTAAAACACCTACAGTACAGTAAATAGCCAATAAGCCAAAACGACCCGAATCACCCAGCGAGCGTTTTTTGCAATTTTCAATTCTCGCGATCAATTAGACATGACCGTGACAGAGTTTAATGGATTCAGATGTCACAGCGTGATCGATCACGGTACATTACATTAAGCAGTAGTTAGACGTCTGATCGATCGCCGACACCATCTTTTTTTGGGCTTCCTAGTGTTAATATCGGGCCTAGCGTTGTAATTTACTTGGGTAAGTGCTTTTTTGGCTTCCTCCAGATATTGACCTTTCAGGAGTTTTATTTTTTATTGGACTCGTTTATGATTATTTTTGTGGATGTGTTTGTATATTTATGTTAGAGGGTTTTTTGTTTATATTTCTTTTATTTCTCTATATAAAGTGAAGACCCCAATCTGACATAATGAATGTCATATCCAAAGATTTATGTAAGAATTATCGCTATTTTCTTTCTGTATATATATAATTATTATTATTATCATAATTACTAAGTAAACATACAAATAAATCGATATTGTATATAAAATGAGGAGGAACTTGGTTGGATAAATTTATGATTCAATATGACCTACAAAATATATATTTTATGTGCCAAATATACACCACATTTAATAAATATTGTAATAAAAATTCATGAACCTTATGCATATAGGTATACATATTTGTTTTTAATACGAGCATAATTTATCGTGTGCTTTAATTTGTTTGAATTTCAGAAGTTAGACTCGTCACAGCATCTGACAGTAAACGTGACGACGATTGTGGTTTTGAAGTTGGTTCTAGGGGCTTTTACCCTGCCTTATGTATAATACAGCCTAAAGCTAAATAAAAGTAGACAGTATTAGTAAAAGGCGAAATTAAGTTCCCTGCAATTAATTTAAAAACTGATAGAACTTTCCAAAAAGCATAACAAATCAAAAGCTCACACAGAATAACATTATAATCCTAGATTACCATCATAACACAGACGCAATAGCATCAAACAGTGTAATCAAGTTACCGCAAACATTGTACCCAAATGGGGCCGTCACCGTTACGCCGCCATTTTAATGTTGCCAGATCGTTAAACAAAAATTTGGTTAACGGAAATCGATATTATTCAATTCATATAAAATAAATTATGTTGTTTGGATATTGCATATTGTAGCGTGTACGCCGGTAATGAAAATAAAACTTAACGGGCCGGGTAACAATAGCTTGAAATTATAATGAAATGTAGGCTCGGCTCGTTCGTGCTCCGTATGTACCTAAGTGATGCAGTCACGAAAATCTTGGTGATTAAAAACCTTAAAAAAACTAGTCAAGTGCGAGTTGGACTCGAGGAAAGAGGGTTCCGTGTCAATTTCTTGGTCAAAGGGAAGAACAATTTATAAATCTTTACGAGCTCAAATTTGGGGACATATGGTAATGCACTACAAATATAATATTAATGGTTTTTTTTAATATAATATCAAAAATTAAACATAAGAGAGCCAACCGTTTGATTGCGTAGGTTTAAATGTTTATTTTCTCTGTTCTCTAAGGGGCTGACTGTAGTAAATAGTGTTTCAAATTATTTTAGCTTAATACTTCCACGCGATCTTGAGAAAAAGAGCCTTGAGCCTTGAACGGACAGACAGATGCACAACAAAGCGATCCTACACAGGTTTCGTTTCTATCATCGTATCCATATTTTCTTCTGTCTATCTATCTATTATGTTAACTATCTTATAACTTTTAAGATACGGAACTCTAAAAACGCTAAATCAAATAGAGGAGGCACGGGGCATGAGCGAGCTAGCGTGTGTTTGCTTTGAAGCTTGTTTCTTTACCGGCATGAATGCACGTTTACTTTGACAGAAATGAAAAATAAACCTCGGACTGCACGGGAACTAAGTTAATTTGTTGCTTACTAGTTAGAGTTACTAAGTTCTAACGATACGTTTTTAATTAAAACTGGTGTTTGCCGTGGAAACGTTGCGTATTTTATATTTGTAATCCACAGTGTGTTATTGTAAGTTGCAGGGTCAATACTTTGTTGTTTTGAAACTGTTAATGTATGAGTTATAATAAGGAAGGAAAAACAAGACAATATTTAGGAGAGTTGAGAGCGGAGAGAGAATATCTGCCGTTTTATGCCTTTTCTCCTACATACAGAACCTTTGCGTATTCAGTGCGAAAAATAATATGTTTATTTCATATACCTATATGACTATATCATTTAAGTTTACCGAGTTAGTATTTGAACTTACAACCAGCAGACAGGTGCCAACTCCAAATGTACCACAAAATTAATATAATAGCATAACTAAAATAAGATATCCTTAAAGCAAGAGCGTATTACAGCTTTTGTCGCCAGCTAAAAGTCTGAAACGCATACAGATAAGCTGTATGATATATTTTCGTGGCAATTTAGTAACAATGCAACGTTGACTTTGTCGACTTTATGTTTTTATTCCACCGCCATTACTATTTTAACCGTCTTACAAAGGTTTAAACTCATCTATGAATATTACTTTTAAACTGCAAAACGCAGTAAAAATGGTTTAAAAACCGCAAAAACAATGTAATAAAATGAGGTAACGCGATTTTAACTATTATTTGCGTAATAATCTCATTTTCCTTGGAAAACATTGGTATTGTAATGTTTGTAGGTATTAAGAAGGGAGTATAAAAATGATGTTAACTAAAAAACTGTGAAATTACTGACCTGACTTTGTTATATTTAACGCATCTCCCTTGTATATAAAAAAAATTCAAATTTTTACCTTTTGCATATTTAAAGATCAATGTAGGTACCTATATTATATTCACAGAATGCTACTTGACTTTCGATTATGGTTTTAGTTCTTAAAATTATGAATGCGTACCTTTAGACTAGCTATTATTTCGGATTATACGATCGAAAAAAAATTATAATTATTTTTAGGAGTGAGAACTGAGAAGTATTAGAGAAAAACCATTATCAACAAACTGAAATTCCATAAAAAAATTAAGGCAACAGTTTCCAGAGATCTAGGTGACTGAATTATACATTGGCATCTCACAACCTGTCATCTTAAACAAATAAATAAAATCGTTATTGTAATCCTTTAATAAATAAGTTTCAAAATTAAATTTAACTTCACGCTGTATCCCGCACACAGCAGAGTAGGCAGAGGGAAAGTGTTAAGACACTTCGTTCCCCACTCAACACGCACGCAATTAATAATAATTAAATTCTTTATCGACCTGATATAGTACTAGTAGACCGAGTCGCGCGCCGCGCAGTGATTGTTGACGTTACTATCCCACATGATGACAATCTCGTGAAGGCCGAAAAAGAGAAACAATCTAAATATTTGGACCTAGCCCATGAGATTACCGCCATGTGGGATGTCAATGCGACTATCATTGTGCCGATAGTGGTTTCGGTTAACGGTCTAATGGGGAAAGCCTCGACCAACACCTTAAGAGGCTATCGCTTAGCTGTTGGATCAAGAACCGGATACAGAAGGCAGTATTACTTGAGACGGCACGTATTGTGCGGCGGTTCCTCTCTCTGGAGCCCTAGCCACCGATGGCTTGGACCCTTGTCCCGCCCTCGGAAGAGTGGTTTTTTTTTTTTTTTATATTTTTTAAATGTATCTTTTTTATAATAATTTATATTTAAAAACGTAAAATTGATTAACTAATTTAATAAAAGTATATTAAATTCTTTAACTATGTATAATTTGACCAATCGTTTAGTACGAGTAAAATTCGCATCCATTCACATAGGAGACGTACGGCCGCGTAAATAACTCAATGTAGACGTTTAATTATGTCGAGTATCTTGTCCCTCGCCGTTTTGCGGGACGAATGCATTTAATGGCTTATACATATGTATGTAATGTAAATAACAGACAAATAAAACAACATTTAACTAGGTTTAAGCTAGTTTTGTATGTGAAAACTACGTTTTGCCTCCGGCTTTGCTTGCGTGGACAAATGGAAATAGCTATGAGTTGTGTATGAGACATGAATCACTGTAATAGTGTAAGTGCCAGAGGTAAGTTAATTATGCTGCATGGCAAAACGTACTTTCTGGTTTTTTCTTGACATATTTACATTAACCCCTAATCAGGATTCGAATTCACACTCACTGTCCTTAAACCTACAAGCATATATGTATTTAGCATATTATTAGTACATTTACAAATATTTTAACGTGTTATCGTTGAGGCACCACGGCGATTGTCCCCGGTCCCCGTCCCCGTTCTAGTCCCCATCGAGACATGTGGGCGCGTAAATAACTCAGTGTAGACGTTAATTATGTCGAGTGATCTTGTTCACGGCCGTTGAGCGAAACATGCATTCGGTTGTATAGTTCTGTTGTACGTTTGATCTGTGTTTCTATAATCAATTATTATTCTAAAAATAGATTAAATAAAACTATTTGTTAAAATGTTAATAATAAATGTAACCTAGCGGGAATCGAACCTGCTCTCTTGAGTACTTCACTTAAAAATGTTAAAATTATTCTTAATTTTCTTTTTGTTTTTTTTTAACTAAGCAAGATATTCAGGAAGGATCTATAAGGAACACACTCCGTTTTTTTTCAGCTTCATCCTGAATCCGAGAACCTGAGCCTCGAGGAAAGCGACATCTTTCTGATGATAGATAATTTTTTTCACAAAGGCCTAAAAATAGACGACAGTCTTCATGTTTCGTTTTATTAAAAAACTTCTTCCTCATTCATTATAAATATACTTATTATGTACATAATATTAATAATATTTACTGTAATATAAATTGTGGACGCGTGACACTAATTTCGTAAGATTTAAATTGATAATAATTAATAGCCCGATTTGTAATTACTATAATCCATTCATACACAGAATAAATTAAAATATAAGCAGCATAAGTACATGGAATATAATATAATATGTTGAATGTGAATTTTGCATCAATAACGAATATGGTTTTGAAATATTAAAGCTGAAATATTAAAATACACGATAGTTTTGGATACAAACTCCTTTATTAACTCCAAAGCGAAGCAAGGATAGGAATAGATTAGGATGTCTCCCTACTACTTTGTCTCCCAAGTCTCTGTGTCTTTCTTTGTTACCCAAAAGACAATGGATCATTAGGACCTCATAATTTTCAATACGAGAACCAATATCTTGGTCGACCACTGAACTAGTAAACCTGTAGTAGGGAACCTAGTGTTAGCACACTACGCGCTTTTTTTCTTACCAGGAAGCGAGTGTGATAACGAAATTCATTACCCTGAGTGGGCCTCGAATCTTTTAATATCATTGTCGAAAATAGTCCCTCTGCCTAATAGTAGAGGGAGGCCCAATTTTCGCATAGAGCAGGTAGGCACCTGCTCATTGCGGAAGCTACATACTCTACCACATATTAAACAAATATTAAACGACCTATTTCAATAGAACTATTCAAATAATTAACACACATTTCAAAACAAATATTGACAAATCATTTTCATAATATTTAATGTTACACATGTACATACCTACATACAAATAATTTGCAGGGCTGTCGTCACGCAGCGGCAAACCAATAATTCATTACGAAATTAATATTTTAATTTTCTTGTTCTGGTGAAGATGGGGAACTAACTGTCATAATACCAGGTTCCCTCTAATTATCCTGCTTTATGCGGGATACAGCGAAGCTAATTATGAATGAATGACATACAATATTTGCTTTAGTAGTCGCTTGTACCCACGCACTATTCCTATTAAAACGTCCCGACACCGCCGAAGGGAACGCCGTTGAGATAGATCGACGTCGTTAATGACGGCCGACGGGGCTCCGCTAGGCAAAGAATTAGGGCGTGTATAAATCGCAATAATTTATGTTTCTATCAATATGTGAAAAGTAGATAAAATGGTATGAATGAAAGTATGTTATAATCTAGACAATTAATATTATTATTTTCTTCAAATAAATTTAAATCTAATTTGTTGAGGCGAAGGAGGAGTTTGAAAGGATATACCACTTCTTCTTTATCCTGCCTGCCTGCCTTGCACCATTTGGACCTTATGATTTTCAACACACAATATCTTAGTCCTCCATTGAACTAGTAAAGTCTTGGCGGAAGTATAGTGTTCTTTGAGTTTATATTATCTTGCCTGTGATGATTTTTTTTCCCGTAGCAAAAAAAGGGAGGAAAAAGGCCTAGTTATTAATTCTTCCATATATCAATTAGAGTTTTATATAATAAATAAACTTTATTCTTTATAATATTAAACGCAGCACGTTTAAAAAGAGAACATAGAAAAAACTATAATATATTTTTAATATAAGCATGGCCCATGCGGTTTAAGTCCACAACCGTTGCGTGCAATAGGGGGTATAATTTAGACACGTCTCACTGCGTCACGCCAGGTAATATTTTAATATGAGGATTTTTAATATAAACATGCAATTTCAAAGCGAACTTAATAAGTTTCTGCCCAAACTTTTACAACCAAAATAAAATTAAATTAAAAAAAAAAATGAAATTATTTTCACTCTGTATCCTGCACACAGCAGTGTAGGCAGAGGAGAGTAGTGTTAAGACACTCCGTTCCCCACTTTCTGCTGCTAATTCTGGAGGCATTGCGTGTTGTGTGCAGAACTCAACGCCGCGCTTTGCCTCGACACCAGAGCTTATATTTAAAAGCGAGTGGGGATCGAACCCACAACCGTCACGTTACAGTCACACTCTTGTGCCGCTGCGCCATGACGGCCTCTATACCAAAATACAATATCATAAAAACTTCCTCCAATCAATAGGTAGATCCGCCAGAGACCAAAGTTTGCAACGAGCAAACAGGCAATATCAAGTAAACGGCTGTCCATTACAATCCGGGATACAAAGCTGTATTTATGTAAATGCGAATTGAAGTTTTAAACCTATAAACTTGGTACTGAGTTTCAACGTTGATGTTCATGTTCTTCTAGAACATTCCAAACTTTAAGGTTATACAAATTGACCCGTTACACTAATGGCGTACGATTTTATAGTATTTACAACTGCTTTCCTGGAATTTATTGTTTTTTATTGTTATTGTTTCGAAAGCCTATCTAAATAAGGTTACGGACTACGGTACGATTCTACGATATCGTCCCAGAAAGGAAAGAGAGAGAGAGAGAAGGGATATCTCTACTTTCATGAAAGCTTCAATTAAGTATCTCCATATCTAAATACGACATAATATTAATATTTTTACATGATTTCTCATAGTCAAGAGTTTCCTATTATTAAAAGATTCTAAATAACATCAAGACGTCATTTTCCTTCTATAAAATATATTTTAGAACCAAAATCATTAAGGTTCCCGTATACCCATTACTCTGGAAGTATGAATACACTGTTATATACATAGTTGCCGCAGCCATAACGATCACTGTTTCTGTTACTAAGTAGATTAGTTCTAATGAAGGCCCCCGGCCCACTAATGCAGCCCTTACTTATAAAGACAGATGACCACTCCCGTTTTGGCGTTACGTTTGCTGGTACAGGGTTAAAAGGGTTTTTAGAGTAATAATTAATTGGGGTGTCCATTTGAGGGAATAACGATGTATTTTGTCGGCAGTGTTTAACGTTGATAAGGTATTTGGGAGTCAAATATAATTTAATGTTACGGTGAGAGTAGATATTGCGATTGTGAATGTCAGTTTTATGTTTAGACTAGCGACCCCCTTGCGGCTTCGCCCGCTTTTACTACTGGATTATTCATATAATGTATGTTTGCAAAGCACTTAAGATAATGTGAAAATTAATTAAACCCTAATGCAACCCGCATTTTCGTAGTTTCAATAAGTATTTTCCAATTGTTTTACTCGGCAAGGATTTTTTAGTAGGTACCGTAATTTTAAATCTGTACTACTAATCTTTTCAAGTACTTATTAAAATATATTTAAATGACTATTTTTATATAGTTAAATGACTATTTTTAAACGGAAGAAATTATAAACAAAAGCCTACCTACTAATAACTACTACAAAAAATATGAAACCAAATATATCGCGCTGAAATAATACATTTAACTCCAATTATCCAATACGTGCAAACGCATCTAAATCTTCGTTGCTATGACTCTATAGCGGGCGGGTTCCTTTTTTTCGAGCTTGTGATTAATGCTGAAGAGGGTATTCTGTCCCTGATGAAAAGCAAGCACTACGTGGCTGCCTGTGAGGAAAATTAAATAGAATGCATTGGCCGGGAAGCGAACCCGGGCCACCCGCGGTGCAGGCGAGCATTCTACCACTGAACCACCGATGACTGCTCATGACGCGCTTGTATAAGCAAAACGTCGCGGGGCGCATTCGCAGCAAGGATGTTTTGATATTGTAACAACTTCTAAAGTACTTATTAAAATGAAAAACAGTAAAAGACAGTTTTGATCTACATTAAATGGCCAACGTAAATAATATACTTATTTATATGGTGAGAGTAAGGGATAAGTAAAACTTGAGTCAGCACAGCTGATGAGTCAACGGCGTGATGTGTCAATAATTAAATGCGTTTTTCTCTAAAACTATTCGCAATTTCGAAATAGTGTAAACAGCAAATTTTATCTTCGTTTAACGTAGAAAATTAATAAAGTATTTTAAAGGATAAGGATTAATACCATTATGGAAAAATATCCCTCACAATAAAAAATATATTGAAATTATTATTTTTAGACAGAAATATGATCACTACACGTTATCCTTAAAAGATAAAAATATGCTCTCGCAGACTTTTTTGTAGATCTTATTAAGAGGAACAATACTCCAGTACATTATTTTCATGTAGTACTTACCATTAAAGCAGCGCATGCGCGAAAGTATCTCAACGGGTAGGACTTTAGACATATTTATCGTATTTATGTTAATTTACATAAGAATGTACAAATAATAAACTATATATAAACCTTCCCTGAGAAATACTCGACTTAATGGTGAAAACCGCATAAAAATTCGTTGGGTGGTTTAGAAGAAGAAGAGTTAGAAAGTTCAGACAGACACGAAAAGCGACTTTGTTTTATAAGATATAGGATAGGATGATTGTTCAATTATGGTATAAGTAGCGAATTTTAAATTTAATAGGGTTAGAATAATAAATTTGATAGGCTTTAATAGAGTAATTTAAGGGCATCTAATTTATCTATTTAAATATTTTAAAATTCTGTCTCAGAATTATGTATTTGTAGCAACTAAAAAAAATTTAGCAGTATTCGATTGCGGCTTTGTCCGCTTCGATTAAATTAATATAATATGCATATACCTATGATACATGCTACTCTGTTTTTAGGGACAATCCTATATAATTTTTTGCAAAGTTTATAAGAACTACGTGCAAATCGTTGTGCGCCGGTTGTGGGTTCGATTTCTCGTCGGATTAATTAATTATTTTCATTTCTTTCTTTTGTAACGATACAAAGCTTTAGGGCTCTGCTAATCAACATACAATATCTCGTAAATTGGGTGGACAATGTGTAACGAAGCTTCTTCTTCTTTCTTCTTCTTCCTGGCATTAATCCCGGCTACTACCAGGGTCTGCCTTCCTACTCAACCTACTCCACTTTGCACGATCTTTTGCGTCCTCGGTGGTTAGACCATTGGCTCTCATGTCCTGCATCTTAACAATCGAGAGTGTAACGAAACATCTTAACAATATTATGTTCCCATTGAATACCCTACTATATGCGGGATACATCGTGAAATTAAATAAATTATAGTTTAAGCTTGAATAACTTTAAGTTAATAATAATTAAAAAAAAATCAGCTTCGCGCTGTTTCCCGCACACAGCAGGGTAGGCAGAGGGAACCTAGTGTTAAGACACTACATTCCCCACTTTCCGCCGAATTCTGGAGTCTGTTGAGTGGCGGAATTAAACGCCGTATTAATTAATAATAATAATAGGTCAAAACACAATGAATCTTATAACAAGTATATTCGAAACAATATATCAAGATATATTGACCAGTATATTAAACCGAGTGATTGACGTCCGTTGATATATGGGGCGCAAATCGCCAGCTCAATTACTTGCTCTTTGATCTCTAAGGAGCGACCGGCTTGTGTTTAGACCTTGCCCAACTTTCAACTAGAACCGGATATTAAAACTAGTACACTATCTGTTCAGTTGCATTTGAAATTTGTTATCTAAACAAACTGCTTAAAAGGTATTAAAAGATTAGTTGTCCCACTGTTATATAATATATAGCCATAAGCCTTTGACTAACGCGACGGTAGTGGGATCGACTCCCACTTTTACGACTATTATCTATTTATATTATCATTTCTTCGCGTTGAGTTCGGTCACCCAACACGCAATGCCTCGTAGATCCTCGTAGATCAGCGATAAGTGGGGAAGGGAATGTGTTAACGCTAGGTTCCCTCTGCCTACCCTGCTATATGTGGAATACAGCGTGAAGCTGTAAGTATAGAATATATATTATTAGCACTGTTTGCGAAACTTAATTTCGGTAGAAAATGTACTGTAGCAATAAAAATTGTGACTATTATCCATAGCTTACTCGGAGAAACTCAATTATTAATAATTTTATTTTTATAGTCTGAAAATGAATCATGTCAAAGAAAATTGGGATCGTGACTTCTCCAATTTATGATATATTTGCGAAGGCTTTAAAATAGGAAGAAATTTAAATAAAGGGAATACATGTTTTTTTAATTGGGACAGGAAATATCTGAAATTTCAATAACAATACGTTGTTTTTGTATACTTATACATTCTTTTAATTGTGATCTATGACAACGATTGAAGAAAATTGAAAACAGTATTGAAAATGAAAACACTTTTTTAGTATGGTAAAATCTAAAGTGTAATCATCCCACCCGATATTTGAATATAACATTTACATAGTTTACGTCGAAAACTCATAGAATCTATAAACTTATTTACTATATTTTGCATAATCCCAATACACTTGAAAACGATGGCACTGTAAAAAGAATTTTCCGTGAAATTCTATCAAGTGGCGAAATGGCGGCACCCGCGCTCTCGCCAAAGGGTTCCTGAGAGATTGTAATAAAGTAATTTATCCACTCTCGATAACAGGGCAATAATCCGAGTACGCGAGGAATATGAGGAATAAATAGCGTTCGGAGGAGGGATTTGTCGCGTGGTGGCGCCGATAAGCGCAGCCGACGAGTGCGCTGGAACGCCTATATTGACTTGCTAATGCATCTCGCGATGATGGATACGGCCGTGTTGGATTTCAAAAGGAACACTCGATTCTTAGAGCGTGGACCGTATTTGAATTTGTTTTGAATGAAACATTTAAATTTTTAACATTAAAATATATATTTTAAAGTGATTTCTAAAGTAAACAATTATTTGTTTTGACAATTCATTTTTATTTAGTTCTATTAGATTTCATATAATTTAATTCGGTTCGTACCTACTAAAGTATTAAGCTAGCTTAAATTATATTAAATATTTACTAACTAGTAAAAAGCTTGATCACCATAAATAAATCTATAAAATAATTCTATTTATCTATTAAAAAACCAGTATATTCGACGTTTGCATAAATCCATTGCGGCTGCGGCTGTTTATTTTAAATTGCAAATAGTAAAAGGTTACAATAGGCGTAGATTTGCGGTCTGATTTAACTGGCTTGTGGCACTGACAGCGCATCATTTTGTATTTTCACGTTATTATAACGTGTATATAAATAATATTTTCTGGTATTCTATTGGCTGGAACTGCCGAGGATCTCTTACTACTCTTACTAAACATCTATATACAGGTTGGAAGAGGCAGCGCTTCTTTTATTGAAACTGCATATAGAGTAATATATTTCAAACCCACACCTAAGAAATTAATCAAGGTACCTCAACAGTTTGGACGTAGGATTTTTTTTTCATTTCACGATTTTTATCCATACCTGTATTTTGTGTGACGCACACATACGTGTGCGACGTTTCCGATTTGACAGGTAAGTGTGTGCGTGCCTATGTTATACTTTACAAATGGCGTTTTATTTTAAAACGATAATTTTATTATTTATTTTGTTAGAAAAAATAACTTTTTCATTTTTGGGAATTATTTTTTTTCCGAATTATATTAATTAGGCTTTCATAGAATAGGTAAAACTGTGGTTTTATTTAAAGTGGTGCTGACAATTCCACCCTGTATATAAAATCGAAAGGTCACTCACTCACTCATCACGAAATCTCAGAAATTACCAGAGCTAGGAGTTTCAAATTCTCCATAGGAGTTATTTATAGGACGTAGGTGCTCGCTAAGATGGGAATTTGCAATATTCGACTTCTAAGGGGTTGTTTTTGGGGTTGAAAGTTTGTATGAAACTTCGTTACTACAAATGCTAGGAGTCTCAAATTTTGCATGGACGCCACTTATAGGACGTAGGTATTCATGGAGACAGAAATTAATAATAACGTAGTTCACGCAGGCGAAGCCGCGGGCGGGCGGCTAGTAATGTATATAAATAATATTTTCTGGTATTCTATTGGCTGGAACTGCTCTCTTCCTAGGGTTTATTTTAATATTACTATCGTGCGTTGCTTCCTGCGAGTGACAGGGCAGTGTTCTTGGTATTTCAGAAGTCACGTCTACATTGACGTTTAAATGTAAACCGTATAACGTTTATTTGGAGTTCATTTTGCGTTTGTTACTTATTAAAATGAGAACGGGACGCTAACGATAATTCGCAACGCCATTATTAGAGAAGCTGTATAGGAAACATTCTCGCCAGCTGCATTCGCTTGATGGCGGCCGGGTTCGTCATTTATACATTAAAGGCCACAGTATCTTGGGCTCCTAAAATGAATTTGAAATAATAAAATGAATGTCTTTTAGTATATTCATGTTTATTTTTAAACTAGCAACGTACATGCGGTTTCGCCCATATTAATTTATTATTATATTATAGCCAAATTGTACAAAAGAATTACATAAATTGTAGCCTATCCGTTATTCTGATGTATAAACTACATATAACTGTAAAGTTTCATTTAAATCTGTTCAGGAGTTGAATTAAGAATAAGCTCTAATTGCTAAGTAGACTTAAATAACGAGATATAAAAAATACTTTAAAATAAATTCAGAAATACGTTTATTAACTATGAGTAGGTGGTTTTACGCTATTAATGCAGGGCAACGCAAAATCTTCTAAAAGAAGATAAGGGTACGTAAGTACACCTTCACTGCACGGTTAAGATTGTAAACATGCCTCGGAATTTCTAATAGAATATGAAAGTGGGGAATTTTTAACGATGAAATAGTTAATTTGTTTGTATTTTTTTAATGTGTACACATGTGTACATGTACACAATGGATTTTGAGTTTGAATTCCAAATTCTTAGCTGACACAGTTCACACTTTACTTAGACCTAAAGTATAGAACAGAGAGATAATTTACACTAACTTCTAAAACTCTCTGCCGACTCTGCAAAATTATGCTGTCAATATACCTACAGCAGGTACATGTGGCAAGAGTAACGGTTTTAATTTTTATTTATCCTTCATATCAGGGCTACAATTCTATGTTCTCCGCTTTCATGAATTTGAAACATTGCTTGTAGATTAATGTAACTCAACGCCGCGCTTCGAAAACATTTGTAAATCGTGAAATTGTTCAATTTTCTTGCAGTTGCAATCGCTTGCATCGATTAAGATTTATGCGAGTCATAAAGAGACGGTAGGAATAATAAAGTTCATATATCCTTTACGTTATACCATTTACGATCTAGCATTTGCAGCAGTATACAGCTACAGCCATGACTTATTTAATAATGTCGTATAATAAAATGTGATGGCATTTTTTTATTCAAATTGAACAAATTAAATTGTTTTCTTATTAAATTATGTATATCAATTTAGGTACATGAATCAGAACGATATTTAAGTATTAGTTAGTCATATATCTTTAAAAATCTCGTTTTTACTTTAAAAATTATCTATAACTTTTCCTACAGCACAGAAGCACGTCGCGTTTAGTCTTTCTACTTACAAGGAGAAAGGAATGACGAGGAATTGAAATAATTCATTTGCCCGAATGGGAATCAAACCTGTACCTGCGTTTACAGTCATAAGCTGTGCTGCTTCGACCGCCTCAATATATTTACACATATTATATCTTATAATTTATCGTACATTTGAAAGCACTAGTAGGTATACCGGCCAACTTAGGCATAACCACTTCAGCCCACTACAGCACATTCGCATAACGATTATTACACGAAGTATTTCAAGTTATATACAGACATTGGGAGCTAAGATGGCTCACTTTATAGAGCAATATTAAGGAAAATATTGTTTCGTATATATGGATATCGTATTTTGTACGTATTTAATATTTTTATTAGGTTGTAAATACAGGGTATATTGCTTTATGTGTAACCATTACTTTTAAAATGTTCTACTATATAATTTTTACAGGTGTTTCGATGGTATTTTTAGTATGTACAACGCATGTTATGCTTTGGGTGGTGCTACGAAAATATATTTACTTTGTGTTATATCTTATATCTAAGCTCGGTTTCCAACGAGAAAGAGAAACGAGCGAGTAATACTTAGGCGGGATGGACTCCATGGAAAATACGTTTACATTTACACCAACAAAGAGTTTTGTATTTTGTAATTATTTCACTCCGCTACCTAGAGCTGAGCAAGTTCATTTCTACTCTTCCTGCTCGTTCGATCTTTTCCATCCCACTATTTACTAGTAGTAATACAAGTAACTATGAAGTTTACTCTTGCGAATTCTACGTAGTCCTTAAGGGGTCCGCTCCGCTCGCAGTGAAAACCGTGCTTTACCTAGGTAAGTATATAACCTAGTGTCAGGACACTAAATTTTTACTCTTCGATACATTGCGTGCTCTTCGTTGGTAATGCTCTTAAACCAAATTTATCGTGTTTAAGAGCCCCTTATTTAGTATTAGTACATTTTTGGAAGCCCTGGATGGTAGATAGACTGAGGTAGCATTCAGACAGAATTTCCAACATAATATATTAAAGAAACGCGATTAATCCATTTGAAGAAATTTATTTAAAATGTAACTAGATCAAAGACCATCACATCACTAGCCGTTTGTTTCACCGCAACACACACAACACACAACACTAGAGCCATTTCAATTCTGCGCATCGTAAATCACATTCGAATATTACATGCTTTAGGATCATAACGGACTATTATCGGATGAAACACCATTCAATTCACGGACGCGGAATTCTAATTAATCCGCCGAAAGTCCGTTGTGTGGGCTTCGATGGACATTTTGTGAATTACTGATTTTATCTTAATGGTAGTAGATATGTAGATATGGTACGGGATGTTTGGAGGGTAGTTTGTTTTGGAGGTTTGCTTTATTAGTCCTATTGTTTTTATGTGTATTTTTGGGGAGGGGATTCCTTTTTTAAGCTTTATGCTGTGTCCTACAGTATACGTTTTGTATGTAAAATAGCAAAGGATTGATTATAGATATCTATACTATCTATACTAATATAATAAAGCGGAAGAGTTTGTTTGTTTGTTTGTTTGTTTGCTTGTTTGAACGCTAAGATCTCTGGATCTACTGGATCGATTTACTTTGTTTTTGTTTTGTATGAAAGCTGCATTCTTCAGAAGTGCTATAGGCTATATAATATTACATTACACATATATACTAATAAATTAAAATACTTTCTAATTTCACATGCAATTTATTCTGCCATGTTAATAATAACCGTCGTCGCTACGCGACCGCGTTCGTTACCGCGTCATTTTGATATTCATCCTTATGAAAATAAATACAATAGTATATTTCTATAGAAATTATATTTTTATATTTCAAGCAGGCGTAGCCGCGTCCGGGTCCGCTAGTCTGAGATATTTTTATAGTAGCAATTAAAACCTATGTCATCCATACCTATATTATAAATTCGAAAGTAACTCTGTCTGTCTGTCTGTCTGTCTGTCTTTTCCGCAATCAGGGCCAAACCGCTAATTTAATTGTGATAAAATACTCATATAGAGATACTTGAGGGTCCCGGGATGAACATAGGATACTTTTTTTTTCTCATATTTGTAATATTTTCGTTATATAACAATATATTAAAATAATTAATTTGACAAGGAATTTATTCCGCCATGTTAATAACAATCGTCGCTACGCGTTGCTAAGCAACGGCTTGCAAAGTTTGCTGTTTTAAGAAAACGTCACCCAAAGTGAGTTTGCTTAATGCATACATGGCGCGCGCCGATATAGATTTGTATACATTAACAAAAATTAGATGATTTCTATAATTTGATATTCATCCTTATGAAAATAAATATAATAGTCACTTTTAGCATTTCATCTTGATGGAAATTATAGTGTAATGTGTAACATTCTAATAAATAATTAAGATGTCACTGATTCCAAATGACCTAGCCTACGAGTGGTATAGTAAGATCTTGACTTTGATGATTTTGTAAATTTTTATATATTTTCGAATTACTATTATTTTTTATGTAATTATTTGCTGCTTATAATTAATTTATCTCAGTTCGGTTGTCTATACCGATGTTATACACTTAAAATATCGTAATTTTAATCATTTAGGATTATATTTAATATTGTTCTCAAAAATTAATAATTATTTAATATAGAAAAATGTTTAGTACGCGCGCACGGCAAACTTTAGGTACTTTTTCTAATATTAAGAATTTCCTTTAGTTACTTTTACCTCTTTTGTTTGTTCATTTCGGTTACTCAGATATTTTTTCTTATAATAAATCTCCACTTATTATTATTTTTTAACTTATTTTAATTATTTAGGCTTATATTTTAGCGGGCGTAGCCGCGTCCGGGCCCACTAGTATTTTTATAAGTGCAGACAACCTATACAATAATCCAAACAAAAAAAACTTGCACAGAAAAATATCTTCAAAAACACGTCATAACACTCGAAAATCTTGTAAAATATATATTCTTAAGTTATTCTAAGTAGCACTTTTGAACGACAACGGGCGATTTTGAGTGTTGTGGGGGTGATAACAATACAAGGTCACGAACCTCATTGACCTTTGCACCTCTCAGCACATCCGATCTTATCCCGAAACTCTTTAAAAGCAATCTTCTTAACGAAGATTGAGATGAAATTTCATATATAGTTAAGTTTCTACAATCTATCGTACAGTACTGAAGTTGAAGTTCTATCGAACTATCTAAATCTAATAAATAAAGTTTTTATAGTGTCTCTTTTCATGAACCTATACTTCATATTTTGTATATCATTCTCTTAAATATTTTTTTGTCAAATAAAGCTTATTATTATTTTAATATAATATAAACTGTAAATATTTTTTTTCCAATTACGCATTTTAAAATTAACCTTCGTGGACCATCCTGTTTAAAACACGACGGCACCGATACAGTGAAATAATGTCTTCCCTAGAACTGAAAATAACTCTAATACTTATGTGACATTACATAAAACTACCTTAAACTAAAAACCTTAAACTAAAATTTTAACAAAAACAAACTAAAACACCTAACGTGGAACCTGGAACCTGGAACCTAAAGTTCCAAAACAAATATTCTGGCATATTTAACAAAGTTAACCTTTTTGTATATAAATATATAAAATATACCTCCATATATCTAATATATAATATTCTGGCACACTGGCGCTGGTGGAAGCGCGACACGGCGTTATGATGTGATCAGCTGATTTACGTCGGTTGTTGTTGTAATTCATTGCGGCCTTAAACACGCACATTTGTCGTGGCGATAAGGGCTGGCGTGTTTTGTGCCAAACCCATTCGTGCCCTCTGGGATTGACCCAATTTTGAACCAGCTATGTTTTATATTAGCGAATCGTTAGTGCTTGTTAAAACACTTTGTTTAATTTTAATTTTTATTTATGTTAAAAATATCGGTCGGAAGTATCATCACCATTAGGAATAACGTGATGGTGGTTCGCTTGATATTCTTGATTCTTTCTGATTTCTTGATTTTCATTTTAATCTAGCCATGCTTTTACTAATTCAGCTTGAAAATTCCATAGATCATTATCATATGCATACATAACAAATATTCTTATACCATAGTGAGAAATTCGTGTGAATATTAAATTTCATTACAAAACGAGTTACAAAATCACCAAGAAATTTATAGCCTTCCAATCAAAAACTTGTTTATATGCAATTTCTAAGCCATTAATAAGCCTTAATTCAATAGCTGTAAGGGTCACTAAAACAATTTGTCAAGATAATCTTAAAAGAATGTCTGGTCAATTCTCACACTGCCTATCGTATGTCACTGATGTATTAGCGTATGCAGATTGGATCTAAACGACAATTTGATTTGTATAGCTGTTTCATATTCTTTAACGGTTTACTGGTTTTTGATGGCTTGGGTTTATGTAGCTGTGGTGGAAATGAGGCGTGTAAAAGAAATATCTTTATGGGTATTAGAATATTGGATATTTACTTTTTAGGAAACACGCGGCTCTTGGATCCCGCTACGTTCAAATTTTTACATCTTTTCTGTCCGAAATATTGGATATTTTTTAAGTTAATCACTGAGTGAGGAACTGTGACTAATCTTTTTCTCATCTTTTCCATTTTATCAGTGTTTTTTGTGATAACAATTAGAAAAAAATAATGTTATTGGCTTGTATTTAATATGCAATTGGATGGCATCCACGATGCATTTAATTGCAATGGGACTGAATTATTTTCATTTTTCTGCTTTGGCAAGACAAAGCTACTTACTATATGTACTAATTCATTACTGACAGTTTAATTTATTAATCCTAACTTAACATTTGACAAATAAACACTAAAAACATTACACGAACCAATCTGAAATGGAATAGTTAGTGGAAACAGTTCCAACAGACATCATTGATGATTAAAGAGCATCACTAATCCTGGAAATTACCCTGAAATTTTATCTATCGATTATTCTGATGTCGTGATTCTGACTGCTGTCAAATGCACTGTTACAGTAAATAGCTATTTAGTCGATGTATGTGTATGTATGTAGATATATGTGTGTTGGCAAATTAATTGTTTGTTTGTATGTAACTGATTGAATTTTGTGGTTTTGCTTGTACAGCTCTATTTTTAAGTAGAAAAGTTTTAACTTTGAATATGTATGGGATATTTTCTTTTAAGAGTTATATGAATTTATGCAAACTCAGGAGGTCGTCAGAAATTTCGAAGATCGCACCGATAGTGAGACAACCTTTCTTGGATGGTGGATAGCGAAGTGGGGAACCTAGTGTTAAAACACTCCATTCTCCACTTTCTGTTCGAAGCATTGCGTGTTGAGTGGCTCAATGCCGCGCTTTGCCTTGTTGTTGCTAGACCGAAGTAATGAAAATATTAAATATTTGATTCCCCTGAGTAGGAATCGAACTTACAGCCCTCATGTTTACAGTAAAATCCTCTAAGGGTTTCTAAGTCTTGGTAATTAAGTTTTATATAACCTCTAAGGTTGATCAATGTACAAAATTTAATCACAATTGGAGCCAGTGAGTACAGCCGGTGGTTAATTGAGCATCCTTTCATAGTTAGCCTTTTGTAAACCGCAGATTAAACTATAGTTAAATCTTAATATTAAATATATTTCAGTTCAATAAACTAGAAAATTTCTCGACCTTAATTCACTTTTTACTTAAACTAAAATATTTTCTTATGCGAAAAATTGTTGACAATATACAATTATTAAAAGTACTAGAATGTAAATAGTACTTTTGTGTCGAGGCAAAGAACGGTGTTGATTTCCGCCACTCAACACGCATTTTCTCAAAGATTAGGCGGTGCGTGAAAAAAATGTCGACACCAGGCTCTCTCTGCCCACGCTTTTGCGGGATAAAGCGTAAAGCAAAAAATAGAAAAATAATTTTTACAAACTATTTTTAAGCACCCTTTTGCACCACTTAATTATTTTATTCATATAAAATATAAATCATGATAGTATATGTAGGACCAGTACCAGCATACCAGTGCAACATACAAATGAATTTACATTACAATCATATAAATGGTGTGCCACTTGTTAATATAACGACTTCCTTCTACATTAGCTATCTTGTTTGTAGCGAGCGATATACTACGTCTGGTTGCGATTTCTTCCGTTCTGGTATAACATTGTTGTTAAAGCCTTATATGTAACTAGCGACTCAGGCGCGGCTTCGCCCGCTTAGACATATTGTAATATTATATGGAAATTATTCGAGGCAAGGCGCGGGGTTTAGTTACGTCATTCACCATGCAATGCCTCCAGAATTCGGCGTAAAAAAAGAGATATCCTACTCGACAAATATTCGGGAACTAAACTAACAGAATTTCATATTCGAGAATATCGCTCTCATCCATATCATACCGAAAATGTTATCTGAAATACAATCACATACGTAAAACAGAGAGCTCTAACTAATCGAGAGCATGTAATCAAAATAAATTTGGCCCAATATATAGTTTTAGAAGCATCGGTATCGGTATCCTGAAAGCGTTCAGCACTGCCAGCTATTAATTTAATCGTGTATATTGCAATTGACCGCAACCGCAGTCGCGTCCTGCCCCGAGCCTTGTCATGTACCGAATACTGCTATTTCATTTTAGTGAACGTTTAAGACTGATTTTGCGATTAGATTATAATATAATACATTTAATTTTAAATATTAATTTAATATATTCATTTTTAAATTATGTGTAAAAGCTATTTATTTGTTTGTCTGTCTGTAATCTGTATGGTTCTTGTCATGGGTTGACAATATTGGCATATTGATACTTTTATTAGCTTGGCAATGTATCTCGTATTTAGTAGGCTATGATGGTACGTTGAAACCTAGTCAAGACATTCTCCATTTTCTGATGAAGGCATTGCGTGTTGAGTGGTGGAACTCGGCCTCGCAGATATTTTCCGCCTCATACGTAAACAACAGTAGATCTGCGAAGTTAGAAGTTAAAAAAGTAATATATAGAAAAATTCTATTTAAATACAAACCTTAAATTGTGTACTATAAAAGAAAGTAAAATATTATAAAGACACAAAGTAATCCTATTATTTAAAATCCACAAATAACATTGTCTCTGTAAACCGTCGTCGGTACGGGCTTGCTCTGCGGTGGTTATTAATCTAATAGCTGCTGCATCGGGCCGCAGGCGTTTTGAGGGCTGATCTGCCGATTATGAGGTTGCAGGGCTAAATAAGTATAATAGAAGTGATTGTTTTACTTATATAATTTTTTATATTCCATAGTAGTGCCAAAGTAGTTGTGGGGTTAATACCCATTTGAAGGAATGAATTATTTACATTTTTCTTCCCAGATAAGATAAAGCCCGGCTATGGGTTCAGCCACGGAATGTCGCCAGAACTGGGCGTAAAGTTGGGGGTAGACGGTATGTCTTAACGACAAAGTTCTCTCTGCCTCTGCCTAAACTACTCCTGCCAATTGAAAATATCTGTATGGTAATATCACACGTTCCAATTTCATCCACAATATTGAATCAGTCATCATCATCATCAGCCTGTCCTCGTCCACTGCTAGACATAGGCCTCTCCAATGGCACGCCACTGAACTGAATCAGTACTACTAAGAAATAAACAAAAAAAAAACTCCACTGTAGGTACATAACGTATTATATGTATAGAAATCTCTAACAATTAGTATCAAATGTTCTAATATAAAACATTTACAATGTACACCGCAAGCGCAACGGGCCAGCCTTTGCTAATCATCGGTAGCCACAGCAGCGAACGCAACGGGCGAATGCGACCGACAATCCGACCACCGCAAATACTGACGCACTACAGGTTGATACTGAACTACTTTGTTGATTAGAGTCTTAAACGGAGAGAAATAGAACGGGAAAAAGAAATAGAAAATTTTTTTTTTTTTTTCTTCATAAAATATGTTTGTAAACTTGGTATTGATGGTGACGGGCATTGTAATACTGTATTGCGAACGAAACATTTATTACATGAAATTGTTATTAAAATAGGTTTGCATATTGACGTGTATTTGTTTGTGTTATTCAAATTTGAGTTGCTTATCAGGCGGAAGCGATTGCGTCAAAATCAAGCACTTCCCAAATCTTATAACTCACACGCTAAAGGCACACTAGGTCCTCTATTTATAAGGATAGATAGAGAGATAAATTACCTAGTGTGAAAGCACTTCATCCTTCGCACCGCATTATAGTCAGAGGCTGTTCCATTGTGCTACGATCACCTCTAGCTCGTAAAAGCATATTTATATATTCTTCTTTTTTAATCTGCCTTAAAAAATAAAATTCTTCAAAACAAACTAAAATCTCTAAAGATTTCATATAAAAAATTAAAAGTTTACTCACTATATATCTAACCTACACAATACATACATACGATATCATAAGAACAAATACAAACATGTTTACATCAAAGAGCATTATTTGATAATTGGCGTGCACACGCCACACTCCCGAACCCCCCATCACCATCGATTCGGAAACGTTGCGATTGATTAATCGAACTTGTCGGTATCGGATCCAGCTTAATTGAAAAGTCAACGTCTTCCCTCCCCTCCCCTTCCCTTCCCTCGCCATGTCTGCTAGATTACTTGATATGTGAGGGTAATTTATTATTTTAGTTAGGCCGTTTGTCGGCAATTAGATTGTTGTTATGATAGTGGTTTTTTTTACTATTTTTTTGTTGTTATTGTATTTGTTGATTATCATTTTAAAATAATGTATTGTTAATACTAGTGTGTTTGAGGCTTCGCTTTGAAAATCCGTTTCATATTTTAAAATATAAAGACAGAGAGTTAAGAGAGGTAGGGGTAGACCTCGGTTGACCTTCGAAAACACAGTATCAAAGATACTGGAGGAAGGTCGTAAAAATCATGAGGACCCCCCGAAGGGCATGTATGAAGAGGTTGATGACAGTGGACGGGGCGAAAGAGGTCCCCTCTGACTACCCCGCTAGGGATAAAGCGTGAAGTTAAGTTAAGTTTAAAATATCTATGCGTCCATAGCTAACAAGTGACTTGGTTTAATACTATGTAAACATAAAAGTTTAAAGCTAGAGTAAGAATATTTTAACGAGAAATGTTGAATGAGCAAATAATTTTATTATGTAATTTATCGGTAGGTTTGATGGGTATTAAATAATTGTATCAAATTATTTATCATCTTCTATTTTAGATTCATGACATAAAAATAAAGGTCGTCATGGCGCAGCGGCACAAAAGTGTGACTGTAACACGACGGTTGTGGGTTCGATCCTCACTCGAGGAACTGATAATATTTATTTATATTTTAATTTCTTCGCTCTGATATCGAGGCAAAGAGCGGTTCCCTCTGCCTATCCTGCTGTGTGAAGCTGAAAAAAATGAAATAGAACAAACTAATAATGGGAATACTTCTCTTTTACTGCACTTTACTATATGATGTAAATAATAAATACCGTAAAGCTACCTAAAGTAGTTACAATAAACATTTTCATTAAACTCTTTTCACTACCAAAATAGTCAGGTTTACAATAATATATAATTTAGCTTTTCAAGTTTTGATCTCTTAACAACCTCCTATTAAATCACATAATTCAAACACTGACCACAACCGACCACGTTAAAAAAAACGACAATATGATGTCCTTTCAAAAAACACCCCTAAGCTTCATAAAAGGGTATTTTTATGTAAAATGTATCATTTGTTCCGCACAATAGTGGTTGTAGGTCCCTCGTTAGCATAAAAAGGTGGAGTTTAGGGGATAAATTAGCGGTTTTGTCCCCATAATGGGTACGTCTAGTTTCTGGACTTCGGGGGATGGGTAATGGGGGCGTAGTGTCAGAATTATTTAGGAAGATTCGCGGGAATGGTCGTACTGTACCGTACGTAGGCTATGTGTCACTGACGCTATGTGAATTGTTTAACATTCGAGTAGTTTGGGGTGCTTTCTGGGTGATTAAATTCTTAGTATAATAAATGTTGATACTTGGTATCAACATTTACTTAAACATAATATCTAATTTTATATTTTTATGTATAAATTAAAAACTCTTTTTGGTAGCGTAACTTAACGCCAAAATATGGTTAACAAACGAATGGAATTCAAACCCACAACTCCCACTCACAACTTTAGTGTTAATACATAGGTTTTTACTTTATAAAAAAATAAATATACCGAATAGACGATGCTTGTGCCATTCCTATACAGTCGCATCTTTTGCTATCTCGAAATATGCATCTCAAGTTTTCGCGTAAGCATTTCTATGCAGAAATTCATGTGTAAGATTAAAAGCACTTTGAATGTGAGCAACATTTATGGCATACATTTTATTTACTGATTTACAAAAGCTATAGAATATAGACTAATAAGCTACGTCCTATGAATTTGATAATAACCTACAGAAATTTGATTTTAAACTGAGTTTCTAAAAAAAAATCTTTTTCAACTAAACAAAACTACAGAATAAAATTAAATTACATTTAACTAATGTCCACAATAATTTAATAAAAACCAAAAAAAAAACAAACACATGAAAAGTATAATTGAAAAACAAATTTATAGTCAAGTAATTCACAAAGAAAATACCTTCACTAAAAACACTGTACGCTAAAAAACAGCTTCTTTCCTCTTTTCCCGGTTAAACGCATAAATTACACGCACACATGGATTTGTAAGGCTTGGATCTTTATGGGTCGAAACTGCCTCACAATAGGGTGGAGTTCCGTAGGTCGTGGGTCGTGGCCAGTAGAACAATACGCGAAACGGAACTGGTCTGTACAACAAGTTACGGAATGTATGCATTTCCGGATGCAGTTAGTGAAATTGGATACAATGGTTTTCTTTGATTCATCTTTCCTTTTACGTCAAAAAATAAATAAGTACTTTAATGGTACCTTTATCATATTATATTTTTTTTAGTATTGTTTTAAAAAACTTAACTTAATTGACATTCCACTTAAATAACTTCTAAATTATATATCTACTATCGTAAAATATTTCAAAGGGATTTACTAAGAAATGAGTTATTAAAAGGAATTTGAGGTTTAGTGAAGTTAAGAAATGTTATTTCATCAGATTAGGATGAGGCTTTCATGACGCGGGGGCACAAGCTGGTGACTGTAAGTGCAACAACTATGGGTTCGATTCTTGATCTTCAATCTTCGAACCAGAGTGCCTTAATACTAGGTTCCCTCTGCCTGCTATGTGTACAGCGTGAAGTTAAAAAAAGGAAGGGAAGAAGATCTTAGAGAAGTACAAAATAATCTATGTATATAAAAGGACTTGTCCTCACTGACTGAGGTAAGACGCACGCACAGCTGTAACCGCTGTGCGTAGAAACGTAAAATGTGGACAGATGTTTATTTTCGTAATTTGGACATCCACTAAGAAGGGATTTTGAAAAATTTTAACCCTAAAGGGGTAAAATAGGGGTTCAAAGTTTGTATAGAAAAAAAATTAAATCTGCACCGATTTTTATAAAATTTGATATTCAGATTTTTAAAAGTATTTAATTGAACACGTGTTTCATCGTTTTCTAGAATTCTCCCCCTAAGGGTGCAAATAAGGGGTTGAAAGTTTGTATGGAATAATCTTTAAATGGCCACCGATTCTTATAAAATTTGAAACTTAGACTCTTAAAAGTATTTAATTGAACATATGTTTCATGGTTTTCTAGAATTCTCTCCCTAAGGGTGCAAATAAGGGGTTAAAGTTTGTATGGGAAAATTCTTAAATCGCCACCGATTTTTATAAAATTTGATATTTAGACTCTTAAAAATATTTAATTTAACATATGTTTCATGATTTTCTAGAATTCACCCCCTAAAGGTGCAAATAAGGGGTTGAAAGTTTGTATGGAAAAATCTTTAAGTCGCCACCGATTTTTATAAAATTTTAAATTTAGACTCTTAAAAATATTTCATTGAACACATGTTTCATGGGTTTTTAGAATTCACCCTTAAATACGCAAGCGAAGCTGCGCGCGTCCGCTAGTATTACATAAATTGACGACATTCTAAATACATATATTATGACAAAACAAATACTATAAACCTACAATCTCTTTAGCAGCTTATTCAGGCTTCCATACACTGAATATAACTATAATATACCTACAAAAGTAAATAGCCATTATATCCTTAGAATATAAAATGAATAATAGGCGACTGGACCAGACGCGGTCGCAGTTCCGCACACCAAATAACTTGGTGAAATGCGTTCAAATGCATCGGACGTTTCCGGTAGGAACAGTGCAGTGCAGTGCAGTGCTGTTCACCGGAAGTTGTGATGTTATTTATAATTACGCTAGTGTACGGTTTTATATTATTTTGTGTGGAAACTATGGTTTTTTTTTAGAAAATATATTTCTACCACATTACCAAAATTGGCTTAACAGTAAGAGAGAAGGCCTTATTTAAGGCGCTTTCCAATCAGATCATAGAAACACGTGTCTTATCACTTGGTTCTCTTTGTCTTGCGTGAAAGCGTGAAGCTCCAAAGTTATGAGTCTAGTTAAAAATACCACGTCTGCCTAATTTCAAAACTTTAATGCATTTGTTTCTTCCATTTATTCAAGTCACATAATCCGTCCGTCTTTCAAGCATATGGGTCAAGCTGCGTCGCAATTATTTTCAACATATTGATTTTTTTTAATTAAGCCGTTGTCATGAAACTGGCTGACATGTGACATGTAATAATCCTTTAAGAAATATTATTTTATTTTTTATCTTGGCAATAACTGGACATTCTTAATTGGCCAGATATAGCAGATTCGATTTACATATATTTTATAGAATCTTCTATATATTTTATAAAGGCCATAGCGCAGTGACATAAGCGTGTGACTATAAACGAGACGGTTATAGATTTGATTCCCTTTGATTTGATTGATGATCATGAAGAAAAGCGCGTTGGGTTCGTCACTCAACACACAGTGTCTCGAAAATTCAGAGGAAGATGGGGACCGTAGTGTCTTATCACTAGGTTCTCGCATCCTGATACATGCGGGACACATGTGTGAAATTTAAAAAAAAACAAATAAGAAGTTTTATAGTACAAAATTGAAAAATCAAAATCTTTGTAGGTAAAATCCACGTGTACACATAGTCTATTCAAAGAATATATAGACACAATGAAGAGGCAGACAACGGGCGTTTGTTCTTCAACGAACATCAGTTTGCATTCGCTTTGCTACACAAAACGCTCGAGGACTTCGGAGAGAAAATGTTTGCGAATGCGACGAGACGCCTACAAATTGCCGCCGTCCGACTCTTGCCATCGCTAATTATGAATGTTTTAGTATTAAACGTTGGGAGTTAGTTAAATTTCTTTTGGACTTATTAAATTTAAGCTTTAATCTTGTTGAGATTTAAATTTGAAACTTTAAAGTTTAATATCTAAGATTGTTAGGTTCTGTGAAAATTTCGCGTTACAGTTTTAGTTAGCTCCTTGTTTATTTTTAGTTAATACTTTAGCGTGAGTCAAAATAATTTGATGAAAATCTAGTTAAGTCGTCTGCTTGAAGTCGTTTGACTGCAGAGTTTGTTTTTTTATTTCTCCTCTCAGTTGTTGAAACAAAATTAATAGCAGCGATGAGTTCCGCCACTCAATACGAAATGTACGAAACATTAGGAACTGAGTGTCTTAATAAATAATAAAAAAAAAAAATAAAAACAATAAAAAAATAAAAATAAAAACACCAATAAAAAAAAAAAAAAAAACACCAAACTCGCTCTGCCTACCCTACAATATGCGAAATACTTACACCGTAAAAGAAAATTAAATTTAATATAATTAGATTATTGCTTCTAATGGAAACAAAAACCGATAAAAGTACAAAGAAAAAAAATATGTATAATTATACTATAGTAGTGTAAGCTTTGGTGTAAATCATACAGAACGCGTCTATAATTGCTGCCACACCCGGCCCTAATCGCCCCACTGATGTATTGGGATACACGTAATATTAATTTGTTTCGCTCACGCAAACAAAGATTGGAAAGTCCATTTTATATTATTGCTTAGTTATTATGTACAGGAAATGTATTTTTTATTTGTTGTTTTGGGTTTCAAAGTATGGAGTAATACGGTGTTTTTTTTTTCAAAAATTTGCGTAGATGTCACGCTTTTTCCAGCCTGTAGTATTAGTATATTATGTCTTCCGATTTACACCCGAGTTCGGTGTTCGATTACCTTTTGTTTTTTCAGATCGAAAAAATGAACGATGATGATGACGATTCCCACTAGGTTTCCAGGTTCTAACCTGCTACATGCGAGATACAGCGTAAAGCTAAAAAATAATATTTAATTATTTATACAAAAATACAAACCTTGACACCACTAGATTTTAATATAATATACAACGTTAGATAATTACTTGTCATACAAAAATAAAATTTATCTTCACAACACCGTTCGAAACACATAAACAGCCATTTAATAAAATAAAGTCGAAAGGTGGAATTAAGAAAGCATTGATGTGTCAAGAACTCGAGAGTCAAGGCACGAGCGGCGTTCATTATAGCCCTCGATAAAATATAGAAAAGTGTGGAAATGTCAGTACACCGCGCGGGGTTAGACGACGGGGTCATTACTTTGATTTATAGCTATTTTATGTCTCAGATAAAGCCTTTATAGAGACGTGAGAATCAATTTTGGTTTAGAGAAATTGGAATGATGGGATTTCGAAATAATTTGTGATGCAATAGTGGCGTAGTCCACGATAGGTGTGGGTTCGATACTTCTTAGGGGATTTTTTTTATTTTATGTCATATTTTGGATAAGAAATCATCTGTATATGCTTATATTTAAAAACATCTTGTCAGATAAAAGGTAACATCCCTCTTTTATTATTAAATACAAACGTGCATTTAAACAACTGATCCCGCTATACTTTCGGAAATCATTATAAAACACTTAAGCCCATTTATATGTTACTTCATTTCGAGTATTGGTAAATTACTGTTATTATGCCACAAGCGTTATACCATTCCACAGTTCTATAATTATATGATAAAAAACAAATATGATAAGATCGTGGTCATTAAAAAAACAATTTGATGGAAACACCCTTCGCGTGAGCGTGCCAGATCGTAGCACATTAAAAAAATAGCTTTTTCCTACTAGAGGCGTCACGCTAAAGCCAAACAAGGATAACTAAAGGGTAAATATATAAATATGGATTATAAATCAACTCTATAGATACTTATAATAAAATTGTAACTGATCGCTGTCTGTACCTATGATTCTCATAGAATGAGAAAACCTATTATTCGATAAATATAAAGTATTTTGTCTTAAAAAAATTGCTATATTATAATGTCTTTATTGAATTGGCTAAAACTTAACTTTTCAATGTATCGATATAATTCAGATTAGTAAAGAAATAATTGTTTAGTTAATAAATTGTTGAAGCGTTTTTAATTTTTTCTCCACTTTCCGCCTGAATTCGAGATAATTATTACTGCGATTTATATTAACTCGGGTATTATTATTAATATTAAATAGTTAACGAAATAACATACATAAGACAGATACTAAGTAATTTAATTATTGTAATTTTGTTTAAGGTTTAATTATTTTGGAATATAATAAAAGTAACATTAAATTTACAACTTTATAAAGATTTTCTCTAAAACAAGAACTAAAATAATTTTATATTATACAAAATGTACCACCATAAAAATAAACTGCCCACTCAAAAACCATTTTCAGTATTCAAATCCTAAAAATACAGTGTCAAAATTTCATATGAGAGAACCGTATATACCACAGCTAGGATTTTAGCTCTTAAACTTTAATGTAACCCATATGTTATGCTGGAATTCTTGAATTTCCCTGCAACGTGGACGTTAAATTTCGAAAATTTCAAACGACAGACCAAACTTAGCGCTATATAACAAATGTTTGTTGCAAATAAACTGTATTTTCGTATAGAAGTATACTTGTAGTCACTAAGCATCCATTTTCTTCACGCTCGACGCACACTGCGCGAGTGCTGGAGACGGGAACGCGTTTTTGTTGTAGGTATATGTATATATGTATGTCGCTTTTCGCGTGAATATTTGAATAATATGTTACTTAAATAGTACCTAATGTTTTTAAGTATGAAAATTTTGTTTTAAATATTTATTTTTTAGCTTCACGTTCCCTTGCTATTTGCGGTAGAGGTAGCTTAGCGATAGAGGTAGATTAGCGTTAAGACACTCTGTTCTCACTTTTTCTCCCAATTTTTGATACATTGCGTGATATCTGGTATATGTATATCAGATATAATTAATTTTATTTATAAAATATGGCACCCAAAGTGCTATATATACGAGTATAATAAATAAATAAATTTATTTTATTCTGCGTATTTTAAATGATGCGTGAACAATATTTCATACGGTTAATGTCTCTGAGACAGAAAAATAAATTAAAAAATTATGCCTATAAAAAATCCGGACACAGCGGGATTTAAGCTCGCGCCTTCTTGGATAACACGTCAAAGCAATTTATAGCTAATTGAATATATTAAAAAAGCCAGAAAAGGTGTTTTTTTTTGATAAAAATGGTTGTTATAAGATCCGGCATTATAAAATGTTGAATGAACAAAATTTTATCGTGCTTAGCTTATTTAGGAGTTACTGTTCACTTAATTTCATAATTTTAGTAATTAAAAAAAAAAATCTCTTACAATCCTCAAAAGTGTAAAATATTTTTTTAACAATTTTTGTTTATATTTAGCAATGATCACTATTCAAAATTCTCTATATTCGGAGCTAGCATCGGCCAAGACTAAAAAAAAAAACAAACAAACAGCCAAATCGATAACCTCCTCTTTGAAGTCGGTTAAAAATGATTAGCCACTTCTACCACCGGTGGTTTTTAATTAAGTACTCAGCGAAATTAATTCCCACTCGTTATAATAAGTCCAATATTATTATTTCGAGGCCCGCCCGCAATTAGTACGTCACGTAAGGATAGCGTGCGTACAAGAACGGATTTAATAAGCGCCGTGCACGATATACGTGTATAGGTAACGATATAATAGAATTGTATTCGGTGTGGAATGGTTTATAGCTATTGTGGAATAGATTTGAGGGTTGTTGGTTCGATTCTTTGGAGGTATTGTGAAAACAACATAGATTTGCGGGTGTATTTCCGAAAAAAATACCTCAAACAGTTTCCAAGATAAGAGGAGATTGGGAAACAGATAATAGAGTGTCTCAATAGTAGGTTTTCTTTGTCTATTCCGGAAAAACGCAAACATGAGTGACTATAAAACTGAAAATAGTATTTAATTTTAATAATAACAAATTTCGATAATGATGTCACGTCATCCGTAAATTAGAACAGGTTAGTTAGCTAGTTGCTCATATAAATTTTGAACATTATGTGAGAAATGCCATTGTATTGTGCGAAATTCAGAATATTTTATACATCATTTAGTTTATAATAACAATAAGGCATTGTGAAATATGATTAATTTTCAAATATATTTATTATTTCCTGAAGAATATCTGAATGTAGACCTTTACTTAATATAGTAGTTTCCTTTGATGGCTTAGAAATTATAAATAATACCTAGGTATATTGTAATAATTAATTAAAAAATAAAAACTGCAATATCCTTTTAAAATAGCAAAGGAAAGAGCCTAGTGTCAAGACACTCCGTTCATAGACACTCAGTTCATCTGTTTCTGATTCAGCTACGTTATTGTAGCCGTAGCACGCCAGACACGAAACACAAAAAAGATAATGCGAAAATTTAACGCATCCAGAACTCTGACGTGGATGATTATTTTAAATTGAATTGCTATCCCGCCTAACACGTTCAAAGCAGCCATATTCCTATTATTCATAGTACACACTATTTAATTTGCATTATATGAAAACTATATTAAATATATCACAAACAAATATTTACAAACCATTATAGCCTTTCGGTTGTTGGCAACACGTACTGTGAACAACACTACAACTGACACTATACGCAAGGAAATAAATGGTTAACAGTACAGTGCGGTCTTACATACATGTACGAGTATAACTCGATTTGCTTTTATGAAAACAAACGCTCTAATGGGACAAGAGTTTAAATACAAAATAAATTACACTGCGTCGCGCAAACACAAGAGGAACTTGAAGTTTTATTAAACAACGTTTGCAAAGCGACGCCGCGCCGCCGTGATAAACATGACAATCTGACTGTCCTGTTCTCCACACAGGATCCGGGAATGCTGAATATTAAAACTCCGCAGCTACGTACATATGTGTAATTTAAAAACACGGACGACCCACTAACTGCAAGTGCTTAATGAATCTGACAAAACCAATAAGGCTTAAAGCTGTAAATTATGATAGTAAAAATGGGTATAAACGATTTGATAAGCTTAAGAATATACGAATTATATTTTTCACAGTTATCGAACATAATTTTAAAAGGCTGCTGCAAAATGAAGAGTGACAGTCGATATGATGGAGTATCTCAATTGCATAAGTCCCCTGAAACGCGGAGACGTGAGCAAAATTCTAAGTGAGTCATAAATCTTTTTATCTAACATTTAGATATTTGGATTCCCACAAATGACCTGTGTAAAGCGATCTACGAGAGGTGCAATAACTCGATTTGCGAATAAATGGCTTGGAAGTTGATCTACAGTTTCATTGGGAGAATGGTATTAGAGGAGCAAATTTTCATTCACGTAACCATTGCTATGTCGGTTATGCGTGTAGGTCCCTGTCGACGGATAAAACCCGCAATAAATGTATGAGTGGGCTGAAATTCGTAGTCGACTCGAATGTTTGCCAGATCCTCGGTGGTGCGTTGCTTTTTTGTTTTGGAAGCGACCCCTGACTGTGCGTTCTTGTACAATTCTACTTTGAAATATTGCGTTTCAGATGAAAAATGACTGTTTTAACATTCTAACCGTTATTGATGGACGATTCCAAATTTACTTATACGTCAAATTAACGAACGCCAATAGCTTATAAGCGACACGAAACATTTTGTTCGGCTAAAATGAAAAATGATTTATCACAATTACTCTTTCATCTGCGCGGATGTAACACCGTTTACCAGTCATTTTACGTAAAATGGAGAATAATGATGCTATACTGCAGTTCAGAAATATATTTCAGTAAACTAAAGTACATTTCGACCGTGTACAATTATCAGTAAAGATCTATCTATAGTAATGGAATTCAAACCGGCGATGTGATCTTTGAAACTTGTAGTGTTCTTGACTGTAGCTACTTCTAATCTTGTGGAGCGCAACTGCGGTGTAGCCGGTCCAAAGCCAATTAGTTCTGATAGATTCTGTTTAGACGGCAGACGCCGAGTGAACTTCACCAGTGTTCCCGGCTCTGCTGAGTGGACAAGAGGGTCTGAAATCACTTGGTGGGATTGTGAGTCTGATAGCTCTCTATGTAGCCTCAATTGTTCATATTGACATTAAAAGATTTTCGATAAACGGTCTTTAAAAATTTATTACTGTTGTTTTATTTAATATCTTATAAAAAAGCTCTATGAATAAAAATAGATCTTGGAATATCATCTCACTATTTTTAAAAGTCACTAGCCGTAATCTCATGGCACAACTTTTACACTAGAAATCTAAGCACGTTTTAATTCGCAAGTTTTCGGCTTGATGAGTGCCTCCTTGTGGAGAGTGGGTGAAGGGGGTCCGGGTGAGGATCGTGACGAGACTTTTGATAGAGACAATAAAAACCAAGGTGGGGCGTTTCTTCCAGGAAATTAGCTGTCACATTACGTAGCCATTAACGCTTCGTTATGTTCCAGGCTGATCAACTCGGATCGAAGTTTTGCGGGCGTGTTCGGGCGTCCCGCCGCAAATTTATCACGTCATCTTATGTTTGTTTTGACTGCCTTCGGTAAATGAGGCGTAGTGTATTTACACTGGGGAGCGCAGCTTAATTCCTCAATATAATTTATATATACGTTCAATATAAAATATACCTCAAAAAATAAATACAGACAGAGAGATATATTCCCAACGGTAATTTCTAGAAATCACAGCTGAAAATTATGGTGGGCAATGAAAAAATAAATTAACTGCCAACCGTATTGATCGTTAAAGAACTCCATTCATTGCTCCAGCCATGCATAAAATATCGGAACTTATTACCCACAGCTCGATGTCTGTGCAGCGCTCGGAGAGAACTACTTGTGGGCACCAATAATTCATTGGCGTAATTAAGCGAAATTGAGGCCAGTGTTGGCCCAGTGGCATAAGCGTATGACTGTAAGCGAAACTGGTTGTGGATTCGATTTCCATTCGAGAAAATAAAATATTTAATATTTTCATTACTTCGCTCTGATGTCGAGGCTAAGCGCGGCGTTGAGTTCCGCCAGTCGTTACTCAACACACAATACCTCCAGAAATTGGGAAGCAGAGTCTTGAAATTTGGTCCCCTTTGCTTACCCTACTGTGTGCGGGAAAAAGCGTGAAAGTTGAAACAAAAAACGCGAAATTACAAGCCGCACAGCTACATCACCTCGGGCAAATTAAGTTAACGCGAGCTAATTATGAGTAATGAGTTGTTTCTCGGCGATTTCAATATTCCGTCTGCCTCTGACGGCGGCCCTTCATTTTTATTTTTTTTTCGCTCTAACCATTCCTCTCTGCGCGGAACGCTAGCCAATTAGTTTTCTCGTAGTTACTTGTAATTGGTAACAGTCGACGAAAATGTTATAGCAGTAATTTTGTCTTTATGTTACGCGGTCGTATTCTGGTTTCGGAGTAGGTAGGCTCGAGAGTGGTGTAAATAGGGTTTACTTGATAATATTATTTTGTGAGATACTTTTTACGTATATTTTTGTACATAGAGGTGTATTTCGATTTCAAATATTACTAATGCTTTTCAGCACCTCGCTGTATCCCGCATGTAGCAGCAGGCAGAGATAACCTAGAGTTAAGACACTCCTTTCCACTTTTCGCCGAATTTTCGAGGCATTCCATGTTGAATGGTAAAACTCATCGCCGCGTTCTGTTTTGTTACCACAGCGAAGAAATGAAAATATTAATAAATAATAATTCATTTCCCTGAGGAGCAATCGAACCCACAACGCGTTTTCAATCATACGCTTGTACCACTGCGGTACGACGGCCTAACTATTAATCTATATATATAAAATCTAAAGGTCACTCACTCATCACGAAATCTCAGAAACTACATGTGCTAGGAATCTCAAATTTTGCATAGGAGTTACTTATAGGACGTAGGTGCTCGCTAAGACGGGAATTTGCAATATTCGACTTCTAAAGGATTGTTTTTGGGGTTGAAAGTTTGTATGAAACTTCGTTACTACAAATGCCAGGAGTCTGAAATTTTGCATAGACGTCACTAGGACGTAGTTATGGAGACAGAAATTAATAATAACATAGTTCACGCGGGTGAAACCGCGAGCGGGCCGCTAGTACTTGTATAAAAAACAGCCAATATGTCACACAATTTGAGTATAAAGAGATGGCTCAAAAAACAGTAGTCATTTGTAAAGTTCGTTAGAGGAACCCACATAGAGGAGCAATTAGGACAAAGAGTGATAAAAGAGCGAATGACCGCTTCGAGCGATCGACTCCAATATATGGTGGGTTTTTTTTTGTATTGTTGCATTGGCAATACAGATTCAAAGTGACACAATAATAGAAAAAAATACGTGAAATATAATTAACCAAAATTACGTACGTACAAAATAATTGTATTGATAAACACCGAGAATATTTCAAAGGAAATAAAAAACGAGAAAATAAAATTTTTATTTCGGCAAAGGAAAGCATTTTTATGATGTCGAGTTTTGATTTTAATTTAATTAAAGGAACGAAAGTCACCACAGCTAATTAACTGGGTTAGTATTCGTCATTTTAATGGGCTGCTATTGGAATGTTTTTACTAACCGTAGTTATTCTGAAACTCGTGCTGCAATGCTTCCGTGAACTCCTTATTGTATCCTGCGAACAAAAGAGAAACAATATCAGTAATTGCTTATTTCTACTATAAATGAAAATTTCTTGAAAATATCCACAATAACCTAGATGCAGCTTATTCTTATTCAAAATGGTTTTATAAATAAGAATTTCATTCTTATGGCAACATTATTAAACCTTAATTTCGTTAAAACTTTTTTGATTTTTTAAAAATGATACAAAAAAAATGGCCAGAACTTACCGCCGCTTTGTTAGAGCCAGCAAATGAAAATATTTACTTATCTATTCCCACGATTGGGAAGTCGAAGATCTTGAGAATCGAACCCCCAAAGGCCACGACGGACTCGAGTAATAAATTTTGACGAGGTAGACTATTTTAGAGTCTTTGTTATTTACTCACGTCGAGTCACTTCAGGGATATCAAGGAGGTGTGTGAAGTATTCTTATTACTTCTATTAACTATGTGTGAACAGTGAAGTTTACCTGCGGCTTTGCCCGTGTGGTTAAAAGGAACTAAGAGTTGTGTATGACACATAGACACATGACACACTTTCTAAGAGTGTCCGAGACTGCCCAAGTGACCTGACCGCAAGTACAGTGGGTTATATCGATACGAATAAAGAGATATATCAGCTATCATACCTAACTAACGAAAAGATTTTTCAATTCCAATCAGTAGTTTCTGAGATTAGTGTGTCAAACCAAACAAAACTGAAAAGCAGTTTAATAAATTCTATTGAATTTACAAAATTTGAATGCAGTATAACCTAAACGTATTTTATTTTAACGATCGAAATAACAAAAAGGCAACAGCAATATAAAACTTTATACCCTTAACATATTTATTGAAAAATTACATCCTTTGTCGAATGGAAATCTGCAAATCGAAACGAATAAACGATACAAATTAAATTAAGAATTTCCGTCCAGTTTTTCGGCCGCCATCAGCAAAATGGAAGTCATCAAGAGTAAACAGATATTTCGGGCTGTTCCACATCCAGCAGGAACGCAATTTGCAGTAAATAAGGGTATCGGTTTAGCGCTATTATCCGCGTAACAACCGCCTCGTAAACACGCCTCCTGTAATGAGATACGGTGTAGCGACTTGCTCTGATATACTAAGAGTTATTTCTGAGCTGATATCTTTGCAACACCAGCACGGCCAAAGTTTTTTAGATTGTGGCCTCTTTATGTTTCCATTTTTATAAACTATTTTAGAGATTCATATATTATTGAGGAGATTATTTTTATGGGTGGGGAACGGAGTGTCTTATCGCTAGGTTCGAAGGAACAGAAGTGTCTACCCTGCTGTGTGCGGGATACAGCGTGAAGCTGATTTATTTTTTTCTGATTATTTTTATAAAGAATAAGGTATTGTACTCGATTAAACATAAATTGTAATTAAATTATAATTAAACGTTCACATTTCTTCAAAAGAGTTACTACACTCTATATAATAAAAGAACATAATCAATGTAACTGCAATACACTTTGACATTGCACTACGAGGAATGGAAATGCGTCAAGAAGTCCTCTAATACGGATTATGCAGCTTATCCTCGAGCGGATAAATACAAGGCGATCGCCTTCACCCTGCAGACTTGACGGAACAAAGGAGGGACGTCCGAGATGGTTTCTAATTACGACAGAGACCGTTATGCAAATCGGGGGCTGAGAGGTCCATGTCTCTAATAAACATGCGCTCTTGCGGTCAGACCGCCAAATTGCTCGCCTTCCCATTTTCCCCGTGCACAATAAAACCACTTCTAGTGGAGTACCCACTCTGGACAATTAGTACCCTTTGATCAAACTAAATGCCTTTCTGAATTGTTTTACTCTTTCACTTAAAAATAAGCGGAAACGACCCGGTCGGTCGACCAGTCGTTTATTAGGAATCACTCGTTCGATGCCAGTAGCACAAGCCAAGCTATTTAGCCAGCAGATGCGTTCCGGTAAATTGAACGGCGGTCTGAGGAAATGACCAGGTCGTGCTGTGACTTCGCCCGCGCCCAAACCGAACTAAAGGCAGCGGTTAGCCGTCCCCATTCACCCGGTAATTTTTCATGGAAAGCTGTCCAGCAGGCGTACTACCATTTTAAACGAGTTTACCAACGTAACTTTAGAAATTGGTTCCAAATTTTAAAAATTTGGCCGCATTTTGCAGTCCGGAAGTCCGCTATAAAATTTTGAACAGCCAATGTTTTGCGGCGTCAAAATTCTGTGCGCTAACGTTGAACTGGAAAAAAATATTCATTTTTCACACGGCCAGCAGTATTTTCTTTAGTATTAGAACAATCGGGATGTTTTGTTGGAACCCTCCGCACAAAGCGAGGGTGCGAGTAAGCGACACGGCGGAGGGTTATTTGCACATGTTTCGGAATCGTTGCATTTCGATGCGCGTTTGCGAGGAAGTCGTTAGGGCGTCGCACTCGCGAGTAAAAAAGAATCAACCACTGTATCGGTCTCGGCAAAAACACCGTCGTTCATATAGCAACTTTAAGGGGCACACTTTAAACCACTTTTTTAAACATCAACTGGCAGTAAATTATTTTACGACAATGTGATTCCCTGTGAATATTCATGTCTCAAAGTGTAGTTCTTTTTTCTTTAGCCTTTTTCGTCATTTCCTACGTTTTTAGAAACGGATCGAACGAATAAGATTGTTTTGTATTGGTAACAAAAATTTTATATTGCCTATAAATGTATAGAAAATAGTGTTATATTTCTAGTTTAAATGTGAACGGAGTGTCCGTTCCTCATGTTCAGCTCAATTCATTGCGTGCTGAGTGGAGGATGTCAACATTTTATTTTACAGGAAGTGATTGTAGATAAAAACATTTTTAGCTTCCCCCCATAGCATTTTATGCAGAAATTATGGGAACGTAGGGACCTAGAGTTATGACACTTCGATTAAATTGAGCTCTGAAACTCAACGCCGTGCATTGTCTGGTTACTAGATCAAAGAAAATGAAAACATTAAATATTTTATTCTCTCGACTGGGAAACAAATCCACAACCACACAACGGTCACGACATTTTTCTAAGAGTAAAATGCAATTACATACATCGCATCAGGTGTTTATAAATCTCTCTGATAGTTTTAATTAACGATATCTAGTCCGAGATGCTGCTGCCTATAAATCTTCGGTATCGAATGACCCGTTCCTTTAATGAATTAAATTTAAATTCATATATTCAATGTAGATACGACATTTTACAGCTATCTTTTTGATTGGGTCAGACCCTTGGAATGAAATAGTTTAAGTTAATAAAATAGATAAAATGTTGACTATTTAAAGTAAATGTATAAGATAAGAAAAGTGTTTTTTTTTTCTTATAAATTACAGATAATAAAGAAGCGCTGTGTAAAAAAAAGTTGTTTATGTTTTTAAAGTTTTTATTTAATTTTTAGTTGTAGTTATTGACGTATATTAAAATATCTGTATAGTACTTAGTGTTTTTAATTTTAAAATTTTAAAGTCAAAACCATAGCAGACATCTTATTTCTAGATTAAATTATTAAACCTCATGACCTCAAGATGTTACCGCTAACATAACACGAAATAGCAATTCAGCGTGAAATAGCAACAGTAAACAGTGCGGTTCATTATTCCTACCCCGTATAGTGATGTATAACAAATTTAATACATGTTATTAATTAGAGTAACAATCTATTGACTACTGTACAAAAGGTATACATATCGTTAGTTTTGTCAATACATTTCACTAAATAAACTTTAGTTTTGATATTATTGATATGAAATTGTAATTTGTTTTCATTTCATTTTGGCAGGGTTGGCGGGAATCAAGTGGTAGGACAATCCAATTTTCAAGTCTTTGTCTGTTGTGTGGCGGGACTCAACGCCGAACATTGTCTATCAGAGCGTGAATATGTACAAAAAATTAAATATCGTTTATATTTCATTTTTTCCCTCAAGTAGAATTCGAACCCATAATTCTCGAGTGTACAGTCAGATTTTTCTATTTACACTTCGAGTAGGGATCGAACTCACATTCGTCGCCTTTGCAGTCAAAGTTTTCTTTTCTCACTATTTTCATATGCGAGATACGTAGATCGTAGATACATTTGTAGGTAGGTATAACGGGAACGTGTTAAAGCACTGCGTCAGTCTCCCGTATTAAAATTGTCACTACAATTTGCGAGTATTTCCTGTATTGCATTTGTATAAATGTATGTTATTTTGATGAATATATTTTTCGTTAGTAAGTGTATGTGGATTTAATAAGTTTAAGTTTATATTAAGCTTTTTAATTGGATGGTAAGACCTTTTTTCAAATAACAAAAAATGTGCTTCGTGCTCTATTCCGCAAATAGCAGGGTTGACAGAGAAAAACTTGTGTTAAGATACTTCTTTCCTCAAACACTACCCAAATTTGAAGACACGATGTGTTGAGTGGCAGAACTCAACGCCGCCATTAAATTTACGAAAGCGAGGCAACGAAAATTAAAATTCCCCCGACTGGGGACCGAACCTACAACCATCACGCAACCATAGTAGGCTAATCAATGGCTTATGCTACGTATAAAATTTTAAATAATCCAAAATTATATTACACATCGCATTAACGTGTCAAGGTGTAAATAATATTTATACGAACCTGGAGTAAAGCCAACTTTGTATACAGTATTTACCGAGCTTGATTTTCCTTCGTGTTATACGAGTATATACGTAATGTTAGAAACCAATTTTCACATAAAACATATTTAAAGTGCTTTTGATTGCGATTTATGATACAGTTTATTTTATTTTATAGCGAAACTTGTTTGAGGAATAGTTATTTATGCAAGGATTTATGGACAATTGATATATTTGATAAACATTGTACAGTTTAGATAGAAGTAATTCTATCTTTGCCCCGGCGGTCAAACCGGTGCCATATCAACTTTTTGTCTCTGAGGTTTAAAAATAATTATTTATTGTAACTGCGGAATATTTTTCTACAAAATGTCTTTAAAGTGTTTGTGTATCTACAGTGAAGTGAATTTGTGCTTTAAAAACTAAAACAATAAAGGAATAAGTGAATTTACATTTGTAGTTGCAAACGATTTTTTATCCAACCCTCAATAGCTGACAAGTTATATTGCGGCCAATGCACGCAATTCGCACGGTTCTGCAATACGCATAAGGATCATATTGCTGTGCGAAAGCTCCGTGGACTGCTCATACGTTTTGCATGTCAATGAATAATTAAACAGAAGCGTCTCACGTCCTAACTAAAGTAAGTTTGTCTCTCGGAGGCAATTTTATTAGTACATTGTGAGATATATTTTTACATTACAATGCCACCCAAGAAGGCTTCTCCTAATTCTAGAGACAAGCTTAATATACCTAACTATGATACGAATCAAAGCTCAGCAGTTACGGACACTGACAATGAAGACTTAAGCAATGTGACTGTTAGACCACGGGCCCGCAAGCGCCAACATGATGATGAGGTATCCGCCCTTACGCTAGAAATGAGAAAATCTTTTGAAATCTTGAAGAATCAACAGAATACTATTCAACAAAGTATTAAAGATATTCAGAGTCAAAATAGCGATATCATAAAATCTATGGATTTTATTTCTAAGCAATATGAAGATATGAAAGACAGACTAATAAAACTGGAATCTGAAAAATTATCACACTTATCTTACATACAATCCTTAGAAATAAAAGTTGAAAACCTCGAAAGATCGCAAACACAGACTTGTATTGAAATCAGGAACCTTCCTGTTCAAAACAAAGAATCTAAAAACGATTTGCTGTCTGTCGTGAAAAATATTGGTGCAGTCACCAACATTCATATTGAAGAGAGTCATCTAAGGGATATTTTCCGGCTCAGCAAGAAAAACGGAGCTAGTAAGCCAATAATTGCGGACTTTTCTTCAATTTTAATTAAAGACAAAATATTGGCCGCTGTGAAAGCGTATAACCGCAACAAAAACAAATTAAACACATTACATCTTAAACTAGAAGGCGAACCTCAGCCTGTTTACATTAGCGAGTGCCTGACTGACAAAGCAAGAAAAATATTTTATTCTGCCCGTGAATTTAGTAAGAAACACGGATACAAGTTTTGTTGGACTGCCCATGGCAAAATCTTTCTCCGCAAGTCTGAAGGTGCCCAATGTCATCGAATCGACAATGATAAAGACCTGGATCATCTTCTTTCTTCGCCCTCACATAAGCTATGACTATATAACCAGCAAATCTTGTTTTGTTTTTTGTTTTGCATGGTCTTTTATTTTCCACGCTACATTCATAGTTTATTAAGTAATCACTTAGTTTTATATTTTAGTAAATTACCACTTTTTGTTAACTATAATAATTACACATTATTTACCACAACGCTTATTACACCAATTCATACCATTCTTCAAATCACACACACAAAATACACCCCCTCATTCATAAATTTTTTATATATCTTCTGCCACGTTCTCTTTCATTATAAATTAAATAGTTTGTTTTCACCAAATAAAAGTCCTAATAAACTCTTATGTCACTATGTTTCCGTTAAATAACATATGTAACGATATTGACACTGTCCAAGTGTCCGATTCCATGGTTTGTTCTCCGGAAAATTTAATTCACCACATCGACACAAACCATAACGCTTTAACAGTTATGCATACTAATATTCGTAGCGTAAGTTGTAATTTTGACGCACTGACTGTTTTACTTGAGAGACTACGCATTCAATGTGACATACTGATCCTTACAGAATGTTGGCTTTCCGCGACTACTATTGTACCCAGCATTCATGGTTACACCTCATACACTTCAGATTACCACAATCAAAACGATGGTGTAATCATGTATGTCAAATCAGACATAAAGCACTCAACTACTAATGTTTCCTTATCTGGTGCTAGCTGTCTTGTTCTAAGACACAATGATGGGTGCGCGGTAGTTGCAGTTTATCGGTCACCATCGAACAGTAATATAGACAATTTTTGTGACAGTCTCGATTTATGTCTCCTCGACCTTAGGCTTGTTGACTCCGTAGTCGTGATTGGGGACATAAATATAAATATTATATCAACCAATTCTGACTCTAACAGTGGTAAATACTTGGACCTGTTAGCTTTCCATGGTTTTTCTAGTGCTCACTCTTTTCCAACACGTAATGATAGCTGTCTTGATCATGTGATGCTGAGATCGAATAAATTTGCTGCTACTTATATCCTAGACTCCTATATAACCGACCACGCGCCTTTAGTTTTTTGTTTACAATGCAACATAAAAAACTTTTCTTCCATAAAAACCTTTACCAAAATTGATTATGTGTCATTACTACAGACAATTTCGAACTTTGATTTTACTTGTATCTTTAACTCCTCCGATGCAAATGCCGCAGCTACCCTACTGACTAATATAATCTTTAATGCTATTTCAATGCACTCTAAGCAAGTAAAAATTTCCCATCGAAAACGTACACTAAAACCTTGGCTGACTCCGGGACTGGTACGGTGCATTAGACACCGTGACAAGCTACATAAAAAGGTCAAAATTGATCCAACTAATGCAATCCTACGTATAACGTACACCAGATATCGGAATTTTTGTAATAATTTGTTAAAAAAATTAAAGACAGCGTATGAAAAAAACGAATTTCAAAAATACAAAAACAATCCAAAAGGCACCTGGAACACTGTTAATAAAATCGTTTGCTACAAAAAGCCCTCACCTACCTCCACACCTTTACTCGATCTGCACAGTGATCCTTGCGTATCCGTAAATGTCGTAAACGATTATTTTGCTGGTATCGGTGCAACATATGCCAATGCTATATTAAACAAACAACTTGACATACATAGCTTGCCAAATACACCTAACTCTCAGTCCTCCACTTCAAATGACTCCATGGCGCTGTACGATACAGACATTAATGAAATTCAGGCTATCATTGCGAACTTAAAAGATGACTCTGCTACTGGAATAGACGGCATTCCTACTTCTATTATCAAAAAGGCTAGTACTTATATAGCTCCCGTTCTTATGCATATTTTTAATTTATGCTTATCAACTGGCGTTTTTCCGGATATCTTTAAGCGAGCTCAAGTTCATCCTATCTACAAGTCCGGCGACAGAGACGCTGTGGTCAATTACAGACCAATATCAATACTCTCGGTCCTATCAAAAATTTTAGAAAAGCTTTTGAATAAGAGACTTGTAAATTATCTGCAACACTGTAACTTCATTGCCGACAATCAATTTGGCTTTATCAAGGGTAAATCGACGGAAGATGCTGCACTACTGCTTACTGAAACAATAGTAAAGAAAATGGACAATGCATCAAAAGTGATCGGCGTATTCCTTGATTTATCCAAGGCCTTTGATACCGTTTCTGTGCCACTATTAATAAACAAAATGGAAAGTGTCGGAATACGTGGCAACGCTCTTGAAATCTTTCGCTCATACTTATCAAATCGCTCGCAATGCACGAAAATCAACCAATACATTAGTGACAGCACTGCAATCTGTTTTGGGGTACCACAGGGTAGTGTCCTAGGACCTACCTTGTTCATTTTATATATCAATAGTTTATGTACCACATCATTACCAAATTGTAACATTATTGCGTATGCGGATGATACTGCGATTGTGGTTCATGGAAAGGATTGGAATGAGGCGAAACACTATGCTGAACATGCGGTCAGATGGATAACATGCTGGTATAATGCTAATCTTTTAACTCTAAATATAGACAAAACCAAATACATCACGTTCTCTCATCGATCCCATTCGCAGCCGCCACCTGAGTTATCGATTAGAGTTCACACACATACTTGCACTTTTCTGGATAATTGTAATTGTCCTAGCTTACCTCGCACTTCTAATATCAAATATCTTGGCCTTACAGTTGATTGCTACCTGAACTGGAAACTTCATATCAATCACATAACTTGCCGAATAAGAAAACTGATTCCTATTTTTAGGAAACTTAGAAGTTCAGCTAATTTTGATACCTTACTTCTTGTTTATCATGCCCTTATTCAAAGTCTTGTTAGCTACTGCATCAGTGTATGGGGGGGTACAAGTAAAAACTCGTTACTTCCCTTAGAACGTGCTCAAAGAGCCATACTAAAAGTCATGCTTGGCAAGCCCAGACGTTACAGTACCGACCTAGTTTACAGCAATAGCTCAGTCTTATCAGTCAGACAACTATTCATAAAATCAGTTGTACTGCGGAAGCACAGGAGTATTCCTTTTAAGACCATATGCAAGCGCAATAACCCAAAAGTTTGTGATATGGTATGTTGCAAATCCAAGCTAGCTCGTTCTCACTTCTATGTCCTAAGCAGTCGCTTATACAATGATGTTAATAAAATTATCAACATTTACCCTTTGCCTTCTACGAAATGTAAAGCAGTTATGTATACCTGGCTGCAGAAGTTGTCCTATTTGGATACGGAGAATCTTCTTCGTAGCTAAGTTACATTCACGACACGTAAATACATTCACGCGCATAAACACACACACACACACACACATGCACGCACGCACGCACACACACACACACACACACACACACACACACACACATTCAACACGTGGTAATAATACAGAATCTAATTGTTTTTCTTTCTCAATAATTAATTTAAACGTTGTTATATCGCTTTATTTTGCTTATGTCAACATAATAATATGTAATTGATGAGTATTTTCACGTTTGTCATCGAATTAGTGTCTTAAGGGGCAAAGATGCTGGCAGCTGTGACACAGTTTACACTAGTACGGCTGCCATCGCTCACCTCTACTAATTTCTTGTCTTGTTTTTTCCATAGTTCTACTAAATTAGAGTGCATTTGTAACATTTAATTACTGAATAAAGCATTATTATTATTATTATTATTATAATTCAATAACACACTTTGTCATAGAGTGAAAACACATTCATTCTCCCGAGTGAGAATCGAACCTGCAACCACCGCGCCACATGCTGTTCCACTCCACGATACCTTCAATACTATTTATACTATATTGTATATCTTTTCCTGGTACCAAAATAATATAAACAATAGAAGGAAACAAATGATTGTTGTGATAAATTGCCGTCTACGGCCAGGAATAACTTCGCCCATTCCTTCCCTTTGTCCAATTGATTGCGGATCATTTCGGCATCGGACAAAATTGCCATTCTGCCAACGTTACTGTTAATACATTATTATATATAATGTAGGTATATTTGTGTTTTAGCATTGAAATAAATAGATTATTATTAATATTTGTACTTAATTTTCTAGGTTCAGTAAGACAGAGCGCGGCGTTGAATTCCGCTAATCAATACACAATGTTTTAAGAATCGGGCGGAAAGTTAGAAATGAACAGTTTTAACACATGTTTCCCTCTGCCTGCACTGTTATTTTATATAGCGTAAAGCTAAAAACAGATGATGAATTCTTGTTATAAGGAACACTTTTGAATATCTTTGGAAATGACATCTTATACAGGTAAATAAATACTGCAAAAATGTTGAGGACTGCAAATGTGACAATCGAGGGTCCCCCATTCGGAGCAATAAATAATTTTGTTTTCTCTGGTAGACAACGTGCGGCGTTGAGTTCTGCGAAATGTGAATCGCAGAACTCAAATCTTGAATTAGGGCGGACCTGTTTTAATTTCTTTATTACTACGTGCTGATAAAACATGAATCTAAAAAAGCTATTTCTTTAAATATCTAGTAAATACAACTTCTGTTAAACCAGATCAATCATTCACAAAAGAATTAACACTAGTATAGACGTAGCATCTATAATATACAATCTATATGTCCATTTAATAAATTTTGATTACATACACACCAGAGCTCTCCCCTTCCATTGAGCCGATTCGATGAAACATGGCTTAAGTGAAAATCCAATTACGATTCGCCTAACCAATGTAGTGACGCACGAACAAACAGATAACCGGATGAACTGTAGTTATATATATATATATATATATATATAGAAATAATGTATATTTTCAAAGATTATATGTGAGTGTTTATAAAAAGCAGCTTTTTCCTGCAAAGCAGGTTTGGCAGATCCAACTGGCAAATGTGATAAAAGTTGAGTGGCGAATTGATTTAAGTGAGCATCGAACGTGGGAACTCACAACCATCGCGTTGACAATCAAACACTTCCACTGTGCCAATGTAAGTGTCCGTAGTAGGAAAATTTTATATGAAACGATTTTTCACCTTTGACACGAAAGATGAGAATGTCGATAAAATGCACTTGGATCTGCTTTAAACTCCGAGATATGCGAGTATGCTGGTATGTAGGTTGTCATGGGAAGAATTACTAGTTTTTATTATGAATTGATATAAATTTTTCATTTTATCGGCTTAAAATGTATTAAAATGTTATTAGTCTATAACTAATTTTATAATAATAGACACAGGAACTTGTCACTAGATTGTTGTTGTTCTTTGTGATATTTTAAATTACATTAAACAGATAAAAATAAAAAAAAATACTCTAAGATTGCAATATTGTTTTTACCAGCTTCACAAACCTTTTCTTGCCTTTTTTCGTCACTCATTCTCTCTCTTATGTCTCATGTGCCGAAACCATGTGAGATCGCTCTACTTTATTCTCACGTAACATCCTTACCAGTAATTTATAGATATCTCTCTAATAAATATAACTAAATGCAATAAATAAATACAAATCTCCATAATAAATATAAACAACTTCCACAACCTTCGGCAAGAAATTCATTAATCGTCTTGATTGCATCCGATGAAATTGCATGTTAATGTAGCGTGGCGATGCACGTCCAGGCTCTGAACAATATAAACGACGCCGTTATTAATGACCACCGAGAACCTTATAACGATGAGGGCTTAGAGCTGACTTCATAGCTGCTGGTGGCATGTTTGGAGTGGCAAATGTAATGCGAAATATATTGGATGGATATTAAAGATCAGAAAATTCTTCAAAATAAATTTTATAATCATAATATTTGATTCTAATTATACACAGTGGCGGCGTTGAGCTACGCTACCTATTAAGAAGACTGTATTTCTTGTCGACAGACGTGACACCTATCGACATTAAATGGCCAACGTCTTTTTAACTACTTTCCATAAATAAAACACGCTTTCGGCGCCGTGACAGCTTAATTTCCTGCCGTTTATCTAGATCTATATCGTGATCTGCTTAATCAAATAGCGTAACTTTCAGCCGACATGAAATGGTCATTATTTTTAAAGTGAAAGAAGGCAAAAGTTGAACGTAAAACGGTTTTCTATTGTCTGCGGCTTTCAGAAATCGAGGACACGATGTTAAATTATTCTATTGAAAATGCGCAGTAACTCGTATTCGTCCTAATTAGGACTGATTGAAATTTCTTTCATAATTTATTCATTCTTTGCTTTTCACGATCGGAAAGAAGAAAAAAGGATATCAAAACAAATTATATGCGATAAATTAATACAAAATAACTTTAATTTAGAATTATTATGTTATCTAAATAAACATTGAAATTGAATTAGGATTATTCTAAAACTGATGAATAACAAACGCTGTACAAATAGTATAAAACAAGTCTCCCAATACACATATTCGATTACCGTCCCGGCCATAACTCGAGAAGTTTTAACTCCTTTGAAACCTCGCCAAGAGTACGTGAAAATCCCAACGTCTCGTACATTTTACGTACTCCAGTACATAGAACGTATTTTCTGTTGGCTGACTCTTGAACTGGCGTTATCCTTGCTTATACTAGCAAAGGTCTTGAATTGTTGGATATAACGTGTGCGGTACATCCCTTTGTGGTCCATTTGGGATGTGTGAACGGAAGATAGTTTCTTAATAACCAGTTATTCTGTTTTGATACATGATAAGTTTGAAAAAATAGTTACGTTATATCTAATTTGCCAGCATTCTTTCAAATTGATGTTACTAAAATGTAATATTTTCCTGGACTTTCTTCAAACTTGTTCAATTAATGTTAATTACTAATGGATATATATCTCTTAATTTTAATCTTTTAATTTATATAAAAAATGATTTCAAGCATTCCTTTATATAAAAAAAAATCGAATATTTACATAATGTTTAATCATATTTAAACATTCTTTGTGTTGTTTAAAAATTGTGATTACGAAAATTTATTCCGCCAATCAAAATCACTCAATCGAGTAATAGTAAATAAAAATGTTAAACGTATTCATAGATCTTAGCCTCTACCTTTTAGGGTAGGCAGAGGGAACTTAGGCTTGAAACACTCCGTCCCCAATTATCAAAACATTGTGTGTTGAGTGGCGGAAATCAACATGGTATTGTCTTGTTACCTAAGCCAGGAAATAAAATATAGTGAAATAATTAATTTCCCCCAAGTGTGAATCGAACCCAAAGAACGTTTACAGTCAGAGTCTGGGCCACGACGGCCTCAGTTTAACAATCTCCTTAATTATTAATACTACTACTATACTACAGAGATATATTACCACTGAACTAAATACTTTAAACATTTACACTAGAGCCGAACGATAAATGTTTTCAAATACTTGCAAAGACTTGGCCCAACGTACAGCCAGCGTTGGATTTATTGAATGTTCCTTATTCATGTACCTTGCATTAGAAAATGCATTATCTGGGAACACTGTCGGGTGAACTTATATTTATTGTGCTCTATTGTTAATATTTTCGCTCGCTTTTCGTATATAAAAGCTGATATACGCGTTGTTTTCTCTTATATAAGAGATTGTGTAGTTGTTATAAAATGGTTATAGGTCTTGTGTGTCAGGCATGATATTTCATTATATGAATCCCACATCTTTCAAACTACTGAACCAGTTTTCATGAAACTTTGACTATTGTTATGCTAAGATATTTAATAAAAAAAGATAATCTAAATATATTATCCAATTGGTACATAGAAGTCAATCATTTAATCTTTTTTCAGAAGTCGGATAAAATACCGTATATCTGTTGATTCATACAATCTGCACAGCGATCAGATATGAATACCCAACCTCTAAGTCTGTTACCAACTACGTGGCCTGACATAATCCCTGTGATCGATGCAATGATAAATATATAATGTAATATATCAAACGATAAGCAAGTTAATATAATAACTGAAGCTTAAATGGCTTATATTGATGTAATTAATAGTAATTCATAATTAATTAATATTCAATTTGTTTAATAACGTGTAGGTAATGGCGTGCAAAACAATGTCGCTAGTAAATTTGATAACCCGACGATTATTTCGCGAAATTAAATTTTCATAGAACTGGAATATTTGTTGGAAAGATAATATTATTAATATTATAATAAGTGTATTATCAATGTTGAAACAGTAACATTTTTAGTTTTTATAGTTAGACTATCTATTATTTCTTAGAGAATTATAGAGAATTTAGAATAACATTACTGGTGCATGGTAAAAACCAACGCCACATTTAACTATTTTCGGAATCAAACAAAAAAGCTTTCTTTTAATCATTTTTTCTAATTTTTCTCGTTTATAATTAATCTTTATTATCTCCCAGCAAGCAGGTTTTGCTAGTGTCACACTTCTTTCTATATATAACGTTAAATGCTAAAAAAAATATAAAGCCTAGTTATCTGTAAGCATATATATTTTTTAGGATAATAGAGCCATTCCACCACGAGAGTCTCATTATTTTTTTCATTAATAATTTAAAATGACAGAGTAATTTTTCTAGTACAAATGCTACTGTTATTTAAACTATAAGCAGGCAAAAATTGGGGAAAAAAGAAAATGGGGATTACAGCCCGACATACTTCCACGAACAACAGAAGGAAACTGAACTACTACTGAGTATCCCTCGTAAGGGGCCCAACATGGATGGTTTTTGTTAGGCTCATGTTATATATTTCTTTTATTTTAAGTTTTATTTAGTTCATTCTTTCAGTTTCGTACATTTGCTGCACATGATGTACCGACTGCGTTTTCCGCCAAGTGTGGCGGTACCTAACGCTGCGTTAGTATTTGAAACCAAAATTATTTAAAATAATATGTAATATTTTTGAAATAATATATGTTCTGAGAAATCTTTTCATTTAAGTTAAGCCACACACATACTAAAATAATAATATTTTTCAACTAAAACTTATAACCATAAACCAAAATAAAAAATACATTATATATATATATATAAAGGATTACTTCATATCTAAACTACCCATCTAAAAAAACGACACACAGAAGTAAAAGATAAAAAAAAGCAAAAGCACACAAAAGTAAATCCCTAACACTATTAACGTAATACCGTCCACACGACTCTCTGATATCCTTATAATTTCTTTTTGATACCCCCAAAAGTCCTCGATAACTTAAAATACGTTGGAGAAAGCGCAGTATCAAGATGAGCATAAATTTAAAGGATAAGCAAAGGGAATGTAGTGGTAAGACACTCCTTAGTCCATTTTTCGCTTAATTTTCAAGACAGCTAAATGGCGGAAGCTAACGTGGAAGTTTATCTAGAGGAAACGAAAAATAAAGGACCTCGAGTGGGAATCGAATCCACAACCGTCACGTTTCAATCAGACATTGTGACGACCGGTACGGCGGCTTCACTTCACTGTGTATTGAAACGAGGAAATATTTTTTTTCTTTTAACTTTCAGTAAACGACCTATGAGACACGATAAGAAATAAATCGGTAGCGACTTACTTCATTAACTGATATGGTTTGCCCCTTGTATGAGATTGACTAATGTGAATTTAAGCTTTCCAAGTTTAAAGAGACTCGAGGTCGTCATGACGCAGTAACAAAAGCGTGTGATTGTAAACGACGGTTATGGATTCGATCCCCATTCGGGGTATGAATCATTATTTATAAATATTTTAATTTCTTTGCTCTGGTACTAAGACAAAGCACAGCGTTGAGTTCCGCCACTCAATACACAAAGTAAAAATAACGACGTCGAATATAGAATCTCCTCTTTTCTGGAAGTCAGTTGAAGATTATTAAATAGTAATATTATTAAGTAGCTCGTAATATAAAACTCTCCCGTAACTTCTTGAAATTTGGCATATAGAAGAATAAGAATGTAGATAATTTACCGAGAATCCCAAAGAAAAATATCCGGAAAAAATAACAAGATTTTTCATTATTGGCCACAACTACTTATAAAATAATAAATAATCGGGACCGCAATCAAATTTCATACATCGTATAAGAACAAATACAGTTGGCAAGGCTTAACTCGCCCGACCCGCGGCTTAACCTACCTGGGAATCTAGGAAAACAGTTGCCAAAACATAATCCATCTATTATGTAGCGTAGTCGCTGGAATTGGCTTTGACCCAGTTAGAACTTTAAATAACTTATTTAGCGACTGTTTTGTTGTTATATAAACAATGTTTATTTTATTTTTGATTTAGATAATTTAGTTGTTATGTCTATATCTATAATTATTGCAATTTGTTCAGTCTGATCGTATACGATGTTTGTGGGTTCGATATCGTTCAAGGTAATTTATTATATTTCAACTAGCTTTAGCCCGCGTGTTGATCCGTGGTCATAATTTGACCAAGGCGCGTTCAATCAAATTAACTTCTCCGCTTTATAATTTTAGGCCAGGCTACGGTATGCTTAATTATTATTTTTATAACGAGAGAGATTGTTTAAATTACTATTATAAGCCAATCTTTTCTTTAATTTCGGTTGTAATTTTTGTTTTACTTTTTTACTTTTTCAAAATAAATCGAGAAAATAAACATTTGGCCAGACCAGACTGATCCCTGAGTTGGAATCTATGAACCTACTGCATTTAAATTAGAATCAAGAAGTATAATCTCAATATGTATTTTAGCTGTCGAGATACTCCTGTTAAACTAATGCCCTCATTTCTTTACACTCTGAATATTTTAAAAATAATAAAAGAAAATATTTCTTTTAACCCACAAAATCAATATTAGACATTGTTTGAGATGTGCTTAGATATTAATTAAAACGTACCAGCAGACGGGAGACCGCATTATAAATAATAATGTCATCGTTATATTGTCGTACACCGGCGTAACTTAGTTACTGTTGCGGAACTTTGTCATAGTTAGTTATAGTTCGTGCAGCTTACTCCCGAAGTGTTGTATTAATTATTTATCTATACTAATATTGTTAAACTTTAGTTTTTGGATACGGTTTTTCTCGTTAGCGGGGTTAATCCCCGCTTTTGGATTTTTTAATACACATATCTGTATTTCTGTTGTGGTTTGTACGTCATGGTATGGTTGTAACTTCAACTTTAACAATTATTTACTTGCTTTATTAGCTTACTACAAGTAATGAAGAACTATGAGATTTTTGTTTAGATATTCTCTTAATTTACTTTCCAGTTACGCGTGGGACGATGGGAAGTAAGTAGGAGTAGGAACCCGGTTGACACACTCCGCTCTCATTACTGAGAAAATATAATTGAAGCCGATAGGTACCTGTAGATGAGCTTAATTATTATAAATCAGGAAATACCATATAAGCAAAACCTGTTTATCCTGTTAAATTTAGAATATTGCAATAAATACATCCTTTGCGAACAGGATAACGTCCGCCGGATCAGTTAGTATAATATATAAATACAGTAAAATCCTAATCTTGCCATTACATAGGCATATGATACTTATCACAAGGCCAAATCCTTAAAATGGCATCCTAACTAAATCTTTCTCGCGATATCCCTCATTAAAGTCAACCTTCGGTCCCTTGGTATCGTGTGACGATCTGCAATTTCATCGCTGACATTGAAAACTAGTGAACTAATAAGTCTTAGAGTTTTAAGAGAAGCAGGAAGCTGTTTTAACACTAGGTTTTTAACGCCTGATCTAGAACCTTTGTGAATTAAGTCTAGTTTTCTTAATTTTAATCTTAATTGATTTTATTTTTGCTAAGGAAAGTTTATTTTTTCGAATATTATTTTTTTTCTACAGTACAACAATAAAATAAAACATAAAAACACAACTCGAAATTTTTAGAACATCACCCTAACTGAATCTTTCCCGCTATATCCCTCATTAAAGTCAACCCTTGGTCCCTCCGAGCTGCGTATCGCATGAAGATCTGAAACCTGATCCCCTCACATTGGAAACTAATAAACTTATAAGGTTAAACAAATTGATAGATCTTAATTAAATTATCTTGATTTCTAAATTCTGTGAACCCGCTATATTTGAATATATAGACATTTGTAGTGAATGTAATAACTAGTAAAGAAATCTTTGGTTTATAATTATTGTAAAAGATGATTTCGGTTTTCTGTTTGGTTATGTTAAGATATTTTGTCTTCACGCTCTATCCCGCATATATTAGGTTAACCAGAGACAGTTAAATGTTAAGACACTCCTATCTAAAGTTTCCGCCCAATTTTCAAGTGTTGTGTGGCGAAACTCAACGCCGCGATTTCTCTTGTTATCAGCGCGAGGAAACGACAATAATTCATTTTCCTGAGTGCTGAACTGTAATATACATCAAATATTTATAAAAAAATGCCAAAAAATAGCGCGGGCGGGAAAAAATCATACACCCGCTATTAAAACAGTATTTTATTAGAGTGCCAACATAAAACTATTCAATGCTTTTCAATTACGCGTCGCACATAAAACGCTAGCACTACAGCACCTCGTAAAAGACACGGGAGTTTTATACTACGTGATTACATATTGACACCTGGAACAAGTGAGGGTTTTGATGTAAAGATCCTTATGTGAATATTTTATTGTTATTTTAATATAGGTAGCTAGTTTTCAAGAAATTTCTGTTTAATAAGAAATAGGCTTGGCGGGATACAACGTGAAGTTGAAAAAATCTATCGCATGTAAACTCTCCTAGACATCTCCAGATGTCACAGAGAAAATATAGTGTGAAGAAATTCCGTTCTTCACTGTCTAAAAAATTTTAGAGACATGAGCACCTACACTTATATAATATTAATTTGCTAACAATAATATAACGTTATGAAATAGTAGGTATTTCTATTTCAGTGAACAGATTTTCTTACATGAAACGTGTAACTAAGTCGGTTTTAATTATTGATAGGTTGTGCAAGCACCTCACCTTGTGTTAACGAACAAAGTTCTGTGGTCATCCTAAATGCTGAGCTCTCAACAGCTTACAGTACATTCTGAATCATGAGCATCTCAAACTTTGGAGTTGCGAACTTAGATACTACGAGTACCCACGTACCTACTTAAACATGTTAATGTTAGAGATATAATATAATTACTATAATGGCTGGCTATTTTTAGCAGAATTAATAATGTTAGTTACGCTAATGAATAGGTCTTTAATTTGTGAGGAAAATAAAGAACAGAGTGTCTTGACTTTTTATTTTCTCTGCGAATCATGCTATACGAAAGATAAGATAAGAAGACAAGCTTAAAGTTGGAAAATAAATAGATTTTTTTAGCTTAACGCTATTTCACTCGTAACACTTAAACTATCTACTCTCTCACTTTCTCTGCTTATTTTATTATAAGTCGAAATAGCATAAACTAGAAAAAACATGTTTGTTATATAGATAGATATTTATATTATCAACAGAATTCGTAAGATACAGATTGGAGATAAACGAACAGACAGACAGAAGTAAGTTCGTTTTACCATTTGAGTACGGAACCCTAACAAAAACAGATTCTACTTATTTAAAATTAAATGTTCACTTCACAATTAGGTAATATTATATGAAAACAGCAAAAAGCATTTAATTTCACAAAAAGCAACTCATCATAAATACAATATTTCAACTCGAACCAAGTTGTTCTGGACAACAGTTGTTACCGGGTAGTTTGCATAGTATATAGCTCTTGTTAAGTTTTAAATTTGGACGCAGAATTTCTTCCAAATTTTATTTCCCTCAAAGCTGAAACGTTTAACTTGGCGAAATACCTATTCTCAATATAAGTGAAGAAATTAAGAAACTTGCGCTCGAAACTTTTGAGTTACATTTCTCTGTAGACCAGCATGTGGTTAATCGGTTTAAAAATGCTCACAAATGCTGTATGGAGTTTCTTACTTGGACGTTCGTTGTATACGAGAACGGTACGACTTAAAACAAAAACCTCTAGAGCTGTAAGTATAGTTTGATTAATTTACTTTTTAAAAGCATTTGCTGAATTTCGTTTTATATCAACTTGACCATTACTCAATAGATTTTGTTGTTTTAACCATACTCTGAGACGTTAGTTTTCGTTTAACTGACATTAAATTGTACAAATGGGTTAGGTTTACTTACAAACAAACAGAATTAATATAAAAAAGGCAGAAATTAAAAGAAGTGTGCTAAGTAACATATATATAATTATCTTTCGAGTCCTGTTGTATACTGCATATAGCAGATTAGGGATTAGACGCCGCGCATTGTCCTGATACCTGAGCGAGAAATTAAAAATATTAAATAATTAATTCCCCCGAGCGGGAATCACATCTGCAACAATTTCCAACACCCGAATATTTTAATTTACAATCAATCAAAACGCCATTAACACAAACAAACATTATGCTTATATTTGCTAACCCCCATAACACAAAGGCGGTATAGGTTAATAGGTAACTCATAGGTATACATTACACCCTTGGCCCATATCAGAAAGGTGTGGGGTCAATAATAGAAGGTCAAATATTTGCCCGCCTGCAGGCACGCCGTGTTTGCGTTCCACCAAGATTTGCACGTTTATAGCCTGTGTAGGTAGCTTATATATACTTGTTGGTACTTAATTGATATAATCTAATATAGATTATACTTATTTTGATATTGTTTCTGGAAAATATTAGGAGGTATTATATCTTATTTATTAGTTAAATTTTCACTATGAGACAAAATTATTTCATAGATTCGCCGTGCTTAGATGCTTTTGTGTTAACAGGCATTGCGAGAAGAGGATCTCAGAGCAACTTAGACTACCGACTTCAAGGTTTAAGAGCTTAGCTTTAGCTTCATTTAAAAAGGGAATCGAATCCACAACGTATGCAACGCTACGTCATAAGGGTATCTAAATTGAGTTATTGTATTATTTATGTAACCCACTAAACAAAAATCTAAATTTATTTAACTTAATTCAAAGTTAAAGAGAATCTAATGAAATCAAATGTAGCATAAATCGACTTTTAGCATTGCAGATAAAACTATTCAAATACACTATAAAAACCTTAGTCTTAAGAAAGATAAATTGTTTAAGTAAATAATGGATGGAGGCGGACGCTGCCGCTGGTGCTATTGTTCTCTTTCAGAAAACTATTATAACAAGGATGACAACTGACTAGTCGCTGAAAACTGGTTTAGTAGTGAGTTATAGTTGTTTGAAACGATGTTTTTTATGTGATTCAGCATTTATAATGCCAAAAATTATTTTAATTAATGATATGAAAAAATATATTATTTTTCTCAGACTTGTGGTTGTCGTTGCACGGTATAAGGGTGTGATTGTGCTGCTGGACGGTTGTGATGTCGATTCCCATTTAGGGGTATGCAATGTTTAATATTTTGTTTCCCCGAAAGGGGGTAACGAGGCAGAGCGTAGTGTTGAGGTCCGATGCGATGTAGCGTTGAGACTTGAAGGTCTACACAGTGGTACTGTAAACCTTCAAATCTAGGTATATCTTTCAAGTATAGAAATATGGAAGGTATTCCATATACCTAAAAGTTATTAATTAAATAATAAGTAAAGTCAAAGTCAACCATGATTAATATTAAATTAAATAAAAAAATATATTATAGAAGTAGTATGTGTAATGAAGTAAGATATGTTTTCTTGTTTAATGATATTTATTTATTATACAATAGTACAAAGTATTTTACAATATATGTATGTACTATGTACGTAGTACATGTTATTTTCGTCTTTTATTCAAGCCGTAAAAAGACTATATTATAATCCACAACTTAAACCTGACAAATAGATTTAACTGCATATCATAAACTATGAATTTCGACGAGTGTTTTCGTCATAATATTGACCTACTTACAAAAATACGAGTTGAAAATTCGTCGGTTACAGCTGAACAAATACCACAAAGTAACGCATAACTTCGGTGGGCGGAAGTCGCACGAAATTCCCGACATATTTGCAATTCATCCGTTTCACGGTAAAATTATTTTCAAATACATACTAGTTTCCAGATTCCAGATACAATTTAACTATAAGTTGTCTAGCTTAACTACTGCTCTGCGAATTTGTGGAACGGATTTTCGAGAACTAGGTACTTTTCGAATTCTAAATCTAGATATTTCCTGAAAATCTAACAAGTGTTGGATAGGTATTTAATATAAATAATTTAAGATAATAAACGAGGTCGATAACCGAGGACGAAAATATGAGGCCAGTCGTGGCGCGAGAGGAAAAATGAAATATTTATTCAAATTTATGTTTTCATTTCTTCGCTCTGCTGTCGTGGCAACGTCCGGCGTTTAGCTCCGCCACGCTTAATACACAATGCCATCAGAATTCAGCGGAAAGCGGAAAATTGAGTGTCTTAACGCTAGGTTCCTTCTGCCTACCCTGCTGTGTGCGGAGCTGATCAAAAAAAAGTTATATTTTTATTCAATTAAAATTAAATATATACCTCATAGTTATTATATTTGCTAAAAAAAATTCAAAATATTACTTTAAATTTCAAATAAAAAAAGAACCATACGATTCCACTGCGTAACCCCAAACATCTTGGAGAGCAGCCGAACGTAAAAGGAAGCGGCAGTAACAGTTCTTCCGGTCGGCGCTTTACGCTCCTGAATTATGGATGCCCGAGGAAATCAACTTGGTTGATATTTTTCTAGTGCCCTCTTAACCTAAGAGATATCGTTATAACATCGGGTACTTTAAGTGATTAATAATTTAATGGGAAGGTAGAGGTATCCTTTTTGAGTGATATTGAAGATCATCATTGGTCATTTTAGTAAAATAAATATTTTAAATGTAAATATATAGGATTATTTAGAACAAATATTTTAATAGAAAAATATTTAAATCAAATTAGCTATCTGGCAATGCAATTTTTTTATACAGAAAGGTATAAAAGCTTGAATTATCTATATACTTTTCATAAAATGTATTAGTCCATTCAAAGTTATCTAACTTCATCTAAATTCATTTACCTAAACGTAAGCCAACGATCGATAGACTTAAATCATTAATAATAATTATCCAAAAACGTATATATAGGTAAATTCATATAAATAACTATGTTAATAGTAGTTATAATTAATCCAATTTATTGATTAACAATAATATAATTACCAAATGAATATTAATTAAATAAATAATTATAGTCAGCGAATTCGATATAGTTCTCAATTAAAATGTGGATGGCGCGCGTATACATGGAATTTAAGGGATAGTACATAGTTAGACGATAATAATTTCAACTTATTCGCTAATATTCTGTTAACATTTAAGAAAGAAAGGTATTTTAATTTTGCGTCCAGGCGTAAATAAAAGGATCATCTTTCCCAATCCCATAAAAGTTTTGAGAAATTTTCTCTTTGTTCTCTCCTATGCAACCACCAGCTACAGTTTGGTTTGTGCGTTGTCTCTCTGTCACGGAAGATAATATACATTTCCATTGTTAAATTAGAGAACTCTATCATATCTTTGATATCTCTATGTTGCTATGTTTTCACATGTGTGAACTGTGAAAGAAGTAATACATCGCTTCAAATAACTAACGCTCACCTCATGCTGTGTTTCGCGAATAGAAGGATTAGCTAATGGAATCTGAGAACTTAGTGTTAAGACACTCCGCTCTCATTTAGAAACTTACGTATACCGCTTTCTTCTGAATTCTGCAGGTATTGCGTGTTGAATGGGGGATCTCAACGCCGTGTTTCGCCTCGAAACCAGAGCACGAAAAAAACGATGTTAAATATTTATTTTATTTAAATGGAATCGAACCCACAACCTGTCGCCTTTACATTCATACGCTTCATACGTAACTGATTATGATAATTAACAATACATATAAATAAAAAATTAGAAAGCAAGCAAAACTATAATAACAATAAAAACAAAAGAGAAGAACCATTTAAACTTTATAAAAGAACTTCAAACGAGCCTTTTATACTTGCATCCATTACAGCGTGATTGTTCTATAAGCGGCCGAGGGATCCAGGTGCAGCTTAAAGGAGTAGCCGGCCAGCAGTCGCGGGGATCAAATCTCAACAATACTAAACCACTTGTCAACTCGTAATCTCACTCAAAACCCTCTCGGAAATGGTTTTAATCTCCACGGAGGAGTACTAACAGGTTTATTGTAAGAGCCCGGAGGAAATAGACGTCGTTTTTCTCGTCAGGTCCAGCTAATAATGGTTTTGTTTCAATTAGAGCGAGGTCCGCTGGTCATTGTTAACGAAAAAGAAAAAGATAAAACAATTGAATCGCACTTCTCGTTTGTAGATATTTGTAGATAGATAGATAGATAGATGCCTTTGCATAAAATCTTCATTAGTGAAAAATGTTTTAATAAAAAAATTTAAAGGACACACCGAGTAAACTTTTCCTCCTATAATGAATAAAATATTCAGAATCGGCTTCCCTATAAAGTTTTACAAGCGGCTTTGCGAGTATTGCTTCTTGCAAATAAAATAGTCATTTTTATTATTTCCTTCGAAAAAAATGTACCAAAGAAAATGTTCAATATCTCAGATGGTTTCTAAGGTTTTGGGCTCTGGGCTAGATTATGTGAAGTTAAATGTATAATCTATATAAAACTGATCCATAACTGAATGACTGACAAACAACGCACAGGCGAAAATACACGGCGTAGAACGCGGAAATTTGTCATGTAGATGTTTGGAGAGCACTAAAAGATAATTTTCCGATTTTTTAACGGAGATGGGATAAAACAGAATTTTACGAAGCTTCGGGCTACAAGTTGTTTTCATAAACAATACGAATACTTATACATATCAACTTAATTCGAAATAAAATCTGTAAACACTCATCTTAATCATAAATCCCTATTTAAATATTCCGTTTGTTAGCAGTTGCAATCTGAGGCAGAGGCAGGGTCCAAAAACAGGGTACAGCCTGTTGCCGCTCATTTGCATGCCCATTGATTATTCAATTCAACTACGCAAGTGGACATAGTGGAATTGATTTCGATGCTAATATAAATTATAATACTGCCTTCATCTTATAAATGGCACGTCACAAATGTTGGGTTGTAGCTTGATTGATGCAAAACGGGCTGAAATGGTTTGGGACTGTTCGGCTTTGGATGTTGATCGATCATTGTTTTGATGAATGGAACTTAAATACTTTATATTAATTGTGAAGGTATTAATATTCTTGATTACTATGAGCCAGTATTGTGACTCTGTTAAGACCATTCGTCTGGACTTCGCCAACTGTAGTGGTTATAAGTTCCATTTTCACGGAATATCCCAAAATGATGAGGAAGTAGAGAATAAAATATCGTGGCACAAATATACACATATTACTTATCTCGCATATAAGAGGATAGGAGGAGGAAACCTAGCGTTAATATACTGTTCTCTTCTTCACGTTCAACTTTTACTTGTAACTTAAAAATACTTAAACTTTTTCCGGACATAAAAACATATTAGAAAAATAACAAAATTTTAACAAAAAAAATAACAATAAAATCCAGCTCCAACAACTATAACACGAACAAACTTCTAGTTCCAAAGTCTGTAAACAATAAAGACAGCGAATAATGCCACCTTAATTGAAGACGGCATCTGTAGACAGACCAATCTTAGCACTTGAATCTTTGCAATTTCTTTCATTTCATTACTGTTCCGGACGCGGAGGCGAGTGCAGGTGTCTACTGTTAATTTATATTCGGACGTCGCTCCAGATTATGTTAAATAGAGTTCTTTTAACGAATTACAGTTCTGATATTGCCTTTGAGAGTGCCTCTGGAAGAATGGGATGGGTCTTTGGAAGGAAATTGGTTGATATATTTCCCACCGTGTTCTGACGTTTCAAAAATGATGCATTACTTTTTCTGTTTTGTTCTATATAAAACTTGTAATAGATCTTTATTACTATAATTGGATTAAAAATATAGAAATCTACTAAAAAAATATGAACATTGGCCCTCTTTTGATACAGTATACACTTAAGAATTAGACTATTAATTAAAATTATTGATAATGTTGTTATTAAATTTTATCTACAATAGAATAATTTGCAAAAAGTGCTTTTAACTCATGTACAATATAATATATTATGTAACTTCTACAATTCTAATATAGGCAAAACTTTACTATCACTAAACAAAACCGGCAATCGTTTAGGTTCAAAAACAGTAGAACTAATGTCGAAAGCGGGTATTCAATTAACTGAATAGCTTAATAAATATCTATTTCCTTTATAAAACAAATTTGGTAGCGGCAACGGCAAATAGTATTTTATTCCGGGTCATTACAGTTTGATTTGGTGAATCCCGAAGTTTGACGCAAGATACCGAAATCCTGGGATTTAGACGAAATAGAATGGATGCGCTGTAACGTTATATCTCCAACACATACGAGTATAATAAGATGGGGGTTTGTGTGTATGTAGTTTATGGTATTTAAATTATGTTATCTTTATATTTAGATTTACAGCTTATCTTGAGTAAATTTCAGTTTGTTAGATCTAAATATTTATGTGTAGGTATTTATTTACAATGTTAGAAGTTTGCTAGTATTAGTAAGGATACAATGTGAAGCTGAAGAAGAACCTACCTTAATTGATTATTGGTACCATGATCGCTGCGCTTTAGTAATTCGTAATTTTAATATTTTCTTACCTGTAAAAGAAATAAAAATCATTTCAACTTTTAAAATGCTTTAAAGCATTATTTACACTCTTTCATATATATATTTTTGACTAATATGTATAATAGCACATTTGTAAACGATTTTATATTTTAAATGCATTTAAAATATACCCCTTTTATCAACAAAATGTCTATCCTCATACAAAAACAACTCAAACAACACAAAAAAGCACACACCGTACAAAATAATAAAGCCTAATTTAAAATTCAAATTCACCAGCGGTCAGTAAATAGTAATAGTTCCTTTTCTTCACACAATCGCGTAGCAATATTGCGAATCGCATTTTTTCAATCGCCACTCCAGCACGAAGGAATGGGCGGCTCATGAAAAATTTATGGGGCTGGGACCGTTGGTTTCCAAAGGCACATAACAGACCGAACGACAGTGGTTTATAGCCGTCGGTCTAGCGCCTGTAAAACGCTTCCTGAGTTAGTGTAGGCCTTTGATAATGTTTATATCGGGTGAATGTTTTCTTCTGTAGGTATGTGTAATAAATTTGGTTTTGCTGCAGAAACTTTTTCAGAGTTGTGTGGATGATAAAAATGTAATAGCAAGTAATTAAGTGGTTTGTGACGAAAGCAGCTGACTTCCAGTATGTATAAGACGCGTTGTAATGTTTATTGGTAGAAATTGTCAACCAAAAGGCCTGGCTTTACCTAAAATCCGGATGGGGCTACGAGCCCCAACCATCAAGTTACGCTCCAGCACCAACAGTTAACGTTAAAATATCAAAATATCAAAATATCAATATTTTAAATAAAATATTTTTCAAATAATTCAATTGACGATTTTAAGCAGATATTTTAATTCCTTATCGATAAAATTAAACATAAATAAGAGAAATAACCTCGTTTCACCAATACCCAAACTGAGGACGAAGAACTTTAATCATACGTCAGCTTTTATGGTCGGAGAGCGAAGCGAAAATGAAAAATAGAATTCCCTTTTGAAAATAATGGACTGGGCAGCGAGTCTCTCGCAGAGTCGTTAGCGAAACTCGAAACTTGGATCGAACGTTTGTACGGAATTTCTAAATGATTAATGTATTTAATGTTTATGAAAGCCGCGTTCTGTTTTACTTGGTGGCGGCGGTGTCGACGCTAGCTAGTAGCTTTGTAATATTAGGTGGGAATTTAAGAAAGTATGGCTATTTTTGGCCATTAACGAGATGTCTTTACCCTTCCTCGATAAATGGACTATAGGTACAACATAGAAATTATATTTCAATTTTAACCAATATTTCGCGAGGATAGCTCATTTAATCAAAAAAACTCATCAGATTTATATACAGGTATAAAAGTAAAAAAAAATCTATTATATATGAAAAAGCACAGGATGTTGTTTTCTTTTACAATGCACAGGAACAAAAAAGATCTATTAAATATAATATCACACGGAATGCTTCGCGTAGGAACACGATCCATTCATTAAGTCGAGGATTACATTATCTATGTGTGTGACGTTATCAATATAATTCTCACATTAAAATGAAATTATTAAAGTAAGTAGGTGTTAAGAAGGACGTATTATAATGAGATAACCGAATGACATTTTTTTTCTCTTTGGAATGGGGACAACGAATAGGTTTTTCTTAGCTTCACGCTTTCTCCCGCATATTATGTGTAGGTTGGGCAGAGAGAACTTAGAGTTAGGACACTTTGTTCATCGCCTTTCAGCCTGATTTGACATTAAGTATAATTTGACGCCCTACTTCGTCTACCACAGTAAAAATAAAAATAGCTCATTACTCGTATTAGTGGAGACAGTACCTATAACGATCAAAATGAATATATATTTTTTTTCAAATACGAATTCTTACCAACGCATATTGTAAATTAAATTGAATTTTACTGTACGATCTAACATTCTAGTATTTTTCCTTCTATAATAGTACAAAACTCAACACGCCTCGTCTCGAATTTGGGCAGATCGTCTAAGTAGTTCAGGTAGCGTAAAACAGAAAAAAAGATACGAATAACCCAAGAAGTAATTTAAATATAATCAGCAAAGCATTCCAATTGATGAATATTAATATCCACATCGAGATAACAAAAGGTACGAGTATATCAAAAAACATCTATCAAAATAAAGAATATAAAAGCATCCCTTTATACGAATGGGAATTCAATTAACAAAGTATAAGCAGGTACCACTGCCGTTGACAGCTAATAGATACTCAACGATAGAAATATTCATTGTAATACGTCCAATCTAAAATTGGGACTGACTAAAACAAACACGGACCAGCGACAAAGGTCACCATAATTTGGACAAACCGCTACACAGTATTGTTCATTATAGTACTAATTAAACTGAAATATATTTTCGGCGACTGCATTCTAGTGACAAGTGTATTTATATTTAGTTTATGTTATATTTTATGCTGGTTTACGTTTACGAGGGTACGCTAAGTGAAGCTAGTGATGAGACACTGCGTTCGCTGCTTAGTGTGTTGAGAAGCAAAACTCCTTGCGAAGGTCGCAGGTCGTGTTATTAGGGCGAGGAAATGATAAAAAATCCCTCCAAATGGAAATTGCAGGCACGATTGCGTGTTTCGTCATATGGTGTCCCACTGCACTATATGATGCCATTTTATTTAGAGATTAAAGGCCCTGAAGCTGTTGTAGTGCTGGGGCACAAGTGTGCGACTATAAACGTGACGGTTGTGAGTTTAATTACTACTTGGGAAAATGAAATATGTAATATTTACATTTCCTCGCTCTGGTAACAAAGCAAAGTGCACCGTTGACACGCTTGACACGTCGGAAATTTGGGGGAAAGTGAGGTATCTTCACCATAGGTCTCCAGGTCCCCTCTGCTTACTCTACTTTGTATGGGATACTTAAGTTAGTAGTCGTTGAGCTATAAAAATACAAAATACGTCGTTGGGCTAAGCAATTTATAGTACGCAATGTTTTTGAAATGAAGAAAAATAAAAGATTCAATAAATTGTAAGGTTTTTCCTTTTGGTACAGAAACAGCGCAGAACTAATAAGCCAAGTTTAAAATTAGAGAAATTATATAAGAGCGGTAAAAAGGTAAATTAAAAACTCATTGGAAGTAAACACCGCGCTCTATTTACGATTCAAGTTGTAAATAAAAAAAACTAATCAAAGCTCAAGCGCAGAAGTTTCTAGAAAGGAATAAAAATAAAATTAAAAAGTAAAAGTGGACCGATAGTGGTCATTAAAATATCGTAGAATTTCAAAGGCAACGAAAAGCTGATAGACGTATCGCTTAAGTCTTGTCCGAAATAAGCTGGATGGTTTCACAAGCTGTAATGTCAACTGAGGGTTTCCATTTGAAAAGCTGTTCAGAAAGATTTATAGCTTTATGAATATATTATAACAGAGGTAAATAAGAAAATGTGGTGTCTTATTTTATTGTTGAACTAGCGACCCTATTGCGGCTTCGCCCGCTTTTACTACTGGATTATTCATATAATGTATGTTTGCAAAGCACTTAAGATAATGTGAAAATTAATTAAACCCTAATGCAACCCACATTTTCGTAGTTTCAATAAGGATTTTCCAATTGTTTTACACAGCAAGGATTTTTTAGTAGGTACCGTAATTTTAAATCTGTGCTTCTAATCTTTTCAAGTACTTATTAAAATATATTTAAATTACTATTTTTAGATAGTTAAATGACATTAAATAATACATTCAACTCCAATTATCCAATACGTGCAAACGCATCTAAATCTTCGTTGCTATAAAGGCAGGCGGGTTTTTTTTTTTCGAGCTTGTGGTTAATGCTGAAGAGGGTATTCTGTCTCTGATGAAAAGCAAGCACTACGTGGCTGCCTGTGATGAAAATTAAATAGAATGCATTGGCCGGGAATTGAACCCGGGCCGGCCGCGTGGCAGGCGAGCATTCTACCACTGAACCACCGATGCGTGTAAGGCAGGCGGGCGCGGTGGACTCGCTTGTATATGCATAACGTCGCGAGGCGCGTTTCACAGCAAGGATTTTTTGATATTGTAACAACTTCTAAAGTACTTATTAAAATGAAAAACAGAAAAGATAGTTTTGATCTACATTAAATGGCCAACGTAACTAATATACTTATTTATATGCTGAGAGTACGGGATAAGTGAAACTTGACTCGATACAGTTGATGTGTGAACGGCGTGATGTGTCAATAATTAAATGCGTTTTTCTCTAAAACTATTTGCAATTTCGAAATAGTTTAAAAAGCAAATTTTATCTTCGTTTAACGTAGAAATTTAATAAAGTATTTTAAAGGATAAGGATTAATATCATTATGGAAAAATATCCCTCACAATAAAAAATATATTGAAATTACTATTTTTAGACAGAAATATGATCACTACACGTTATCCTTAAAAAAATCGAATATGCTGTCGCGGACTTTTTTGTAGATCTTATTAAGAGGAACAATACTCCAGTACATTATTTTCATGTAGTACTTACTATTAAAGCAGCGCATGCGCCAAAGTGTCTCAACGGGTAGGACTTTAGACACATTCATCGTATTTATGTTAATTTACATAAGAATGTACATGTAATAAACTATATATAAACCTTCCCTGAGAAATACTCGACCTAATGGTGAAAACCGCATAAAAATCCGTTGGGTGGTTTAGAAGAAGAAGAGTTAGAAAGTTCAGACAGACACAAAAAGCGACTTTGTTTTATAAGATATAGGATAGGATATTCTCTGTTGGAAATATTTGGTTATTTAGTTTTTAAGCGCGATAATTGTGGATTTACTGCCGACTTGGACTGGACTTGGACTTGGTGGACTTAAATATAGGTTCCCTCTGCAGACTCTGTTATTTGCATGTATTTTCTTTTTGGAATTTTGTAGAAAATCCAAAAAAAATCAACTTTTTTTCGAGGTCACTTGATCTCTACATTCACATTATAAATATGAAAAGATATTTTTCATCCGCCATTATTAAGAGAAATTAAAACATGCGTAACCACGAACAATCGTGAATATCGAAGCCAGATAAAAAAAAATAACAATACAATACATATGCTGTTTCCATATATTTTAATCACGAGAAAAAAAATTAATGCTCGACCTACATATACGATACGGTTAGGCTCAAACATAATATTCTGTTTGACTAATGCGTGAAATAAAAAAAAATAAGAGTAAAAAAATCTAGATTTTTTCATAATTATGTTTAAAAGTATCTACGTACGACCTATTTTAACATATTGTTGGATGACGAATTAGGGCGTCACTCTTTGTGCGACGGCGACGGATATAAAATATTATGTTACTCAAAATAATTACCTAATTAGTGATATTTTATAAAATCTTGTTCTAGTTTTTTTTTTGTAATTTATGTTATTATATTTAATTTTAATTTGTAATTTGTTCAACACGTGTACGGTGAGTGTAGGGTAGATGGAATTGGATAATAATTGTAAAATATAGTAATGATACCTACTTCAGAATCGTGTTCAAATCAAGATTTTTTTAGTTTCATGTTTTTCCATTGTTTTTCAAATTGTGAAATGGCGGAGCTTAACGCCGAACTTAACACCATATTTAGAACGCGAGCTTGATGGGCTTGGTTATGAAACAGTGAAATTACTGAGTATATGATATAATTTAAGTGTGACTTTTATGTATAATTTTGTTAAATATAACTCAATATTATCATAGAGACCCAAAACATTTTATTTATTTAACGTTAACAAAAAAACAATTTATTAATTCTATTATAATTTCATACGATTCTTTACCGAATAATACAAAATAATTAATCGAATACGTTCGAATAGACACGAACATATCAGAAATCGACAATATATATAAAAGAAAATTCATATTCTTACAACCCGCTAACAACAATAAAAGATTCCATTCAAACCAATATGTTTACACAAAGAAACTATCGGATCGAAAAATTATTTGGATTATTTAACAATAATGTCGTTCTTTATTATATCACAAGTGTTTAGATTTGTAGCGCTACTTGTGTTTATTTTGGATGGATAATTTTATGAATAATTATTTATTGTATAGAAGTCATGTACTTTTATTATTTAGTAGTTCTTTAGATCAGCCCCCTTTTAATTATAGACAACTAGTGGACCAGAATGCCGCTACGCCCGCTTGAACTATACGAATATTTATTAAATTATTTTCAGTTTTCAATAGAGAGATGCGTTAAGAAAGCTTATTTTGGGTGACGTTTTCTAACAACAAACTTTGCAAATCGTTGCTTAGCAACGGTCGCAACGGTTGCGACGGTTGTTATTAACGTGGCGGAATAAATTTGATTTCAAATTAATAAGTATTTTAATATATTGGATATATATCGAAGATATTACAAATATGAGAAAAAAAAGTATCCCGACACCCTCTAGTATCTCTATATGAGTATTTTATCACAATTAAGTTAACAGTTTGGCCCTGATTGCGTAAAAGACAGACAGATTTACTTTCGAATTTATAATATAGGTATGGATATAAACATAGTTTTTTATATAAAAAAAAACTCTACATTTCATAATCTCATAAAATATAAATTTAATATGGAATTTCCGTATTCTATATATAAAGTTCTAACTATAGCAATAGCAAGAACCTAGCGGGTCCACAAGCTAGGAGGGCGCATTTATTATTCGATTATCACCACAAAAACCCATCCATACAATGGCGTTACTGCGATTACATTAGACGACCCTCCCGTCTGTACATATAAATCGGTTATCAATTTTTGTTCACCAAATTCGTTTATTATTTTTTTTAAATAGATTAAGTTTATTTTAAAAAACATCTTTTTATTTTCATGTTGTAGACGGGAGCCTATAACAGGGTTAATAGAGATAAGCTAGTATTAGGATCATCCAATTTTCGAGACATTGCAGTGTAGCGTGGCGGAATTTAATGCCACGCTATGTCTTTTTATCAGAGCCAGAAAATGAAAACATTTGATCCATCGAATGAGAATTGAACCCATAACCGTTATTAGACATTTAATTATTTGGCAAAACAATCTAGATTGCCATTTTTGAAATGAAATTCCTTAGTTTTTTTCCATCGCTTAACTAAATTGTCCTATCGGCGTTTACGGCTTTATTTTTATATGGCTATTTGAAGATTATCGGATGAGATCGGTTATTTATGTTTTAGATCCTCGTAAATAGAGGGCTTGGAGCGCCAAAGGGACTTTGTAATGATAATGAATAGATACACTCGCATGGATCGAAGCAATTTTATATATTATAGAAGAAATGTATGTAGGTATATGTGAGGTCAGTTACGGCGCAGGGACACAAGTGTGTGAGTGTGTGGGTTCGATTACCACTAGAGAAAAGGAAATATTAAATATTTTTATTTTCATTTCCTTGCTCTAGTAACGAGGTGCGAGTAATGCGCGGCGTAAAGTTTCGCCACTTAACATGCAATGTCTCCAGAATATTAAATAATACGTCACCTGGAACACTCTGCCTATCCTGCTATGTGGAGAAGAGGAGGATAGAGCGTGATGCTAAAAAAGAAAACAGTGAATGCGTTAACATATAAAAATATGGACAGCAAAGCATTTTATTGCAGTTTAACGCTTTTTCGTACGTTGCAGTGAGGTGGAACTTAACGCCGCACTATACCTAAACTTAATTAATTAATTGCATATATTTAACATAATACAGACTACATTGAATATTTATTATTTCAGTATTACATTATATCATTAAATACATGTTAACTCTGCAACTATTAAGTTTAAGAAACATATCCATTAACAGCTATATTTGTGTTGCACTCAGCGATGTATAAACTCGGCGTGTAATGGAAAGCTTCTGTAAACATACTCCTTTTTTTGTAATATAACTATATTTACCGATAGTATATCGTGTGGACGATTATTGAAACTTACTTAGAGTTATTTATTATGCTTTTAAGTTGTTTACTTTGTTACGAAATAGCTTAGTAACAATTAGTTTTGGAGGTTTTTTTGTCATGTTTGGTTTGAAATGTTTATATTTTATGTTATGTTAATGACTGTTTCATATAGATACTTAAAATAAAATAAATTAGCTTCACACTGTTACCCGCACACAGCCGGGTAGGCAGAGGGAACCCAGTGTTAAACACTCCGTTCCCCACTTTCTGCCGAATTCTGGAGGCATTGCTTGTTGAGTACATAGTGAAGGAATGCAAAGTGTTTCTTGTTGTACTTTAACTGTTATATGTTTTGTGTGCATTGCAAAAAAAAAAAATAGGTATATATTTTTTTTATGTATAACAGTCGTAGCTTGCATGGATGTATCTTAAATATTTTCCAGCCTTGACTTGCCTTTAGCTAGAGAGAACACAATGTACATAATAAATATAAATCAAACAAAAATTACAGAGAGTCTTCCATATAAACTTAATAAAAAATTATTTAAAGTCAGTGACATATACTTATTTTTTTCTAACCAATATGTATTTTTTTCCTCTAAATTGCGTATGGATCGTATATAAGATAATAAAAAATATACTATAGAATACTGCAAAAAAAATAGCAACGAAAGTAAAAAAGGAGCAGATGAATCGTGTGAATTTGATTTCTAAAGGCATCGACGTATTACGACACCCTCATGTACTATAACAAAAGTAGAATAACAATACTGGTAACTCCACACGTGGTTGTATCGATTGATAATCCCAAGAGAAGTGTGAAATTGATGCCATTGGAGCGACAGTCGTCAGGGTGTATGTGATAGTGGGATTGACAGTGCTATTAAATTGGTTTTTTTAATAAGCCTTTGTTTACATAAAAAAATCTAAAATAAAAAAAAAATACCACGTAGAGACTAATCACTAACGTCACTTCTCTCTTTGGATTCTCAACTTCATTATCAAAAATCTAAAAAATATGTAATAAATTTCTAAAAGTATAAAAATTTAACGGCATTGGAACTTGTTTAACTCTAACTAACAATATACGCAGTTCGTGTATTGATCAATAATAGTGGGAACAGATCTCAGGGGAGTCGTGTGAAATCGATGCTTTTATCACGCGATTGTCCACGTGGCGGGGCTGGCAGATGTAAATAAATCTATCACTATTAGACATTGTGTATTGGCTAATGTATTTTTCTTTTGGGTGTCTATATGTATATACAGGATATTTTATATTAAATTTCAATTACGTAGAAAAGAATAATATAATATTTTTTTTTCATTATTATTATCATATTTAGTGAAGTTTTGGGGGCAATAAGCGACTAATTATCTGTAAACTTAATATTTTAAACATTATTTATTTTTCTGGCTTCTTTAGACAAAGTAAAGACTAGTTACAAGCAACTTTAAAACATAAATAGTTATTTAAATATGAAAAAAATAACACTAGTCAAATATGTCTGTTTCAAATATATCTGTAATCATCTTCTAAGATTTGTAATAATTAATTAATATAATCAACCTAGAATAGAATTCCTGACTAATAATTTGGAAAAAACTGTGTTGTATCATGCTAGTGTCGTTAATAATAATAATTTGAAATACCCCGAGTATCATGGGGTTGGAGCACGGGGATTATATGAAATACCATCTCTAAAGGGATGAAACGTACTATTACCTACCGTAAGTGTTTAGGTATATGAGAATAGTTAATAAAGTAGATGTTGTTTTGCAAAGCAATTTATTTTTATACAAAATAAAGTTTATATTATATTCGAGAATAGAAATAAATAATCAATATATTATTGATTAAATTAAATTTGCTGGGGAAAAAATCCACTAATATTAAAATTAAAAATTTCCTTCCTTGAATTTGAAAACAAAACCTATACTTTGTAGTCACATAAGCTAAAACCTTTTAAAATTAAGTAAAAAAGCGCTAGAAAATACGACGTTGAGTTCCGCCACTCACTCAGTATTCAACAGTGTCTTAACGAGACATTCAGTTGTGAGTGGTCTTCAACGTCTCGCTTTATTTTGTCACTATAGCTGGGAAATAAAATAAATACTCGAGTTATACTTGTACTATTTAATATTTAAACACTTCCCAAAATGAAACAATCTCATTATTTATTTATTAAGAAGCGAAAAGGACAACACAGCTTATTTAATATAAATACAATCCTGTCAATAGCTTACAAAGGCTAATACAAAATGCATTGAAATACATACAAGCTATCCTCATACAATGTGCTCCTACAGTGCTCTATAGTGTACTATAGAGTTGTGGACTCAACACTTCGATTGTACATTTGTGAGGAGTTGACATGCAGAATTGTATGAGTTATCATTATAGAGCTATAGGTTGGTTGGTCAAAGAGGTCGGGTATAAAAGCTAAAAAGTTTGTAGTTTGTAGAGAGAAGAAGAGACATCGTTCTATAGAAGAATTATTTTAATTTTCTCGCTCTGGTGGCAAGACAACGCGGCGTTGAGTTCCGCGCCTCAACACGCAATGTCTCAAAACGGAGTATCTTAATACTACGTTCTATCTGTATACCCTGATATATGCGGGATACGTGCAGCTAAAAACATAATAAGATTGTACAGATATTTTTTTTTTATATTTCGTTTATTTAGTACTATGCAATTTTATTATTTGTGTAATTTATTTAATTTGAGACCTGATGGTGCAATGGGATAACATCTGAGTATAAGCGTGATGGTTAAGCGTTTGATAAACACTCTCTGAAAAGGCGAAGCGAAACTCTACACACAATGTCTCGATAATTGAGAGGAAAGTAGAGAAAGGAGTGTCTTTACACTAAGTTTCCTTACCTACATGTTTTCTAAAATATTAATCTTAAAATTAGACAAAAGTTTTTAAACAGTAAATAAATTTACCGCACACAGTTGTGTTTAAGAACCACAAAAACGCATTTGCATTGAACTAGTCATTCAAATAAGGGTTATAGAAAGAGGGTTAAGCCCTTTACCGAAGCAACGTCATACCATACGCGATTTAACACGAATAAGTAATGTTAAATTACCTACGGATGCACTTTGTAATAAAATTTTAGGTAAAATTCTATTGAATTTAAACAATTGATTGATGGTAGCTGAAATTTGTCATGGAAAATTGTCATAGATATTGTTTTTTTAACATTTTAAATCGTTAAAAATCTATATTTATTTCCATAACAAATTTCGTATATACGTAAAATATGGAACCTGAAGTTATTTAAATATCTTATAAATATAAAAAGTATAATTTTACTATCGTTATACATCAGCTAAAAATTTTATTACATGACCTAGCGATATGTAATTCTTGTTTTAAATTACGAATTTAACTTCAATAATTTAAGTTTCTACGGATATGAACCCATAGCCCGTCAGATAAAGTCAAAGACAAGCCAGACACTACACAAAAATAAAATCTTTATCAAATATAATTTTATGAATATTTTACAATATAAGATTCAACTAACACACTGATCTAGGCGAACCCACTATTCTAAGACGTAAATCCTTTCTTACAAACACTTCATCCCAAAGGAGATTACATCAGAATTTGTGTAAACTAAAAACTGGCTGCCGTAGTTAAGCTATTGCTTAATACAGGATTACCGTTCTTATCAGTTGCGGCCGCTTCCTTTTTTATACTTAATTTTAATTAAAGTTCATTCTAAATGGGAAAGTTGTTTAAACTAACTGTCTATGTTAGTTTTTTATTAGGAATTAGAAAATCTATTGATTCTTTTTTGCTTATATTTACATTTGGATATAATATGAATAGTTTTTTCTTCTGAACTGGTGAGATTCCTGACGAGACATTACTGGTGTTTCTCAAGCGGGTAAAAAAAATATTAAAAATCACAATATTTTTTTAGTCCTGTAAAATTATAAGAAAAAATTGAGGTGGAGGACAAAGCCTTAATCATGGTTAATAGCAAAAAATTAAGAATAGAATAATATATCAATGGCTAATCCCTGTATTCTTTTGGTACAAGAAATAAGGGATACGTAAAAAAGGGGGGAAAAAATAGTAATTGCACTAAAAAGGCAAGTGTTCAATCGCAATACGATCAACATTACAGAAGGCAGCTGCGTTCCCTAAATTACGACTCGCTTACCCGTAACGAAGGGCTAAAGCTGAGGACCGAATGTATAAGTTTAGTATTAGCAAATAGTCCAATACTATAGCAATAATGTAGGGTAATTGTAGGGTGTAATTTCGTAAAAGTTTTCGATACTTAGATGATAATGTTGATATGTCTATTTAATTGGTACTGGTAATTCTAATAACAAATATAACTAGATTCTTTCATAACTTGTACTTACATGAAAAACAAATAATTTTTAAATATAAAAACCAGGGTCACAACTACAAACAAATATTATTTTTTTAATCAAATTAAAATGATACATATATTCATATTCTTCCTATCAGTCTCAAAACCAATTGTGCAACAGTCTTTATATCGACCGATAAAAAGATACCCGAATTGACAGTTTAATCTCGTACAGGGCAGTGTTGTGGGGGGTGAGAGTGGGGAGAGTGCAATGGCGATGCAGAAAGAAAATCTTTTTTCCTCCATTGGAAGTATTTGTCCTTGATGAATGGTCCGCTATATAGTAATTGGAATTTGGCCAGAACCATGTATTATTACGTTATGTTAATAGCGACCGTCTGTTCGTTACTAAAATTATTAGTATTTAGTCAATATAATATCTCTATAGGTTTAATGTACATTCTTTGGTCTTTCTTTTGATTTGCATATCCATAGATTTTTTAAGTTTATTTAATGTTCCAAGACATCAATCTGCCTCTTGTTGTTGTTGCTGCTTTCTTTACATAAATATTTACATAAACTACTGTAAGTACTACTTAATAGCATTTAAATAATAGGTGCTTTTGTAAGATAAGGAGTTGAAGTTTCAGTATTTAACGAGATTTTCAATAGCTGTAATAGAATTTATTTCTTTTTAAAATAATTTTAACATTCCAAATTACAAGATTATCTCGAAAATTTGGCGGAGAGTGGGCAACGAAATGTCTTAACAATAAGTTCCCTCTGCCTATCCTATTATATTAAACTAATATCCATATATGCAGGACATAGCGTGTAGATAAAAAAATACAGGCCGTATATTTGCATAATTAGTTCCTATTATAACAAAGATTGAACCGACATCGACCTAACTTGTATGTACAGCCTACAGCGAAAGTTAACCTACATAGCCTACCATTGTGCTCAAATAAATTGATCGTAAATTTTATCGTATCGCAATTGTATGAATAACAATCTGTTATGAATGCACGCTATCAGAGCAACTATTAACATCAACTAGAACAACTGTTAACATTTTAATCGGCTTAAGCAGTTGTTTCTTTTCATTGGATAATGTAGAAAGATGTATCTTGAAAGAGAAATATGCAGATAAATTATTATGGTGTTTCTCTGTGTTCTCCACTTTTTTTATTATAGATTTTTTTAGATGCTTGCTTTTTTTAGACAGGAGGAACCTACTATTAAGACACTCCATTTTCCACATTACATCAAATTTTTATTTTGAGTTACGGATCGAATTAACTACTACGAACATCTATATATATAAAAGGACTTGTCCTCACTGACTGAGGTAAGACGCACGCACAGCCGTAACCGCTGATGGTAGAAACGTGGAATTTGGACAGATGTTTACTTTCGTAATCTGGACATCCACTAAGAAGGGATTTTGAAAAATTTTAACCCTAAAGGGGTGAAATAGGGGTTGAAAGTTTGTATGGAAAAAAAATTAAATCGGCACCGATTCTTATAAAATTTGAAATCCAGACTCTTAAAAGTATTTAATTGAACACATGTTTCATGGTTTTCTAAAATTCTTCCCCTAAGGGTGCAAATAAGGGGTTGAAACTTTGTATGGAAATATTCTTAAATGGCCATCGATTTTTATAAAATTTTGAATTTAGACTCTTAAAAATGTTTAATTGAACGTGTGTTTCATCGTTTTCTAGAATTCTCCCCCTAAGAGTGCAAATAAGGGGTTGAAAGTTTGTATGGAAAAATCTAGAAATCGCTACCGATTTTTATAAAATTTGAAACTTAGACTCTTAAAAATATTTCATTGAATACATGTTTCGTGGTTCATTTTAATTCATCCCCTAGGGGTGCAAATAAGGGGTTGAAAGTTTTTATGGAAAATCTTTGATTCACGATTTTTATAAAATTGGAAAATTAGACTTTTCAAAATATTTCATTGAACACATGTTTCGTGGTTTATTTTAATTCATCCCCTAGGGGTGCAAATAAGGGGTTGAAAGTTCGTATAGAAAAGTCTCTAAATCGCCACTGATTTTTATAATATTTTAAATTGAGACTCTTAAAAATATTTCATTGAACACGTGTTTCATAGTTTATTAGAATTTACCCCTAAGGGTATTATTACCTTATTACCCGCAGGCGAAGCTGCGCGCGTCCGCTAGTATTAAATAAAAAAAGTCAAACTTAATAATTTGCCCGAGTGGGAATCGAACCCATATACATTGCGATGCCAATCGCTGCGCTAAAATAGCCTTCATATATGTGTGAAAGTTACATTTCGTAATATAAAATAGTAAAATCAAAAAAGTAAAACGGGAACAGCTTTTATTTAAGCTATTGAGAAATTGTAGAACAAGTTATTAATTCAATTTCAGCTTCAATTCTAAAATAAAATTGGAAAACTCTGTAAAACCTTAGAAAATATTTAGCCCTAATTAATATTATTTGTATAAAACCTTTTCAAATAGGTTCATATTTGAATTACAAAAATATTTCATGAAATGCTAACCTCATTTAATTTTTTTAATTACGATTTCATAAAATCTAGCGTAAGATAGGCAGAAGAAACTATTCCCCAATGTCCGCCAAATTCTTGATGCGTGTTGAGAAGGGGAAATCAATACCGTGCCTTATCTCATCAGCGCGAGTGGGGGGCGCTCCCAATGGTTGGGATTGAAACCATCAACACCGCGTTTACAGTCATACCTACTCTTGTACCACTGCTCTAGTATTATAATGCCTCATTTCATAAAAGTTTAATCAAAATCGGCCAACCCACATAAAAAGAGAGTAATTAGAAAACACATTTAAAACAATTTTCCATACCATTCCATTTTCCACAAACACTCCAGCAATTACAATTGATAAAACAACATTTCCGTTGAATGTAACCCGTGGAAATATTATTCATATATAATAATAAACCATTTGTTGTATTTAGGGCGAGTCGGCATGAATGGATTGATTGTGACGGCATTATGCGAGACCAATCAGACGCACAGCTCTCACATCTGCTTTATGTTTGTGCGCAGCTATTGACCTAATAAAAATATGGTTTACTAATAACTTTGCTGTGCTGTTGTTGAGTAAACTTTGAAGATAGTTTACTTTTGGAAAATGAGTGTTGGAATGGAATTAATGTAAATCTTAGCGGGTTATGTTTCGATTTAAGGAAGAGGTTGACAAAACTTATTTTTTTTTTAAATTAAAATAACGATTTAAGTATAGTATAGTAATCTTGTGTAATAGGCACTGCTTTGTAATGTTATTAATAACAATATTTAAACCGAACCTTATTTAAACGATATCGTTTAATTTATTGGTTAAAAAAAATAGTTTTTTTTGATTTTAATCTCTTGCTATACCCTTTTGAATCTAATATTAAGACAGTTCTCTTCTTTTTGCTCGAGTCTGAGATATTGTATATAAATGGGCACTCAACGCCACGTTCTTTACTTGTTAATGAAAATAGTTTTTTCCCCGAGTTTTTGGGGATTGATCGCCATTTACAGCAATCGCATATCGAAACCCAGTCCCACTGCACCACAAGGGTGAAGTAAATAAGAATATTTGAATATGTAAGTGTGTAAAGCTACATATATGTATATGAAGTTCAGTAACGTAGCATTACGTTTCCAGGCAATGCTACATTTACTGCGCCTCTACTCTCTAGTTACTAAAACGTTGTTGTTAGGGGATTTCCGATTATAACGTAGAATTTGCATGTTCATATTATTTCACAGTTGTATTGTTGAATTTTACTTTAATATTGTTTTACGTATACAATATTCGTATATATTATACTAGCGCACCGCCCACGGCTTCACCTGCGTGAACTACGTTATATTTCTGTCTCCATGAGTACCTACGTCCTATAAGTGACGTCCATGCAAAATTTGGGACTCCTAGCATTTGTAGTAACGAAGTTTCATACAAACTTTCAACCCCAAAAACAACCTCTTAGAAGTCGAATATTGCAAATTCCCGTCTTAGCGAGCACCTACGTCCTATAAATATCTCCTATGCAAAATTTTAGATTCCTAGCTCTGGTAGTTTCTGAGATTTCGTGATGAATGAGTGAGTGAGTGACCTTTCTATTTTATATATATAGATACTAGAACTCTTTAAATGTCATATAGATTTGGAAATCATGTCAGTCACTTTTTTTTGTGATTTGAAGCCGTAACCGTCATGTAGGTACTACTGACATGTATATGTAGTTTATATTTTTTTTAATTTCACGTTTATAGCTTGTATTATTTAGGAGAAGCTTGGAAGGTGGAGTGGAGGTTTATGCTCATTTTAAAGGGACACCTTAAGTATACGCTTGGTTCGCAAGTACTTTACCAGGCTTTGCTCTGAGCTTCTCTCCATGCAACGTGATTGACACCCACATAGTTCCCAGGTTACCTCTGCCTACCCTGCTATGTGTGAGACACAGCGATAAGCTAAAAGAGAAAATTTACCGTCATTTTTTCATTGAAAGCGTAAGCTGACGTTTCGGATTCATTCAATTAACGACATACACCGTTTGATACACCGCAGACTAGGTTGTTTACAGTGTAATGTTTACCTTATAGGGCTGCGTGTATGCACGTGTTGATTTTACAATAACAACGCGATCAAAGACCTTGCCTGATGCGTTATCTAAACTAAACGTACGATTAAATTGGTGTTTGACATAATATTATTTGTGGCAGAATTTACTTAAGTGTTAGAGCGTGGGAACTTCGATTTTGAATGGTGGTTGTGACTTCTAAAGCGAAATCGATTTCGAAGAGAAGATAGAAATCATTTAGGCAGTAGGTATATATGGTACACATTCCTATGCAGTTTTTCCTTTTAAGCATCGTATAACAAAAAAATTGCCAGTCGTGGCGCATATTGTGAGCGACAGATTGTGGGTTCGATTCCTACTCGAGGAAATGAAATATTTATTATTTTCAGTTCTTCGCAAAGCAAATGAATGTCTCTAAACAGTGTCTTAACACTACGCTCCTTCTGTATGTACTTTGTTCCATGCGGGATAAAGCGTGAAGCTAAAAAACACGCAAAATTAATCTAAACACACCCAAAAATAGTTTACGCGAGCATACAAATTTACAAAAATAAAATCAATTATAGTAGAATGTATCTCTTTTTCACCCGTAAAATTCACAGATGAGAAAATCCTTTACAAACTCAATGCTGGCTCCAAATAAAAGAGGGTAAGTTTAAAAGAATGTACTTCAAACGGGCCACGCCCCCCCCGTCTTAGGTTTCTCGTTCGACGGCTAAATAAATACGGGACTTCGATCAAATATGGGCTGTGTTGCTATATGTAAAAGTTGTTAGGCAAAATGTTCTGGCGATATAGTGTCTATTTGTTATTTGTGGTAGTGACTAAGTCGGCTTTTTATATGGTTATTCTATTTAATTTCAAGCTAGAGTTAAGACTCTCAGCTCCCTATTTTCGCAAATTTTCGAGACATTGCGTATTGCGTAGCATAGCTCAACTGCTTTCTTTGTTTTAGTAATTTGTTACCAGAACATGGAAATGAAAATGATTTTTCTGAATGAATTTGAGTCTGGGAATTAAGCTCACAACTTAATACTTTTATTTAGATTATAAAATATACAGGATGTCCCAGAAATCAACGATAAGCCGAAAACTTGTGATAGACGTTTATACACAGTTTTTCATTAAAAACCAACAAATATATAAGTATAGAACTTTTATAGCAAAAAATACCAGTAGTCAATCACGCAACGTGCACGTAATAACGGCGTATCGCACCCCAGGGTCCAAAATAAAAGAGGATGCAGGCGACCCCTTGCATTTCATCCCCCAGAGTATACGTAGTTTACACAAAATATATTAAACCGACTTTGTCGGGAAAAGGTGACTGCTTTATAGCAGGTATGTGTTTTGTGTTATATTGAATACGAAATGGCTTGAATTGGTTGAAGGAAAAACATGGTTAATTTTTGTAGGTCTTACATATTCTTGTGTATATTGCATAAAGCAGGATAGGTAAAGGAACGTAGTGTTAATACACTCCTTTCCCCACGCACAACAATTTTTTCGAGACATTGTTAAAAAAAATTAACAATGTCTCGAAAAATTTGTTGTGAGTGGCGCGTTTTGTCTTGTTAAAAAAAATATAAATACAAAAATAAATAATGAAACATACAAAAAAAAATTTTGCACATTAGATACGATTTTTAAAGAAGTAAGTTTTTTGAATGCAACTCATGTAAGATGGCTCGCGGAGCAAGGGGAATGCAGGCTTAAATATTTAAATCGCAATATTAGACGTGTAAAGGAAACACTGACGCTATCGTTACTTTAACTTTGCATAGGAATAACATGCAAGACACTTGTAGAGCGTTTTCGTAGATACTTTAGGATTTTTTTTAAATTTTAAAACAGCTTTTAACTGACTTCAAAGAAAAACAAGGATTTCAAGCGAGAGTACTAGATTTCGTATATGTTGTACGAGATTAATCTTTTGACTTTAATCAGATATATGTTCATCTTGGGAAATAGTCAAGTTGAAGCTGTTTATTAGTTTTTGAGATATGGAGTATCAACGAGTTTTGTGGTGGTGACATACAGACAATATTTGATGTCAGTTTAATTTTTTTGAATTTAAACTTCGCAGATATACCTACGTGTCCAAAAATTATTGCTCTAATGAATATATTGCCTTCTAGGATCCTTAAATGATTGTTATCTCCTAATAAAGATTTCTAACTCTTTGTTAAGTACTCTAACTCTGTAAATAAGTAAGAGTAACTAAATAAGTAAAATCCAACAGAAAATCTTAAATTGCATTTTAAGTTTAGAAGGAAGTTAGAAGGGATGCACTATCAAACGCGAAGGAGGGTCGAGTGTAAGGGGGCAACAATTTGACAGATGCGTGTTCCCCGGAGTCCTACAAAGTGGAGCTGCACGGTAGACCGGTCAAAAACATTCAAACTAAATAGCAAGTATCGTATTACATATTTAAAAACAATGCTTTTTAGTTTTACGCTGTACCCCGAATATAGCAGGGTAGGCATAGGGACCCTGGGAACCTCGTGTTAAGACACTCTGTTTTAATTAAGACAGTTTCGTCAGGAGGTAAGTGTGTTGATTAGCGGAAAAAGTGTGAAAATGAAAATAATAAATGTTTAATTTCCTCTAGTGGGAATCGAACGCACAACCTGTTGCGTTTACAGTAGCAAGCTTTTGCCTATCCGACTCCACATTAGCTATTTTTTCAATAAAATATATTTGTATATATTTTGTTAATATCAATACTTGCACTAGGCTTAGATTTAGATGTAATTATTTCTAGGTATTTCCTAAAAGTCTAGATATTTGGATTGCCTATTTTTATATAATTTCTTTAAGGTTATTTTTATACTTATTACAATTATACTATTTTACATTATTTAATACATAATACGGTTTTACAATGTTTTTAATATTCTACACAATGTTTCTATTCCAGAAATGGTTATTTTTAGAACGCAATTACGTAAATGTTTCATTTGACAAAAAGAATTTGTATTTTATTCCCTTTTTTATTCTTATACGTAAAAGAAGATTGCGCCATTCAGATATTTAAGTGTAGCGTTGTTTTTTTCAACGATATTTTTAATACATACAAAATAAGGAAAGTAATCAAAAGTATATATATATATATATATATATATATATATATATGTTTATTTTGGGAGACATAACTACATATTTTATCTTTTTAAGTATAAGGCATTAAATGAAAGAAAAACGTTCATACAAAAAATCTGCGGAACAAAACAATTAAAGAAAAATATAAGTTTGGAGCTAACAAGAACTCATTTAATCAGTCAAACAATAAATACTTGCTAGCCACAGATCACTGACAAATCACTAAGATCTCCAATTGTTTTTCTAATCTATCCTAATGAATATTCAATTCTATCCATTAGGTACTCTGTACTATCGCCTTAAACTCCTAAGCTTAATTTAAACGGTGATCCGTTTGACGTTAGTTACGACCATTGTGGTGGGGGGACATCCAGGGAAATGTAAGGTCCTTAATGAGGGGATGAGGATGTTTTTATCGACTATTTGAGACTTCCCAATTGATAGCTCACGTCCTTTTGTGATATAGCCTAACCTTAAAAAATGGTAGGAAAATGTGGAGCTTAAATTTTATTTAGGACTAGCGGCCCGCTCGCGGTTACACCCGCGTGAACTATGTTATTATTAATTTCTGTCTCCATGACTACGTCCTAGTGACGTCTATGCAAAATTTGAGACTCCTAGCATTTGTAGTAACGAAGTTTCATACAAACTTTCGACCCCAAAAACAACCCCTTAGAAATCGAATATTGCAAATTCCCGTTTCACCTACGTCCTATAAGTAACTCCTATGCAAAATTTCAGATTCCTAGCACTTGTAGTTTCTGAGATGTCGTGATGAGTGAGTGACCTTTCGATTTTATATATATAGATAGATAATTTAATAGTCGTGGTAATCATTAATGTGTCTACTGCCTGGGCCTTCGAGTTTACTAAAATTGTTTCTTTTGTTTTTAGTTTCAGGCTATATCTCCCATGTAGCTGGGAAGGTACATGGAACCAATTATTAAGACATATTGTTCATAACTTCGATTCATTCTCGAGAGTGGCGGAACTTAACGCTGCGTTAACAGAAGATTGAGAATCATATTTATCGCATTATGCACAAGATTAACTAAGTGGTGTCTTCGGTGAGTTTTGAATTCACAATTAAGGCGTTTCTGAAATCACAACTGACTAAAGACAATATTATAGGTTTTATAAGTGTTAACTTATAAGAAAATGTTCTGGAAAACCAAATTGGAGGATAAATATAGAGAAAGAAGTAATTTTAGACGTCTTCCTTCCGAAATGCGACAAAAGCAAAAATAATTTAAAAAAAACAGTGCATTTCTTGAATACTTAATAGGTTGTTTCTACGTGGTATCGATTTTAAATCAACGTGATACAGAAGTGGAATGAGCGGTTCGACAAACAGTAATTACTATTTTTATCCCAGTTAAGAGCTGCAAAGGAGTTTGTATTTATCCTATAAAAGTTAACAATACTGCGAGTAAACTGAAAGCAGTGTATGGGGGGGGGGGCATTGGGAGGAGGGGGGACATACGGTATCCAAAGGTTTACAATATCTAGGATGTTTTCTATAACTTTCTATTGTAGTTTTGTTTGTGTAAATTGCGTTGAGCAATTCAGCCTGTATTGGTTGTATGGATCTGGAGAGAATAACGGTACAATGATTGAAAAATTACTTTGGTAACTTAACTTCACGCTCAGACGGAAAATGCAGAACAGAGTGTTTGACCACTAAGTTTCTTCTGCCTTCTCCGCTGTATGCGCTATATTAGACATAGTTCGAACCCACTTTCGTCTTGCAGTGTCAGTTAAAAAAACAAACAATTGCAGTTAACATTGTAATAAAAAACAACTGAAGCTTCGTTACTCAAACTATAAAGGATTATTAATAGGATAAATAAATTATTATTTTTACATCGCTAAAAGGTTTTACTATGAAATTTAAAATTGTGCTCCAAAAAGGATAATTTTAACTGGTTTTTGTAAATCTTGTCATGGTTGATAAATTCGCTGTACTCGTGTTCCATTATATATAAAAATACTGAGGACGTCGCGATGCAACGGCAACGGTGTGTGACTGTAAATTGGGAACTAATTATGTTCATTTTTTCGCTGTAGTAACAAGACGAAGCGCGGCGTTAAGTTACGCCATCAACACGCAAGGCCTTGTAAATTGGGCGGAAAATGAGGAACGAAAGTGTCTTAAATCTAGGTTCCCAGGTTCCCTCTGCCTATCCTGCTATGTGCGGGATACAGCGAGAAATAAAAAACATAATAAAAAAATAAATAAATAGTGGAACTGACAACAGTAGAACTGATAGAGTTACGAATTTAACTTTGCAAAGACACTTCGTTAAATGCATTTAGTCAATGTAATGAGAATCCTGTTGAAGTGTCGAGTGCACCCCGGGCTCATTTGCTGCTTGTTTAGAATTTTGTTGAATTAACATTTGTTCATAGTAATTTGTTATTTTATTAGTTGTTAGTACAACAGTATCAACAATATAAATTCTTTTTTAACATTATTATAACTTAGAGGTATTATTTCACACTAACGATGTAAGAATATTTTAGAAAAAGTATAAAATTTTTCGAGGCCGGTCGTGGGACACATAGTGTGACTTTCAAATCGACTGTTTGTGGGTTCGATCCCCACTCGAGGAGATGAAATATTTATTTAAATTTATATTTCCATTTTTTGCTCTGATGCCGAGGCAAAGCGTGGCGTTGAGTTCTGCCACTAAATAAGCAATGCGTCCTGAATTCGGCAAAAAGTGGGAAACGGAGTGTTTTAGCACTAGCCTCTGCCTACCCGCGAGCGGGATACGTTCGTAGATAGATAGCGTGAAGCTGATTTTATGAATTTTTTAGTTCTAACAGTAAAAAATCCAAGAATTCTGAGAGAACTGATTCTGCAGAAATAGACGGAAAGTGGGGAGTGGAGTGTTTTAACTATGCTCCCTCTGCCTATCCTTCTACATGGAGAATACAACGTGTTTCTAAAAAAAAGAATAAAATATATTGTTTATAAATTATACATACCTCCTTTACTTATTACGGAATCAAGGGTTTGAATATCTTAAGATACACAAATTGTATTTAACCCAAGCTTTTAAATGAAACATTAAATATAAAAGACCACACGGAGGGTTGATAACTCTAATTATAAGCGTCACGTAAATTACTCAGACAGATTAGTTCCCTATCGCGGTTATCTGGACGGTGGCCCCCCATTCATCAAGCGATAGCGTGTGCATTTTGTATTTATCGGTGTTAACCAAAAATTAGATACGAGTGTTTGTCGTATTGTGTAATAGATTACCAGTTTTAATTTGGTATAAATGCTATTAAGCTGAATAGGTAGATGTTTAGTGTCATGGCATTACGTTTCTTGCTTTCGAACCTTGATCTAAAGGAAAGTAATGTAAGTAATTCATTCTTCGAATCGAATACACAACTATGGATTTCTGTTCTACTGTGTCATTATGTCCTTTATGTTTATCTTGGTAGCTAAGCTAGAGTTTGTGTTTTTACTGTAACGCGCATTTAGCAATTAGCGTTTTTTTTTGCGTTCTAGTGCCTCATATAAGGATAACGATTTCACGTTTCTCATATTGGAAAAGTACTTTTTGGTCGTCCCTGGGATTAGAGGCCGTCATGGCACCGCATCGGATGGTAATTCTGGCGGTTGTGAGTTTCATTCCTACTCGAGGGAACGATCTTTTTTAATTTCAGGTTGAGAAAAATGGGAAACAGAGCGGTTTAACACTGCCGACTCTAATGCGGAAAAAAGCATAAAAAACGAAAATGAAAACTAACCTAAAACTTCCTTAATGAGGACATTTTAATATCGTTTCTTTTATAACATTAAAATCTAAAAAC